>NC_133121.1:99003927-100203927 GCF_033568475.1 Henckelia pumila | reverse complement strand
GTGGGCTAAAATTGCAAAAAGAAACAAACATATGTATAGGACAATAAACAATTTTCACAAAAATCTATGTAAGAGAAGTTCAAAATTAATTAAAATTAGTAATCGAAGCACACTCGTCGGTCTTCGTGTGTGCGTAATCAGTGTTATTTATATAAATTTAATTATATTTTTCATTATATAATTTTATATAATATTTATTTTATAATTATCAAAATGAAATCATGATTTTAAATTTTAATAGCTCTTAATAGCAATATTAAAACATTGTTGTTATAAATTTTAATATTTTTTTCTTGAATAATGAATGTTAAATAAAATCAGGATAAATTTAATATTAAATAAAATGACGACCAAGGCACTAAAAACTCGGTGATGTGGAAGTTAATCAATTGCTAGGGGGGAAGATATGGGTAGTTTAGAAAAATGTAGCAATTAACAATATAATTAAATTAATTAATTTCATGTTTCTTATTGTGGGTCATATTCGAAATTAAAGTCTTTTTGCTTTATCAACAAATAATAATAACAATATACGTACATATACATATAAATAAAGTTAGTATGTAAATCATGAGAATTTGGCTTCCACATACAAATTAAAACATACTAAAAACAAAATATATTTTGTTATTGTTGAAAAATATATTATTATTATTATTATGTTGAATATTTAATATTGAATGTTGAATGTTGAATATTGAGTTGTAAAATGTGGAAAATTAGTGTGTGATGATGTAGATGATGATGTTTTAATTTTTGGACTAATCTCAAATGTGGATCTATAAATAGGTCTTCATTTGTGATGAAAAATACAATTGAGTTGAGAGAAAAATATTATAAAGTGTAGAGTTTGATATATTTTGAGTTTTGGAGTTTTTACTTTTTACCGTAAATTTTTACTTTTATACAACACGTTATCAGCACGAAGCTCTAAAAGTCCTCCATATTTTTCCAAGCTCCAAAACATAAGAAAAAGGTAACAAAAGTAAGAATATTTATTTTATTGTTTATTTATTTATTGTGTATATATTTAATATATAATATCATGTTATTATCAGAAATGATCAAAAAAAAATTAGTTTTTAAAAACTTGTTATAAATCCTGGGAGGATGTTAAGACGACATCCCACACTCCCAGTAAGGGATACGACAAGTATAAAAGCCTCTAAAATTTTTAAACAATAACGTGATATGATATATATTTATTATGTATATATACTAACTATATTAATATATAATTTCATGTTATTATATAAATGATTGTCTATGACACTGACCTTATAATAACGTGATATGATATATATTATTGTGTATTTATATACTAATCATATTCGTATAATCTCATAATATTATATAAAAGGTTGTCTCAGACACCGACCTTATAATAATGTGATATGATATACATAATTATTTAATTATGATTATCATTATATGCATCACATGATTATCACGAATTTTTATTCAACACATACTCGATTTTTTTCCTTACCCCCAACGGTCACAAACGGTAACAAACGACTAGTTTTTGCTCTATAAATATGTTCACTCAAACTCATTTTCAATCACACCAAATTCACTCTTTCTCTCAAAATAATTTCTCCTCGATTTTTCAAAGATGAAGATGATGGCATTTTTAAGGCTATTTTTCATAACGATTATGATCATCATGCTCACAAGTCTTGTACTCACCAGCGATTTTCCACCACATACTTTTTCTCTATTTGTATACGCACTTGTAATCTTCGTTCTTCCATTATTTTGTATTGTCATATTAATGAAAATTAACTTATAAAATGCATTGTTATTTTTCTAGTACCACCATGTCAAATTTGACAAAGCTTAAATTTGTTGCTCTCGATATCACTAGAAAAGAGCAAAGAAATGTTAATGAGAAATCATCAATCCCGACTCAATGTATCTACGGCATTTTCAGAAGCAAATATCGTAAGTAAAAATGAAAATCAAAATCAAAGGCATAAACTAGATTTTGGTCGAGGTCGAGGATGTGGTCATGAACGTGGACGTAGAAATGATCACGTTCGTGGTTATGGCCGTGAATATGAAAATAATCGAGATAGTTACTTCAATAACTAATCTCAAAAGAACGTCACGAACCACCCAAAAAGGCAGCATGAAAATATGAGTGAAAATAAAAATCACTCAAAAAGATATGAGAGTGTTTGTTATAAATGTGATACTCCAAGACATTGGTCACATACCCCTGAGCACTTATGTAAGCTCTTTAAAGTATCGATAAAGGGGAAAAAAAAAAGAGATCAATTTTGTTGAAAAACAGTAACCATTTAAGTGGTTCAACTTATTTCAATGCTGTCGATTTTTTCAAATGATTTCGAGAACATTGATTAATATATTGGTGTGACTGAAATGTAACATGCTATATTCTTCATGCATTCTTATGAAACATGCTATACTTTGCAGATATATATTATCCTTGATTTTCTTTATTGCATTTTTTTGAAGTATGGAAAATGCTATGAGCAAATATAAACCCATGGAAGTTTGCATACCCGATAGTGGTACAACGCACACCATTCTCCAAGATAAAATATATTTCTTGGAATTAAACCAACAAAAACAATGGTGAATACAATATCAGGTCCTATAGACTTGATTGAAGGTTGTGGAAAAACACATTTTTTGTTATCTAATGGTACAAATTTTTTTATAAATGATGCTTTATATTCACCAGGATCAAAAAGAAATTTGTTGAGTTTTAATGACATATATTCTCATGGGTATGATACTGAGACGATAACTGACGGAAATCAGAAATATATGTGTCTTACCACATATAAATCAGGAAAGAAATATGTGGTTGAAAAATTATCAATGCTCCCTACTGGATTGCATTATACACATATAAGGTCAATCGAATCAAATATGTTGGTTAATAATTCTTTAATATTAACCAATTGGCATAATCGATTGAGACATCCTGGTTCAATAATGATGCGAAGAATTATTGAAAATACGCATGGTCATCCATTGAAAGACCAGAAGATCTTTCAGAATAATAAGTTTCAATTTAAAACATGTTCTCTTGGAAAACTTATTATAAGACCATCGCCAGCTAAAATCCAAACAGAATCATCCATATTTCTTGAACGTATTCAGGGTGATATTTATGGGCCAATTCATCCACCATGTGGACCATTTCAATATTTTATGGTATTGATCGATGCCTCTAGCAGATGGTCACATGTATGCTTATTGTCAACTCGGAATGTGGCATTTGAAAGATTAATGGAATAATTAATAAAATTGCGGAATCAATTTCTCGATTATACAATCAAGAAAATAAGACTTGATAATGCTGGAGAATTTACTTCCCAAACTTTCAATGACTATTGTATGTCAATGGGAATTACTATTGAACATCTTGTTGCTCATGTTCATACACAGAATGGATTAGCTGAATCATTGATTAAACGTCTACAACTGATTGCTAGACCAATGATTATGAGAACAAAACTTCCTATTTCTATATGGGGACATGCAATTTTACATGCTGCGGCATTAATTCGCATCAGACCAAGTGCATATCATAAATTCTTCCCATTACAGCTTGCATTTGGTAAAGAACCAAATATTTCTCATATGAGAATTTTTGGATGTATGGTGTATGTGCCTATTGCACCACCTCAACGATCAAAAATGGGTCCTCAAAGAAAAATCGATATTTATATCGGTTATGATAGTCCATCAATCATTCGATATCTTGAGCCTCAGAGAGGCGATGTGTTTACAACACGTTTTGCTGATTGTCATTTTAATGAAGAAATCTTCCCAATGTTAGGGGGAGAAAAGAAACACATCGAAAAAGAAATCACATGGTATGTACCATCATTGTTACATTTGGATCCAAGGACCAAACAATGTGAGAAAGATGTACAGCAAATTGTGCACTTGCAAAGAATTGCAAATCAAATGCCAGATGCATTTGCAGACACAAAAGGGGTAACAAAATCATATTTACATGTTGTAAATGTCCCTGCTCGAATTAAAATTCCAAAGAAACAAATTGAAGACACTCATGATGTCATAAAATGCTTGAAGCGTGGAAGGTCAGTCGGTTCCAAGGATAAAAATCCTCGGAAAAGAAAAGGCATAGAGAAACACGATGATCATAAAATAGAAAATGGTGTTCCAGAAGAAACACCTGATGATGAAAATGTTCTGTCAGAACCACAAACTGACGAGAATCGTGAAATCTCTATCAATTATATTAATACTGGAAAAATATGGAACCGAAAAGATATAGAAGATATTGATGAGATATTTTCTTATAATGTGGCATGTGACATCATAAATGAAAACGAGGATCATGAACCAAAAACTTTTGGTGAATGTAAAAATCGTCATGATTAGGCAAAATGGAAAGATGTCATCCAGGTTGAATTGGATTCGCTGAATAAACGTAATGTTTTTGGACCTATAGTCCTCACACCTGAAAGTGTAAAACCTGTTGGATATAAATGGGTTTTTATTCGAAAGCGAAATAAGAAAAATGAAATAGTCAGATATAAAAGTTCAAAACCCAGAGAATTTTATTCTGTAAAATTGCAAAGATCATTATATGGGTTAAAGCAATCCGGCTGAATGTGGTATAATAGGCTAAGTGAGCACTTGATGAAAAAGAGATATGTAAATGATCCAATATGCCCTTGTGTTTTCATCAAAAAAAACAACATTCGGATGTGTAATTATTGCTGTATATGTTGATGATTTAAACATCATTGAAACGAATAAAGAAATTCAAGAAGTTATGATGTACTTGAAGGAAGAATTCGAAATGAAGGATCTTGGAAAAACTAAGTATTGTCTGGGTTTGCAAATCGAACAAAAAGAATGTGAAATTTTTGTTCACCAGGCAAATTATACAAAAAAGATCCTTAAACGTTTTAATATGGATAAATCAAATCCATTAAGTACTCCAATGATTGTAAGATCATTAAACATAGAAAAGGATCCATTCCGTCCATGTGAAGATGATGAAGTTATTCTTGGTCGAGAAGTACCATATCTAAGTGTCATTGGTGCCCTTATGTATCTTGCAAATTGCACTAGACCTGATATATCTTTTGCTGTAAATTTATTGACAAGATTCAGTTCATATCCAACAAAGAGGCACTGGAACGAAATTAAATATATATTTCGTTATCTACGAGGAACGACAGATTTGGGACTTTTGTACTCAAAAGACACCAATCAAATTATCATTGGTTATGCTGATGCTGGATATTTATCTGATCCACATAAGGCACGTTCCCAAACCGGATATATATTTACTCGTGGAGGCACCGCAATTTCTTGGCATTCACATAAACAAACACTCGTAACAACTTCATCAAATCACGCCGAGATTATTGCATTACATGAAGCAAGTCGTGAATGTGTATGGTTAAAGTCAATGACCAAACATATTCAAATATCGTGTGGATTGACAGTAGACAAGAAGCCTGTGACACTATATGAAGATAATGCTGCATGTATTGCTCAAATGAAAGAATGATACATCAAAAGTGACAGAACCAAACATATTCCCCCAAAATTCTTTGCCTACACTCAAGAGCTTGAGAAGAATAAAGATATTGATATCTGTTACATTCAATCAAGTGAGAACTCATCAGATCTCTTCACAAAGGCACTTCCCACGACGATATTCAGAAAACATATATACAACGTTGGGATGCGCAATCTACGAAATATGTAAAGAATCACTCATGTTAACATGAGGGGGAGTTTACGTGGCTGCACTCTTTTTTCCTTACTATGGTTTTTATCCCACTGAGTTTTTCCTAGTAAGGTTTTTAACGAGGCAGCATAAAACACGTAATGAAGACAGTTATCATATCACGATCATCATCACAAGGGGGAGTGTTGAAAAATATATTATTATTATTATTATGTTGAATATTGAATATTGAATGTTGAATGTTGAATATTGAGTTGTAAAATGTGGAAAATTAGTGTGTGATGATGTAGATGATGATGTTTTAATTTTTGGACTAATCTCAAATATAGATCTATAAATAGGTCTTCATTTGTGATGAAAAATACAATTGAGTTGAGAGAAAAATATTATAAAGTGTAGAGTTTGATATATTTTGAGTTTTGAAGTTTTTACTTTTTACCGTAAATTTTTACTTTTTCACAACAATTATTTCATTTTTTTCCCGAGTGTCTTTAATAAACAAAAGCCGTTTTTCAGCAATTTTCTCGAATAAATACACGTTTTTATTTTTTTTCCTATTATTATTATTATTATTATTGTATGCTCCACCCCCTTATTGCCTCAGGCTTGATATTGATGCGGCAATAAATTATCCATCAAACTCTTTTGCGATTGGCGGGGTGATACGGGAACCATCACGGGCAAGTGATCTTTGCTTTTGGACGGAGATTGAGAAGCCTCCCTCTGTTGTTTTTGCCGAATTAGAAGCGATAAAAGAGGGCTTGAGATTAGCTCATTTCGAGGTATTCGGATGTATCAAGTTTCTTCAGATTCTGTCTTAACGGTGTAAGCGGTTACAAGCTTAGAGATGGACTTCAGTTATAATGATGCTAAGGCCGGAGAAGTTAGTGGCACATTCCATTGCTTCTTTTGCTATTTTTTTTCCAGTTCGATTGTTTGGAAACTAGAAAATTTTTCTACTTGATTGGTAGAGCTTGTTTCGAATGATGTGATTTCAAATTAATAAATTTTTTGCTTTGCTTAAAAAAAAAAAAAAAAAGAAAACGTGAAATTTGTCAAAGACATTAAATAAATTTCTCAAAATCTTGCTTGCCTAGCTCTCACCAAAGGTGAGCAGCTAATTTAATTCCATGCAAGTAAAACAAGTAGTTCAACATAATTAAAACTATATAACGACCTATAAATATGTCTCACCTTGTTTGTTTACCAACTCCCACCAATCAGATTCAAGGCCCTTATAATCTTCCTCTCGCATTAATTAGCATGCCAATTGTTAATTAAGCGTTAAATTTTATACAAGTTATTAATTTTAAGACATATAAAGTGCATCTATATATATACATACATTACATCCCTTACCTATATATAGTTTTAGCATAGCACAGGCCTGAAAAATGATCAAGAAGTGTACTTTGCTAATAATTTGTGCAATTTTGTTATGTTTTTGTTACCTTGTGCCACAATATCACGCACAAGTGCAGAGAAGAGAATGCATAAAGCAGCTTCAACCTTGTTCAGATTACCTCAACAACAACAAAAACCCACCTGAAAGTTGCTGTACATCGCTCGATTACGTCGTAAAATCGATCCCGGAATGCTTGTGCAGTCTCATGAGCATCCAGGGAGCCAATCAAGCCGAGCAAGCAGGCATCAATGTCACACAAGCGCAAACCTTGCCAGGGAGATGTGGCCAACATATCAATCCGCTCGGCTGCATCACCGGTATATACATATGTCGTATATGCTGATCATAACGTCTATCGATGAGTCGATATGAATCCGGACTTGAAAATTTAATGAGAAATTGTTTTGGTGTTGCAGGGACACCCGATGCACGATCCAAAAAATCTGTTCCGAATGCCGACGCGACTTCCTTCAAATCGACATCCATAGCTAATTATGTTACTGTTGTAGTTGCTACATTTCTAATTCTGAGGGCATTTTAGTAAATTGGAGAGGAACAGTACTACTTCATGCTGTCCTAAAACAATATTTGCTTTGATATTGTGCGTAGCATGCATGTAATATTTGAATACGCACCAAATAGTATATATTCATATTGGAACATTGTTTTACATTGCTTTTAGTATGCATGTTACATATAGTTTTATCACTGGGGACTGAGTTCTTATAGAACACAGAAAGTCGCATTGAAGAATAAACATGGTGCTACATGTATGTAACGAGTCGAATACTACTTGGGTTCGACTTTGATAGGAAGCATGTATCCACCGCTATATTCGAAAGCACCACCCTTTCTAGCCAAAGATTCGTTGTAGGGATGTTTGCCGGATCCGAACTCTGTGGCAGATGATGATGCAGAGGTTGAATTTGTGTTTAGGCCGTCGTTGTGTAGAATGGATTCGAGTGTTTTCACTACTTCGTTCATCGTTGGGCGATCTGAACCCGATTCCTCCACGCACTGCATTGCCAAGTCTACAAATATTGAAAATCCTATGAGATTTGGTGTGTTTCTGATGGTGGGATCCATCATCTCCCTCAATCCGTAGTGCGATTCGTCGTGCTTATCCATAGCCGTTCTTATCTCGCGAACAATGTACTTCCCCTTTTCAATTGGCTGCTTTGCAGATATCAGTTCGAGCATCACTACACCGAAGCTGTAAACGTCGCTTTTCTCTGTTAATTGTTGTGTCATGTAGTATTCGGGATCTAGATATCCCTGCAAACAAGTGAAAAGAAGCAAATTCTGTCAATACTCTGTTAGCCATGTAGCAAGTTATTAGACTAGATGGAGACATGAGTTAAATTTTCATTTCATATATAATTCTGAAGTAAATTGAGAAAACAACTAATTAGTTTGGTAATGATTGATCAGGGGGAGGATTCTTCAGAAACTTAGTTGGAGAATGCTCACCAATGTGCCTTTAACTTGAGTGGAAACATGGCCTTTCGAAGTCTCGGAGACCAATTTAGAGAGTCCAAAATCTGCAACTTTTGCTGTTAGATTTTCATCCAGCAAAATATTGGTAGACTTGACATCCCTATGAATTATTGGAGGATGTGCAAGCTCGTGTAAATAAGCTAATCCTCTAGCCGAACCAAGTGCGACTCGTATCCTCCTCTTCCAATCTAGATGAGCTCCATTCCTTCCTGTATATTCGACGAAAGAAGAAAGTTGTGCTGAGCTCTTCATTTTCTGATCTCATAAATCAATCATATGGAACTTGAAAATGTTCACCTCATTGGCCCCACCTGTAAGGTTTTCTCGTAGTGTTCCATTCGCCATGAATTCATACACTAATACTTGTTCACCTTGTTCGAAACAGAATCCCACTAAGCCAACCAGGTTTTTGTGATGAACTCTTGAAAGCAACTCAATTTCGGTCTTGAATTCAAGTCCACCTTGCATGGAAGCTTGCTGAGCCTTTTTTATTGCAACCATTTTTCCACTGGAGAGCATTCCTCTATATACCTGAAACCGTAAATAAACAAGTAAATATGCGAATTAGGCTACAGTGTACTGGCAACAATTTATCAAGGAACCTACCTTTCCATAACCTCCTGAGCCAATCTCATTGCTTTCGAAGAAGTTATTGGTGCATTTCTTGAGCTCGTCATAAGAGAACCATCTGGCTCCTTTTAGCTGCGGTGCGCCTCCACTGTCTTTTCCTCTTGGAATCCAACTTGCTGGATTCATAAAAACAACAAATTCTACTCAAGAAAATGGAAGTTGATGGAGTTGAAATTGCAATGCTAGTAAACAGTGAGAATTACCAAATGGTTTACTAACTGAAATGGCTTGTTCAGCTCGTCTTTTCTGTCGAAGGGCGTATATCCCTAACCCAGCCAGCAGCAGCACCAGAAATGCTCCGGCAGTTGATATCCCAGCAATCGTAGTCAAGCTAAAGTGAGGTCTCCTATGATCATCTGAAGTATCCATATTGTTTATGTGATTAAGCCATACGTTCTAGAATTCGTGAACTAGAATCATGATCTAATCAAATTTACCTCCAAAAATGTATGGAGATGCTATGAAAAAATAGGGTCCAAACTCTGCAGAAGGCTTAAATGTTTGGTTACTCAGAGCAAATCCAAGTCTCTGAACCTCTGACCTATTGAAGTACTTAGAGTTGGATGGAAAGAGTCCTAGCTGCACCTGGAGATAGTCATCGACATTGAAAAATGGATTCTGCACAGAAACCGATCCCGGGGAAAGACCTAGTTTTAGCCAAAGGCTCATTTCCAGGGAATGAAACAAACTGGCATTAGACAATTCCCTGAATAGTGGTGCTCTAAAGTATAATGTTCCTTCGTAGGGATATGCGCATTCGCAGCTCTGTGGGTTGAGTTTTTTATCAGCTTCACACAATTGACTTCCACAGTTTGCTAAGCTAGTGGTGTAAGGTCTTGCCGATTGCTGAATCTGACAATAAACCGTGTTTTCGAGAGAAGCTGAGCATACAGGGTTTCCAATCAATCTGTAGCATGGAAGAAAATTTCGTCGTTAGTCTGATAGTAAATGTTTATTTTCGATGTTATGATGAACACAAAGTATGAACAGTCCTTACTCTAAAGCACTTTTGTATTCAGATCCAAGTGTTACTGATGATATGTCGTTGTTTTTCAAGTCAACGAGTTCCAGCTGCTCACTAACTTTGCCACTCATGTCTAATTTGTCAGCAAAAGCATTGTTCCTCAGTTTCCTGTTGCACATTTTTGTTATAACTTCATGGAAAAGATACTATCTTTCTCAATCGGCATAGATATCGCAGGTTTTTCGACTCACACTTGCTCAATCTGAGGTAAGTTGAAAATTTCTGGGGGCACAGATCCTTGTAGAGGTCCATATTCGATTACCCTAACAAGCAGACCATACAGGTAAAAAGAGACCTGATACTATGGTTCTTGATTTAAGGTTATAGGAATCGGTTTTCATGTTTTTGCCAGTAAATAAATACTTGATACTCACAGAGTGTTTAGTGAACTTAAGGTTGAGAACCAATCTGGAGCTTCAGATCTCTTGAAAGTGTTGTTGCTTAAGTCCCTGTCAAAATAGAGTTCTAAGGTATGTTTCTGAAAAAAAAATAAAAAGAAAATGTCTTAATAATGATGGCAATCAGTGGTAGTTCTTACACATAATTCAGGGAGTTCATTCCTGTTAAGTTGGGAAGTATACCAGACAATATATTGTGAGCCAAATTTCTGCAACGAAATTTCGTGTGTCCGGCGTTACTCTCTAGGAATATACTTGACAATGGAAAGAACAAGAACTTCATTCTATCGAAAAGAAATACTCACAATTCTGTGATCTTAGTGAGGTTGTTCAGATTTGAGGGGACACTTCCTTTCAGGGAATTGCGGTCAAGCCGACTGGGACACATTAGTATCAAAGCCAGAAAAGTAAGAAAATGGTTCTGATTTAAAGATGCCGTTATTCAATCACAAGGAAATCTAGGTAAGATTAGAGTTTACTCACAGAACCTCAAGTGACTGAACCAATCCTAGGGTGGATGGAATGTTCCCTTCGAATTTGTTTCCATCAAACAATCTGTCAATTTTTTTAAAACTATAAAAGAATCCAAAACAAAGGAGAAGACGAGAACGAGAGTACTTTGTTTGGTGACTTACAAGTGTATTAATGACATATCTGAGCTAAAAAGTTGTTCTGGGATTTGGCCTGAAAGCTGGTTCTTATTAAAATGGCTGCAAAGCTATGTTGAATCAGAAATTTCGAAAGGATAACAAAGAAAATATATTATTTAAACAGATGAGAACGACTTTCAAGACTTTAGCTTCACTTACAAGTGTTTCGCCTTTTTAAGGAGGTCAAGTCCAAGAGTTTCATTTGATGAGACGGGCAATGGTCCTTTCAACTGATTTTCGGCAAGATCCAGCCAATATAGCTTGGAGAGTTTACCCAAGGATGGCGGTATCTCTCCGGTTAAATTATTCGTATTAAGTGCCCTGAAAATGCAAGTGTTACTTGTTCCATCAGAAAAAAAAAAACAAAGATAATGCCTTAATGAATTCATGCATAAAGATGATTAATCAGACGTTCTTACAGAAAAGTAAGCTCGGAAAGATTTCCCAATTCACTCGGTATGGCGTTTGTAAAGCTACATCCAGCAAGAATTCTGAAGAAAATATGTGCAAAGAATGAAACCAATGTTGACTGCAATATTACATAAGATTGGAGAACTATTGTGGATCTTCAATGATTTAGAGCTATTTGATCTTACAGTATGGTCAATTTTTGCAGATCTCCTAGCTGTGGAGAGAGAGGACCTGTGAGGCCAGTGTTGAATGACAAATCCCTGAAATCAATTACTTCGATTCTAAGTTTAAAGGTTTAGACCGAATAGTGTGCCACTAATATCTTGGTTATTAGGCTGTCTAATGAAAAATTTTGGAGCTTTATGTGACAGGTGCAGAACTTACAAGGAAATTAGTTCGGTGAGGCCTCCGATGTCTCCGCTCATTTTACCGATAAGTCCCATGGTTGATAAACCCCTGAAAATTTTATTCTCTTCATACTTAATGAACTTATAAAGATCATTTGATTGAAGGACACACGAACAGGAAAAAAGTTTTGAGAAAACAGTGAATTCTATGACATTATTATACTTACAGAGAAGTTACTCTTGCGTTGTTGCATGAAACTCCCTCCCAAGATACACAGGGATCATCTGACTTATCCCAGCTCGGCGGTGTATTTCCCCACTGATCTTTTAGCGATCGAAGCACAGCAGCTGCACACATCCATTTTAAAATTACTAGGCACGAACATGGACCAGAAAGTGTTTTACTGCAAACATTTTCATCTTGTCTCTTTATGGATCTAACATTAGCAAACAGAAAAGAGCAATTCCTAACACAAAACCTATATGTTTCTTGGTAAACTCCTGCATGGTTACTATCTAATGTAATTCTCTTTTTGTTATCTATATGTACTCTTCGCTTGCACAGTTTTACAAAACAAACATTCCATTCCTAATAGGAGGATCAATTCTGGCTCTGAACTCTTCTGCAAGCGACGAATTACACGGCCATGAAGCCATAGGTCCAAAGTATTTAACAAAATGCTGTATTGTGTCTGGTTTCAGGTTCGTGAGTTGAATCGATACATGTTCATTGATAGAACATAGAAGATCATGAAGCAACGAGGAAGTCACACAACTACAAGGAACACTAAATTTGGCCATGTAAGTGTCCAAGCCCGAGACACGTCTCTAACAAGAAAGATGCACGTACGCACACGAAGAACAAGCTAAAAAAGCAACAGAAAAGAATTGAATACTACCATCTTGAGGATTTGTTGCGGAATAAATGCTATGAAGAAATGTTGAGAAAATCAGCAGATGATAGCGAAAAAGCCGCAGCTTGGCCGCCATTATAGTTGTAATGAAACTTCCCCTCGATCTATATACCAATGATATATTATGCTACCTTGAATTCCTGCAACAGCATGCTCCTTTGAAAGATCAATGCAGAAAATTTATCTAAAAGAACATGACAATAAATGTTCTTGATAATTTGGCTTAGAAATTGTTTGTGTTGTTGAATAGAATGCAGAAATCTTGAAACTGAAGAGAAATAAAAACGGAAAGAAAGAATGTGCTAGGTGGGTAGGAGGAGAAAAAAGTTGGAACTAATTCATTTGGTGTTTCAAATGATTGTTCATTGTCTTAGAAGCCAAGCCAATTCAACTAACTAATAGTCCACTTATAGTGCTGCCATTCATGATGGGGTTTCTATAAGCAGAAGAAATTTGAGATAGTATATTATATATTGGCATGATTTATGCATTTTATAAATTTCTAAATAATTTGATTTTATTTTTTTTATTTTTTTGTGTGTAATCTATTGCATGTGTTGGATTCCTTCGTGTCTCTCGAGCATCGAAAGTCTTCAAAATTTATCGCTTAATCATTTCCTTAAATGATTAAGTTATCAAAATAAAAATATATGAGATTAATTATCATATGATCGATTAAACATATTATATTAAAACATAAAAAATTTTAGATATCGCGTATCGTTTGACCATGTCAAGTGGTCATGACATGCAATTTTAATTACTTGAGCCCATCAATTTATTGTCGATGATATTTGGACTCTAGTTGCATGCATTTTGTCGACCTAAGATTCCCGCCGGCCGTCCCAGCCCATGCAACACTTATTTGTGAATGTTATTTTTTTTTAATTGCCCAAAATTATGTTTTTATTTATTTGGCTTCATTATATTACCTTTTTCCAGATTCTATCTATTAAAAATAAATGGGACATGCATGGAAAAGGATACCATATGTTGTTTTTCATTTTAGAAAAATCAGCATTTGACTATCTGAATATTTTTGTTTCAGATCCGTAACTTATATGAAAAGTTCATTAGTCCTTCAAAGTTCAATGCATTTAATACCAACAAATAATACTGATAAAAATAAAGAAACAAGCAGATTGAAGTACTGATAATATTGCATTCACCCAATCCAGCCAGCTCCCACAAAAAAAAAACACTCTGATACGGTGAAACATACTAGTTACTGTTACCTCATTGCAGAAATCAAGAATACAGAACATGATGTATCTACAAAAACACATGCTAAGGGGAACAAGAAGATATTATTCGACCTGAGTTTTTAACAGAGACTGGATGGGCTATAGGAGTTTCTTACGGTCGACTAAATTCATCAGCATGTCTGTGTTCAAAGGTTGACTTCTCGACCAAATATCCAGCTAAATGGAGCAGATGACACCTGCTTTGCCCTTGCTGCTGCTCTTTCCTCCAACTTTCGGATTCTAGGTGGCAACCTACAAACGTAGTCCTGTGCTTTACGCCCCTCGCCAGAAAGACCGGTCAATTTCTCCACCTCCCATCTAGCTACCAAAAATTCCAAGATATCAGCATAATCCTTGGCTGTGTATACGCCGAGTTTCTGTGCCACAGAAGAGTAGTTCTCGAATAAATTGTCGTCGGTCCCATCATACATTAAATGAGCAGGCATCGAGACCTTTTTCCTCATCATGTCAGCAAGACTCAATACTGTGCTGTCAGGATCAATCTCAAAGAGCTTTTCGACAATTTTGGTATAGGCAGTTTCGTGGCGTTTCTCATCTGCAGCAATGGTGCCACATATCTGAGCAAGTTTCACATCTCCGTGTTCTTTGGCGAGCCTTGCTGTGTTCCCATGAGAAATAAAAGTAGCCCTTTCTTGAAATGAAGTGTAGATGAATCCAAGATATGGGTTGTTCTCCGTTTGAGGATCCTGTTATATAGTCAGACAATCTGATACTTAAAGTTTCATAATAGAATAACACAACAAAGACAACCTAAGATATGCACAAACGAATCCATCGACTCTTTTTAAATTGCAAGCTATCAATTGATCATCCTCTTACCATTCCCGAGCCAATCAGGTATTGTATGGTTTTCTCTATTTGCCTCATGTCTACACGTCCCGAAAGGTAAAGATACTTGTTCAGAAGATCACCATGCCTATTCTCTTCAGCAGTCCATGCCCTTGTCCAAATAGCCCAAGGACTGGGGCTAGCACCAGTTTCATCTCGAACGGCATCTAGCGTGTTGATCATGGTTTGATAAGTTGGAAGTGCCTCCTCCGTAATCATATCTCCGACCAACACAACAAGATAGTCGTCGGGAATCTCCTTACATCGTTCTCTCAGTTCTGTAACTTGCTCGTGGAATCCTTCTGAAGCAGGGTCTGGCAGGAAGTCAGTAGGTTGCCAAGACTTCTCGACATGCTTTAGGAGCACCAGCAGGTTATTTTCAGCCCAAGAGTGCAGAGAATTAAAAATCTCGCGTTTTTCCGGTGGCATGGAATGAGTCACCTGAACATGTGCTTCTCGTGGTGGGGTAAAAGGCTTCTTGGCATTTCCAACATTCCTGCATTTAATCAATCAGAGATTCTAAGCTACAGAAGTGAAAAACTGATTCACGAAAAGATGACAAAATTAGAAGTAAAAAAAGCTTCAGCAAACTCTGTTAAATTAGACATCACATTCTGCAAGCACTAACACACTGTCTAATGTCTTGACGCGTTACACTTTTTTGGGGAGGGGCGGTAAATGTTTTCTAACACCAAACAAAATCAAGACCTTAGCTTCCAAGATAAATAGGCCTCCAGCTGATAATTTTTTTCGTTTAATTTCATTCATTTTCCAGAGAAGTAGATTGATTCCTTCCTTAAAACCAACCACACATTCCATTCATAGTTTCTTGCAGTACCCCTTCCGACTTGCGGCTCTATCATACATTTTATGTCAACCGCAACTACCCTTCTATGTTAATTTAGGATCACTAAGCAGTGATTTCATTGCAGATTCTTGATAACGTACAAGCTGGAGGATCATTTTGGCGAATACAATTCCATCAGATGAAATATAAAAAAAAAGTAGGTGAATTCATCATGTTATGCAGCATGCGGTGTTTATTTCAATGACATGCTTTCATCTACCACTTCATGACAGCACCAACAACAAGAAAACTTGGGGGGGAAAACACACACACACATTGAAGAAGCTGGATTTCAAGAAACTCATTTGTACCAGCTTACTGCATATGGAAAGATGTTTATAAAACAAAATAAAAATAAAAGGATAAAATAGCACCAACAGCCAAGCAGCAAGTAAACCATATCTATGGCATAGAGGAGAGGGGCCTATAGAAACCCCAGAAATGATAGAACAACCTAGGTCCTAGAAGACTAAGATCTACTAGGAACATCTTTTGCTGAGAAATAAAAAGATAGGATCAAAACTTTCTTAAAATAAAAAAATAAAAAAACCATGATCAAAACACAACATAAAAAAAGATTTTTGAAAAAATAGACAACGAAAAGCTGCGCATGCATCACTTCAATTGAAAAAAACTGCAAGAATTGCAAATTTACAGGAGAGGAGCACGCTTGCCTGGGATGATTCAATGAATGCGATACAAAAAAGCATGTCCATACAGGAAATAATGTCGGTGGGAGAACAAAGGAAAAGTGCCTTTTACCCCGTAAATGCTCACACACAAGATTTCGACCAAGCGATTCATTTACAAAGAAGAAACTTAAAAAATTTTAAGATCAATCACAAAATACCCAAGAAACAAGAAATCCAAGCTTGACATGCTCATTTCAATCTCTGACCAAATTAAACATTAAACAAATAAATTCAACAGAAACCCCAAAATAAAGAAAAAAACAATGAAAATGAAAACGACCTTTATCAGGAAATCAAAACAGAAAAACCCAACTTGTGATCTTTCGTACCGATCAAAGTAATCATCATTCAGAAAGCTCAAGAAAAAAAAAAAAGAACGCAAGAACTCATGAGAAAAATATAAGGGATAAAAAAAAACTCACGCAGAGGGCGAATGAACGGTCGAAGCCATGACAATTTTGTGAGATCTGGGCTGCGGACCGCCTAGAGAAGGCATCTTGTATTGAGGTGCGAAGCTAAGTTTGAGTGCCATTTTCTTGAATTCAACAGACAATGCTTGGATCCTTGAAAAGATCACAACTTTTAACTTGATTCGATTATTAAATTCGATAAAACCAAGAAGAAAACAGAGATTGTAGCTTTGCTTTTTGAGTAAATGAAAATGGAAGCAGCGAGAGAGCAACGGAGAAGGGAAAAGTGAAGGGTTCAGAGCCACAGCCGCACTAATATAAGGCGAAACCAGCCTACAGTAACAGAACACTGTTTCAACTATCAAATTAATTTCTCCAAAAAAAATTAAATTAAATTACTTAGATTAATATAATTATATAATTATGTAGGTAATTAACTATATATTTATATTTTTACTACTAAATTAATTAGTTGATAGGTATCGATTCAAATTGAGTCAAGATGATGATACCCAAAAAACCAATTAATTAATATTTTCTTAAAACTATGATTGATGAATAAATAATTAGTGACCAAATTAATTTCGTTTTCTTTTTTAAAAAAACTATATACTAAATAATGGAGAAATAGGACAAAGACACAATATCTAGCACGTGGGCTAAATGGATTCTTGGTTTAATTTATAATCAATCAATATCTATATATAAACCAATAAATCATTTGCATTGTATGATAATTTAGTGATTTATCAATAATTATGTGCTCGTATCAAAACATTGCAAGTAAATGATATATGTATATAAGACTTTAGTTTCCTTATATGTAGACTATTAAGTGTATATTTCAAGTAAATGATATATGTTTATATATAGACTTTTTTCTTTGTTTCTTTGAATATATTATAATTTATATTGTTTAAGAAAATTTCTGAACCTACATTTTAGGTAATATTCAAATTTATACTTTGCATGATAAGTTAATGACTTGAAATTATGACATGAAAATAAATTTTGAGTTAAATTAATAAGTAATCCAACACTAATTAATTTTGGGTTCAAATTAATTAATCCATGAAATAAACCAAAAGAATCATGTTAATTTCTATATATTTTCATTATTATTAATCAACAGTGGGAAACATAATAAAAAAAATTAAACAATGGGCATTATAATTACATTATATTATATTATAATTAATAAATGCCCACAGATTTGTGTGGTTGAAATGGTTGGCTTGTTGAAGGGGAGGGCGATGATTCCTATGATGAACCGAAAAAAGTACACCACCGGATCTCACGTGTCTTTCTCCGGCACCTGCCAATTGCCCGACTCATGCTTTACATTTAATTCTTGAAAAAAATAAAAAAGAATTTAAAAAAACACTCAATCTAGTTAACCACCTTATAGAATCGATCCAATAAATATTGAGTTACATTGAGGGTTTTGAGTTTGGGTCAAATCAGATTTGATCCGAAATTTGACGGAAAAAAAAGTCGGTTGGATCGGGTACGAGTTAGCCCGAGATTTCTCGTTTTTATATAAAATTGAAAAAAATTGTCTACATTTATATAATATATATATATATGCTTGATAAAAAAAATTTATTGGACATTGATATAATAAATTTTCATCATGTAATATTCATTTTGTAAAAGTGGATTTTTTTTAAAAAAATTGTTTATTTAGTATGGAAAATAGACTCTAAAATTTTACATACGGACTTTAAAAATTAAATCACCTATCAGGGATATTTTGTTTATATTAAAATATTATTATGTTTTTTAAATTTTCATTTAATAATGTTTACAAAATAAAAGGCAAAAATTAAATCGGATTGATTAGTTGTGTTCGAGTTGAGCATTTTCGGGTTGATTTGAGTTCGATTTGAGACTTTGTATTTCCTACATGTTTGAATGTCAATTGCAAACTTTTATTTAATAAATGTCATAAATCAAAAAATTGTTTCATCAAGGTTTTTTTTTTGGTTTTTTTGTTTAGAATGGTAAAATTTCATTGCTCATGAAAACAGAACTACATCATTAAATAACATAGCCTGTAAACACGCGAATGACTCATATATACCGAGTAGATGGACTATGGTATAAACAAGATTCTCTAACGAACTTATGAGCTAATTCATTTGCTTGTCTCCTAAGTGAGGTAATAGAGTAGCGAGTCTCCTGAAAGTGCTCTCAATTTACTCTTTTGTTGACACTGTTTTATTTTTTCGTGCAATTATTTTCCAAAATTTTTGGTTGACACGATCAACAAAATCATTCAAAGTAGATAAATTCCATCAAAAATACAATCGGTTTATAGCTTTACTTTATTATTTTTTTAAATATTTTGTGGACACGTATGTCACAGTCAATTAAATATTACGATCTTTTCTTAATTAAATATAGTATAGATTTTTTATATATTGTTCATATTAACTTAGGAGTATGTCTCTTGTGAGATGGTCTTGCAGATATTTATCATGAATAATCCAAATAAAATATATGTATCACAGATATGTCTCACTCAATTGTATTTCAAGGACGTTCGTATGGATGTTTGCTCACGTTGTGGTTTCAAGGACGACTATATTTTTTTGTTATTCTAGCCAGACTTGTCACGCCCTGGATCCAGGCACGCGCTTGTGTGACTGTACAATGGACTTCTATATCAACTATTTTGTATTCGTTTCGCTTTACGAAAATGATTAACTCAGGTTGTTATAGAAGTTCATTGTAGCCCAATTTAAAGCTTTTATTTTTCTTATATGGGACAGGGGTCTCACAATCACCCCTCTTTCAGAACGCGACGTCTTCGTCGCGACCTTACCTTCGATCCACCAGCATCGGGAATCTAGAGGTGGCTCCTACAACTTCAAAAAGTGGCTTCCGTCATGTAGCACTTTGTCCCGCAGGTTCAAGAGGTGGCTCCCACGCACGTAGGACTTTGTCCCGCATAGCACTTATTTTCCGGGGTTCCTGTCGGTGACCATCTCTGATATCATTATATCACGCCCCAGGCCCAAGCCCGTGCTTGCGCGATTGCACAATGAACTGTTATAACAACTAATTCGTATTCGTCATCGCTTTACAAAAAATGATTAACTCAAGTTGTTATAGAAGTTCATTGTAGTCCATTTTAAACTCATTTTAAAACTTTCATTTTTTTTTATATGAGACAGGGGTCTCACAAGATTATCCAAACTATATTTGCTCCGGATGAGTATTTGGGTCCGAAAGGTATAGTAGCAATAGAAATACGAGCTTTCTTGGACTCTGATAGCTAGCTTCATCTCGCTTCAACATATGCAAAAGATCGGCTCATCTATTAGCTTGCAGAGCTACTATGTTTTCATCAAATTTAGAATGGTTGTCTGATAACGTTCCTAGTTGGCTTATTAATGTCGTAACATAAGACATTCGGAATTAATGCGTTGATTGGTTTCTTCTTTTAGAAAAATAAATAAATCAATACTTAATTGTATAAACAGTTGAGACGAGATTGAGCATGGGATGAAACTATAACTCAAAAAATTAAAGGACATAATTCTTCACATATGTGTGATACTACGTATTGAGGTACACATAACACACAGAAATTTTTTAAAGTAATATATCTAGATCAAATATTTGTCATTCATGATATACAAATACTTCTTAAAGGGGTTGAGATTGACATTTGGTAGTTTTATAAAAATTTTAGCACTATAAAAAAGTTGTTTTTTAAAATTTTTTATTTAATTTTTATTTTTACTCTCGAAGTTGCTTTATTTCTAATAATTTGTATTCCAATAAATTTTTTGCATCAAATTGTAAATTAACCGAAAGTAAAAATTATATCTACAATTTTAGAGTGACATGAAATAGCAAATCTCTAATAGGAAAATGACCGCGAGAAAATTAAAGTTTTTTTTAGGAGATTTTTTTCTGACAGACATTAGTATAAAATGTACGCGTTTGCATGTTTGTATATTTTTTTTGATTTTTTCTAAAATTTTTGTGGAGTTTAATCTTTTTATCATTAATTTAATCATATTAATAATTAATTAAATTTATATTAAAATAATAGTAACATCGTAATTATTATTATAAAATGGATGAAAAATTAAACTACAATTTAAAATCAAATTATAATCTGATAAAAAAAAAAGGGCATACCAATTACCAACTACCTTTACTCTCGTGAGATAATTTGGTGAGGGTTGGTTTAAGAATCAGGGTAATAGCGAAAAAGCCCAGAAAATCTTGACATTTACAGTAGAAGCCATTTCCAGCACACATTCTTGCTGAACGCAATCGCGATCCGTCCTTCTTCTCATTCCATTTTATGAGGTAATAATCATGTTTATTTCTGTACCAAGAAGCTTTATTTGACTGAAGGTACCAAAGATTATTCGGTAGTTTTTTTGGAAATCCTTATGGATTGTTGATGCAAGATTCGTACTTTTTATGAGTAGTAATAATAATTATTATAGTATAGTAATAAAATAATGTAAAAAATTTTATGGGTTTTTTCTTGGTATTAATTAATGAAGGGTGAGATTTGTTTTCTAATGAATGTGGATTTATGTCTTGCGAGTGCCTGACGAAATGCCGCTGTGAATTGTATAAGTTTTTTTGTTTTTGTTCTTTTTCAAAATTTCGGTAGAATAACTAGAAATGGTGTGTGCAACTCAAATTAGATCCCAATATTGTACATGGTATTGAGGGGAGTGAAACCTTGATCACAAATATACTGGCAGAAACACCAATCTATGGTGGACTCTGTCTTATTAGCTATTGATTCTGATACATCGTCGGTTGCTTTTTTTTCTTTTTCTTTTTTTATCAGAAAAAATCTTGTGAGCCTTTAGGTTGCAGCAGAAGTCTCACCTATCAGTATTACAAGGACAGAGATACTATCAAATTTGACGATAAGAGCTAGAGAGGAGCAAAAAATGGAGTATAGAAGAATAAAGGATCAGGTTTTATTCTTCTTTCCATGTTCTTTTTTTCCAAAACTTACCAATGCTATGTATGTCCTCAGGAGTATCAAATAGTTAAGAGGTTTCAGTTTTCGCCCTAACCTTTCATTTCGTGAAAATTTATGGATAGCTAGTTTAACTGCATGTCTGTCGCCTTTGTCTCCTGGCACAGTGTCTGTACTGGTTTCCCGTTTTCCAGTATGAATTACATCTATTGCAAAAAATTGCATCATTCAGTGTACAGGGGTGGGTGGGTATGTTCTTTCTTTATTTATTTTTAATTTGTCACTGATTTGTTCGGATGCTCTAAATCGAGTTGCTGATAATGAATTGTTGCTTATTTACCCAGTCCAACTCTATCCTGTTTCCTTCACACTTGTCATTGCTTGATTTCAATTAATTTAGGATAAGGATGGGGTTATAGTTGAAGAAGATGTAGAGAGTCTACGGGGAAGATCCCATTCAGGTGCCATGCTTCTATCACTTATGTTTCGTGCTTAGCTTTACACTTTACCTCCCTCTTTTTCTTGTATTCTCTCATTTTTTCCTCAGACATGCAGTTTATTTGATCCTGATGTTTCTATTGAATTACAGGATCTCCCAGTAATGTGGCTGGTTTTGGAGGCAACTCTAGTGATCCGTCTAAGTGGAAGCGCAAGTATAAACGCCTTTTGATTCCTCTGTGTTGTATTAACTAGATGCTGACAAATAAATTTCTCATTTGTTACTTCTGGTTGCTAAAAAATAGGTCGGTCGTAACACTTGCATTGACTGTACTTACGAGTTCACAAGCAATTCTCATTGTCTGGTCAAAGAGAGAAGGAAAGTACGAGTACAGTGTCACAACTGCGAACTTTTTGGTGAGTTTATGCATTCTGTATTAGACTGTTTACACCAGTATCCTACCACAGTTGTTTTGCTGTCAGTCATATCCCTCAATAGATACAAAGTTCCTGGCTTCTTGCAAGAGTGTTCTGAAATTTATCTTCAGTTCCTTTTTTCTTGCTAGGTAGAAGCTTTGAAATGTGCACTATCACTTGCTGCCTTGGTAAGAATATGGGGGAGCAATGGTGTTACTGAGGATAACAGGTTTTTCTACCCTTCATTGTTCTAAGTCATTTGATAATGAAGTGATAAACAACAGAGATCTTGGATTTTGGACATATTTTAATCATTTTAACCTGATAAAAGGTTCTAAAACCAAAATTCTGTAAAAGGTTACACGACAATACAATATATCTGAACTCGTTCAGCTTGAGTTTTGACAATAACTTTTATAATTTTACCAAATTTCTTTGGGAGTTAAACTTACAAGTTTGTGTTCATTCATTGGCCTGCAACACGACTAATATTTCTAAAAAATGATCTCCTGCAGAATGACATCTTTATACTGACGAATATTGCCTTTTAACTCATTAGATCTGTATAATTGAACTAACATTCTGTTTTGCGACCTTTTGAAATCCCTTTTTAGCTGACCACAATTTTTTTTCCCCACTTCAATAATTTCTGCTCTCCGTAGGTTGAGTACCACATTTGATGAAGTTAGTGTATACCCCATTCCTGCGGCTCTTTATCTTATCAAGAATTTACTTCAAGTAGGTTTTCATTATTATCTAGCAAAGTTTTCCAGAGAATTTTACTTTCTGTTGCTGCATTGCTGATTTGTAGTATATATCGGTTTTTGGCAGTATTACATCTTTGCATATGTAGATGCTCCAGGATATCAAATATTAAAGAATCTGAACATCATAAGCACTGGTGTGCTATACCGTATCATACTTAAGAGAAAGTAAGTCATTTCTCTTTTTAAAGAATCTCGTGTCAGCATTTCTTTAGTTAGAAAAGGCCCTGTAAGTTTTCTCCGCACATAGAGAGGATTGGTGCATTTGTCATGTTAAGTAAGTTTTTCCTCCACGATGAATGAGAATGTGATAAGGACAATCTTCTAATTAAAAACTATTAACCAATTAAGAAAATGTATTTTTTTGCCAGGTTGAGTGAAATTCAATGGGCAGCTTTCATTTTATTGTGTGCAGGGTGCACCACAGCACAACTCAACTCTAAGTAAGGACGCTTTGTGTTCGCTTTAAGCGTATATTCAGAGTGTTAGCCATTTTCTCTATGATTTGTGCACTAGTTATACTTTTATTTTGTAACCATTCCTAGATAAATATAAGAAGATTTGCTTTATGCAAAATTTTTTTTTTACTCCACGCTATACTGAAAGAGTTGTTTGTGCAGTTCAGATCAAGTGATGCAAACTCCTTTTCAAGGATGGCTGATGGCAGTTGTAAGTTGCTTAACTGAAAGTATGGTAGTGTTATGTCATCGCTTGATTGTGTGTTGGATAGAGAAAAGGGAATTATCCTTTACTTGATTCTTGTAAATTGTTACTTTTAGTAACATTTTGAGTGTTTGTTCCAGATCATGGCCCTTCTCAGTGGTTTTGCTGGAGTCTACACTGAGGTAAATATGTATTTTTTCCTAAGAAGCAATCAATTTATGTAATTGCAGCTTTTGATGGGTCAGAATTAGCCGCTATACATTATTGGTAACTAAATTCCACCAAGATCCTATTGACTTTATTCCATTTCTTTTCTTTTGAAAAAGCTGTGAAGAAATATCCTTTTTCACGTATTTAACCTTACAATTTGCTTTTGTTTTCTGTAGTCTATAATTAAAAAACGACCTTCGAGGAACATTAATGTCCAGAACTTTTGGTTGTATGTATTTGGGATGGTTTTCAATGCTGTTGCCATCCTCGTCCAAGATTTTGATGCTGTTGTCAACAAGTATGTTGCAATTGCTTTTCACTTCTACTTATTCTTTCATTTTATGACAATGATGCGGGTTGCCCTTGCCACATTATGTATTTACTGTGTTATTCCTCGTAACCATTGTTGAGATCCAAATTAACGAAATGATGTTCGGATGATAGTTAAATCCTTCAATGATCTAATGTACCAAATTATCTACTATGGGTGTTTTCATATGAATTATATTAGAAGTCACATCCATTGGCAATCTTCTTGCCCTAGAATACTGGGCAAGATGGAAGATTTGCTATAGGATGGTGCACGTATGTTTTCAAGGAAAAGACAAACAAAACTATATATATATATATATATTCTGCATTGACTTGTATGTTATTGTTCTGTACAGGGGATTCTTTCATGGGTATTCGTTAATAACAGTTCTCATGATACTAAACCATGCTCTCAGGTATTAGTTGCTTTTGTGGCGTATCTTCAGAATTTGTCACTCCAAAACAGTTACCAATTTTTTGATATGATCCAAATCCCTACCTTTATAAATCAGATTCTCCTATGATTGAGATGCGCATTGATTATTTATTATTTCTAAAAAAACATATTTTATGTCATCTATCCCAGTCGGTTGTGAATATTTTTGTCTGATGCTACATTTATTTTCTTCAACACGTTAGTTAGTATCTTTTATTCCGAAGAATCTCAGCTTACTAGGGGTATTACCTAATATAGTTGATGTCATTGCAGTGGAATTGCTGTATCAATGGTCATGAAGTATGCAGATAACATAGTGAAGGTAAGGGCTGATTCCTTTTTGCTAGACAGCGCATAAGTCAATTGTAAAATCACGATTTGGTCATTTCTTGAGTAGGCAATTGCATAGCTGTAGGAAGAAATTTCCAAAACAGACTTTATATGGATAAACTATCAAGAACAGTCAATAGATGTTATTATTTTTAAATGAGTGGGTTAATGTTTATGTTATAGGCAACTGGCAACCTCCCAAATTACTTGCCATAAGCTTGATAATGGAGAAGACATGACTTTGATTGCTTTATGAGATATGACGTTTTCCAGTCAATTCGATGTTACTTAATTCATGAACTTAGATTGTTTCATCTGACAGCCAATCGAGTAATGGGTTTCTTTCACGTAGATAAATTTCGGGAAGATGAGAGAATAGAAACATTCATGGTACTTAACTAAGATATGCTTACATGAATCCTCTTTCTCTACTCCAATGGCTGGTAAGTTATGGAAATAAGTGCCTATGGCTGATATGGAACTTAGATTGACTTGTCATTGCTAAAGGGAACTTACTGACCGTCTTGTTTGGTTGGACCTGGCTTCAAGTGCAAGGTGGTAAAAATAGTACGAAAACAAATAAATGGTGTGGTTTTTGTCTGCCAATTGTTTATGGAGTTGAGATCTACTGATAAGCCTTAAATTTTATAGCCAGTATATATTTGTTGCTGAAATGTCCTATAGAAAGGAGTGACTGATTCCACAGCTGCATTCACTGGATAAAATACAGATGCTTACCACAGCTGAAATGTCCTATATAAAATTGGGTGCCCAATTTTCACCTTCTAGAAGATAAAGAGTGCTTGCTCCCATGAAAAAAGAAACAACAGATGCTTACCTAGCTCAATTATTTTTGCAGGTCTATTCTACATCTGTTGCAATGCTTTTGACGGCTGTTGTGTCTGTTTTTCTGTTTGGATTTCATCTTTCTCTTGCTTTTTTCCTTGGTTCCACGTGAGTGCTTTCCCAATTTCACCATTCAGATACTAGCAAGTAAAATATGATCTGTACTTAAAATTCATATATGAAAACGTGGATTGCATTTGCAGTGTTGTTTCTGTCTCTGTTTACCTACATTCAATTGGAAAGCTCCAGAGATAGCAACAAATGGTATTTTTCAGCCAGCTCAAAGGGTTAGCTCAAGGTTTAAACTATTTTCTTCTACTCTCTCCTTTTCTCTTAAAAATTTTTTCAACTAGGGAATTTGAATGTAAAAGTGCATGCTAACTCGTAGTTTTGAATTGGGCCATCAAGAAGGAAAATTTTCACTATATATAAGATGATTGGCAGTAAGAACTAAGAAGTCATATATGACTGGTCTGCAATACTGGTTTTACCATTTTAGCATTGTCATTGTGTATTCCCACATATGCGCTAATGTTGTTGAGAGTTGTGAGTTCAGCTTGGCTTCCCATTCTAGTTCAGTAGTTCTTGATAAATGCCTAGTTCTGCAGGCTCCATAAAACTGTCATGGGGTGTTCTATGAAGATGTTGCTATTGAGTTCACAATCAGCGTATCTTGCGCTATTCAGGTGGCTGTATCTGGCGTCCAAGTGAAAAGTAATAGGCCGCTTGTGATGTTTACGAGATTGAGCTGATGCTGTTTAGTCATCTTCACGTGGGAAGAAGATATGTGATGTATTATTTTTGTGGTCATTGGATTTTTTTTCACCTCTTTGTAATCATCCATCAAGTTTCGTTAAATCAACGTTAACAGTTCGAAGAAGAACATCGACGAGCTCCTTCAGTTGGATGAAAGAAAACCCTGTGCCTCTCACATTTATCGTATCATTCCAATTTGATATTTATAGCGTTTGATTACACTACAACCATGAATTTAATTATGATCTACCTTTTTAAACAGTTCTAAATGTCACTTGTTAATATTACAGTGTTTGATAATCATAGATTCCAAAATGGAAGAGGCTGATGAAACTCAATTCTTTGATTGTTGGCGTATAACTAATTATTATTTAAGATTGTCAAAATCAAATTGAACTCAGGTATATTTGATTACATCTTTTGACCTGATTATGTATTTGTTAGGCCATGAGTTAATTAGTCCACCTGAAGCTCCCATTAATAATGTTTCACTCTCCTGATAATGGCAGTACTGAATTTGGTGATTTAAAATTCCCACTTTCACGAGCAACTTTCACACAACCAATCAAGAATACATTTTTTCAAAACATTGAACTTGTCGAACCTACATTTTTTGTTACAAAACACTAGATACAGGGACTTTGTGCGTGCTTTTGTTGCTTGCCAGCTCTTCGGATCGTTTGGTCCCCGAGCTGATTGATGGGGCGTCCTTAAGATTAAGATTTGACAAAGCATTGCCCAATAAATCAATTGTTGATGACTTATCTGGCTCTTCGACAGAGTTATTATCCCCATTTTTGTTATAAAACTGGGTGGTCGTTTCACCACTAATTTCCAGCTGAAGCTTGTTGAATTCATCTTCTATATCTTCTTCAACTAAATCTGTATATACTGGAGATGATTCTGACATCCACATAAATGCTTGTTAGATATCTCTGTTATGTTTCAGTTTTCATTAAAAATTTGTTTTGAGCTCTAATCTAATAAATAAAGACTTACCTAAAACAATGTCAACTTGTTTCATAGAATGAATATTCTCGTCGATTTCTTGTAGACAGAGCTCAACTTCTTCAACTGTAATCTGATTTTCATGTATCGCCCGGCTGCTGATTTGTATGGCCTCGGAAACCTAAATCAGGATATCATAAGTGTCACAATCTACAATTCAAAAGAGCTAAATTCTCAGAGAAAATAAATTATAGGCCACGGTTGATATGAGATGAAGGCCTAGTTTTATCAACAGTAGATTACAACTTCCTATGAAAAAAATCCCAACTTTCTGGTGTCACATAAAGCAAGAAAACACTGAGGCGAGATTACTATAATTGACCCACCATTTTAGATGATTCGGCATCTGCAATGACCTGGATAACTTTCTCCACCCGCTCCAAAAGTGCGGTGCATTTTTCTCTGCTCAGAGATACCTGCTTCATTTCTCTTGCATATTTCAGGGCGACTCTCTTGTTTCCGGTTTTAAGAAAAGCTAGAGCTGAGTTCCTGGTTCTTATATAGCAAAAATAAAAACAAAATCTCAAGAAAAAGAAAGTGTAAATTATCACGTAGCTAGAATTTCATTTAATATTGAATTGATTTTTCTACACAAGTACTTTTTTATTTTTGCAAATATCCCCAATAGAATTATCCACGCTGTCGAATATTGATGTTACAAACTAGAACATTTTATGACGCTTCCGCTCTGTTGGCATTTACAGCATTTGAGCTGGTCACTTCATATGGTATAAATGGAAGGAAACACCGAGTATTTAGTAGTTCTAACTTCTAGGACAATCGGTCTTCATTGACTATACATGTTTTTTGACAAGCTACCTATGAGATCACTATAACTGGTGAAAATTATTCAAAAAATTAAATAAAATAATATTCAATTTGACATGATAGGGTTGTACTTAATGTCAATATTAGATGAAATCTTCAATGTTAAACAGTAGATGAGAAATTATAATTTATCAAACGTGGTATTTCCACATAAAATAACTAGTACTCTTACTTATGATATCGCTGGTCAATCACATTAAGCTGTTGTTCTAGCTTTTCTGTGGTCCAGATTAAGTGCAAAACACTGTAGTCGATACTCGAGGCACTAGCAACTGCTCCCTCAGTAAGACAAACTTTTACTCCCTATGTTAGTAGAGAAAAATTGCCGCAATCAAGATGACAGACATAGCAGGATGAGAGAAGCCGCTCTTTAATTGATGGAACAATTGGTACAATATGAACATATAAATCGGGAAGAATACGATGGAATCCAAGTTTTGATATGAATGACACATATATCATCATTGTAAGTAACCAGTAACACTATTACCTTTGAAGACCTCATTTCAGTGGAAATATAGGAGGTAACTCTCAAAACACAAAATCCAAGAACTAGAAGCCTGAAATGAAAATTACGCTGTGTGCTAACAAAAACAAAAAAGGAGATTCCCCAAGTTTAACAGTAATCTTTTACATTACCTCTATCCGTTCAGCTGTGTTCGTGACGAGGTGTTTTGCTTTGCCATGTGTTGACAAATAATTTAGAATCACAAGTGCTTCCTGTGATCCTATACAAATATCTTGAAACTTTCTCATGGTAATGACACAAGAAGTTGTCCAGTGGTTTTCAGACAAAGCCTTTACCACTTCCAAAGCTCTTTCCTACAAATACAAAATCAATTGCAGTCACTTGATTTAATATATGTTCTGGCAAAAAGAAGACAACTAGTAGCTGGCAAAGCCAAAGTTGAGAAAAATAGTGGCAGCTAACCTCCAAGAGTGCGGCAAGAATGTAACTGTCTCCAGAAAGAGTGAGACTATCATCATTAGAAATTGAAGGACCAGACACCAAAAAATGTATTGATTTGCGAAGAAAGTGAGAGAGATGAGAAGTTACAGTAGGTGGATGGGCGGAGGGGAGTGGCAACAAGTCACCCTCTCGGCACATCTCCGAAAGTATGCCGTGGAGGCACAGAGGGGACAAGCCATTCCGGCGGAACCAGAGGGATTGAACACGGGAAGGGCGGATGACAAAGATTCGGAGGTGGCGTGCAACCTTAACAATCAAATCCCTCCAGAAAATGTAAAGCGGTTCCCAATCAGATCGCTGTCCGCTTAGGGCTTTGAATCTTGCCCGTTCCTTAACCTCATCATCCCAATCACTAACCTCTCTTCGCACAAAATCAGCCACTGCCTCTGCTTCATCCTCCTCATCTTTTCCTTTGTTCTCCATACTTCAACCGACTTTTTAATAGTTATAATCGCTTAAAATGCCAAGACTCCTAATTAGGCTTTTAATCAGAGCTTCAGCAAATTTTTCCCTTTCCTCCAACCCTTTCTATAATTTTTTAAATACAACAATCTCAAGTACCTAGCGAAGAGAAATTCCTTCATTCTTCATTCATTCATTCATTCATCCATTCATTTTACAAGGGAATTTCACGAGAAAAACTTACTACCTCAACTCATTCAAATTCAATATTTCTCCATAATTCATCACAAGAAATCCCATGAGAATTATTACATAACTCGCCACGAAATTCCAAACGACAATTCAGTAAAACCTAATACCTTTACTGAAATAGAATTCAACAGAGGAACATAATTCATTACCTTCGAAAATGGAATGAGAAGAAGAAGCGAACCGAGTGCCTCTCCTTCACCCCCAGGTAAGTTGCAGAATCCGGGATCCATTTAACTTCATTGGTCCAAATCGGGTAAAACTTGCTGTGGACTGGCCCATTTAGGGATTCGATAAGGATTGAAGCTGTTTGGATTTGGTTGAGATCAGGCCCAATTTTCATTTTGACCCATTGAGCCCAAATTATATGAGCTCGTTTTGTTTCAGTTTGATGAGGCCCAATGGAGAACATAATAGCTAAACAATCAACACACCCGTAAGTAAGTAGGGTGGGAAAAATACCGAATTTTCGCTAAACCGAGGTTATAGTACCGAAAAAATATCGAATTTATCGAATTTTTGGTATATCGATTTTTTCGGTACGGTGCGGCAACGATACTGAATTTTTGGATACGATAACGGTATGAAATTTTAAAATTTCGGTATATACCGTTATACCAATATACTAAAATATTATATAAAAATTTAAAAATATATAATATTTTTAAACAATAAATTTATAAATTATAAAAAATATAAGGTTTTTTTTCGGGTATAAAACGGTATATACCGATCAGGGGCGAATCCAGGATGTTATGCTAGGAGGGGCCGTGTCAATATACACAATGATAAAAATAATTATTATATGTTTATGTATAACTTTACATAATAAGAATACAATAAATAAAAAATAAATATTGTGATGTCTCGTATATTTTATTGATGCTTATGAAAATATGAAATGCGAAATAATTTTTTGATTTCTAAATCATGCGTTGTGTTCGTAGGTATAAAATATCACACATAAAATTAAGTTCATTCAACGAGTCAAAAATAATATGACTCGAAACTTATTTAAAATCTCGTTGAACAAAATGATACTAATGTATATACAAGAACGTCTGAACTTCTTCTTACATGCAACTCAAAATTATAAAATATACAATCTCAAAATAATAATGTATTTAAAGCATGATACGATCTTAAAAATAACATGCTAAAACATTATAATAAGCATGCATAAAGTATTATAATGCATAAATTTTATAATATATATATGATTTGTGGAGTATATATATTATACTACTAAATAATATGCTAAAACAATAATTCAAATAAGCATGCATTCCAAACCTCTTGATTAAAAAGAAATAAATTATAAGAGTATGACTTTTCACTTTTCAAAATAAACAACCCTTTTTTTATTTTATTTTTATTAGTTTGAATTTTTTTTATTATATATATATATAGATGAAAGCATATGTATTTTCACTTTTCACGATGAATTTCCATTTTATTTTTATTTTTGTTAGTTTGAAATTTTTTATTTTACATATTTTTAGAGGAAATTTAGAAGAACAAAATTAGAAGAATATGGGTTTTCACTTTCTATTTTATTAGTTTGAATGAATAGACCATTTATTTTTATTTGTATTAATTGGAAAATTTTTATTTTATATATATTGAAAACAATAATTTATATATTTTAATAAAAAAATAAAGGAAAAAAAAGAAAAAAAATGGGCACCACAGAGATTCGAATCTAAGTACTTCATGAGCAAAAACAAGGTAGGCTACCATTATGCCACATCGTACATTCATCCAATTGTGTGACCAAATTTTTATATAATATCATTTAACAAAAAAATATATAAATACTAAAAAAATTTCAAAATTTTTGGGGGAGCCGTGGCCCACCTTCACCCTATGGTGGGTCCGCCCTTGATACCGATACCGCACCAAAATCTCGGTATACACCAAAAATTTTGATATAATCGGTATGCTAGTTATATCTACCGAAATTTTTGGTATACCGATTTTCGGTACAGTATCGATATAAAAAATTTTATATCGTAATTTTCGGTACGGAATACGGTATGCATTTTTCGGTACGGTATGTCACCCCTACCCGTAAGTTTACAAATTGTGTTCTATATCACGTCATAATATTAGACATACGCTCTTTTTATCCCAATATATAAATATATTTTACAAACAAGTTTTATATTCCATCCTTGTTATAAATGATTGCATATATTTCCTACACTTGGTTCGGTTATGGGGGTTTATTGATTAAAAAATAAAAAGAAAATATAATACTAAATGAGAAAGTATAATTTTGATCCTCTAATTCGACCATTTTTCAAGTTGCAATTTTAGTTCTATAAATTAGTCCTTATTATCACTTTTAGTCTTTTTTTTTCATTATATTACTGATTTCATATAATGTTAAACACATCAGCAATATCTTATATCATGCTGCAAATTATGATGAAATCTCATCAACTTTTGGCATTACGTTAACATTCCGATGAAAAATTAATGATTAAAAGTAAAAATATACACTAACTTATAAAAATAAAAACCGCAGCTTGAAAATTTACATGGCCAAATTGGAAACATGCAATCAAGTTATATAGGACCAATTGCAAATATTATTTTTGCCCCACACAAATTTGACTATATATTTGCATCAAACCAAGATAAAAGATATAACACACATATATATGAGAGGGATGAAAGTATATGATTGCTATAATTTTCATTACCTCAAAATTAACTGTAATAATAATATAATCATATATATATATGCTAGATCCCAAACTTAGACATATAACTTGAAGAAACTTAAATATATGAAATACTTTTCATATCTCATGCATGCATACATTAAATATGATATATTCCTGATCAGATCATTTCAAGAACTTGTGAAATAGAAACTGGAATTTCTGGAGCTCCTTCGGCGGCAATGCGACCAAAACATTGACCCCACCATTGTTGCCTCCAATCTCAGGAAACAGCAAAATGATGTCCTTTCTATGGTACACCACGGGGCAACTGTACCTTGATTTCCCCCAGGGGTACGCCACCTGGTCGAACCCTAGTCTCCACCACGAAGATATCAAGAACTCCCCGTCCGGGAACCCCCGGTGAATCTCCCCCCAGTCTATGGAAGACCTGGCGTATTCGTCGTCCATCCGGGCCGCCCCCTCCGATACCATGCCCACTAACTCCGAGAACGGCCCGTGTTCCAGCTCCGAGCATCTTGCGGTCGCGTAAGACGGGAGCACGGCGTTGCCGGAGTACGACAGCGGCAGCGGCGGCCTCAGCCGGGAGCGTATGTCCACGGAGAAGAGTATCGTGGAGAGGCGGTCCCCCTCCGTCCCGTTGTCGCGGGACAGGGCCTTGCACCGCCATATGTGGGTGGCGACCACGTTGAAGCTTGTGATTTTGGGGGTTATGGAACGGGTCCCGACCAGGGCGCTGGCTTTGGCTTTTTCCTTGAGGAAGCTGACGTCATGGGAGGTGAGGTTCATGATCTTGAAGTGGAGGTGGTCTTGTTGGGACTGGAAGTCGTCGAGGTTGGCGGCTAGCTCTTCGCCGATGGGGAGTTTGAGGTTGAGTAGTTCGGGGTGGGGGAAGGCGACTCGCGGCGGTGATCTGGCGGCGAGGAGGCGACGGTCGTTGCATGGCACGGTGGCTAAGGGCTTGTCGTCGAATGCTTGTGAAGCTAGGTTTTCCAAGAAATGCTTGAAGCTCATTCCATCGAATAACACGTGATTGGTGGAAGTTCCCAATGCAAAACCACCACACTTGAAAGAAGTCACCTGCCAATTTTAGGGCAACAAAAATAATAAAATAAAATTTGATGATTAATTGACGAGGGTTTGAGTTTAATTATTTGACATTGAATATCTCATTTTGATGCAAATAAAGCCCATATATATTGCATACATTAAACTCAATGGAGGCAAAAAAAAAAAAAAAAAAGCAAAGGAAAGGAAAAATGTAGAGCAGAACAACACCAAATATTTCAAAATTGGAGGAAAAAAAACTTTTCATTTTTCGATTTTATAAGTAATATAATAAGTTTTATTATAGTCACGTTGCACCTATAACTACTGTCAAATAAGTAAATATTATTTAGATTTATTGATTTCGGGAGAAAAGGAAAAAAAGGTCAAACCCAAAACAAAGTCCAGAGTTTTTGTATAAAAATCAAAAGTTATCAACTTGCACGACTAAAATTCAAAAAAAAAAAAAAAAAAAAAAACTTAACATACTAAAATCCAATTTTCCCAAAATACAGTAATTTGAAATCAGACATTAAAGTTCAACCACTCGTTTTCTCTCAAATTTGAGAATTTGGTACCATTAATATTTCAACTACGCGCCAGCCAAAATTAGAACCAATTGGTAGAAATTTAATGATTCTGGCCAAGACCACTTTGTTAATTGTTAAGCCATAATTAATTACGTAATTGCCGGAAAAATTAATATTACGAAAAAAATTCGTTTCTTAATTTTGCCAAAAAAAAATGTCAATTTGTTTGTTTTGTAATCGGTTTCCGACTCAAGATTTATGGAGAGGAGACTTGATGAAATTGGGGAAAGCGTACGTAACTCAAAAGATTATAAATAAAATTCAAAATTTTATGTTTGATGTTAATTAGCACTATCTATAATAATTATTACGCGAACATTTCGAAAAGAAGATTGTTTGATAAATAAGTGATTCTAATACTAATTAATTTTTTACAAAATAAATTTTGTAAAAACACTATAGACATCCAACTAACTTTTAGATTTCAATTATATCAAACAAAAGCTAAATGCATAATCTAGGTTTTAAAAAAAACACAAAAACTTATTTTTTTTTAGAAGAAAAAGCGAAGAATAACCCTTTTTTAGCGATAACAAACATTCTAATTAATATATTCTACTAATTGTCTGGCTAAATTAAACATATACACCCAATTCTTTCACATCGCATTATTGCAAGGAATATAATGGCGGCCTGACATTAATAATTATAAAGTTTGAGTAGTTGAGGTGGCGACCACATTCAATTAATTACTCCTTATTTACGTAGTAGCAACGGATATCAGACTAGACAAAATTACATTTTTACCTATCTTAATTAATGGATAATAAATATAAATATCTATAACTTATATATATATTTATTAAAATAAAGCATATTAATAATTTCCCCTAACTTTAAATATCACCATTATTCTAAAATTGATATATTGAATCCATTTATTCTCAACCAAATTACGTAATTAAACATGAGAATGTATAGGCTAATTAATTAAGGTGATCCCACAAATTGTTAATTCATAAATGAAACGCTTCATTTATACTGCTTCGTTTTAATTCTTCGGATGCTTTTTCGTAAATTTTATGTTCATCTAGCTAGATACCTATCCCTTTCACAAACTATATATTATAATGGATTTCGAAGACACCACTAATATTCTGAGTACTTTATATATTTTGGTCCAATGATTGACATAATGTATAGTACATCAGCAATTTTAAGGTCATGCCTATATTTTTTTTGGCACCACTTTAGTATGGAAAAACTTCACTAGAGTACTCAGAATTAAATGCCAAAAAAAATATAAATTTTGATAAAATTCTTGAAGATGAATATTGTTCAGTCCATTTTTTTTTTCTTAAAATTTTTTTGAAATTTTTTGGCATCATGCATGCATATATATATATATATATATATATATACCTGAAAAATGCAAAGCGGCTGTTCAACATTAATATCATCCAACCTCTGGATAATAAGCTCCCTATACGCCGGATTAGGATACACCAAATCCCCGATATCCTCCATCGTAATCTCCGTCGAAGCCACCACGAATCCCACGCCGGGGCCGTCACACTCGATCTCCGGCCGCTCGGACCGGTGGTTCAGCACCAACTTTCCGGCCAAAAAGTAATAAGGAACCATGACTTTCTCTATAGCCCTTTTAAGCCTAGCGGCCACCGCTTCCACGGGGAACTCCGGGTTCGGAGGGAAGAAATGCACTGTCTGGACATTGAAGTTGAGGACTTTGTCTATGTTGGACAAGAAAATCGATTTCGGGTAGTCTTGAGTGTTAATCGCCGGCGATATCAGAGTCGATTCGTGGATGGTGACCTTCATGTCTTGGATGGCGGCGGCGAGGTGGTTCGGGTCGAGGGTTCCCATGGATATATATTCTAATGAAATACGTTTCTTGTTTTGACTTATAATGCACGCATTTATATATATACTAGCGATCGAGGCAAAAAAGGGATGGATCCAGGGGACCACATGGGGTTGAAAGTAGGTGGCTAGACGTAATTAAGTTGATCTTTAGGAATTTGATTTTGTCAAAAGCTGATGAACTTGATGACTAAGACGGTGTTTGTAACCTTTTAAAATAAGTAATTATAGAGATTTTCTTCACAAATTTATGAATAGAATCTCTATAATCACTTATTTTTAGAGGTTGCAAACACTACCTATTAAATACGAGTTGAGATTCGACTCCAGCTCTGTCAAAATTAGGTTGATTGAACCGTAAACGTACGGTTTGGGAGCTAGTCACGAATATATAGCTAGCTAGCTACTTTAGTTTTAGGGAAAATTGCTTTTTTGATCCTGTATGTTTATCACTTTGCGATTCTGGTCCTTTATATTTTCAGATTGCAGTTTTAGTCCGCTATCTTTATTTTTTTGGCAATTTTAGTCCTTTTTCCAATGTGGCGCTGACGTGGCACAAATTCAATGCTGATGTGGAGCTGACGTGTACAGTGCCACGTCAGCATTTTCGAAGAAAAAGGACCGAAATTGCCAAAAATCGAAACATACAGGACTAAAACTGAAATGTAAAAACATAAAGGACCAAAATCGCAAAGTGACAAACATACAGGACTAAATTTGCAATTTTCCCTTAGTTTTAATTTGTTGAACCATATATGGCATCTCCTATAATGTGTAAGTAACGCATCTATGCATGCTTAATTGTATATATGTATGATATGTATAGTACTACACAATAATTTTTTGTGCTATTTTTCGTGTTTTTCAAGTTTTATGAATATACACATGAGCGTGTGTTGTTTGTGAGGATTAATATCCTGGTCTTTATGAGGAAAAAAAAGAATTCAAAAGAAGATACAGATTGTGGGAGATGGTATATATATATAGGATAATGCAAATTATATAAAACTTGAGTTAGTGCAGTATTGTACGTAAATGGTGGATATGGTTGCAGGAGATTTAACCAAATCGATTAATAATTAAGAACTTTCAACTTTAATATTGAATGCCAGCACATGTATATGTTTGGATTTGGCATATTTTAATTTTTATCCAATGCTGATCATTTAGGCTCGGTTTGGTTCTGGTCTACTGAATTTTTCAATTTCAGTTTTAGTTCACTAAGTTTTTAAATTTTAGTTTTGGTACACTAACTTTTAATTTTTGGTTATTTTTTGTCCAATTGCTGAAACAGTGACATGACTTTGGAAAATACTGCCTTTTCACGCTGCTAAGTAAGAAATTGTGCCAAAATAAGGAAAATGAAAAGCTAGTATATTAAAACCGAACTTAATTTGAAACTTTAATAGATCAAAACCAAAAAATGAACAAGTTAATTGATCAAAAAAATTCATTTTTCATGTGTGTACAAGTACTTTAAAACACTTTTAGTATTTTATAGGTGAAAAACTTAAAATGTGTGTTAATATAATATTTTTGTAAAACATTTTTGAAAAATATTTTTAAAATTTTTTCTCCAAGTACACTTTTAAACAACAATTAATTAATTAGAGTTGTTTAGTTTTTTTAATGTTTTCAGAAATATAACAAAACATCTCACCAAATCTAAATTTTTTTTAATAAAATAACTGTCCAAATACATATTTATTTTTAAAATAATCTTTAAAATAATTTATAAATATTTTGTAAATTTTTTTTTTATAAATACTGACATAGAAAACCTTAATATCTTAAAAAAAAAACTAAATCTCATGAGACACTATTTGATAAAATTACACGGAGTACTGTCCATGTAATGACCCAAATATATGTTGGAATATAGAAGGTATCATATCTCCCGCGAAATTAATTATAATTAATGTTTCCAACGAACACCAACTTTGTTAATTAATTTTGAATGGATGTATACTGTGAAAAAAAATTAAGTTGGTGGTGAGTATTTAATTCTTGATATCATTGAATTGATGCTACGTACTGTACATATACGTATGGGGTCCCAAAGAGAAACAGGATCCATGCATTAAATTATCACACCCACGGAAAAATTAGTTGAACATTTTGGAGATTTTTACATTCATAGTCATCATGAGTCATGACATAAATTAATTAAGATTTTTTGCAATATTTACCTCTCAATGCGGTTTACATGATCAGTCTCATTTGTTTGGTATTACATTAGTTCGAAAGTTTATCAAGTGTACGTCAAAGGATAACGGTGTTATCACATTATTAAAAAAATTCAAATAAGTATAAATGAAATTCATACAAAAAAAATATTGGGTAATTAATTTGTCAAAAAAAATGTTATCGACATTTAATTAGAACGATAAAACGTGGAATATCGATGGATATGCATGTATTGAAAATGTTGTATATACATTATGATATTGTATTTACTTTCAAAATGTTGATATTGTAAAGTGTATCGAATCTAGTGTATAACAAGAGCAATGGTTTGTAACTCGATATTTTAAAGCGTATTAAATTTATTTAGTGTATAAAAAGAGCAAGAGATTGTTGTTTCACTAATGATTTGTAACTCATATGATATTAAAATTTCAAATTTTGAAAAAAAAAATTTATTTCAAAATCTAATAATAACGATCTCCTCGTCCAATCTAAAAAAACGCGTGTTAGTGAGCCTGACGATGATATTGGTAGCCCCTACAGGCTACAAGATATGGTATGCTTCATAATGTTAGTCCCTTTGGGCCACGCAGACCCACCAGCCCGACAACGGTTTGACTTTAAGGACCGTGATGTATTATTATTGATTTTTATAGCAATGCATTTATTGAATTATTATTACTTCAATCTAGCTCGTTTTTTTTTTTTTCGTTGTTTTTTATATTGATATTGGTACTCACGTATACGCGTTACGTGCTTCTAAAGTATGGTGTTTTTTTTAAGAAAAATAAAAAAAATACTAAATTAAAAAATTAAAAAATACAAAAAAATATAGTGTTTTCATAAATAAATAGTCACTAAAACCCAACAAATACATTAATTTTACATGTTTGTGATATTTTCGTAAATAAAAAGACACCAAAAACCAAAAATTTAATGTCATTTTGATAAATAAGAAACATATGTAATTTCTAGTATTATGCCAATAATATCTAGTATCATCTCAACATTCTGGTGAAACATGTCTCATAAAAAAACAGCGAACTTTAAATGCATTAAGATGAAAAAAATAAAATAAACCAATTTATAAGACGAGTTCTGACTATTTTTATATTTAAAAATTCAGCTTAAATGTATTCTTAGATTTTTATTGAAATTATTATTTAACAATTCGATCTACCATTCACATTGCATGCTACTATATATATGTAGCATTGAACATATATAATTGAAAAGTGGAGAGATCGGACAGCTACATCTTTCTAAAATTTTAAAATAAGTATACTATTTTGTCCCAATTATATACATATATCTTATTCTTTTTCATACAATTTAAGAAATTCATCAATGATAGAAACAATTTTTCAACTTCGTACTTATTAATTAATTGATGTTTACATAAATGGTTTTATTATCATTCCAATAGGTAGTTGATTACAATATCCTAAATTAAATATGAGTATACTAGGAAAAGAATAGTAGAAACATTGATAAATATGGATATACACATAGATGTGTGTGTATTTGAGACAAATGATAAAAGAGGTCCTCTATGATTAAGGGGATTTAAATGCTACGTCTAGAGTATTTGGTGAAATTTTAGCTCTTGAATCATCAACACGTTATGTCAACCTTAATTAAAATACGAATGATCCATAATATTTAAAGATATTGAAATATGATGAAAATTAATTATTTCCCGTAAAAGACGACTTATAACCTTAAAAGTGCTAAACATTCTTAAAGTCTATCTAAGTAATGCTTCTGTTCTCAGCTAATTGAGATTCATCATCCATGATCCAAATTTGTAGGGAACAACTCATTTATTCTTAACCCCACTCACCAACAAACTGACCAAATTTATGCTAACTGCTTCCTATTGATATTATTGCCACCTTAAATTAGTAAACATCCATTTCGGTTTCCCAACAAACGGATCTAATCTAGCTAGTTATTGCTGTTAATACAATCGATGGGATTATGAAAAATTAATAATGGTATTTGATGGGTTATTCAAAGTCGTTTCAAGTCGACAAAACTTAATCCGTACACACACATTTGTTTTGGATCATGTGATCGCTTGATCTCCTGCTTCTAGCTCTTTCTAATAATAGATTAAAAAAAGAATACATAAAACATGTCTCATTAGATATACTAATACAAACTTAATTAGCCCCATGTATTATCCAGAGTACTCGATGAGATATCAACATCGACATGAATGCATAATTCAATTAATATTGGTGGGTGGATGAGGCAGAGGCTGCAGGGTTTCCTACATGTTGACCGAGTTTATGTTCAGTGCATTTCACTTTATATAGTCTTGACTTCAGTGCATTTTATTCAAGATCGAGGCCCAGCACGAAACTATTTATTATTTGCCAGAGATTCTTGTCATATATATCTAATGCCTGAAATTTAGATATTTGATCCTGTAATTTGCATGTGTTCATTTTTTGTGGTACTGTCAGTCAATTCACGATGTTCATTAGCGTTATTTCTTTTTCACCGGATTGGGAGATATCACCACAAGAAAAACTGTGATTAACGGCAGAAATTGAAATGGTACGATTGATGTCTCGGCAAATGTCACGACAAGCACTGGAATAAGGCATGATTAGAATTTTAAGTCGAACTTATCGCACACACGGTATTTATGGAATACGGTAATCATCTCCCAAGATACGGCTTATGTAGGGCTCAGGTCCGCGCGACTGCAGACAATGAGTTTCTATAGCAACTACTTCAATGGGTCCCTATAACAACTACTTCGTATTCGTTTTCGTTTTACGAAAATGAACTCAATTTGTTATAGAAGTTCATTGTAGCTCATTATAAACTCATTTTAAATCTTCATTTTTTCCATGTGGAACAGGGGTATCACAATCACCCCTCCTTCAGAAGGCGACGTCCTCGTCGCAACCTGAACTCTCGATCCACCAGCACCGGGAATCTAGAGTTAACTCCTACGGGTTCAAGATGTGGCTCCCGTCATGTAGCACTTTGTCCCACAGGTTCAAGAGGTGACTTCCCATGCACGTAGCACTTTGTCCCGTATATCACTTTTTTCCCGTGGTCTGTCAACTGGTGATCGTCTCTGATATCATTCTGTCACGTCTCGTGCCCAAGCCCGCACCTGCGCGACTGCACACAATGGGTCCCTATAGCAAGTACTTCGTATTCGTCCTCGCTTTACGAAAATGATTAACTCAAGTTGTTATAGAAGCCCATTGTAACCCATTATAAACTCATTTTAAATCCTTCATTTTTTCATGTGAGACAGGGGCATCACAACTTAGATTCTGTAATAGAAGTACTCCAAATTATAAAACATGGTAAACATGGAGATTTTTTTTGGACTTTCTGGAATGAGGGACGACAAATGTATGCTGATGCAGTTATATGATCAATTTGGACGAAAAACTATGTATTTTCAAAAATCCAAACGGTATAAAGTAGTTCGTCATATTTGATCATATATATAAGATGGGTTACAATGATTGGCACTTGGCAAGATTAAATCATGTACGCCCATCTCCAAATCAACGATCAAGATCGCACCCTTTCTGAAAGATTACATCTCTTGGATGCAATCTTTGATGTACCATATCTCAATTACCCAATCTAGTGGTCCAGAGTCTCCAGACTGGTAATCTGATCTTCATCCAACTGTCAAGATCGCGCATGTCAACCCGTCATCTTGGCCTTATGATACAACACATCGGATTACTCTCTCAACCGACTCCATGTCATGCATCCTAGTGGCGGTTTTGTTCAACCCTGCGGGCGACGTGTAACACCATGATTGGTTAAAATCAGTGAGTCCCATGTGAGGTCCACTGATTTCAACCAATCAAAATCCGCCACGCCACCCACAGGGCACTTGTGGGTGGCATCGACTTAACCCCTAGTGGCATACAGTCAAACGCCACATCCAAGTTAAGTTGGACTACATGGCACATCACCATCGCCACATCATATTCACGATTTTGCATAAAGAAAAGCTCATCGCAGCATCCGGGTTAAGTTAGACCACATGACACATCACTATCGCCACGTCATATTCACAATTTCCGAGTCTCATAAAGAAAATCTAATCGCTATGATGCGGCGAAGTGATGCGACCTTTGCGGTCGTGCGCTTACAGGCTCGAGCCCGGTCAGTGCATCTCACCTCGCTCGCCTTCGGTTGATCTTGACTTGTTATCAATTAATTAACATAATCAATAGTATATACGTAGGAATAAAAAAAATTAAAATTTTCATGTGGTATAAGTTCCATTTCCCCACTATACATCTAATTTTTAAACAACAATCCTAATAAAATAATTTCTCATTTATCCGAAATCGATTTATCCAAGCTTAAGGCACCTCAAAATTTATTTCCAACGTTGCTTACATGATATTTAATACATCAACAATGTATGTCGTCACGTTAACAAAATTCGGTGACACGTCATCATTTTTTGACATCGTATTAGCATTTTGATGAGAAAAGACTAAAAATGGGGAAAAAAAAAATTGTAAATTAGTGAATTGCTTAGACTATAGATTGATCGATATCGTATGACAAATTTAGAAACCGTGCATGTTACATGACAAAAAATATAAGTTCACATATCAATCCGTCATTAAAATTCCTGATCATCCTTTTGGGGAAAAAATCCTCAATCCTTAATCCATCTTTCACTCACATTCTTCTGGGATCTTTCATTCATGTTATGAAGAGTTTTCTAATTCACACTCAAATGTGCAATTACCTTGCGATTATAGAATCATCAAGTATGACAAAACAACAAAAGTTAAAAACAAAAAAGAAGAAATATAAAAGAGAAAATATGCACAAGATTCTATGTGCCACACGTTTTATGTACCAAATTAAACTTGAATTAGCTCATATGCACCTAATAAGTTCTTTATTCGTTTTACAACTACTGGGTTCGCCAACTAACTCAAGGGTTAAAAGTATACACATGATCCGCAAATATTTTTTCCAGGGACTGGAGCTTCAAGAATGGTTCTCCTTCTTGACTTCAGCATTTCCCAGCTTTGCTTTCCGTGAAGCTCTTCTCTTGTGTTTGATTTGTCGGACATACTCAGCAATGATGATATGGAGCTTAGGAGCAAGCTTGCTTGCAGAAGAAACACTGAGTCCCGCCCTCTTTAGAGCACGTGCCATGTGCTTTTCAGCCTTTTGAAAATGGATAGGGCAATAAGAAGGAACTGTTGATCTTAGTATCGGTTTCCCACAAAGTATCGGTCCGGTGGTTGAACTGGCATAAATAATCACAAGGAGAGGAACGTCATCTTCAAGTAAATATTAAATAAAAGTATTCATTGTAGTGAAAATGGGCATCCGTGAAGGTGATATATTAGCTGAGATACCACTCTGACGTTATGCACGAAAAATCCATAGCAATAATTACTATATTCATCATCAAGACATCAGAATTCTTGGTATTTTCATATATGTGAACATAGTTCAAGGCTCCACAACAGGAACGAATTATATTTCTCAGATCATGGAGAAACGGTAATTTAGTAATAGATCAAATATATATAGCGCAATCAATCTGGGGAGAAAATAATAACCACTTTGCTCATCATCCCCTCTAATCACCGGCGATATCTGATATATAAGCTAATTTAAATATGGAACATGCAGATGGACGGCTGTTTAGACATAACAGTAAAACGCACATAAAGCACAACACCTCCCAGCCCCACCCATCCAAAGCAAGCAGAAAGAGCAGCCAATTGTTACTCACAACAAAATGACACGGAGGCAGAATGTTATTTGCCCCGACTCCAACCCCATGCTGAGTTACTGCTTCGTATAAAGCTTAAGTTATTGCCTTATTGGTGAGAATTAGTTTCATGAGAGAGAAAACATTAAAGGTATGAACAGTGATTAGGGCTCCAAAATGAAATTGTCGTAGAAAAAACACATTCTCCTATAACATACACAAATTTTGAGGATGTAATGATAAACCCGTGAATGTTCCGAGGGAAGAAAACAAAATGATGTTGCAGAGCCCATGTACAAATGGATACATTATCAACTCAAATTTTTGTGTGGTACACATTAACACCAAACTACAGAACCGCCAAAATTACAAGGCCCAGTTAGAGGTAAAACCGTCATACCCAATTAGAGAAGTAATGAGATCCAGTTGCGGCACACATAAATCTGGCTCAAGTCAAACAACAAACAATTCAAGCTCGTTTAAAACTTTTTGAAGAGCTCTAAATTATGTGACGGGTCAATCTCACACCCAGTTTCAAATGGCCTTTGAATAAACAGAGTTCAACTACAAGTAGCTTATTGCGACTTCTGGACCCATAGTTATCAGGCTGAGCCAAAGAAATTTAAGAAGGGGAAGTCTATTTAAGCAATTAGTAAAAGAATAACAATCAAATACATTCAAATCAAATTTCAAGTTGCGGTTGATATTTCTTCCCCAGGTAAAAAGCTAAGTCATTAATTAGCTCACATCACAGCAGCAATTTTCAAGATGAGATAGTGTTATGCCTCACTTGAGCAAAGTATACAACATTGGTCAACAATAGATCATGACAAGGTGCTTGCATCAATTTGATCCTTGAATGAATACATCCAGCTGAGCCAGAAAAATAGAGGTGCTCTTTGTTTGGGAAAAAATGCTCACATATGCATTATCTTCAAGCTGTGTGATAAAACTTGTCAATAACAAAACTCTTAAAGAGTTTTTATCTAGAAGGATCAGAGAACATGTTTTCCAAAGACAGCAGCTAAACATCTTCTTTTTCAATTCTCGGATGTTCTTTATGACAACAATTTATTTTTTTCATCTTAGAAACTTCCTATGCTATTTACGAGATAGTAAAATAAATGTGGGCTTCCATTTCATAATTTAATAAGCTGATTTGGAAGTAAATACTATTTAATTCACCTTCAAATGTTTCGGGTAAGGGACATTTGGTGAGATAGCATGTGGCGGAATCAGTTTACAAACTCATAAGAAACTCTGAATCAGATCGTCTATCTGAACAGTCAGATTAACAAACAGGCCCATCATATAAAGCAATTTCCCAGCATAGTCTAGTTGGGATCAGCCATCAGGCTGTTTGAAAGGAAGTGGCAAGCACGAATCCAAAAAGGAAACACTCAAATATATGCTAAAATATCTTGACCCCGATTTTATTCATTGATTTACCTCACCACCATTCTGGTGCAAGAGATAAATCAGTCAATGCAATTTTGCAAAATCAATGGAATCATTCCATGTCACGGGCTCACAGTAACAGGATCTAACCCAAACAAGGATAGACAACAACGGGTTTAAATTCTACTTAAAAATAATTTTATATGTTTCAGCATGCATGGAAATTACAAAACGATTAGAACCCCAAATAGCCTGAAATGCTCTTAATTCGCAATTCACAAGTGAATCATGCGTGTCATTGGCTCATACTTTCACGCCAACCAGCATTTCACTAGACAGGTAATGCGGACTAGTTCGATTCCTCCTCTTTAATTTTTATTAGGATCAGTAAAAATGTTCCTAACTAATCATGCCCCAGCTTCGTTGATTTTAAATATCGTTCCACCATATTTCATCACCAGTCCTGAAAAATCACCTAATACTTTCATTTTCCATGACTATATTAGATATGAAAAATTTGTCTCCTCACCACAATCACGCATTTCCAAAACCAACCAAGGAGATGTTCACATATATCCTATTGAACATGAAAACCTAGCCTCCTATGTCCTATCCAATTAACATCATCCAAAAAAACAAATTTTGAATACACAATCCTCTCCCTCTGCGGATACATACCACAGTATTGCTGTAAATTTGCTACAATTAGCAGCCTAGAATTAGTTTATACTGTAAAAATAAATCAAAACCTCTTGATGGAGAAATTGCAAGCCTTGTAGAGCTTCTGCTTGCCATCGGACAGTATATGCATATGGCAAAACCTTGTCATCGCCATAGCCTTAGCCTTGCACCCGTGAACCCCACACCTACTATTGGTCTTATTCGCAACCCCCGGGTTCCCATTATTGCCATTTCCATGTGCGTTCTCTGCGATCACAGTGGCACAGTCCCCCCGGTTCCCATTAACTCTATCCCCGTCTTCGTCTTCTTGAAAGGGACTTTTTCCGAACTCCCAATAGTATTCTCTATACTTGAGTTTGAGCTCCTCCATCAACGCCCAGTAGTGGTCCCTGTAAATTCGGGCCAACTGCTTGACCCTGCGTGAACGGCGCTTTATAAGCTCGGGTCGGCTCAGGAGCTGCGATTTGGACAAAATTAGGTCTTCTTCGAATCCATCGATCCGCACGGGAACCGCCGAAGATGACGATGACGGGAGGTCGAGCTGAGAAAATAGTTTCGGCTCGGTTTTGAAAGTCGGGTGGGGCGTAGAATTTTGGTTCTGCGTAACTGCGGCGGCAGCCGCCGGGGCGGCGGAGGGCATGGCGCGTGTAGAGAGAATATCTTGCGCCGCCGATTCCAATTTGGCCTTTGATAACAAAAGAAACTCCGATAATTTATCTTCCCCGATCTTCCCCTGTTATAAAAAATATTTATTAAAACGATTTATAAATGTTTGGAATCTTTGAATAATATTTTAAAAAACTTAAATACGTTCGAAAAATCGCTTACGTAAATTCGCATGCATAATTAAAATATTTAATTATTTAAAAATAAGTTTAAAAAAAGTTAAATAATTTTATAAGCTATCATGTGAATTATTTGATTTTAAATATTATTTTTAGCATTTAACCCACATTTATGTTATTTACGGAATTTTTAGAAATATTGTTTTTCGATCACGTGGACGGGACCGTGGATGAACAAGATATAGGAATTTTATTCCAAATATTTTTATGAACTTTAAAATATTATTTTAAGGTATTATTTTCAGAAAATAATAGTTTTTATATATATAAATATATATGGAACCAATTTTCACTAAAATAAGCTATTTTAAAGACTTTTAAGGAACTTTTAAAATTATATAAATATATATTACGAAAATTTATCAGAAATATATAATTTTTTTTAAGAGTTAAATTTTGTAGTAAACATATGATATAATATCTTACCAAAATTCTAACACAATATTTTTTTAAACAAATAATATATCTAGCCTATTATCTTCAATCCTTCTTCATGTAAAAAATACCCTATCCGCCATCTTTTCATCTCCATCACGATCATCAGTAGACTTCATACACTTGCACACAAGATTTTGAAGATTTAAGCAAAGGATTTGTAGCCGTTTGTCTCGATGTTTGTCGTACGCGTCGTGATCATGTTTTTGGCTTCGAAAATCAACCAAGGCACTCTTGAATTCTCTCTTTGGCCACCATTTAAGTTATTGTTGAATCCTGATTTTTGGTGATAACAAAACAATATATCGTTGTTTTAGAACGACCGCCATTTACTTGTATGCACAGGTAATCTACCGACGTCAAGACATCAGCTGACTGAGAGATATCAACTGGAATAAGCAGTATCAGCTGATCAAAACATATCAACCGTTACTTGTCAACCGAGCGAGACATATCTACCGGCTAAGATATCTATTGAACTTCGAAGGTGGTCAGCTACATTCAAAAGTCACAGATTCCCAGTTCTCGGAAAGTTGACAAGACAACTTTAAATGCAAAGGACGAAGCATTTAAGGAGCCGTCTGATAAAGTGAGAAAGCCATAAGTAGCATTTAATGTGAGCGGCATATTGAATATACAATTTAAGGCGCCTCTTGTAGGATCGGTTCTCTTGTGCCCGGAAGCGCAACAGAAGTTTAAAATTTTATGTAAAAATCGAGCACATGTGTAGCATTCAAAAATATTAAACATCCATAGGGTGTTTAAGATTTTTTTACCTATCAATCTCAAAAGATTGATTTATGGCTCCAACCAAGTTGTGAAGAACTTAGATCTTGAAATGGTAGACAATATCTACAAGCTTCCAAGAGCACTCCTTGCTCAAAAGGATTCAACCTCCAAGAACGCACCTCGTTCGAAATTGACTCTTTTTTTTCCAATTAGGTCCACGACTAATGAAACTAGATCCACTCTAAATATGCACTAGAATATTTAGAGCATTTTTCATTGACAATTTTCTTGACTTTTCTTCCAATTTGAAAGACAAAAATATGGAGAATATTATTGAGTAGTGTTCGGCCATATGCATAGAATTGGAGAGTGAATATTGAGTGTATTGGTACTTAAAAGTGTGTTATGACAAAAGACAAAGCATGCATGGAAAAAAGTAAAAACATGCATAGAAAAGTATGCACTTTGTCTTTAACCCTTCATATCCACTCTCTCTCATATATTGTATATATATATTATATGTCAAACTTATAAATATATATATACATGACCCATGAACTTAATATTTAATTAATTATCAAACTCAAACACATTTAAGTTTAATCAATTAATTAAATCCAACTTGAACTCATTCAAGCTGACTAGTATAATAATTATTTAACACTATTTCTATTTGGGCTCTACAAGACTCAATAGTGTTTAATTAATTCAATTATTTGGACTCTACAAGGCCCACTAGTGTTTTATTAATTCAACACTTGAATTAATTTAATTAAGTTCATAATAATAATTTCAAAAATCACCATTTTCAAAATTAATTATTTTATTCAAGTCAACTTTTAATCTTGGAACACATTCACAAATTAAAAGTTACTTTCCCATTTATTCTCCTTTAGAAGTCATACTTCTAATTTATTTTACTTATAAACTCCTTTATAAGTTGTTCAACACATTGAACTAATTTTATTCTCAACGGGATCTAGTAAGCTAGTACTTGTGTGACCCTCAATGGTTCATTGATACAAATAGCAGTGGGTTCACATCTCCATGTGATTCGGGATCAACTAGTCCCTTATATGAGCATACCCTATATAGCTCCATTCTTATTTATCAACTCCTTGATAATAAGAACGTTAGAAAACTCAAGTCTAATAGTACCCAACCAATCATGGTAAACGTCTAGCAGCATCGCTTACATGACTCCCTAGGTATCAAATGATAGTGCCTGCAAGAACCAATCAATTATGGTTAGCGTACAGTACGGTCCCTTCAACTCATATATCCCGATCGATTCGACAACCATTGGTTTATCGAGAGTTGTCATTGAATCGATAACTATGTATCATGTCGTAGTTGCATCAAAGGTGTAATTCAAGAAACCCTTTCTTAATTACAACCTACTCTAATCAGATATTTCAATCTACATATGCATGAGATCACATAGGATATCCATACACGTAGGTAAGCGGTGAATCCCCGACTACAATGCATTGACTCCTATATGTTTCGACACAACACCCAACATTGCCACCTGATGACCAACAAGTAACGGTTGATATGCTTTGATCAGTTGATACTACTTATTCTAGTTGATATCTCTCGGTCAACTGATGTCTTGACGTCGGTAGATTACCTGTGCATACAAGTAAATGGCGGTCGTTCTAAAACAACGATGTATTGTTTTGTTATCACCATGTGGAGCGAGCCAAAGGACTATTGGATTTGATCCATACAGATGTGTGCGGTCCACTTAACATCACCACTAAGCATGGACATTCTTACTTCATCACCTTTACCGATGATTTCTCAAGGTATGGGAATGTGTATTTGATGAAATACAAATCTGAAGCTTTTGAAAGGTTCAAAGATTTCAGAAATGAAGTAGAGAAACAATTGGGATTAAACATCAAGACACTTCGATCGGATCTAGGTGGTGAGTACTTGAGTGCTGAATTCCAAGAGTATCTTAGGGAGAATGAGATTCTCTCTCAATGGACTCCTCCTGCTACATCTCAGTTGAATGGTGTTTTAGAACATCGTAACCGGACTTTGATGGACATGGTTCGGTCTATGATGGGGTTCACGGAGTTGCCGCCATCTTTGGGGATATGCGCTTGAAACAGCGGCACTATTGTTGAACAATGTCCATTCAAAGGCAGTTGATAAGATACCATATGAGATATGGATGGGAAAGCCTCCTAAGTATTCTTATCTTAGAATATGGGGGTGCCCTGCTTATGTGAAGCAGACAGTTGGAGATAATTTGGATGATCGATCCATTTTATGCTACTTCGTGGGATATCCAAAGAATTCGATTGGATATTATTTCTATCATCCCAAAGAAACAAAGGTGTTTGTTTCTAGGAATGCAACCTTCTTGAAGAATGTATTTCTATTGGATAGAAAATGAGAGATGATAGAACTCGAAGAGGTTCTAGAAACACCCATGGTTGTAGAGCCCATACCCGAACAACCAAGAGAGGAGATACAAGCTCCTAGGAGATCTGATAGGGTCTCGAGACCACCTATGAGGTATGGTCTGCTTCTTGAAGTAGTCCTTGATGAGCCTGACCATGGATGTGATCCAAGGACCTTCAAGGAAGCATTATCTGATGCTGATTCATCCAAGTGGCTTGAAGCTATGGAATCTGAGATGAATTTCATGCATTCAAACCAAGTGTGGAATCTTGTAGATCCACCTGAGGGAATTGTTCCTATAGGGTACAAATGGATTTACAAAAGGAAACTTGGGGAGGATGGGAAGGTGGTGACCTTCAAGGCGCGATTGGTAGCAAAAGGTTATACTCAAAGGCAAGGAGTTGATTTTGAGAAAACTTTTTCTCCAGTCGCAATGTTCAAGTCTATAAGGATACTGCTAGCCATAGCAGCATGGTATGAATATGAAATATGGCAGATGGATGTGAAGACGGCCTTTCTTAATGGAGATATTAAGGAAGAGATTTACATGTCTCAGCCTGAAGGGTTTACATCTATCGGAAGTGAGCATAAGGTATGCAAACTTCAGAGATCTATCTATGGTATCAAACAGGCATCTAGGAGCTGGAACCTCAGATTTGATGGTACAATAAAAGAGTTTGGTTATACTAAAAAACCTGAGGAACCCTGTGTGTATAAGAAGGTCAGTGGGAGTTCTATGACATTCCTGGTACTTTATGTTGATGACATTCTACTCATTGGGAATGATGTAGGAATGTTGCAATCAACTAAAGTATGGTTAGCGAGTAAGTTCTCGATGCAAGACTTGGGTGAAGCATCTTTTGTATTGGGAATACAAATCTATCGGGATAGATCGAAAAGATTGTTTGGTCTCACCCAGTCTACATACATTGATACCATCGTGAAGAGGTTCTCGATGGAAGAGTCCAGGAGAGGACATCTACCAATGTGTCATGGCGTGTCACTATCCAAGTCCACGTCTCCCAAGACTGATGCAGAGATAGTGATGATGACACGCATCTGCTATTGGTAGTATCATGTATGCGATTATATCTACACATCTTGACGTGGCAATTGCACTGAGTATTGCAAGTAGATATCAATCAAACCCACGAAGGACTAAGAATGTGTTCTTGGTCTATGGGGTGGAGAACTAAAAAAAATTAGAAGGCTATACCGACTCTAGCTTCCAAAGAGATATCAATGAATTGAAGTCAACCTCTAGGTTTGTATTCATGCTCAATGGTGTTGCTGTCTGTTGGAAGAGTTCCAAGCAAGACAACAATGCAGATTCCACCACTGAGACCGAATACATTGCTGCATCAGATGCAGCAAAAGGAGAGTGTTTGGATGAGGAATTTTGTCCAAGAGTTGGAAGTTATTCCTAATGGAGTTGCTCCAGGTTTCATCAGAAATCCAAACATGTACTGAGAAGATACCACATCATCCGGGAGATTGTGGAAAGAGGAGAGGTGTCGTTAGACAGAGTCGCATCCGCAGATAATGTTATTGATCCACTAGCTAAGCCTTTACCTGGACCATTATTCGAATATCATCACGAATCAATGGGTTTAATGCATATGGGTAGTTGGCTCTAGTGCAAGTGGAAGATTGTTAGATTAGGTGCCCGTCGAGCCAAGTGTTGGGTGATGGTCCTTGAGAGAACTCTTGTATGACAATATTTATTTTAATAATATTTGACATTATTTAATTTGGCACACCTTTATCTGTATACCCATGCTAGCTGAATAGATAAAACCCTTGAATATACAAATAGTATAAATAATATGAGATGGTCATGTGATGACTATCATGAAACTCATATTTGGAATATTGTATATTCTAAATTGTTCCTAGTCGATCCAGCCGCCACAAAGAAGGATAATGGTCGCTCGAGCTTGAGACTAGTATTTGCGATGTGAGTACCACGTTTCATTGGTAGGAGACATGGTGATATCCAAGCATTCAAATAGGTGCTCCTTGTAGAGTGCACTGAACAACCCTCCCTAAAGGACTTTCCAAGTGGTTCTCACCTATCGAGTGGAATAGTCCTAGTTTATGGTTGTACACCATTAGTCCTTATGACCCGGGACAACATGGAGACTCTATATGCTAGAGCTTCACTTTGACTTGTTTACCGACTCAACTGGGGTAAATAGCATTTAATGTGAGCGACACATTCAATAGACAACTTAAGGCGCCTCTAGTACAAGGTATTCAGAAGATATTATTAATATCTGACATCAGATGCTATCCTACCGTTGAACAGAAGAGAAATACGTTGGAGAAAATTGATATAAATATCAGAGTCTTTCTACAAAGAAAGAGACCACGATTACAAAGAATTTTCATACTTGATCTCTTGAATCTACTTTGAATACTCGACCGCTCATTCAAACCTTAGCTAAAAAGCATATCCGATCTACAAGAAGATCTTTTCAAGGGTCACTCAAATACAGCTGTTGTTTGAAGAACACCATCTGCTACAAGGATTTGAGAGTCTAAGTCTTCAAGAAGCTTAGACGTTTATCATCATCAACTGAAGAAAGAGTTTGATAAGAACTTTAAATCTTATCACTGTGAATCTAGGAGTTCTATTTTGGGCATTGGATAAGTCCTAACTTGGATCGGGTGTATTGCAGACGTTGTAATAACCAAAGTCTTCTAGTGAATCCTTCCGAGGTGGAAGAATGGGTGACGTAGGAGATTGAGCTCAGAACATCCAGAAATATATATGTGTTTATTTACGTTACTGCATTACAATATTCCTTTACTATCATCTATCATATTAAGAGTTGTTTCCGCACTATCATAAGTATCTTATACTTCTAGTAAGCTAACAGAAAATCGGTTGAGTAAACTAACATTTGCTCAATCACATTGCATTAGAGTTAAAGATTATCATAAGTGTGTATTAACCCCCCTCTACATACACATTCGATCCCCAACAGTTATATATTCTGATTTGAACATGAAATCATTGATTTAACATCCTATGATTGATTTGCATGAGGTTTTTGTACATGTATACAAGATGTCCATGGTTTCTTGCCTTTTTCATGAAGATTTTCCACGTTTTTATGGTACGGCTCGGTTATGGCTGCTGGTGCATGACTAGAAGGGTGTGTTAGGGTCCCTAGGATCGAGTTTGATCAGGGTTTGGGGATGTAATAGGCTGGAACCGAAGCCATCTCTTCTGGTTGATAGCAGGGTCACAACTTGCGTAGTTTCGAGAAAATGGCTCTGTGTTTGGTATTATAAGATCTTTTTATTAACAAAATTAACAAAAATATATAATACAATTAATGTGATGTGAATAGTTACATATATATATATATATATATATATATATATATATATATATATAGATAAACAAACGAAGTAGTTTTGCACTTTTATAAATAAATATTAAACTTATATATATATATATATATCTATTTTATATTTAAATTTAGAAAAATTGAAAAAAAAATTAAAAATTAATGTATCATTAATATTTCAAATAAAAATTGTAGTTAAATACTACTCAATAATACGTTGCACAATTTTTAAAAAAAATCCTAAGAAAAAAGTTAAAACAAAAACCTGATTTCAATAACAAGAAAAGTGATAAACCAATCAATAATTGAATATATTTTGAAACTAATGAAAGTAACCAAGTGACAATATCAAACACATGACTAACTAATTAAAAAATAAAAAAATTATCATTAAAATTATCGTCAACTCTTGAAATTTCCATAGCAATTGAATCACGCACTGTCATCCAATATGTATTGCCAAGAATATCTTCATTATCCAGCGTAGAGTTTGCAGTAGAAATATTACGTTCAGTAGATGGTTGATAATTTACATACTCAGCTATTCGGAATGTCTCATCTGACATATTTTTCTTTCTTATATAATTGTGAATGATCATTGTTGCCAGCACAATTTCTCTTTGCGTATTAATATAATAATAAGGCATATCTGCCAAAATATTCCATCTTGCTTTCCAAAATCCAAATGTACATTCAACGCAATTCCTATAAGAAGAGTGATAGAAGTTGAATTTCTCCTTCAAATTTCTTGGTGCACATAGTTGCAAGGTCCTACCTCGGCGAAAGTCTTCAAGATGATAGCTTATATTTTCACCTTTATACGGACCCATATATCCTGGCATATGTGAATATACAACATCAATCAAGTGATATTTTTTTCCTTTAGGGTGAGGAAAATTAAGTTCCGACCTACGAATAGCTTCTCCAAATATTCTACTATCATGATAAGCTCCTTCCCATCCAGCCCAGACAAACGTAAAACACATATTAAAGTCTACAATTGCTAGAATATTTTGTGTGAGAAAATCTTTGCATCCAATGTATGAGATTGCTTTTTCTTGTGGTAATCGTGCCTTAACATGTGTGCCAATTGCCCCGATGCAATCTATTAATTAATTATTTAGAAACAAACACTTTAGTATATTACAAATACTAAATAAGTTTAATGCATGAACATGTGGTGTTTATGATCTTCAAAAAAAATATAACATACGTTAAAAAATAGTTTGTATCGTTGATGTTGAGGCATGTGGTATCCTTTGTCATCATTATACTCAAGATGAGGTTTAATTATATTTTCAGCTAGCTTCCCAACAACCTTTAGAACTCTATGAAAATGTTTTGAAATGGTTTCACCTGAATGATTAAATATCTCTTGCAGTAATCTATTATCTGTACCATGAGTACAAGTCATCAAAAAAATCCCTACTTCCTCATTAGATAGACATTCCCCTAGTAAGGATCAGATCATACTTTTGGATCAACTCATGACATAAATCCAAGAATACATGTTTTTTTCAAACGAAAGGCTTGATAACACCTTATTCTGTGCCCATTTAATACTTCTTCTATGAATTTATTACCCGTTTGCTCAGATGTACAACATGAAACTTTATCAACATAAGACTCAAAATATGTTAAAATGCTAAATGCTGTTATCTTGCATATAATCAATCGTTCTAAATCTTCGTGGATTCCATCTTCATCTTCAATTTTTTTCTCCTCACAAAATGTATTTGAATCATTGAAAGCATAGTGTCGAACATCCCAATGCTCCATTAAACTATAGAAATCATGGAAGAAAACATGTACGAGATATCAAAATAAAAAAAAATTGATTAACTTCAATAAAATATTATATCATGTTTATGAGTCAAACAACAATAAAAAAAACAAAAAAAATATTAAATACGCACATCAAAACCACTAATAAAGTTGCAAAACTGGAAAACAAATCATCAACTTCAACTACTGAATGCCTTAGATCACGGGTACGAACCACTATCAAAGTCAATAATTTTTCTTGCTCATGCCATGGTTATACTTTAGCCATTCCAAAGGACAATCGTTATCAGATTGATTTATAAAAATCACCCGCATTTCTTTTTTGCTCAACAAATTACAAGCATAACATCAAAGCTCGGTTTTATGTTATATTCCAGGAATATTCTTTAACATCACCATTGAAGATTCAATGTCTTTCTCCATCGAAGGTGTAGAGGTTGAGGTGCTCTTATTTTCCAGATGCTTCAAAAGAGAGTGAATATCTTCTTTTAGTGAGGCTGCTCTAGAAATTTTCTTCCTTTCTTTACCATCTTCTCCATTAAATTTTCTCTTGAGAGAAGAAAAAGATGGAAACACAATGTCATTTCCCATATTACTTGTTTCTTTGATTCCAAAACTTACATCATTCTCTATTTGTAGTAGCCCGGTTCCATTTTACAAGATTAAGTGATTTTTAAACATGTTAAAAAATGACATATAATTTTAAAAATGTCAAAACATGTTTAAGGAGTCCTTATTTGGTGAAAATAAGTGGAAAATCAGATCCGGAACGTCCGAAAATGGTGGGGTAGGTCCCGGGGGTCCAAAAATGACTTCGGAAGGACCAAAACAGTTCGGAGCATACGGACCAGTTCGGGCCCTCCGAACCACTTTGGGCCCTCCAAAACCGAGTTCGGACCGTCCGAACTCAGCAGAGCCCATGTGTCTAAAAGGCTCGGACAAGTGGCAGTTCGGACAGTCCGAACTTCGCCTATAAATAGGGGTCCGAAATCCTCATTTTGAAGGCACAATTTTCCTCTCCTCTACCGGTAATTGCTCTATTTAAGGGCTTCGGGACTCTTTCTTTAAGAGTTAGAGTAGGAAATAGTATATTTTTTTAGCGGACAGTGTCCGCAGTGGCAGCCAGGCGGTGGAGCTCTGGTGAGGCGTCCAGGGGTCGTAGCTAGGCTATGCCCAGGCTCTGGGGCATACGACATCAGCGGGCTGACGACGGACGAAGGTATGGCTTTGGTTCCCTATAGTAAATAGGGAGTAAGCTATAGTTTAATTAAGGCTTTTAGAGCCTAGTAGGTGATGTTTGGCATGCTAGGTAATGCATGGGTATTTATGTTGTAGTGTTGCATGGTAGGCTTGGACCTAGATGGGAGCTTCTAGGATCTGCCTTAGTAAGGTACGGAAGTATTATTTGAGATATCCAGATTGAGTATGCATATATTATGTGTTTGCATTGATTATGTGATTGCATGTTTTATATGCCTTTATATACAACATGTCATGATTGTATTGTTGGAAAACGGTGTTCAGATCAATCAGAATTGATACCCGGTGCAGCGGAAGTTTTAAAATTTTATATGGAACGATTCCATATCATGGGTATCAAAACTTTACGATTAAATTGTGCGTGTAAAAATTAAATAACAATTAAATTTTTACCTTGAATCTCGAAACGAGATTATGGACACCAACAGATAACTCTGCTCTTGTTGTATATCCCAGGAACTGATGAACGAACAATTCTTCAATCAGGTCCACGAACAGAAGTTTAATCCCTCTGATAGATTGCACTAGAAAATCTATCAGAAGTTTCTACGAAGAGAATTAACGAATTTGATCCGTTAAACCAGACTGCAAATTCGAAATTCACAGGCTGGAATTTTCGTCAGAGAGAGGAGAGGGGGCGGCGGCCACTAGAGAGAAAAACCTAGTGTTTTCGAAAATTATGCCTTGTTGTATTCAATTTCTGTACAGCAATAACTTATTTATAATGTGGGCTGCTAACAGCTTAGGGTCCATTAGTCATAAGTTCAATCCTGACAAGCAAATCCCGCATGTTCATAAATTAATATAAAATTCATCGTGACTCAGATTGATAAACCAATTTCACCAATGTGCACAGAAACCATTTCTGCATCTTTTAAAGTCAAGATAAATTTTCTGAATCCGAATTCAGTGATTTCCAAAAATGCCCATCCCTATGTCATTTTAGGAAATCTTACTCTTCTACTCTGATATAAGAAGTCCCACTTCTTTTTCACTAAATTTAACTCTTTAAATTTAATTATCTCAACGGAGATTAAAAATTCATTCCTTGTGTGACCCTCAATGGTTCAGGGATACAGCTAGCCGTGGGCTCACAACTCCTTGTGACTCGGAACAACAATTTCCGACTTGCCCATCGAATCATGGTAAGAGCGCCTAGCAACATCGCCCCATGATTCCCTAGGTATCACTGATAGTGCCTGCAAGAATCAATAGATTTTGGTTAGCGTACAGTACGGTCCCTTCATCCATATATCCCGATCGAATCAACAACTATTGGTAAATCGAGAGTCGTTCGAGATTCGATAACTATGCAATGCATCTTGAAGATCAAATAGTGACATCGCATGTGCTACTAAGAAACCATTTCTTAAAACACATCATGTACTCTGGCCAGAGATTCGTCACACTAATATCTCCTCAGATTGCATAGGATATCCACACTAGTAAGTATGTGGTGAATCCTTGACAACAAAGCATCGACTCCTATATGTGTCGTAACTGTACCCAATCCCGAAACCTGATGACCCCAATATAGTCGGTAAACGAGTCAAAGTACAGTACTAGCATATAGAGTCTCAATGATGTTTCAAGTAGTAAGGACTAATGGTGTACAACCAAAACCGCGGACTTTATCCACTCGATAAGTGATAACCACTTGGAAAGTCCGGATAGGGTAGTTCGATCATTCATCGTATGAATATCCATTTGCATGCTTTGAACATCTCTATGTTCCATACCAATGAAACGTGGTACTCGGCATCGCAAATGCTAGTCTCAATTTCGAGCGATCCTTATACTTATTAACGGACGGCTCAATCGACTAGGAACTGTTTAGAATATACAGTGACTATAAGATGTGTTTCATGATAGCCATCCCCATGTGCCACCACATCTTACATACACTATAGTATATTCAAGGTCTTCATCTAAACATCTTATAGTATGTCACAACATAATAATATGATAAAAGATAAAGCAAATGCCATTATAAAAGTGTAAATTATATTAAACAAAAGATTATTTATACATAGAGTCATAAAAGCCCTTAGCCACAAGTTGGCTCACCGGGCACCCACTCTTTCAATCTCTCACTTGCCCTAAAGCCAACTAGTCATACTACGTAGTCCCATTGCTTTGCGATGTTTGTCAAATAATGGTCCTGGCAAGGGCTTAGTAAGTGGATCAACGATATTGTCTGCAGAGGCCACTCTCTCGACAGTGATGTCTCCTCTTTCCACGATCTCCCGGATGATGTGGTATTTCCTCAGTACGTGTTTGGATCTTTGATGAGACCTTGGTTCCTTTGCCTGAGCAACGGCACCCGTGTTGTCACAGTACACCGGGACTGGACCAAAAACTTCAGGAATAACGCCCAACTCTTGGACGAAATTCCTCATCCAAACGGCCTCTTTAGCAGCAGCTGATGCCGCAATGTATTCTGCCTCAGTGGTGGAATCCGCTGTGGTATCATGCTTGGAACTCTTCCAAGAGACAGCACCGCCATTGAGCATGGACACAAATCCAGAGGTTGACTTCGAGTCATCCACGTCACTTTGGAAGCTAGAGTCGGTATAGCCTTCCAATTTCAATTCTCTTCCTCCATATACCATGAACATATTCTTAGTCCTTCGTAAGTACTTAAGAATGTCCTTCACGGCTTTCCAATGCATTTGACCGGGATTGGCTTGATATCTGCTCGTGACACTCAGAGCAAATGCTACATCCGGTCTGGTAGATATCATCCCATACATGATACTACCTATGGCTGACGCATATGGTACATGTGTCATTTTCTCTATCTCTTCATCAGTCTTGGGACACTTGGACTTGGATAGAGAAACTCCATGACACATAGGTAGATGTCCTCTCTTGGACCCATCCATTGAAAACCTTTTCAATATTGTGTCGATGTAGGTTGCTTGAGTGAGTCCTATCATTCTCTTAGATCTATCTCTATAGATCTGTATCCCTAGAATATAGGATGTCTCACCCAAATCCTTCATCGAGAATCTACCTGATAACCATATCTTTGTTGACTGCAACATCCCTACGTCATTCCCAATGAGTAGGATGTCATCAACATAAAGTACTAAGAATGTCACAACATCCTTAACTACTTTATTGTACACGCATGGTTCCTCCGGGTTCTTGATGAAACCAAAATCCTTTATTGTTTCATCAAATTTCTGGTTCCAACTTCTTGATGCTTGTTTGAGACCATAGATCGATCTCTGAAGCTTGCATACCTTATGCTCGCTTCCCATGGATGTGTATCCCTCAGGCTGCGTCATATAGATATCTTCCTTAATGTTTCCATTAAGAAATGCAGTCTTTACATCCATTTGTCATATCTCATAGTCATACCAAGCAGCTATGGCAATAAGGATTCTTATGGACTTGAACATTGCAACTGGTGAAAAGGTTTCATCATAGTCAACTCCTTGTATTTGAGTATAACCTTTCGCCACCAATCGTGCCTTGTAGGTCAATACCTTACCATCAGGCCCAAGCTTTCTCTTGTAGATCCATTTACACCCTATTGGAAAAATTCCATCGGAAGGATCTACTAAAGACCAAACTTGGTTTGTATGCATCGAATCTATTTCCGACTGCATAGCTTCAAGCCATAAATTTGAATTCGCATCAGAAATTGCTTCCTTGAAGTTTCTTGGATCACATCCAACGTCGGGTTCATCTTGATCCCCTTCAAGAAGAAGACCATATCGAATAGGAGGTCTAGAAGTCCTCTCGGATCTTCTAGGTATAGGTGTGTCCTCTGAAGATTCTTGAGGTATGGGATCATTATTTTGTATTTCGGGTTCTTCTCGAATTTCTTCGAGTTCCATCATCTCGCCTTTCTTATCCAATAAGAACTCCTTCTCCAAGAAGGTGGCATTCCTTGAAACAAACACTTTTGTTTCAGTAGGATGATAGAAATAATATCCGATTGAATTCTTCGGATACCCTACAAAATAACATAAGGTGGATCGACTATCCAACTTATCTCCCACTGTCTGCTTCACGTAAGCAGGACATCCCCAAATCCTCAAGTACGAATACTTAGGAGCTTTTCCATTCCATAACTCGTATGGTGTTTTGTTCACTGCTTTGGTGTGGATGTTGTTCAACAACAACACCGCCGTTTCAAGCGCGTAGCCCCAAAACGAAGGTGGAAGCTCAGTGAAGCTCATCATGGATCGAACCATGTCCAACAAAGTTCGATTACGATGCTCTGATACACCATTCAGCTGAGGTGTCATAGGAGGAGTCCACTGAGAGAGAATCTCATTCTCTTTCAGATAGTCCAAAAACTCGGTACTTAAGTATTCTCCACCTCGATCCGATCGAAGTGCTTTAATACTTTTACCTAGCTTGTTTTCTACTTCAGCCTTGAATTCTTTGAACTTTTCAAATGCTTCAGACTTATATTTCATTAAATATAAATACCCATATCTTGAATAATCATCAGTAAAGGTAATGAAGTAGGTGTGGCCAAATTGAGTACAAATTCTAAATGGACCACAAACATCTGTATGGATCAAATCCAACAGATTTTGACTATGCTCAGGTTTCCCCTTGAATGGAGATTTAGTCATTTTTCCTTTCAGGCAGGATTCACAAGTAGGTAGAGAGTTAATATCAGACATATCAAACATGCCTTCTCCCACTAGCTTGTTCATCCTCCTTGAGGAAATATGACCTAGCCTAGCATGCCAAAGGTTTGCCGGGTTTTGACTATCGATTTTCCTTTTGTTCGTTGTTACCGGTTTATCAACATAATTTATTGGAACGTCTTTTAATTTTAAGTTATATAGATCGTTTTCAAGTTGTCCATTTCCAATCAAACATTCATTCTTGTAAATATTGCAAATCCCATTCACAAAATTGCAAGAAAAACCATCTCTATCAAGCATAGAAACAGAAATAATGTTTTTAATCAAATCTGAAACAAATAAAACATCTCTCAAAAGTAACTTAAAATCGTTCTGCAAAATTAAATAAACGTCTCCCACAGCTTTGGCTTCAACTCTAGAACCATTTCCGAGCCTCAGCTGGGTCTCACCCATTCTAAGCTTGCGACTTCTTGTCATCACCTGTAAATCATTGCAAATGTGAGATCCACATCCGGTATCCAATACCCAAGAAGTAGTATTAAGTGAAACATTTATTTCAATATAAAACATACCCTTTGCAGTTCGCAACTGCTCTAGATATTCCTTGCAGTTACGTTTCCAATGACCGGGTTTCTTGCAGTGATGGCAAACATCCTTGGACTTTTCCATGTTTGAAGCCTTTGTCTTGTTCTTCTTCTCGGGTCCGGTTTTCTTGGATGGGGCAGAACGTTTCTTACCCTTTGTACTTGGCCCATTCTTAGCAGAAGAAGAGGAGGCCACCAAGAGAACCGGTTTATCCTTCTTTAAAGTGGCTTCATAAGTTACAAGCATATTGACCATCTCTTCAAGGGAGGCCTCTATCTTGTTCATATTGAAATTCACCACAAAACCGTCAAACGATGAAGGAAGAGAGAGAAGTAATAAGTTCACATTGAGTTCATGCTCCAATACCAAATCAAGCGTTACCAACTTCTGAATGAGCCAAATCACGCGTACCCCATGATCACGGACCGAAGTCCCTTCACGCATGCGACATGTCATTAACTCTTTTACAGTAACGAACCTTTCAGCTCTCGATTGAGCCCCAAAAAGTTCTTTGAGTTGTACGTGAATGTCAGCAGCATTCACGGTATCCTCAAATCGCCTCTGGAGTTCATCAGACATCGAAGCTTGCATATAGCATTTGGCATTGATATCATGGTCCCACCATTTATCAAGTTTGGCCAACTCTTCCGGACTTATATCAGCTGGTGCTTCCTTCGGAGGAGATTTTTCTAACACGTAGAGCATCTTCTCCGAGGTCAAGACAATCTTCAACTTACGGAACCATTCCGTATAGTTTGCGCCAGTCAGTTTATTTTGTTCGAGAATAGAGAATAGTGGATTGCGCGAATTCATCTTAATGAAATACTGAAAAGAAACAGACAATAATCAGTGATTGTTTAATTAATTTACTAAGACATAAAATAGGCGAAATTTATTTTATGAATCTCACTCCCACTATTTTAATGATTTCACTACCCTCTAGTGAAAACGGGAAACTGTTTTCCTTAGTGGGAACATGGAGTCCAATTGACAAACTATGGTCCCGAATAATATCAGCCAACCATAATTTTCAAAAGGTAGAGCCCAATTGCTTCCAAAGCAACCTCCATGTTTTTACCTCATGTCCAATAAGGGCCCAATAATATGACGCCGTTTATTGTGACACGTCAAGATGACCCATCAATATTAAGTTGTGATGGACGGTCGCCATGTGGATCCCCAATAATATGAGCAAATCCCATGGGAGTTCCACCCAACTTACAACATGTGTCGATCCAATGTACAGCTTTCCGACGAACGGGCCCCCCCCAATAATATGAGCCGGACCGTATCCGCGGGTAGCATCTCATACATTGATCGTTGATGGAAGGTAGGAACATTTAAACAATATTTAAATTTCCTTTTAATCTTGATATCAATTTTAAATCATATTTAAAATGAGGGATTTCATCATTTAAAATTTGTATGCTTGCGGGATTCATACAATTTAGTCTAAACATGCATACAACGATAATATCATATATTATATTTTAGGATGATCGATTCCATTACTAATCGATCCGTGGTTGCCAATCACGAGTCTAAGTCCAATCCTAGGTGATATGCAAGTATGCAATGCAATCCTATTACATTGTGCTTCCAATTTACATTTTTTCAGTCTTTATTGTCTGCTGGGCCCACCTCCGTCTTCAAATCTTCATCTCCCACTAAGTATAATGTATTTACAATAAATAACTATGACAAGTAGGGGATACATTTTAAGGGGTGGGAACGGGCCATAAACCAGGCCCATTAATAAATCCAACAACAATAAAAACAAATGTAACTTCCCTAACATACACCTACAAAATTGGCCATGGTAATCGATCATCCTTATCCAATAATATTTAATTCAAAATTAATTTATTGGATAACATGCAATGGCAATTAAATTAAAAAGGATAAAATCATATTCCATATATAAAATCTTATTTTACATACAAAATCATATTTTACCTTTTTATCAAATAAAATCATATTTTACATATAAAATCCAATTTTATACATAAAATCATATTTTACTCAATATTTCCATAAGATCATATCTTATCATCAATTGTACCAAAAATAATTAATTTCATAAAATCTGATTTAAGGATAAAATCTATAAATTTTCCAAAAATTCAAATTTATCCAAAAATCAATTTTAAAATTTTCGGACTCGAACAATTCGATCCGACGCCTCGTGGACCAATCAAAAACAATTTTCGATCGGAACAAAAATAGAATTTTAACATATTAAAATTTTAATTAAAAATAAAAAATTAATTTTCCCGGGCCGCCCGGGATGATCCCGGGCAGCCCGTCGCTTCCCCTTGGGCAGCGACGATCGCTGCCCCGGGTTTGCCCATTAATTTTAAATTTTTAAAATCTTTTGTTTCAAAAAACCAAGGCTTAAATATTTTGTACAATTGATTAATTTAATCGCTTGATCTGAGCAACCTGGCTCTGATACCACTGTTGGAAAACGGTGTTCAGATCAATCAGAATTGATACCCGGTGCAGCGGAAGTTTTAAAATTTTATATGGAACGATTCCATATCATGGGTATCAAAACTTTACGATTAAATTGTGCGTGTAAAAATTAAATAACAATTAAATTTTTACCTTGAATCTCGAAACGAGATTATGGACACCAACAGATAACTCTGCTCTTTTTGTATATCCCAGGAACTGATGAACGAACAATTCTTCAATCAGGTCCACGAACAGAAGTTTAATCCCTCTGATAGATTGCACTAGAAAATCTATCAGAAGTTTCTACGAAGAGAATTAACGAATTTGATCCGTTAAACCAGACTGCAAATTCGAAATTCACAGGCTGGAATTTTCGACAGAGAGAGGAGAGGGGGCGGCGGCCACTAGAGAGAAAAACCTAGTGTTTTCGAAAATTATGCCTTGTTGTATTCAATTTCTGTACTGCAATAACTTATTTATAATGTGGGCTGCTAACAGCTTAGGGCCCATTAGTCATAAGTTCAAGCCTGACAAGCAAAGCCCGCATGTTTAGAAATTAATATAAAATTCGTCGTGACTCGGATTGATAAACCAATTTCACCAATGTGCACAGAAACCATTTCTGCATCTTTTAAAGTCAAGATAAATTTTCTGAATCCGAATTCAGTGATTTCCAAAAATACCCATCCCTATGTCATTTTAGGAAATCTTACTCTTCTACTCTGATATAAGAAGTCCCACTTCTTTTTCACTAAATTTAACTCTTTAAATTTAATTATCTAAACGGGAATTAAAAATCCATTACTTGTGTGACCCTCAATAGTTCAGGGATACAGCTAGCCGTGGGCTCACAACTCCTTGTAACTCGGAACAACAATTTCCGACTTGCCCATCGAATCATGGTAAGAGCGCCTAGCAACATCGCCCCATGATTCCCTAGGTATCACTGATAGTGCCTGCAAGAACCAATAGATTTTGGTTAGCGTACAGTACGGTCCCTTCATCCATATATCCCGATCGAATCAACAACTATTGGTAAATCGAGAGTCGTTCGAGATTCGATAACTATGCAATGCATCTTGAAGATCAAATAGTGACATCGCATGCTACTAAGAAATAATTTCTTAAAACACATCATGTACTCTGGCCAGAGATTCGTCACACTAATATCTCCTCAGATTGCATAGGATATCCACACTAGCAAGTATGTGGTGAATCCTTGACAACAAAGCATCGACTCATATATGTGTCGTAACTGTACCCAATCCCGACACCTGATGATCCCAATAGAGTCGGTAAACGAGTCAAAGTACAGTACTAGCATATAGAGTCTCAATGATGTTTCAAGTAGTAAGGACTAATGGTGTACAACCAAAACCGCGGACTTTATCCACTCGATAAGTGATAACCACTTGGAAAGTCCGGATTGGGTAGTTCGATCATTCATCGTATGAATATCCATTTGCATGCTTTGAACATCTCTATGTTCCATACCAATGAAACGTGGTACTCGGCATCGCAAATGCTAGTCTCAATCTCGAGTGATCCTTATCCTTATTAACGGACGGCTCAATCGACTAGGAACTGTTTAGAATATACAGTGACTATAAGATGTGTTTCATGATAGCCATCCCCATGTGCCACCACATCTTACATACACTATAGTATATTCAAGGTCTTCATCTAAACATCTTATAGTATGTCACAACATAATAATATGATAAAAGATAAAGCAAATGCCATTATAAAAGTGTAAATTATATTAAACAAAAGATTGTTTATACATAGAGTCATAAAAGCCCTTAGCCACAAGTTGGCTCACCGGGCACCCACTCTTTCATGTATGTTGCATACATGAGCATATTGAGCTTTTACCTTAGAGGTATCCTGTACTAGGGCGCTCACCCTACGAGTTTGTGGATGGTTGGATACGTAAGTCTTGTGTCAGGTCACCGTGATGGTTGGACACATGTACTGGTATCAGGTCACCATTATCCACTGGGTATATGAGCCACCTCCTGATGCGACAGCGCAGTGTGCTATATACCCTGGGTCCGGTCTTTGAGCTTGTTTCTTGACCTGAGAGTCTTGGTACCCAGTTCACTTGCATACATGCACACATAACACCGTATACTCATACTCTCGCACTGAGCATGTTAGGCTCACTTGCGGTTATTTTTTGTTGGCTGGATGCCCTATTCCATGGGGCAGTTGCAGGTAGTTCTCCCGGAGACAGGGAGGTTAGGTGGTGACCAAGGCTGGATAGCAGGGTTGACCACTAGATTTTGCCTACCTGGTATTATTTTTCCGCAGTTACTCTGATTAAGATTATTTTAATTAATTGCATGCTTAAGTTCTGATTAGTAGGTAATCACGGTGCGGGTCACTACACTATTCCCCTATTCATTATTCTCACCATCATCAATTCCAACATGCTCTTCAAAATCAGGAACATTGTCATTTCCTTCCTAATCTATTCATTGTCATCAACGCAATGCACACTTCTTTGACTTGGTGCCCTTGTCCTTTCCCCGATAGCAGCAACACCAGAAAATAATTGATCATATCGAAACCAAATAAATGATAAATCTTTATTTCTGAATTTGACATACTCTCCATTTTCCTGCAATAATAAAGTATATTATTATCAAGCTAAGATTCAATGAATGAATAAATTTTTTTATATAAATAAAGATAGAAACCTTACCCTAAGTTTTCTCTCACACCATTCATTGGATGCATAAAGAGAATTATTAGTAGGATTCCAACTAACTCCAGTTTTCATGTGCATAAGCTTCTCGAACAATAACCAATCCTTTTTCATAGAATTCCAATGGTTTCGAAGCTGCTTGTACACATAATTTTTTCCAATTGCTTCATTGAACTTTCTCACTAAATTTTTCCATCCGTTTGTATTAAAGTGACTATTTGGCCAATTGCCCAATAAAATTTCTTCTTCACACAAATCAACAAATTTCAAGGACATAAATGTTTTCCACCTTGCAGATGAATGCCCTTCACTTTGTTGATTTGTTTTATTTGAATTTTTACTTATATTCCTACTTAAAATGGGATTTGACATGACTCCTGTATTTGTATCGTCTTGATTTTCGTTTCCAAACTATATTGTAAACCAAAAATATCAATAAAAAACCGATGTCATATTTTCAACATAAACATATGACTTCAAGAAAATATTATGAATAAACTTATACATATAGTTTTTATTAGTCATAAAATATGAGTATGAGTATTAAAAAGACAACAAGTATTACTGCATGAATAAAATTTAAATACGAAACATTCATGTCCAACTTATCAAATGTTATGTAATCATGGAAGATTTGGTACTAGGATAAACAAATAAGCCTTGAGATGTGTTTTGATAAAATAAATGCCATTTAGTTTTTCAAATATTTGACTATAATATTATTGAATTTGAAGAACATGACACGAGAAGTATAAAATATGGAATAGTTAACAAATGAAAATTATCTATGAATCACCTCTGAAGTGGTTATCAAACTCCAACTTTTCAAAGAAAAAAGAATCAAACAATATAAGATTTTCAAGACATTTTTAACTAGATAAACAAATTGAATTTCACTAACCAACATTTGCTGCAGAGAACGCCGGAGATGGCGTGAAGAAGTCGAACGGCGAGGTCGATTATGAAAAAAGAACACATCATGAACAATGAAACAATAAAAAATGAAATACCATCAGTTATAAAACTCGCATTGCAAAATTTATGCATCAATTTACAAGTTTTGAAGCTTTTGTGAGATCGACTACTCTGGAGATCATATATCCAAAAATATATACAGTACATCAAACAAACTAAAAGAGACACTCAAACAACGAAAATAGCACTGAAACTCGACAATAATCCGATTCAATATTAATTGCTATGTCAACTGTCAGAGTTTTTTTTTTTTTTTTTTTGCAACTATTGCTGGAAAATAAGGAAATACAGAGAAATCAGACGGACAAAAATGAGAATCTAACCGAGTCGGAGAATTTTTGCGCCGAGAGAGAAGAACTGGAGGGGAGTGTCGGAGACTTTAGTGCCTAGAAGAGAAGATCAAAGACAGAGTGGGCGGGGAAAGGAAGTCGCGGCGTAAAGATACTTGTTAGGTTTTAAAAATATGTGGAGGATAAGACGGGAATTAATGAAAATAAAGAGGGATATTTTGGAGAAGAAAATTATTAAATAAAATTTTTTTTGAAAAAATTACTCTCCCCCTTACTTTTTTTAAAAACAGCATATAAGCTGTTAAACAGCTTATTTTGACAGCTTATAAGTTGTTTTAAAAAATATTTACCAAACAGATTTTTGAAGTTTATAAGCTCAGCCAAACACTCACTTAGAGAATGTTTGACTACAAGCTTATTAAAAAGATCAGTTTATAAGCTTTTAGAGCTTAAAAGCTGTTTTATGAGCTTATAAGTTATTAGAACTTATTTTAAAAATAAGTTGTTAAAGTATTTAGGTAAACTTATTTTAAAAAAATTAAAGATGGTTATATGTTTGTTATTAAGTATAATGCTATGAACATTATGTTTCGAGTTATACATATATACGAAAATAGTTTTAGAATAAACCTATATTAAAAAAATAAAATTATTTTAATATTTTAATTTAGAAAATTTTATGTGATTTGGAAATTTTTTTAAAAATAATATTTAATATTTAATGGGTGGAGGATATGATGAGGATTTATGAAGATATTCAAGGATATTTTGGAGAGATAGAATGTTAAAATAAGATCTTTTTCAAAAAAGTAAGGTCACCCTTACTTTTTTAAAAACAGCTTATAAACTGTCAAACACCTTATTTTGACAGTTTATAAGTTTTTTGGAAATTTTTTTACCAAACAAAATTTAAGAGCATATAAGATCCAAAACAGCTTATAATCTGCTTTGAAGAGCTTATAAGCTCAGACAAACACCCTCTTATTTGAATATAAATCAAATTAATTAAAAAATATATTATACAAGCACACAACGCGTGCATCAATACACTAGTATATATAAATAATCTACCCATTAGTGACCATCTTTTTGTTTACCAAAATTACTCTTATGTGACAAGATATTACACTTTTTTTTTATTTTGACATTTCAAAAGTTTAGTCCTTCGATAATTTTTACAAGTATGATATTACTCGGGATAAAACCCAAATACGTCCTTAAAGTTTCCTAACTTTCCCAAAAATATACTAACACTTTATTCATTCCTAATTATGTCCCTTATTTAACAAATAGTTTCCTTAATATGTCCCTCAAATTAAAAATTGCCTATAATACCCTTATTCTAACAATTATAATTAATATTTCCTCTGGGCTAACAAAAATGGTATCAAAGCCTAGGTAATTTTATTCAGACTTTATATTATTAATTAAATCAGACTTTTCTTTGTTGAGGAAGAGATTTTCAACAAACCATGGATTCAAACGCGAGTTTGAACCAGAAGGGTTTCATTTATATGAAATCTCATAAACAAGTGAATCTATTTAAAATAGATTCTTTACAAAAGAGACTTAGGTCTTTTATACTCTCTGAAGAGATTAAGAAATATGATTTTTAATTCTCAATTTTTAGAGATCACACCAGATTCCTCTAAACTCTCCGAAAATCTTAGAGAAATTCAAAAGACGGTACAATATTACAACAATCAGTTGTATGAAATACCTCGGCAGATTGGAGAAATCCTTAAGAAACAAGAAGAAATTCTTGTAACTCTAAAGGATCTTCAATCCAAAATCATAAATCTAGAACATATTTCTAGTTCTAGGAAGGACAATACAGGAGGAAGGTTACCACTCTCGTTTGGTACCGAACCTCTGTTACATCAGAAAGGTAAAACGAAAATGGTTCAAAAACCTTTAACTGATGATGAGATGATGATTAATCTTATAAAAGCAGTATCAGAGAAAAATACTATCTGATGACTACTTTAGAAAGATTAAATCTTGAGGATCTACAAGATCTTGCGGATTCTTTTACGAATCTCAAAGTAGTAGATCTAAAAATGAATTTCCCTGAAGGTGAACAACTCATAGGTAATCCCCCTAGATATGTTGTTAAAACAGAAGAACCACATAGTGAGTTCCATGTAGGAGAAAATTCACATCCAGCAGGAACCAGATCAAGAAGGAGTAAGATACCAATACATCAAACTCCTTATAGAAAAACTGTTTTAGACCCGATGCATCCTTATGGGGTTATGTTAAACCTGGATGTTCTGGACTTAAAAAACAGAGAAGATCTCATAGATGACTGGATGTCGGATATGAGAATTGCAGCAGGGACATTGGATCTCAATAAAGAAGGATTCATTAAACTTCTAGAAATGAGTCTAATGGGATCTGTTAAGATCGCATGGGAGATGACTATGCCAGAAACTAAGGAATCAATCTTAGCAGGAGAATCCTTCAGCGAGATTGGAGGAAGAATGGCCACCCTATCAAGATACAGAGAAAAAGAAAAGATATACTCAAGCTCTGTATAGCCTCGAATTACATGATATCTATTTAGTTGATGAATACATTATGTTATTCACTAAATACAGATGGAATTCGGGAGTCGAGGAAAATATAGCTATTTAGCTATTTTTTGCAAAAATGCCAAGTTCCTGGAGAGAAATGCTGATTAAAAAATACGTTCCAGGAAATTTTGATACTTTGACAAGACGAGCCTCTTTTCTGAAAGGAAAATTAGCAGAATGGTGCCATATGGCAGCATTACAGAAGAACTACAAGAAAATAAGGGGTATAGATAAGCGTACACCTTTATGTTGCAGAGAAAATGATCTTCCAACGATAATTGGAAACAGATCACAGGGATTTAAAAGGAAGAAATTCAGAAATAATCCCTATAATAAAAGAATGAGAAGTTCTTGGAAACCAAGAACATTTTGGTCCAAATAAAAGGTCAGATCTTATAGATCAGGTAGAAGAAGTGGACCTACAAGAACATCCCCAGCAACAAGCTCATCACAAAGCAGGGAAAGAACACCATCAAGAAGAACTTTCAGAAGAACTCATACAAGAGCAAGTGAAAGTTTCAAGGATTGCAACTGCTGGACATGTGGAGCAAGATGACATATATCTACAAATTGTCCAGAAAACAAGAAAAAATGAGTTAAACTCTTTGAAGCAACACCAGATATGGATGATGCGGTCTTCTTTCAAGATCTAGTCCAAGTATATCAATTTGAGGATATCCCCTCAGATGAAAGCATATACGAAGAAGAGATATTGTTTAGTCAAGAAGATTACAAGGATGAATCAGAATCAGAATCAGAATAAAGAGGAAGTGTTTCGGCATGAAACACATGAAAATTTGGCTGGATTCTTTAGCCAAACCATGATATCTTATAATATGGTCCAAAGGATTATGAGAGAAAATCCAACGTTACAAAAGTACCAAGGATTTTTGGCAGGACAAGTAGAAAGAGTCTTAGGCAACCTAGGGCTTAGACAAAGAAGACATCATTTGATTTACAAGTATCCAGAAGGGAAATGGCAATCCCTATGGAGTTAACAAGTAATCAAATAGAGATGCAGTTAATTCCTTTTGAAGAAGTAAGAGAGGAATTGCAGAAGCTGAAAGGTGAGGTAGCAAGAACGATGTCTTGGATTCATATTGGAGCAATCCAAATAATGATCAAGGCAACTTTTAAAGAAGGAATAGATTCACCCATAGATATCGTAGTATGTGATAAAAGAATGGGGAATATCCAAGATGCTGTTCTGGGTACGATCTCAGGAAATCTATGTGCAGGGAAAATTGTAGGAGTTATTTATCCAATAATAGCCTACAATTTAGCTGACAGAGATTTTAGTCGAGCCTTGACGTTGCACCAAAACTTCAAGGAAAAAAGATTAATGAAGGAAGGTAATAGACCATATTCTATTACTTATCAAATTTCATATGCTCTTTCTAATACTCATCACTCTGAATTATTCATTAAAAATGAGTTTATTGAAATTCCAGAAATCTTTGGGAAAGTTGCTCAAGCAATATACCCGGAAAGAATCGAGTTTCCTTTAATTCAAGAAACAGACATTCAAATACAAGATAAACCGGTTCTATACAGAGACCTTAAAATAGAACCCCGAAGGTTATCTTTCCAAGGCGACCGAATGACAAGTCGAAGGTGGGAAAAATCTCCTATTCAGGAAATTCCACCAGAAGAAAAGGAGTTTTCAATAATAGGAAAACTTAGATCTCTAGAAGGATGGAAAGAAGTCAAAATAGCATTCGAGATTACAAGTCACAGGAACCAATTTCCTTGTAACTCGATTTACTATTTAGAGCAGCATGTAACAGGAACTTACCAAGGATTAATAAATATTGGAGAATTGGAAGTTCAAATCTGTGGAATTCCAGGAAAAGAAGTGGATCAGCTCATTCTTGGCCTAGAGTTTCTAGAGGACCATAAACCATGAAAACGCCTTGAAAAATGAATAGAGTTTATGACAAAAGAAAAGACTTGGAGAATTCAATAATAATTCTACAAGATGAAAAACCAAGAGAATTGGATAAGGTACAATCCCTTAATCAGATTCGAAAACTCTGTTTACAAACAGAGAAAGAAGCAACTGTTGGAATTAGTAAGTCATGAACATGATTTACTAGAACGCATTGAAGAAGTGGAAAGGAGTAACCATACTCTACCTTCTGAGGCCTTAGGAAAACTAAAGGTGAATAGTCTTAATCGGATTACTGAGTTACAACACAGTCTGATAAAAATGGCAGGACCATTTAGTAATCCTTTTAAAAAATGACAACAAGTCCTTTCTCCATATACATTCCGATAGGGATGTTGTATGAACAATATAAAGCTGAGTACTTTGCAGCTTATATTGACTCAGGAGCAGGAATTTGTACAGCAAAAAGAGGAGTTTTTCCTGAATAATGGGAAGAAGGATTGCCAAAAATTGCTGGACGAGATTTCTCTCTCAGAATTTTAATTCTTTGCAAAGGAATAAAACAAGCAGAGATCCTTATGGGATGAGCAGGTCAAACACCTTGGTACAAGGTAAAGACACCACCAATCTATTTCCATGATACAGGAGCTGATATCCTGTTAGGAAATAACTTCTTACAAATGTTTAAGAAGTACACACAAGACAATGAATCAAGAAGACTTATGTTCACTACAATTTGTGATCATAAAATTATCGTTCAACGACTCAAGGTTGCTTTCTATCGACAATTGCCGATAATATTTCGCAGCCAACGTGGTGATAAAGGACAACTTTTCCACCCAAAAATGAAAGATCCAAGAAGGTTTGGAGAAACCATGTTGAAAATAACAACAGAACAAGAACTCCAAACAGAGGATATGGAGTTTCTCAAGGTAACTCTTAATCACATAGATATAGAGTTAAAAAATAAGGTATCCCTTGAAGATGTCAAAAAGAGGCTCAAAGAAAGTTACAACGAGCATCCTTTGGCATGGTGGGATAGAAATCAACTCAAAGTCAGTCTTACTCTAAAGGAAGACAAATAGTATGAATTCGTCAGATATAAGCCTATCCCAATGAACATAACAGATCAAAGGGATATGAGAATGATTATCAAGGAACATTTGGACCTTGGTCTAATCAAAGAAGGAGTTTCACCATATAGCAGCCCAGGTTTTCTGGTCAAAAATCATGGTGAAATAAAAAGAGGGAAACCCAGGTTAGTTATTAACTACCAAGGTATTAATAAAATCCTGGAGTTTGATGGGTACTTCATACCCAGTAGAGAACATCTAATTAGATGTGTACGAAATGCTAGAGTGTTCTCAAAATTTGATTGTAAGTCTGGATTTTACCAGATTCGAATGGAAGAAGGCAGTAAGAAATTCACAGCCTTCTCTACACCACAAGGACATTATATCTGGGTAGTCATGCCTATGGGATTGGCTAATGCACCCCAAATATTTCAAAGAAAGATGGATAATCTTTTTAAAGATTATTTCAACTTCATGTTTGTTTATATTGATGATATTCTTATAGCATCAAAAAATATAGATGAACATGTTAAACATTTAGAGATTTTTTCTAAAATTTGTAAACAAGAAGGACTGGTTTTATCTGAAAAGAAAGCAGTCATAGCAACAAGGAAAATTGAATTTCTTGGAATTGAGATTGATGAAACTGGAATAATTCTACAACCCCATATTGTGAAAAAGGTAAAGAATTTTCAAGATAAACTCAAAGATTTAAAACAACTCCAAAGTTTTCTAGGAGTAGTTAATTTTGCAGGGATGTTCATAAACAATCTGGCAATGTACAGAAAGGTGTTCAGTCCTTTGTTAAAAAAGGATGCAAGGTTTATATGGTCCGATGACCATACTAAAGGGGTGAACCAATTAAAGGAGATATGTAAGAATCTCCCAAAAATGGCTATACCTGTGGATGAAGATGATCTGGTGCTATTTACGGATGCTAGTGACGAATGGTGGGCAGTAGTGCTTACTAAAATCACTCCAGATGGAGAAATACCATGCAGATATTGTAACGGTCTTTTTTCAGAATCTGAGGTTATCAGATGGCATATCAACGAGAAGGAATTTTATGCAGTTAAAAGGGCTTTCGAAAAATGACAATTATTTTTACTTGCTAAAAAATTCACTTTGAAAGTTGATAACACTCAGGTAAAAGCTTTCTTAAGAAATAAGATTGAATCTAAACCTGAAAAAGCTAGGTTATTAAGATGGCAAGCTTTATGTCAAAATTATATTTTTGATATTGTTATTATTAAATCTCATGAAAATATTCTTGCAGATTTCTTAACAAGAGATGGAAGGCAGTGACGTAGATTCCATCATGAAAATGCAGAGGCATCTCAGGAAACACCTTGGGTTGCTTCAAACCGAGTTCAACCAGCTTGTTATAAGTGCTGATATGGCGGGCAGGTTACAACAAGCTGATCGGATCAAAGTATCCAATCGAATCACAGGATGTATGCAAGCTCAAACTCAACTATGGGCTGCTATTCAAGGGCCAATTATGCGTGCCATAGAGAAACCATTGGTTTCTCAGAAACAAGAAATGTTAAAACCATTGGTTTTACAAGAACAAGAAATACAGCCAACGGTTGTAAATCAAGAAACAAGCGCTAATCTATCATCAGCTTTTGATGAGCTAGACAAAGCAACAATCGATGAGGATAACTCATCAAGTCAACCCTCCGCCTCTGGGGTAAAAGAGGAAGAGATCAATCTTAGGCCCAACACTGACAAGGGTAAATCTAAGATTGATACTAACCCAGCTGTCATTTCTCCATTTCAGGTTTATCAACAAAGATGGGAGAAATTAAGTACAAGAAGTGAAATTAACCCAATCACTAGGGTTGATGTTGCAGGAATATATCCAAGGGTTTGGCTAAAAAACAATGTCAATCCTAAGGATGTAAAGCTATGGTATGAATTTGGGGCTTTAGCCTCAGTTTATACAACTTTACCAGGCTTTCAGGAAATATCACAGCTACCAAAATGGATTCAGGAAGCAGTCCAAGAAACATGGGCAAATAATGATCATTTGTCCAGAGGAGATGTGCTCGAGCTATACTTCTTTAGTGCAGCTCCAGAACCAACAGGAAAAGGATCACATGAGCCCTTTCATTTCATCAAGCTAAGGAGACCTGACATAAATAATCAAAAATTTATCAAGGATCATATATCTGAAGAAATACCATTGGTGTCCACTTTTGGAGAAAATGAAATCTCAACCAGAAGGGCATGGGGTATTTGGGTTTGTCTCACCGAGATGGACAAGGTCAAGTTTTCGTTTAAATTTTATCAAAATTCTGTGAATGGATCATTTCTGTTAAACACAATGACAGGAAAAACTACGGCTTTTGCGGAAGAACTCTTCGAAAAGAAGAGGAACTTTTGTGGAACAACAAGCTGCCGGGGAGTAAAGAAACTCGCCGAAAATTCTGTAACATGGCTCACATCGGAAGATGATCAGAGAATATCTGCCCAAAATGTCCAAACCAGAAGGAGCCAGAATTCGGAAAAACCTTCAAACCCCGAACGGATCGAAAGGATTTTTCCAAGACAAGCAAAGGTGGACATGGACCACCAAAACCGTATTTTCCCAGGGGCCCACTGCAAAAGCAAAAGATGCCCCGACAACAATAAAGAAGGCATGTGAGGAGAATAAATCCAAAAGAAAAATTCAAGCATGTGACTCCTCCACTAGTAAAAGATGTCATCGGGCATGTGACTTGCCCACTAGCAAAAGATGCCATCAATAATGGCATAAAGAATTCAAGACAGCTGTAAGATTCCCTGAAGTTTCTCGGTGAAACGAGTGGAACTTCAGCTATAAATACAGGCTCTTAAGGAAGCTAAAGACATCGACCATTTCCTTCAGTTTTCTTACAAATAAAACATTGTAATATTTCTCTTTCTATTGTATTAAGTTTTACTTTTATGTATTTCAAGAACAAGGCTACTATGAGTAGCTAAACAAGTTATCTCCTCCTCTTCAAAGGAGGTTGATTTATGTAATAATATGTTGTCTGAATAAATTTCCGAAGCTCTTCTCTATCATGTTATTTTATTTCAAAAATTAAGCTTTTACTATACGCCCTAAGGTAGAAAACGAAATAGGGTTGTGCTAGCTGCTGCTGAAGGAGTTTGTGTCAGGAACCATCGGTTGCGATCGCGTGGTTTGGTTGTGAAGAACAACCTGTAAAACCCGGTGGACATAACCCGGCAACAGTGTGGTCAAAGAGGTATTCTGCTTTAATTTACTGACGGAAGCATGATGAGATTAAGCCTTTAAATTTTAAATAAGTAAATAAAGGGTAGAATGGGCATTATTTAGTTTTAAGGACAAATTCAAGAAACTATTTAATGAATCAGGGATATATTTGGAACATGAAAAATGAAAGGGATATAATAAGAAAAATGGAAAAGATACAGGGATATATTTAGGAATTGTCCCGATATTACTCTTATTTGCATATAAATAAAAGTAATTACAAAATATTATACAAGCACGCAACTCATGCATCAATATAATAGTTATCATTAAAAATTAGATAACGATTAACAACGTAAAAATATATTTAAAAATCAGTAAAACAACGATATCTAATCTAAACAGTTTTAATTTAACTTATTTATTATAAGGGCAAATTATTTAAAACTCTCATTTACCAAACTTCTCTTTCTCTTAACTCCCTACTCACCAATTTCTTTGTGTCCACTCTCTAGTGGTCCTTATTTTGAATTAATTATTTAATTAGTAACTAATCCTTTGTATGTGACATTGTTTTATTTATCGAACCAGTCCAGGCCATACAGGACTATTAGTTACGCAAGGTTTCCAGCCGATATACTCTGGATTAGGGTCCAACATGATTCCATAAAATGAATTATTAAACTTAAATATCTCTTTGACCATAGTATCTTCGGGTCATACCTACCAAGTTTTACGAAGTTCTCCTCATACTCCAATCACGCAGTCGCAACAAATGGTTTCTACGCAAGCTCCTTCAACGACACTCATCACAACCTTAATTCGTTTTCTACCTTAAGGCGTATGGTATATAAGTTTAATTATAAAATATGAGCATAGAAGAACAAGAGACTTAGAGAAATTTATTCAGACATAATATTATTACATAAATCAACTCCTTTGAAGAGGAGAAGACAACTTATTTAGCTACTCATAGTAGTCTTGTTCTTGAAATACATAAAATAAAAACTTATTACAATAGAGAGAAATATTACAACAATTTATTTGTTAGAAAACTGAAGAGAATGATCGATATTCTAAGCTTTCTTGAATGCCTGTATTTATAGTTGTGATTTCACTCGTTTCCCCGATAAACTTCAGGGAATCTTACAGCTATATTTATTGTCTTCTTATGCCATTAGTGATGACATCTTTTGCTAGTGGAAGAATTACATGTCTGCCTTTTTTTGGCTTTATTCTCCTAACATGCTTGCTTTATTGTTGTCGGGGCATCTTTTGCTTTTGCAGTGGTCCCCTGGGAAAACGCATATTTGGTGGTCCATGTCCACCTTTGCCTGTCTCGAAAAATTTCTTTCGATCCGTTCGGGGTCTGAAAGTTTTTCCAAACTCTGGCTCCTTTTGGTTTGGGCACTTTGGTTAGATAATCTCTGACCATCTTCCTATATGAGCCATGTTACAAAATTTTCGGCGAGTTTCTTTACTCCCCGGCAGCTTGTTGTTCCACAAAAGTTTTTTATTTTTTTCGAAGAGTTCTTTCGCGAAAGCCATAGTTTTTCATGTCATTGTGTTTAACAGGAACGATCCATTCATAGAATTCTGTTAAAACTTGAATGGAAACTTAACTTTGTCTATCTCAGTGAGATGGACCAAACACCCCATGCCATTCGGATGGAGATTTCATCTTATCCAAACGTAGACACAAGTGGTATTTTTTCAGATATAGGATCCTTGATAAATCTTTGATTATTCATATCAGGTCTCCTAAGTTTGATGAAATGAAAGGACTCGTGTGATCCTTTCCCTGTCAGTTCTGAAGCTGCACTGAAGAAATATAATTCAAGCACATCTCCTCTGGACAAATGATCATTATTTGCCCATGTTTCCTGGACTGCTTCCTGAATCCACTTTGGTAATTGTGATATCTCCGGGAATCCTGGTGAAGTTGTATAAACTGAGGCCAAAGCCCCGAATTCATACCATAGCTTTACATCCTTAGAATTGACATTGTTTTTTTTAGCCAAACCCTTGGATATTTTCCTGCAACATCAACCCTGCAAGTATTCGAGTTAATTTCTCTTCTTGTACTTAATTTCTCCCACCTTTGTTGATAAATCTGAAATGGAGAAATTACAGCTTGATTAGTATCAATCTTAGTTTTTCCTTTGTCCGGGTGATAGTATAACATGTTTCAGATCGTTTCCTCTTGATGTCGCAAGGATGTGGGGACGTCATTGACTCAAGTTGCTGCTGACACCTAACTCTGATTTACAAATCCCAGTGTCTCCACCTTCTAATTATTTATCATTGTCGCTCATGAGCGTGTTAAATATAGCAAGGTAAGAATTAAGATGGAAGATAATTTTTGTTAGCTGATCATCTGTGGTGTTTGTGCTGATAAAGTTCTTATTCGGAAGGTGGCCAGCCAAGTATCACATGGTGGAGTAATTAATTTCCAATAAACTTTTAAACTCAAACACCAGGTGCTTGTGGTGCATTTGTTTTTTTAAAAAAGTTGGCCTCGTTCGAGAATCAAATAATTTTGAATAAATACAGTTTTTTTCTTGGAACGCTTATAATTTTTTTGTACGGCACTCCATCGCAGAATACTAATTTTTTTTCCTCTAAACCTTTTTTTGTGGATTCCTCGAAACCAAATTTGATAATTAACACTGAAATTATTTTTATTTCAACAGAGATTGTGGGTTGCAGGCCTCAACAAATGCATCAGATGATCGTATCTGCATTTACTTGAATATACTCCGACCATATGCTGCTTATACCCTTTAATTTTATGATCTATTTTTGTTTTCTTGTCTGCTTACTCTGACCATATGTTCTTGAACAATACGGATTTTGTTATGCTTGTTCAAGTTAGGAATATTTTGATGCATCTTAATTATCATTTTAAGTTTCTTTTCCTCGTACTAGGATTGAACTGGAACTGTTTGTTTGCACTTCAGGGCCTGGTTACATTACAGTTGACTCGCGAAACTAGTCATTCTCGAGGACACATGTCTGCCATTTAATATATAACATTTCTCGTCAAATTGGAAAACATAATGTGAAAAAGATTTAACATTTAGTATTGCCTAATCTTTGATAGTTGATATTCAATGGTTGATTATGAAAGAGCCCTGTTGTTTGCATCCCAAAAATGTAACATCTTTTTGTTTTCCTTTTTTGTTCCTATTGGTTTGTCTCGTTTTTGTATTGATTGATTCAAAGTGTATCTCCTCATCTCGGCGAAAATCATATATTGATGTTGTTCTTCCACTTATATGTATGTATTCTGACTTGTTGCAAAATCTTAGGATCCAAAAACTTCAGGTCATAGATGGCGTGCTGCAGCCCCTTTTGAGAAGTGAACGCGAGAATTTTTTGGTGGTTTCAGCCATTATTCCGTGAGTTTTACTTCATTTTAATTTCATCATTTTAGGCTTTTACTTAGATCGTTCGTTGGTCAGGTTTAATTCGTATTACTTTTTTACTTGTGATGTAAGTTTCTCGCATCTCTACTTTCATGATTTATTTATTTAGATGTTTTGATGAGATGCATTGAGATTATCATGATGTTTTGCTACATTTATATTGTTCTTATAATTTAAATTGCTTGCCTATATATTGAATGATTCGAAAAATATGTTCTTATAATTGATATTGCTACATTTGTATTGTCCACCAAGGCAACAAGATTGAAGATTTAAGATTGTGAAACGAGGGTTCTAAGTTTATCAAGATTAGTTCATAGCTCAATTTTATAGTATGCATTGAATTAGAATTCGAATTTTAAGTGATTTGTAATACTGAAAATTTTATATTAAATTTTATTTTTATAATTTTAAATTTTGATTGATTTATAATATTGAAAATTTGTATATTAATTTTTTTAGAAACGACAACGGATTTAAACTGTTGCAGAATCGTTGTCGTATGTCAGACAACAGATATAAATTGTTACAAAACCGTTGTCGAATGTCTCCAAAGAAAACGGATATAAATTGTTACAAAACCGTTGTGGTATGTCTCCAAACACAACGAATATAAACTGTTGTCGTTGTGCATGCTTTTTACAACACTAACAAAATGTATTCGTTGTCGTTTTCAGTTTTTCTTGTAGTGTCTCTTCCTCTTTTACCCCAGAGGCGGAGGGTTGACTTGATGAGTTATGCTCATCAATTGTGTAGTGACCCATACCTGGATCACCTACTAAATAGAACTTAGACATGCAATTAACTTAATTAAACGGATATCAGAATAAAACTGCGGAAACCATAAACAAAATACAATCCCAAGGCAAGGAATCTGGAAATATCCAAATATTATACAACCAGATCGAACAGAAAACCTAGGCGAAGCTCCAGCTGGCCAACAACTGCCTAGCCCCTCTTGGATCCACCCACCTCGTCCAATCGCAAACCTGCCCCATGGAATAGGGTGTCCAGAAACACAGAGTACGAGACGTGAGCATAAAACGCTCAGTACGAGAATATGAGTATACATGCATGCAAAGTGAACTCCCTATAAACTCGAGGTCAAGGATCAGATAACAGAGACAGACCGGGCCCTGGTATGTAGCACGCTGTGCCATCGCTTCAGGAGGTGGCTCCCATACCATAATACCAGTGGATATGCCAGACCCAAATTGATGGAAGTCCAACCACTAACAGGATAGTAAAAAACCCTACTAACAGACATCTCGAAGGAGATAACTCAGCATGCAAATGAATGCAGCATAAATCAATGACATATAAACCATGCAGTCACATAATACATGCATACTCAGTCAGGATATCTCGAACAGTACTTTCGTACCTCAAATGAGTGCGAGCTCTACCAACTCTAGGTCCACGCCTATAGTCTGCTCTACACTTCCAAATGATACTACTATCATTAAAGTGCTCTAAAAGCCTTAACTAAGCTATTGCATACTCCTAAATATTTATAGGAAGAAAAAGCTATACCTTCGTCCGTCGTTAGCCTTTTGCTGTCGAGTGCCTCAAAACTAGGCCACAGCTTCGCTACAATACCTGGATCGCTATGCCACTTCCGGATTCCCCACGGGACGCTTAGAATTCCCTAGATCTGAGTTAGAAGGCTAAGAAATCGAGAGAGAAGAGGTGATTGGTGCACTTCAAAAATGAGCTCGGCACCCCCTATTTATAGACGGAGTTCGGATCGTTCGAACTGGACTTCGGGTCGTCCGAACTGGGCTTCGGGTCGTCCGAACCCAATATTATGTCATTGCTTATGTCAGCATGATGACGTCATCCATGACGACTGTCGGCAGCACGTTCGGAGCGTCCGAACCACTCTTCGGATCGTCCGAACCCTGACTTCGGACTGTCTGAACCTTGACTTCGGAGCCTCTGAACTCGATGACCCTCAAACCATTTTCAAGTGTTCTGAATCCAATTCTGAACTCCGTTAACCCATTAAGAGTTCCCTTAATCACGTTTACTCTTAACTAGTAGGATTAATAAATTGATTAACACTTAATCACTAATTTTGGGTACGGGCTACTACATTTTCCCCCACTTAAGATGTTTCGTCCTCGAAAACAGATCTTAAGTACTGAATGTAAAACAGAAATCAGAAACATTCTTTATTCAAATCAAACGTTACAGAGTTTGCAACTGAATACAACTTAAGAATAAAATCAAAACAACTCAGGATGGTCTTCACGCATCCTGTCCTCAAGCTCCCAAGTAGCTTCCTCAGTGCCTCGGCGCTGCCACTGAACTAAAACCAGAGGAATGACTTTGTTCTGCAAAACCTTATCCTTATAATCCAGGATACAAATAGGTTTCTCAACATAGGTCAAATCCTTGCTCACCTGAACCTCAGACCGCTGCAGAATATGAGACTCATCTGCCACATACCGTCGCAACAGAGATACGTAGAACACGTCGTGAATACTGTAAAGATGCGGTGGCAAAGCTAGTCGATAAGCCAAATCGCCAATGCTCTCCAAGATCTCAAACGGATCGATAAACCTAGGAGACAACTTGCCCTTAAGGCCAAATCTGAGAATTTTGCGAAAAGGTGACACTCTCAAAAACACTTTCTCCCCGACATCGAACTGCAAAGGCCTACGCTTGGTGTTAGCATAGCTGGCCTGACAATCCTGTGCAGTCTTAATTCATTTCTTGATCTGATCAACAATGTCTACCGCCTGCTGGATAAACTCCGGTCCCTCAGCCTGTCTCTCCCCCACTTCTTCCCAGAAGAGTGGAGTACGACAACGTCGCCCACACAACACCTCAAAAGGTGTCATCCCAATACTAGTATGATAGCTGTTGTTGTACGTGAACTCGATCAATGGCAAATGATCCTGCCAGGCTGAACCAAAATCCATGACGCACGCTCTAAGCATATCCTCCAAAGTACGGATAGTGCGCTCTGACTGACCATCAGTCTTTGGATGATAGGCAGTACTCAAATTGAGAGTAGTACCCATCGCACGCTGAACACTCCCCCAGAATCTAGAAGTAAACCTGGGGTCTCGATCGCTGACAATGCTCACAAGCACTCCATGAAGTCGAACGATCTCCTAAATGTACAACCAAGCCATACGATCCATATTGTACTCCCAGCAATAGGCAATGAAATGCACTGACTTGGTGAGTCGGTCCACCACAACCCAGATAGCATCACAGTTCCTCGAGGACATCGGCAAATGGGTCACAAAGTCCATTATGATAAACTCCCATTTCCATTCAGGAATAGGCAAACTGTGAAGCAATCCTCCAGGTCGTCGGTGCTCTGCTGTAATGCTCGGAATTATTTAATTTTGATCCAAGAATATTTAATTTGGGAATATTTAGAGTTTTGATTTAAATTCTAATATTCTTAAATTATTTAGGATTGAAATTGAATGAATTGAGAAGCTGAGGACCAAATTGCAATTTTTGAAGATTTGAAGGGCTAAATTGCAATAATCATGGAAGTTATCTGAATTGTAAAGGCATGGCCAGCATGTATACGTGTATGTGTGTGAAATAATTCAGAATTGGAGAGAAAATATGAATAGAGGATCGAGTTCTTCCTTTTCCTTTCTTGTGATTGATTTTTAAATTGCAATATCTTGAGTTCCAGTTATCCGTTTTCGATTCCGAAAGATGTTTTGAAATCCTTGCAAGGAGACCTTCGAATTGATGTAAGTTTTCTCTTAGTTCATTATGATTTGGGAATTTGAAAATGACAGAGATCAAAATTGAGTATGAATTGTTGTTATTGAACTTCTATGTTGTGTTTTGTTGAAGTTGGGTTGAAGTTGGTTATTGTATCCATTTCGTATGAATTCTCAGCAAGTATTGCAACGTTTCTATTCTATATTCTGCTGGTTTTGATTGAAATTCAGCTGGTATCATTGTAGAAGGGTTATACTTGAGTTTCGGGATTGCCGACTTTAACCGTTACGCCGTCAAACTTATGATTTGAGGCTGTTTTGCTATTGTATCTTGGACTAAGATGTTGTTGGGTTGTAGCTAATGATTACTTGGTTTATATGCTGTGATTTCAGTTCATAAACAGGGCACTTCAACTCAATAATCTCGACTTCGAAACCGATAAAAGAAAGAACAAGGTTAGTAGCTTTTTGCCTTGAAGTTTGGTTGAAGTTTGAGCAGATTTTGAGATTGGTTGGTGATTGTATTGTACAGATTTTGACAAGCTAGAATACATCTTAAACATCTCATTTGTAAGGTAAAAGTGGACTACTAATTGAATGGAATTATAACTTGAGATGGTTTGTATCGAGTTTCCTAAATCACATACTTATTTGCTTATTTGCTTTTATATGTTTTCCTATGAATGGTTGAATAAGTCTTGATGTTAATGAATGTGATCTTGTTGATATATGTTGCATTCATCTTGTAAGACTTGTTCCTTGATTTCGAAATGAACGGAAACGTTCGATTAGACGATTTGAGGAATTGTATATGTATGGCCTGGGTGGTTGATTTAGCCTAGCGTCTGATTTACATATATAATGGTTTCAAAGTCTAGAGAAGCAAGATAAGTAGCCCCACCTCGATCGGGAGAGTTGGTGGTTAGTTATGATATCTTCTTCTCGGGATCCCAACCGATGAACGATAGAGTTTGATTAGTGAACCTTGTTTTAAAACATGCATTGTTTTTATGTATATCATGGGTTTGATATATGTTTTATATGCATGCTTAGTTGCTTTTACTGGGAAATATATTTCTCACCGAAGTTATCCGGCTATTGTTGTGTTGTATGTGTCATGGCAATAGGCGGGAGTGGAACCGGGCAAAAGCGATCTTGAAGAACAAGGGATGAGGAGATTAGCGTGATGATCCGAGTTTAGATGGTGTCTTGTGCTGTCAATGTTAGAGTTGAGTCCAAAAACATGATCTTGTTGTAGTTACATGTACTAAGACTTGTTGGCTATGAGTTTGATGTATTACTTATATGCTCAAGACTTTAGATGATGTATATTACTTCTTAGGACTTGAATTGTTGTTGTATACAATGATTCTTGTTTGATATGTTAGTCTATCTTGATTTGATTTTAAGGCTTTGTTATGATTTATTTCTATCAACTTGATCATGTTAGAATGCATGATATCTTAGGATTTGGAATAGGCTTTGTATGAGTTGATAGTAGTTGATGAAGAAATAAAGGAACACATTTTGACAGCAAAATTACACCAGATGGATTTTTTGGGAATTGAGCTCGCTCGATCGGGCGATTCCTGCCGATCGAGCGAGGCCTTTATTTCCTGGACAGAAACTTGAGCACATTGGGCTCGCTCGATCGGTGAAGATTGACCGATCGAGCGAGGCCAAAACTTGTTGAACCCGAGAGTTGGGCTTAAGTGCTCGCTCGATCGGTGGGTTTTTACCGATCAAGCGAGGTGCTCCATTCTTGAAAAAAAAAATTTACTTTGTTTAGACTTTGATTCTTTGTCTATTAATTATGATTTGATTCATGAGAGATTAGAACTCGGGTCGTCACAACAGGTGGTATCAGAGCAAGAAAATTTTGGACTGAATTAGATAGCGAGTGGGGTAGATCGATTCATCTTCCTTGCTTATTTATTTTATTATGCTATGATTGAATTACATGTGGTAAATGCTAGCATGATTTACTTTCAAGTATTTTATTACATGATGTTGTATTTATTTTATTTGAAAGTATGATTTATGATGATTAAAGACGCATGCTTACTGAAATATATGGAATGATTAGAGGCATGTGTTATGATAAATTATGATATGCTACCTGATTATCTGATTTGATTGGAAGCATGTCTTGTTTGAGTACGTCAATTATTTTTTTAAGATTGAATCAGAACCGAGTCTTGATCAGAGGTAAGATGATCAGAGGAGGACTGAGATAGATTTGATGATTGTGGTATCCTAACCCTTTTGATAATCAGATATGTATCGAAGACCAGGACGACCTCCTCTTAGACCTCAGGTTCCTACTCCTCTGCCGGAACAGACAGTGGTAACACCCATAGTACCTCAAGCTGCAGTCCCGAGCAATGAACAGGGAAGTACCTCTCGAGATATGACAGATATGACTGCCACTCCAATGGAAGCATTATTGAAAAGATTTCAATCATACCATCCGCCTACTCTGAACGGTACTGAGAATGCAGTTGTATGTGAAGGATGGCTCGATGACATGGAAATGTTGTTTGATTCGCTTGATTATGGTGATGAGCGGAGAGTCAGACTAATTGGACATCAGTTGCATGAGGTTGCAAAGAGCTGGTGGTCCACGACCAAGAAAGCTTTGGAGCGTAGAGGAACTGTACTGACGTGGAATGTCTTCAAAACTGAGTTTTACCAACGCTTATTTCCGGTGTCTTACCGCAAAGATAAAGGTGCAGAATTTGCGAACCTGAAGCAGGGCAACTTAAATATTGAAGATTATGTTGCAAAATTCACTACATTGCTACGTTTTGCTCCACATGTTGCTGATAGTGATGAGGCAATGGCTGATCAGTTCATTAATGGACTGACTCCGGAGGTCTTTACTTTGGTGAACACAAGGCGACCGAATAATTTTGCTGATGCTTTGAACAGTGCCAAAGGAGCGGAAGCTGGTTTGATACAACAGCGAGGAGCTTCGTATATCGCTCAGCCTCCGAGACAGTCACAAACCTCAGCTCCAATCTCGCAAAGCAGTGTCAAGAAAGGATATTTGCAAGCTCGAGGAAAACAATTTAAAAAGTCAGGGAGCAGTACTTCGAGTTCCAGTGGCACGAAACAGAAGACAGGAGTGTTTTGTAACAGTTGTGGTGGAGGTCATCCAACCAATCAGTGCCGAGGTGTATCTGGGAGGTGCCATATATGCCATCAGACTGGCCATTTTGCGAGGGTGTGTCCTCAGAGAGGTTCTGGACAGTCACGAGGTGCAGAGTCATCACGATCAGTGGCTCAACCTGAGAGGCAAGCCTCTTCTGTTCATTCCTTTCAACCACCACATCCACAGCAACAGCCAAGGCCAGGAGGAAGTCAGACAGGCAGTCAGCCACAGAGACAACAGGCTCATGTCTTTGCACTGATGGAGGAACAGGCACAGGGAGCACCAGATGATGTGATTGCAGGTAACTGTTCTATTTGTGGTTATCCTGCATATGTATTGATAGATACAGGTGCATCCCATACGTTTATCTCTACACGATTTGCTTCATTACATGCTTTGCCTATTGAAACATTACCTGTTGTAGTATCTGTTTCTTCTCCTTTGGGGAGAGGTCTTATATCTATTCAGACAGTTAAGAATTGTTTGTTACAGTATGACGGTAATGAGATAGAGATAGATTGTTTTGTGCTTGGTTTGTCTGATTTTGACTGCATTATCGGGATTGATATGCTAAACAAGTACAGAGCTACCGTAGATTGTTTTATGAAGATTGTGAGGTTCAGACCTGAGATGGCTGGAGAATGGAAATTCTATGGTAAGGGTTCTCGTGCTAAGATTCCTCTGATTTCTGTATTATCAATGACCCGACTTTTGCAGAAAGGAGCGGAGGGATTTATTGTATATGCAGTTGATGTTTCGAAAACTAGCCCGAACCTGGCTGATTTGCCAGTGGTTAGTGAATTTGCGGATGTTTTTCCTGATGAAATTCCAGAACTACCTCCATATCGTGAGATTGATTTCAACATAGAACTGATGCCAGGTACTGCACCGATTTCTAAAGCACCTTATCGAATGGCACCAGTAGAATTGAAAGAGTTGAAAGATCAGTTGGAAGATTTACTGGCAAAGGGATACATTCGACCCAGTGTTTCTCCTTGGGGTGCTCCAGTATTATTTGTACGCAAGAAAGACGGTTCAATGAGATTGTGCATCGACTACCGGCAACTGAATAAGGCAACGGTAAAGAACAAATACCCTTTGCCTCGTATTGATGATTTATTTGACCAGTTGCAGGGTTTTTCTGTGTATTCCAAGATCGATCTGAGATTTGGATACCATCAGCTGCGAGTTAGGGATTCTGATATTCCGAAAACTGCGTTCAGAACCAGGTATGGCCATTATGATTTTATAGTTATGCCGTTTGGTCTGACAAATGCTCCAGCTGTGTTTTTGGCTTTGATGAATCGTGTGTTTCAGAAATATCTCGATGATTTCGTGATAATTTTTATTGATGATATTCTGATATATTCGAAGAATTTGATTGATCATTCTGAGCATTTGAGAACCGTGTTGAAGACTCTGAGATCTGAGAAACTGTATGCTAAACTGTCGAAATGTGAGTTTTGGCTGAAACAGGTTGTTTTTCTTGGACATATCATATCCGAAGATGGTATATCTGTTGATCCAAGTAAATTCGAGACAGTGATCAATTGGTCTAGACCTACATCTATTCCTAAAATTCGTAGTTTTATGGGTTTGGCTGGGTATTATCGTCGTTTTATTAAAGATTTTTCCAGTATTGCGAAGCCGATTACTCAGTTAACTCAGAATAATGCTCCATTTATCTGGTCTGAAGCCTGTGAATCCAGTTTTATTGAGTTGAAGAAGCGATTGACCAGTGCACCAGTCTTGACGATTCCTTCAGGTACTGGTGGTTTCACTGTTTACTGTGATGCATCTCATCGAGGTTTGGGGTGTGTTTTGATGCAGCGAGGGCATGTGATTGCTTATGCCTCGAGACAATTGAAGCCTCATGAGACCAGATACCCGATTCATGATCTTGAATTGGCCGCCATCGTATTTGCTTTGAAGATTTGGCGACATTATCTGTACGGGGAACAGTTTGAGATTTATTCTGATCACAAGAGTCTGAAATATTTATTTTCACAGTCAGAATTGAATATGAGACAGCGTAGATGGCTTGATTTGCTTAAAGATTTTGATTGTGAAATTAAATAATATTCGGGAAAATCGAATGCAGCAGCTGATGCATTGAGTCGAAAGGTATGTTCTTTATCCCTATCGACGATTGGTATATCCCATTTGATTGAAGACTGTTGTTATTCTGGATTAGTATTTGATATGAATTATCAGCCTCTGCGACTTTATCAAATTCAAGTTGAACCAGAGTTACTTTTGAGAATTAAAGATGCTCAGAAACTTGATCAGGATGTGCAGAATTCGATTGAGAAAGTCCGATCAGGGCATGTGTCTGAATACCAGGTTCGAGATGATCTTTTGTATGTAAACAATCGCCTTGTAGTGCCTGATATTTCTGATGTGAGACAACAACTAATGAAAGAGGCGCATTGTAGTCGTTATAGTATTCATCCTGGAGGAAGAAAGATGTACAATGATTTGAAGACTCGATATTGGTGGAAACCAATGAAGTCCGATATCACTGATTTTGTGTCTCGATGTCTGAATTGCCAACAGGTGAAGGCTGAAAGGAAGAAACCGTCTGGTTTGTTACAGAGTTTATCAGTGCCTGAATGGAAATGGGATCATATTTCCATGGACTTCGTGACGAAGTTACCTCGATCTTCCAGAGGTTGCGATGCTATCTGGGTGATTATCGACAGATTGACGAAGTCAGCGCATTTTATTCCTTATCGTATGACGTATCGACACGATCAGATGGCAGAGCTTTATGTCCGAGAAGTTGTCAGATTTCATGGAGTGCCGAAGTCTATTGTATCAGATCATGATCCTCGATTTACATCTCACTTCTGGCACAGTTTACAGAGTGCTTTGGGTACTCAGTTACACTTGAGCACAGCCTATCATCCACAGACAGACGGAAAGTCTGAGCGTACCATTCAGACATTGGAGGATATGTTGAGAGCTGTAGTGCTTGATTTTGGCACGAGTTGGCAAGATTCATTACCACTTTGTGAATTCTCGTACAACAACAGCTATCAATCGAGTATTGAGATGGCTCCGTTTGAAGCTCTGTATGGTAGAAAGTGTCGATCACCTCTTTTCTGGGATGATATTTTGGAGGTACCTGATATTGGACCTGATATGATTCGAGATATGACTGAACAAGTGAAGCTTATTCAGAAGAGAATGAAGACAGCACAGGATAGACAAACGAAGTATGCCAATATCCGACGTCGACCTTTGTCTTTTGAACAAGGGGATAGGGTGTTTCTGAAGATTTCTCCATTCAGAGGCACTGTACGATTTGGCAAGCGAGGGAAGTTGTCTCCACGATACATCGGTCCGTATGAGATTCTGGAGATAATAGGCAATCTTGCCTATCGATTAGCTTTGCCTCCATCTTTATCTGGAATACATGATGTCTTTCATGTATCGATGCTTCGAAAATACCTTGCTGATGAATCTCATGTGCTTCAACCTGATGAGGCTGAACTCGACGAAACTTTGAGTTATTTTGAAAAGCCAATTCAGATTCTTGATCGTAAGGACAAGCAACTTCGAACGAAGACTATTCCGCTTGTGAAAGTCTAGTGGAGTCGTCATGGTATTGAAGAAGCAACTTGGGAGACAGAATCAGACATGAGGCAACGATTTCCAGAGATGTTTCAATGATGTGAGTTCTCCTTTAGTTTTTTTTTTTGTTATCTGATATATCTTATGTGCTGTTAGTACTTGAGATTTCGAGGACGAAATCGTGTCTTAGATGGGGAGAATTGTAACGCCCGGAATTATTTAATTTTGATCCAAGAATATTTAATTTGGGAATATTTAGAGTTTTGATTTAAATTCTAATATTCTTAAATTATTTAGGATTGGAATTGAATGAATTTCGAAGCTGAGGACCAAATTGCAATTTTTGAAGATTTGAGGGGCTAAATTGCAATAATCATGGAAGTTATCTGAATTGTAAAGGCATGGTCAGCATGTATACGTGTATATGTGTGAAACAATTCAGAATTGGAGAGAAAATATGAACAGAGGATCGAGTTCTTCCTTTTCCTTTCTTGTGATTGATTTTTAAATTGCAATATCTTGAGTTCCAGTTATCCGTTTTCGATTCCGAAAGATGTTTTGAAATCCTTGCAAGAAGAGCTTTGAATTGATGTAATTTTTCTCTTAGTTCATTATGATTTGGGAATTCGAAAATGACAGAGATCAGAATTGTGTATGAATTATTGTTATTGAACTTCTATGTTGTGTTTTGTTGAAGTTGGGTTGAAGATGGTTGTTGTATCCATTTCGTATGAATTCTCAGCAAGTATTGCAACGTTTCTATTCTATATTCTGCTGGTTTTGATTGAAATTCAGCTGGTATCATTGTAGAAGGGTTATACTTGAGTTTCGGGATTGCCGACTTTAACCGTTACGCCGTTGAACTTATGATTTGAGGCTGTTTTGCTATTGTATCTTGGACTAAGATGTTGTTGGGTTGTAGCTAATGATTACTTGGTTTATATGCTGTGATTTCAGTTCATAAACAGGGCACTTCAACTCAATAATCTTGACTTCGAAACCGATAAAAGAAAGAACAAGGTTGGTAGCTTTTTGCCTTGAAGTTTGGTTGAAGTTTGAGCAGATTTTGAGATTGGTTGGTGATTGTATTGTACAGATTTTGACAAGCTAGAATACATCTTAAACATCTCATTTGTAAGGTAAAAGTGGACTACTAATTGAATGAGATTATAACTCGATATGGTTTGTATCGAGTTCCCTAAATCACATACTTATTTGCTTTTATATGTTTTCCTACGAATGGTTGAATAAGTCTTGATGTTAATGAATGTGATCTTGTTGATATATGTTGCATTCATCTTGTAAGACTTGTTCCTTGATTTCGAAATGAACGAAAACGTTCGATTAGACGATTTGAGGAATTGTATATGTATGGCCTGGGTGGTTGATTTAGCCTAGCGTCTGATTTACATATATAATGGCTTCAAAGTCTAGAGAAGCAAGATAAGTAGCCCCACCTCGATCGGGAGAGTCGGTGGTTAGTTATGATATCTTCTTCTCGGGATCCCAACCGATGAACGATAGAGTTCGATTAGTGAACCTTGTTTTAAAACATGCATTGTTTTTATGTATATCATGGGTTTGATATATGTTTTATATGCATGCTTAGTTGATTTTACTGGAAAATATATTTCTCACCGAAGTTATTCGGCTATTTTTGTGTTGTATGTGTCATGGAAATAGGCGGGAGTGGAACCGCGCAGAAGCGATCTTGAAGAACAAGGGATGAGGAGATTAGCGTGATGATCCGAGTTTAGATGGTGTCTTGTGCTGTCAATGTTAGAGTTGAGTCCAAAAACATGATCTTGTTGTAGTTACATGTACTAAGACTTGTTGGCTATGAGTTTGATGTATTACTTATATGCTCAAGACTTTAGATGATGTATATTACTTCTTAGGACTTGAATTGTTGTTGTATACAATGATTCTTGTTTGATATGTTAGCCTATCTTGATTTGATTTTAAGGCTTTGTTATGATTTATTTCTATCAACTTGATCATGTTAGAATGCATGATAGCTTAGGATTTGGAATAGGCTTTGTATGAGTTGATAGTAGTTGATGAAGAAATAAAGGAACACATTTTGACAGCAAAATTACACCAGATGGATTTTCTAGGAATTGAGCTCGCTCGATCGGGCGATTCCTGCCGATCGAGCGAGGCCTTTATTTCCTGGACAGAAAATTGAGCACATTGGGCTCGCTCGATCGGTGAAGATTGACCGATCGAGCGAGGCCAAAACTTGTTGAATTCGAGAGTTGGGCTTAAGTGCTCGCTCGATCGGTGGGTTTTTACCGATCGAGCGAGGTGCTCCATTCTTGAAAAAAAAAATTTACTTTGTTTAGACTTTGATTCTTTGTCTATTAATTATGATTTGATTCATGAGAGATTAGAACTCGGGTCGTCACATCTGCCTTGACCTTTTGACACACCAAACATCTCGAAACAAACTGATAAACACTGCGTTTTATTCCCTTCCACCAGAAACGAGTACGCAAATCATTGTACATCTTGTTGCTCCCAGGATGAATACTCAACTTAGTGCGATGCGCCTGAGACAAAATCTCCTCTTGCAACTCTACATCCTGCGGAATCACAAGCCTACCAGACAAACACAGAAAACCATCTGACTGATAGTGAAATCCAGACGAGCTACCCTCGTTAGCTAGACGAGCTAAACGCTGGGTCTTCGAATCAGACATCTGAGCATCTCGAATCCGTTAATACAACGCTGGCTCAGATAATATCGCAAACATCTGGATTCTCTGCATACCTTTCTTATGCTTGAAGGTATAACCTGAAGTACAATAGTCACTGATCGTACTAGACATCGAACAAGTCTTAAGTGCGGATAGTCGCACCTTGCGACTCAAAGCATCAGCAGTGAGATTAGCAGCTCCCGGATGGTACTTAATCTCGCAATCATAGTCCTTAAGCAAGTCCATCCAACGTCTCTGCCTCATGTTCAACTTCGCCTGAGTGAACAAATACTTGAGACTCTTATGGTCGGTGAAGATCTCAAATTTCTCGCCATACAGATAATGACGCCAGATCTTCAAAGCGAACACAATGACTGCTAACTCCAAATCATGGACTGGGTAGTTGTCCTCGTGAAGCTTAAGCTGTCTAGAAGCATATGCAATCACATGCCCATTCTGAGTCAGGACACAACCTAACCCCTGAAGAGAAGCATCAGTGTACACCACATACCCTCCAGATCCTGACGGTAATGTCAACACCGGCGCAGAAGTCAACCGCCGTCGAAGCTCACAGAAGTTCTCCTCACACTCGGAGGACCTCCTGATCTCAGACTCTCAACTGATGATACTCAGATCTCAAGTCAATCTTGGAGTAAACTGAAGTGTCCTGCAGCTGATCAAACAAGTCATCAATACGAGGCAACGGATACTTGTTCTTCACAGTGACTCGATTCAGCTGCCGATAGTCAATGCACAACCGCATAGACCCATCCTTCTTCTATACAAAAAGAACAGGAGCTCCCCAAGGAGATACACTAGGACAAATGTACTGAAAGAGTGGGTGCCCGGTTAGCCAACTTGGGGCTAAGGGCTTTTATGACTCTATGTAAAACAATCTTTTGTTTAATATAATTTACACTTTTATAATGACATTGACTTTATCTTTCTTCATAATGTTATATTATGATATACTATTGTTGTTTTGATAAAGACCTTGAATATACTATAGTGTATGTAAGATGTGGTAGCACATGGGGATGGCTATCATGAAACACATCTTATAGTCACTGTATATTCTAAAATGTTCCTAGTCAATTTGAGCCGTCCGCAAATAAGGATAAGGATCGCTCGAGATTGAGACTAGCATTTGTGATGCCGAGTACCACGTTTCATTGGTATGGAACATAGAGATGTTCAAAGCATGCAAATGGATATTCATATGATGAATGATCGAACTACCCTATCCGGACTTTCCAAGTGGTTATCATTATCGAGTGGATAAAGTCCGCGGTTTTGATTGTACATGATTAGTCCTTATTACTTGAAACATCATTGATGCTCTATATGCTAGTACTGTACTTTGACTCATTTACCGACTCTATTGGGGTCATCAGGTGTCGGGATTGGGCATAGTTATGACACATATAGGAGTCGATGCTTTGTTGTCAAGGATTCACCACATACTTGCGAGTGTGGATATCCTATGCGATCTGAGGAGATATTAGTGTGACGAATCTCTGGCCAGAGTACATGATGTGTTTTAGGATACTTGGTGTTCCTAGTAACACATGCGATGTCACTAATAGATCTCCAAGATGTTATGCATAGTTATCGAATCTCGAACGACTCTCGATGCACCACTGGTTGTTGATTCGATCGGGATATTTGGTTGAAGGGACCGTACTGTACGCTAACCAAAATCTACTGGTTCTTGCAGGCACTATCAGTAATACCTAGGGAATAATGGGGCGATGTTGCTAGGCGTTCTTACCATGATTCGATGGGTAAGTCGGAAATTGTTGTTCCGAGTCACAAGGAGTTGTGAGCCCACGGCTAGCTGTATTCCTGAACCATTGAGGGTTACACAAGTAATGAATTACTAAAACCCCGTAGAGATAGTTAAATTTAAAGAGTTAAATTTAATGAGTTAAATTTAAAGAGTTAAATTTAATGAAAGAGAAGTTGGACTTCTTAACTAAAGGGAGTGGGATTTTCTAAAATGACATAGGGATGGGCATTTTTGGAAATCACTGAATTCGGATTCAAAAAAATTATCTTGACTTTAAAAGATGCAGAAATGGTTTCTGTGCACATTGGTAAAATCAGTTTATCAATCGAAGTCACGATGAATTTTATATTAATTTTTAGAACAACGGGCTTGGCTTGTTGGGCTTAAGTTATGGATTGTGGGCCCTAAGGAGTTAGAGTCTTAATGCAATTATAACTTAATCTAGTCTAGAAATTATCTATAAATATATGTACTGTGTTCGAAAATTACACAAGCTTTCAGTCTAGCAATTTTCGAAAATCAGTCTATATTATTCAAGAGGTTTTTCGAAAATTCCTCTGTCCCTTTTGGAGAAAATTCGACTTGTGATTTTTGTGAAAAATTACAAATCGAATTAACAGATCATATCTGTTTATTCTCTACGTAAAACTTCTGATTGATTTCTAGTGCAGTCAATCAGAGGGTTTTTGTTTTTCATTCGTGGACCTAATTCCGGAATTAGATCGTGACTGTCATCGGTTCCCGGGATTTACAAGAAGAGCAGATTAAATTCTGTTGGAGTCCACGATCAAGCCTTTGCTTGACGAGGTAAAAATTTAACTGTGTTATATTTTAACTTGAACAAATTTAATCGTAAAAGTTTTTGTATAATCGATTAATTTAATCGCTTGATCTGAGCAACCTGGCTCTGATACCACTGTTGGAAAACGGCGATCAGATCAATCAGAATTGATACCCGGTGCAGCGGAAGTTTAAAAATTTTATATGGAACGATTCCATATTGGGTATCAAAACTTTACGATTAAATTGTGTGTGTAAAAATTAAATAACAATTATAAATTTTTACCTCCAATCTCGAATCGAGATTATGGACACCAACAGATTACTCTGCTCTTGTTGTATATCCCAGAACTGATGGACGAACTGTTCTTCAATCAGGTCCATGAACAGAGATTTAATCCCTCTGATAGATTGCACTAGAAAATCTATCAGAAGTTTCTACGAAGAGAATTAACGAATTTGATCCGTTAAACCAGACTGCAAATTCAAAATTCACAGGCTGGATTTTTCCCGAGCAGAGGGAAGGGGGGCGGCCACTTTAAGAGAGAAAAACTAGGGTTTTCGAAAATTGTGACCTCTGTTGTATAATTTCTGTACTGCAATAACTTATTTATAATGTGGGCTGCTAACAGCTTAAGGCCCATTAGTCATAAGTTCAAGCCTGACAAGCAAAGCCCGCATGTTCAGAAATTAATATAAAATTCATCGTGACTCAGATTGATAAACCAATTTCACCAATGTGCACAGAAACCATTTCTGCATCTTTTAAAGTCAAGATAAATTTTTCTGAATCCGAATTCAGTGATTTCCAAAAATGCCCATCCCTATGTCATTTTAGGAAATCTTACTCCTCTACTCTTAAATAAGAAGTCCAACTTCTTTGTTCATTAAATTTAACTCTTTAAATTTAACTATCTCAACGGGGATTAAAAATCCATTACTCTGTGTGACCCTCAATGGTTCAGGGATACAGCTAGCCATGGGCTCACAACTCCTTGTGACTCGGAACAACAATTTCCGACTTGCCCATCGAATCATGGTAAGAGCGCCTAGCAACATCGCCCCATGATTCCCTAGGTATCACTGATAGTGCCTGCAAGAACCAATAGATTTTGGTTAGCGTACAGTACGGTCCCTTCATCCATATATCCCGATCGAATCAACAACCATTGGTAAATCGAGAGTCGTTCGAGATTCGATAACTATGAAATGCATCTTGAAGATCAAATAGTGACATCGCATGTGCTACTAAGAAACCATTTCTTAAAACACATCATGTACTCTGGCCAGAGATTCGTCACACTAATATCTCCTCAGATTGCATAGGATATCCACACTCGCAAGTATGTGGTGAATCCTTGACAACAAAGCATCGACTCCTATATGTGTCGTAACTGTACCCAATCCCGACACCTGATGACCCCAATAGAGTCGGTAAACGAGTCAAAGTACAGTACTAGCATATAGAGTCTCAATGATGTTTCAAGTAGTAAGGACTAATGGTGTACAACCAAAACCGCGGACTTTATCCACTCGATAAGTGATAACCACTTGGAAAGTCCGAATAGGGTAGTTCGATCATTCATCGTATGAATATCCATTTGCATGCTTTGAACATCTCTATGTTCCATACCAATGAAACGTGGTACTCGACATCGCAAATGCTAGTCTCAATCTCGAGCGATCCTTATCCTTATTAACGGACGGCTCAATCGACTAGGAACTGTTTAGAATATACAGTGACTATAAGATGTGTTTCATGATAGCCATCCCCATGTACTACCACATCTTACATACACTATAGTATATTCAAGGTCTTTATCAAAACAACAATAGTATATCACAATATAACAATATGAAGAAAGATAAAGTCATTGCCTTTATAAAAGTGTAAATTATATTAAACAAAAGATTGTTTATACAAAGAGTCATCAAAGACCTTAGCCACAAGTTGGCTCACCGGGCACCCACTCTTTCAATCTCCCCCCACTTGCCCTAAAGCCAACTAGTCATACTACGTAGACCCATTGCTTCGCGATGTTTGTCAAATAATGGTCCTGACAAGGGCTTAGTAAGTGGATCAACGATATTGTCTGCAGAGGCCACTCTTTCGACAGTGATGTCTCCTCTTTCCACAATCTCCCGGATGATGTGGTATTTCCTCAGTACGTGTTTGGATCTTTGATGAGACCTTGGTTCCTTTGCCTGAGCAACGGCACCCGTGTTGTCACAGTACACCGGGACTGGACCAACAACTTCAGGAATGATGCCCAACTCTTGGACGAAATTCCTCATCCAAACGGCCTCTTTAGCAGCAGCTGATGCCGCAATGTATTCTGCCTCAGTGGTGGAATCCGCTGTGGTGTCCTGCTTGGAACTCGTCCAAGAGACAGCACCGCCATTGAGCATGAACACAAATCCAGATGTTTACTTTGAGTCATCCACGTCACTTTGGAAGCTAGAGTCGGTATAGCCTTCCAATTTTAGTTCTCTTCCTCCATATACCATGAACATATTCTTAGTCCTTTGTAAGTACTTAAAAATGTCCTTCACGGCTTTCCAATGCATTTGACCGGGATTAGATTGATATCTGCTCGTGACACTCAGAGCAAATGCTACATCCGGTCTGGTAGATATCATCCCATACATGATACTACCTATGGCTGACGCATATGGTACATGTGTCATTTTCTCTATCTCTTCATCAGTCTTGGGACACATAGACTTGGATAGAGAAACTCCATGACACATGGGTAGATGTCCTCTCTTGGACCCATCCATTGAAAACCGTTTCAATATGGTGTCGATGTAGGTTGCTTGAGTGAGTCCTATCATTCTCTTAGATCTATCTCTATAGATCTGTATCCCTAGAATATAGGATGCCTCACCCAAATCCTTCATCGAGAATCTACCTGATAACCATATCTTTGTTGACTGCAACATCCCTACGTCATTCCCAATGAGTAGGATGTCATCAACATAAAGTACTAAGAATGTCACAGCATCCTTAACTACTTTCTTGTACACGCATGATTCCTCCGGGTTCTTGATGAAACCAAAATCCTTTATTGTTTCATCAAATTTCTGGTTCCAACTTCTTGATGCTTGTTTGAGACCATAGATCGATCTCTGAAGCTTGCATACCTTATGCTCGCTTCCCATGGACGTGTATCCCTCAGGCTGCGTCATATAGATCTCTTCCTTAATGTTTCCATTAAGAAATGCAGTCTTCACATCCATTTGTCATATCTCATAGTCATACCAAGCAGCTATGGCAATAAGGATTCTTATGGACTTGAACATTGCAACTGGTGAAAAGGTTTCATCATAGTCAACTCTTTGTCTTTGAGTATAACCTTTCGCCACCAATCGCGCCTTGTAGGTCAATACCTTACCATCAGGCCCAAGATTTCTCTTGTAGATCCATTTACACCCTATTGAAACAATTCCATCGGGATGATCTACTAAAGACCAAACTTGGTTTGTATGCATCGAATCTATTTCCGACTGCATAGCTTCAAGCCATAAATTTGAATCCGCATCAGAAATTGTTTCCTTGAAGTTTCTTGGATCACATCCAACATCGGGTTCATCTTGATCCCCTTCAAGAAGAAGACCATATCGAATAGGAGGTCTAGAAGTCCTCTCGGATCTTCTAGGTATAGGCGTGTCCATCAATGGTTCCTGAGGTATAGGATCATTATTTTGTATTTCGGGTTCTTCTCGAATTTCTTCGAGTTCCATCATCTCGCCTTTCTTATCCAATAAGAACTCCTTCTCCAAGAAGGTGGCATTCCTTGAAACAAACACCTTTGTTTCAGCAGGATGATAGAAATAATATCCGATTGAATTCTTCGGATACCCTACAAAATAACATAAGGTGGATCGACTATCCAACTTATCTCCCACTGTCTGCTTCACGTAAGCAGGACATCCCCAAATCCTCAAGTACGAATACTTAGGAGCTTTGCCATTCCATAACTCGTATGGTGTTTTGTCCACTGCTTTGGTGTGGACATTGTTCAACAACAACACCTCCGTTTCAAGCGCGTAGCCCCAAAACGAAGGTGGAAGCTCAGTGAAGCTCATCATGGATCGAACCATATCCAACAAAGTTCGATTACGATGCTCCGATACACCATTTAGCTGAGGTATCATAGGAGGAGTCCACTGAGAGAGAATCCCATTCTCTTTCAGATAGTCTAAAAACTCGGTACTTAAGTATTCTCCACCTCGATCCGATCGAAGTGCTTTAATACTTTTACCTAGCTTGTTTTCTACTTCAGCCTTGAATTCTTTGAACTTTTCAAATGCTTCAGACTTATATTTCATTAAATATAAATACCCATACCTTGAATAATCATCAGTAAAGGTAATGAAGTAGGTGTGGCCATATTGAGTACCAATTCTAAATGGACCACAAACATCTGTATGGATCAAATCCAACAGATTTTGACTACGCTCAGGTTTCCCCTTAAAAGGAGATTTAGTCATTTTTCCTTTCAGGCAGGATTCACAAGTAGATAGAGAGTTAATATCAGACATATCAAACATGCTCTCTCCCACTAGCTTGTTCATCCTCCTTGAGGAAATATGACCTAGCCTAGCATGCCAAAGGTTTGCCGGGTTTTGACTATCGATTTTCCTTTTGTTCGTTGTTACCGGTTTATCAACATAATTTATTGGAACGTCTTTTAATTTTAAGTTATATAGATCGTTTTCAAGTTGTCCATTTCCAATCAAACATTCATTCTTGTAAATATTGCAAATCTCATTCACAAAATTACAAGAAAAACCATCTCTATCAAGCATAGAAACAGAAATAATGTTTTTAATCAAATCTGGAACAAATAAAACATCTCTCAAAAGTAACTTAAAATCGTTCTGCAAAATTAAATAAACATCTCCCACAGCTTTAGCTTCAACTCTGGAACTATTTCCGAGCCTCAGCTGGGTCTCACCCATTCTAAGCTTGCGACTTCTTATCATCACCTGCAAATCATTGCAAATGTGAGATCCACATCCGGTATCCAATACCCAAGAAGTAGTATTAAGTGAAACATTTATTTCAATATAGAACATACCCTTCGCAGTTCGCAACTGCTCTAGATATTCCTTGCAGTTACATTTCCAATGACCGGGTTTCTTGCAGTAATGGCAAACATCCTTGGACTTTTCCATGTTTGAAGTCGTTGTCTTGTTCTTCTTCTCGGGTCCGGTTTTCTTGGGTGGGGCAGAACGTTTCTTACCCTTTGTACTTGGCCCTTTCTTAGCAGAGGAAGATGAGTCTACCAAGAAAGCCGGTTTATCCTTCTTTAAAGTGGATTCATATGTTACAAGCATATTGACCATCTCTTCAAGGGAGGCCTCTATCTTGTTCATATTGAAATTCACCACAAATCCGTCAAACGAAGAAGGAAGAGATAGAAGTAATAAGTCCACGTTGAGTTCATGCTCCAACACCAAATCAAGCGTTACCAACTTCCGTATGAGCCAAATCACTCGTACCCCATGATCACGGACCGAAGTCCCTTCACGCATGCGACACGTCATTAGCTCTTTTACAGTAGAGAACCTTTCAGCTCTCGATTGATCCCCAAAAAGTTCCTTGAGTTGTACGTGAATGTCAGCAGCATTCACGGTATCCTCAAATCGCCTCTGGAGTTCATCGGACATCGAGGCTTGCATATAGCATTTGTCCTTGATATCATGGTCCCACCATGTATCAAGTTTGGCCAACTCTTCCGGACTTACATCAGCTGGTGCTTCCTTCGAAGGAGATTTTTCTAACACGTAGAGCATCTTCTCCGAGGTTAAGACAATCTTCAACTTACGAAACCATTCCGTATAGTTTGCGCCAGTCAATTTATTTTGTTCGAGGATAGAGAATAGTGGATTGCGCGAATTCATCTTTATGAAATACTGAAAAGAAACAGATAATTATCAGTGATTGTTTAATTAATTTACTAAGACATAAAATAGGCAAAATTTATTTTATGAATCTCACTCCCACTATTTTAACGATTTCACTACCCTCTAGTGAAAACGGGAAACTATTTTCCTTAGTGGGAACATGGAGTCCAATTGACAAACTATGGTCCCGAATAATATCAGCCAACCATAATTTTCAAAAGGTAGAGCCCAATTGCTTCCAAAGCAACCTCCACGTTTTTACCTCATGTCCAATAAGGGCCCAATAATATGATGCCGATTATTGTGACATGTCAAGATGACCCATCAATATTAAGTTGTGATGGACGGTCGCCATGTGGATCCTCCAATAATATGAGCCGATCCCATGGGAGTTCCACCCAACTTACAACATGTGTCGATCCAATGTACAGCTTTCCGACGAACGGGCCCCCCCAATAATATGAGCCGGACCGTATCCGCGGGTATCATCTCATACGTTGATCGTTGATGGAAGGTAGGAACATTTAAACAATATTTAAATTTCCTTTATTTATCTTGATATCAATTTTAAATCATATTTAAAATGAGGGATTTTAATTTTGAAAATTTGTCTCATCATTTTAAAATTTGTATGCTTGCGGGATTCTTACAATTTTGTCTAAAACATGCATACAACTATAATATCATATATTATATAGGATGATCGTTTCCATTTCTAATCGACCTGTGGTTGCCAATCACGAGTCTAAGTCCAATCCTAGGTAATATGCAGGTATGCAATGCAATCCTATTACATTGAGCTTCCAATTTACATTTCTTCAGTCTTTATTGTCTGCTGGGCCCACCTCCGTCTTCAAATCTTCATCTCCCACTAAGTCTAATGTATTTACAATAAATAACCATGACAAGTAGGGGATACATTTCAAGGGGTGGGAACGGGCCATAAACCAGGCCCACTTTAATTACATATGACAATTAATATTTGGCCATTAACCAGGCCCATTAATAAATCCAACAACAATAAAAACAAATGTAAATTCCTAACATACACCTACAAAATTGGCCATGGCAATCGATCATCCTTATCCAATAATATTTAATTCAAAATTAATTTATTGGATAACATGCAATGGCAATTTAAATTTAAAAGGATAAAATCATATTCCATATATAAAATCTTATTTTACATACAAAATCATATTTTATCTTTTTATCAAATAAAATCATATTTTACATATAAAATCCAATTTTATACATAAAATCATATTTTACTCAATATTTCCATAAGATCATATCTTATCATCAATTGTACCAAAAATAATTAATTTCATAAAATCTGATTTAACGGATAAAATCTATAAATTTTTCAAAAATTCAAATTTATCCAAAAATCAATTTTAAAATTTTCGGACTCGAACAATTCGATCCGACGCCTCGTGGACCAATCAAAAACAATTTTCGATCGGACCAAAAATAGAATTTTAACATATTAAAATTTTAATTTTAAAATTAAAAATTAATTTTCGCGGGCCCCCCGGGACGCTCCCGGGCTGCCCGCGCCCCAAAGGGGCTCGGGCCGGGCAGCCCGTCGCTGCCCCTAGGGCAGCGATGATTGCTGCCCTAGGCAGCGCCGTGCGCCGCCCTGCGCATCGCCTAGCGCTGCGACCCTCGCTGCCCGTGTTTTGCCCGAAAAAAAAAAATTTTATTTTAAAAAATTTATTTTGTTTCAAAAACCGAGGCTTAAAAATTTTTGTACAATCGATTAATTTAATCGCTTGATCTGAGCAACCTGGCTCTGATACCACTGTTGGAAAACGGCGATCAGATCAATTAGAATTGATACCCGGTGCAGCGGAAGTTTAAAAATTTTATATGGAACGATTCCATAATGGGTATCAAAACTTTACGATTAAATTGTGTGTGTAAAAATTAAATAACAATTATAAATTTTTACCTCCAATCTCGAATCGAGATTATGGACACCAACAGATTACTCTGCTCTTGTTGTATATCCCAGGAACTGATGGACGAATTGTTCTTCAATCAGGTCCACGAACAGAGATTTAATCCCTCTGATAGATTGCACTAGAAAATCTATCAAAAGTTTCTACGAAGAGAATTAACGAATTTGATCCGTTAAACCAGACTGCAAATTCAAAATTCACAGGCTGGATTTTTCCCGAGCAGAGGGGAGGGGGCGGCCACTTTCAGAGAGAAAAACTAGGGTTTTCGAAAATTGTGACCTCTGTTGTATAATTTCTGTACTGCAATAACTTATTTATAATGTGGGCTGCTAACAGCTTAGGGCCCATTAGTCATAAGTTCAAGCCTGACAAGCAAAGCCCGCATGTTCAGAAATTAATATAAAATTCATCGTGACTCAGATTGATAAACCAGTTTCACCAATGTGCACAGAAACCATTTCTGCATCTTTTAAAGTCAAGATAAATTTTTCTGAATCCGAATTCAGTGATTTCCAAAAATGCTCATCCCTATGTCATTTTAGGAATTCTTACTCCTCTACTCTTAAATAAGAAGTCCAACTTCTTTGTTCATTAAATTTAACTCTTTAAATTTAACTATCTCAACGGGGATTAAAAATCCATTACTCTGTGTGACCCTCAATGGTTCAGGGATACAGCTAGCCGTGGGCTCACAACTCCTTGTGACTCGGAACAACAATTTCCGACTTGCCCATCGAATCATGGTAAGAGCGCCTAGCAACATCGCCCCATGATTCCCTAGGTATCACTGATAGTGCCTGCAAGAACCAATAGATTTTGGTTAGCGTACAGTACGGTCCCTTCATCCATATATCCCGATCGAATCAACAACCATTGGTAAATCGAGAGTCGTTCGAGATTCGATAACTATGCAATGCATCTTGAAGATCAAATAGTGACATCGCATGTGCTACTAAGAAACCATTTCTTAAAACACATCATGTACTCTGGCCAGAGATTCGTCACACTAATATCTCCTCAGATTGCATAGGATATCCACACTCGCAAGTATGTGGTGAATCCTTGACAACAAAGCATCGACTCCTATATGTGTCGTAACTGTACCCAATCCCGACACCTGATGACCCCAATAGAGTCGGTAAATGAGTCAAAGTACAGTACTAGCATATAGAGTCTCAATGATGTTTCAAGTAGTAAGGACTAATGGTGTACAACCAAAACCGCGGACTTTATCCACTCGATAAGTGATAACCACTTGGAAAGTCCGGATAGGGTAGTTCGATCATTCATCGTATGAATATCCATTTGCATGCTTTGAACATCTCTATGTTCCATACCAATGAAACGTGGTACTCGACATCGCAAATGCTAGTCTCAATCTCGAGCGATCCTTATCCTTATTAACGGACGGCTCAATCGACTAGGAACTGTTTAGAATATACAGTGACTATAAGATGTGTTTCATGATAGCCATCCCCATGTACTACCACATCTTACATACACTATAGTATATTCAAGGTCTTTATCAAAACAACAATAGTATATCACAATATAACAATATGAAGAAAGATAAAGTCATTGCCTTTATAAAAGTGTAAATTATATTAAACAAAAGATTGTTTATACAAAGAGTCATCAAAGCCCTTAGCCACAAGTTGGCTCACCGGGCACCCACTCTTTTAAATATTGGGGATCCACATGGCGACCGTCCATCACAACTTAATATTGATGGGTTTTCTTGACATGTCACAATAAACGACGTCATATTATTGGGCCCTTATTGGACATGAGGTAAAAACATGGGGGTTACTTTGGAAGTAATTGGGCTCTACCTTTTGAAAATTATGGTTGGCTGATATTATTCGGGATCATGATTTGTCAATTGGACTCCATGTTCTCACTAAGAAAAACAGTTTTCCGTTTTCACTAGAGGGTAATGAAATCGTTAAAATAGTGGGAGTGTAATTCATAAAATTAAAATTCGCCATATTTTATGTCTTAGTAAATTAATTAAACAATCATTGATTATTGTTTGTTTCCTTTTCAGTATACTATTACAATGACTTCTCGCAATCCACTGTTTTCAATTCTCGAACAAAACAAATTGACTGGCGCAAACTATACGGAATGGTTCCGTAAGTTGAAAATTATTCTTACTTCGGAAAAAGCTTTCTACGTGTTAGAGAAGCCGCCTCCGAAGGAAGCCCCGGCTAATACAAGTCCGGAAGAGTTGGCCAAACTTGATTTATGGTGGGACCATGATATCAAGGCCAAATGCTACATGCAGGCTTCGATGTCTGATGAGCTTCAAAGGAGATTCGAGGATGCCGTGAATGCTGCTGACATTCACAAGAACCTCAAGGAACTCTTTGGAGCTCAGTCAAGGTCGGAGAGGTATGCCACCGTCAGAGAGCTCATGACGAGCCTCATGCGAGATGGTACTTCGGTCCGTGAGCATGGGGTGCACATAATTGGGCTCATTGAAAAGTTGGTAACACTCGACTTGAATTTGGAGCATGAACTTAGCGCGGACTTGTTGCTTCTATCACTTTCTTCATCGTTTGATGGTTTTGTGATGAACTTCAATATGAACAAGATAGAGGCCACCCTTGAAGAGATGGTCAATATGCTTGTCACATATGAAGCCACACTAAAGAAGAATAAACCGGTACTCTTTGTTGGCTCCTCTTCTAACTCTAAGAAAGGACCAAGTGGAAAGGATAAGAAACGTTCTGCCCCACGAAGAAGATTGTACCAAATAAGAAGGGAAAGGCCAAGGCTTCAATTGGGATAAAAGATGAAAACGTTTGCCATTACTGCAAGAAACCCGGTCATTGGAAACGAAACTGCAAGGAATACCTCGAACAGTTGCGAACTGCAAAGGGTATGTTTTACATTGAAATAAATGTTTCGCTTAATACTTCTTCTTGGGTATTGGATACCGGATGTGGATCTCACATTTGCAATGATTTGCAGGTGATGACAAGAAGTCGTAAGCTAAGGATGGGTGAGACCCAGCTAAGGCTCGGGAATGGTTCTAGAGTCGAAGCCAAAGCTATAGGAGACATTTATTTAGTTTTGCAGAACAATTTTAAGTTATTTTTTAGAGATGTTTTATATGTTTTGGATTTGGTCAAAAACATTATATCTATTTCTATGCTTGATAGAGATGGTTTTTCTTGAAATTTTGTGAATGGGATTTGCAATATTTACAAGAATGAATGTTTGATTGGAAATGGACAACTTGAAAATGATCTATATAGCTTAAAATTAAAAGACGTTCCAATTAATTATGTTGATAAACCGGTAACAACAATTAAAAGGAAAAACGATAGTCAAAACCCGGCAAACCTTTGGCATGCTAGGCTAGGTCATATTTCCTCAAGGAGGATGAACAAGCTAGTGGGAGAGGGCATGTTTGATATGTCTGATATTAACTCTCTACCTACTTGTGAGTCCTACCTAAAGCGAAAAATGACTAAATCTCCTTTCAAAGGGAAACCTGAGCGTAGTCAAAATCTGTTGGATTTGATCCATACAGATGTTTGCGGTCCATTTAGGATTGGTACTAAATGTGGCAACACCTACTTCATTACCTTTACCGATGATCATTCTAGGTATGGGTATTTATATTTAATGAAATATAAGTTTGAAGCATTTGAAAGGTTCAAAGAATTCAAGGCTGAAGTAGAAAATAAACTAGGTAAAAGTATTAAGACACTTTGATCGGATCGAGGTGGAGAATACTTAAGTACCGAGTTTTTGGACTATCTAAAAGAGAATTGGATTTTCTCTCAGTGGACTCCTCCGATGACACCTCAGCTGAATGGTGTTTCGGAGCGTCGCAATCGAACTTTGTTGGACATGGTTCGATCTATGATGAGCTTCACTGAGCTCCCACCTTCGTTTTGGGGCTACGCGCTTGAAACGGCGGTAGTTAAACAACGTCCACACTAAAGCAGTAGATAAAACACCATACGAGTTATGGAATGGCAAAGCTCTTAAGTATTCGTACTTGAGGATTTGGGGATGTCCTGCTTACGTGAAGCAGACAGTGGGAGATAAGTTGGATAGTCGATCCACCTTATGTTATTTTGTAGGGTATTCGAAGAATTCAATCGGATATTATTTCTATCATCCTGCTGAAACAAAAGTGTTTGTTTCAAGGAATGCCACCTTTTTGGAGAAGGAGTTCTTATTGGATAAGAAAGGCAAGATGATGGAACTCGAAGAAATTCGAGAAGAACCCGAGATACAAAATAGCGATCCTACACCTCAAGAATCATCACAAGACACGCCTATTACTAGGAGATCCGAGAGGACTTCTAGGCCTCCTATTAGATATGGTCTTCTTCTTGAAGGGGATCAAAGTGAACCCGACATTGGATGTGATCCAAGAAACTTCAAGGAAGCAATTTTTGATGCGGATTCGAATTTATGGCTTGAAGCTATGCAATCGGAAATAGACTCGATGCATTCTAACCAAGTTTGGTCTTTAGTAGATCCTCCCGATGGAATTGTTCCAATTGGGTGCAAATGGATCTAGAAGAGAAATCTTGGGCCTGATGGAAAGGTATTGACCTACAAGGCACGATTGGTGGCAAAAGGTTATACTCAAAGACAAGGAGTTGACTATGATGAAACCTTTTCACCAGTCGCAATGTTCAAGTCCATAAGAATCCTTATTGTCATAGCAGCATGGTATGACTATGAGATTGTTGGAAAACTGGCGAGTTCCCAGACCAATTACGATTGATACCCGGTGCAGCGGAAGTTTAAAAATTTTCTCATGGAACGATTCCATGGTATGGGTATCAACCGTTCATCGATTGAATTACGTGTGTGTAAAATTTAAATAACAATTAAATAAATTTTACCTCAAATCTCGCAACGAGATTAATGGACACCAACAGAACAATTCTGCTCTTGTTGTCTCTCCCTGGAACCGATGAACGCCTTCAATCAGGTCCACGAACAGAGGTTTAATCCCTCTGATAGATTGCACTAGAAAATCTATCAGAAGTTTTCTGCGAAGAGAATACACGAATTTGATTCGTTATTCCTTACCGCGATTCAAAATCACAGACCGGAATTTTCTCGGGCAGAGTAGGAAGGGGCGGCCGATTGCTTTTGAGAGAGCTAGGGTTTCGATTTTTATCTCTCAAAAATAATGAGCTGTTGTGTGTAATTTCTGTACTGAAATAACTTATTTATAATGCAGGCCACTAACTCCTTAGGGCCCATTAATCATAAGCTGGGGCCCGACAAGCAAAGCCCGCTCGTTCAGAAATTAATATAAAATTCATCGTGACTCCGATTGATGAAACGATTTCACCAATGTGCACAGAAACCATTTCTGCACGTTTTAAAGTCAAAATAAATTTTCCTGAATCCGAATTCAGTGGTTTCCAAAAATGTCCATCCCTATGTCATTTTAGGAAATCCTACTCCCTTACTCTTATTTAAGAAGTCCAACTCCTTAGTTCATTAAATTTAACTCTTTAAATTTAACTATCTCAACGGGGATTAAAACTCCATTACACTGTGTGACCCTCAATGGTTCAGGGATACAGCTAGCCGTGGGCTCACAACTCCTTGTGACTCGGAACAACACTTTCCGACTTGCCCAACGAATCATGGTAAAGCGCCTAGCAACATCGCCCCATGATTCCCTAGGTATCACTGATAGTGCCTACAAGAACCAGTAGATTTTGGTTAGCGTACAGTACGGTCCCTTCATCCATATATCCCGATCGAATCAACAACCATTGGTATATCGAGAGTCGCTCAAGATTCGATAACTATGCAATACATCTTGAAGATCAAATTAGTGACATCGCATGTGCTACTAAGAAACCATTTCTTAAATCACATCAAGTACTCTGGCCAGAGATTTGTCACACTAATATCTCCTCAGATCGCATAGGATATCCACACTCGCAAGTATGTGGTGAATCCTTGACAACAATGCATTGACTCCTATATGTGTCGTAACTGTACCCAATCTCGACACCTGATGACCCCCTCAGAGTCGGTAAACGAGTCAAAGCACAGTACTAGCATATAGAGTCTCCATGATGTTTCAAGTCGTAAGGACTAATGGTGTACAACCAAAACCGCGGACTTTATCCACTCGATAAGTGATAACCACTTGGAAAGTCCGGATAGGGTAGTTCGACTATTCATCCTATGAATATCCATTTGCATGCTTCGAACATCTCCATGTTCCCTACCAATGAAACGTGGTACTCCGCATCGCAAATGCTAGTCTCAAACTCGAGCGATCCTTATCCTTATTATCGGACGGCTCAATCGACTAGGAACGGTTTTAGAATATACAGTGACTATAAGGTGTATTTCATGATAGACATCTCCATGTTCTACCACATCTTACATACACTATAGTATATTCAAGGTCTTTATCAAAACAACAATAGTATATCACAATATAACAATATGAAGTAATATAAAGTCATTGCCATAAAAGTGTAAATCACATTAAACAAAAGATTGTTTATACAAAGAGTCAACAAAGCCCATAGCCACACAGTTGGCTCACTGGGCACCCACTCTTACAATCTCCCACTTGCCCTATAGCCAACTAGTCATACTACGTAGACCCATTGCTTCGCGATGTTTGTCAAACAATGGTCCTGGCAAAGGCTTAGTAAGTGGATCAGCGATATTGTCTGCAGAGGCCACTCGTTCGACACTGATGTCTCCTCTTTCCACAATCTCCCGGATTATGTGGTATTTCCTCAGTACGTGTTTGGATCTTTGATGAGACCTTGGTTCCTTTGCTTGAGCAACGGCACCCGTGTTGTCGCAGTACACCGGGACTGGACCAACAAATTCAGGAATGACGCCCAACTCTTGGACGAAATTCCTCATCCAAACGGCCTCTTTAGCAGCAGCTGATGCTGCAATGTATTCAGCCTCAGTGGTGGAATCCGCTGTGGTGTCCTGCTTGGAACTCTTCCAAGAGACAGCACCGCCATTGAGCATGAACACAAATCCAGAGGTTGACTTCGAGTCATCCACATCACTTTGGAAGCTAGAGTCGGTATAGCCTTCCAGTTTGAGTTCTCGTCCTCCATAAACCATGAACATATTCTTAGTCCTTCGCAAGTACTTAAGAATGTCCTTCACGGCTTTCCAATGCATCTGACCAGGATTAGACTGATATCTGCTCGTGACACTCAGAGCAAATGCTACATCCGGTCTGGTAGATATCATCCCATACATGATACTACCTATAGCTGACGCATATGGTACATGTGTCATATTCTCTATCTCTGCATCAGTCTTGGGACACATAGACTTGGATAGAGAAACTCCATGACACATGGGTAGATGTCCTCTCTTGGACCCATCCATTGAAAACCGTTTCAATATGGTATCGATGTAGGTTGATTGAGTGAGTCCTATCATTCTCTTAGATCTATCTCTATAGATCTGAATCCCTAGAATGTAGGATGCCTCACCCAAATCCTTCATCGAAAATCTACCTGATAACCATATCTTTGTTGACTGCAACATCCCTACATCATTCCCAATGAGTAGGATGTCATCAACATAAAGTACTAAGAATGTCACCGCATCCTTAACTACTTTCTTGTACACGCAAGGTTCCTCCGGGTTCTTGATGAAACCAAAATCTTTAATTGTTTCATCAAATTTCTGGTTCCAACTTCTTGATGCTTGTTTTAGACCATAAATTGATCTCTGAAGCTTGCATACCTTATGCTCGCTTCCCATGGATGTGTACCCCTCAGGCTGCTTCATATAGATTTCTTCCTTAATGTCTCCATTAAGAAAAGCAGTCTTCACATCCATTTGCCATATCTCATAGTCATACCATGCAGCTATGGCAATAAGGATTCTTATGGACTTGAACATTGCAACTGGTGAAAAGGTTTCGTCATAGTCAACTCCTTGCCTTTGAGTATAACCTTTAGCCACCAATCGCGCCTTGTAGGTCAATACCTTACCATCAGGCCCAAGCTTTCTTTTGTAGATCCATTTACACCCTATTGGAACAATTCCATCGGGAGGATCCACTAAAGACCAGACTTGGTTAGTATGCATCGAATCCAATTCAGACTGCATAGCTTCAAGCCATAAATTCGAATCCGCATCAGAAATTGCTTCCTTGAAGCTTCTTGGATCACATCCAATGTCGGGTTCATCTTGACCCTCTTCAAGAAGAAGACCATATCGAACTGGAGGTCTAGAAGTCCTCTCGGATCTTCTAGGTGCAGGCGTGTCCAGCAATGGTTCCTGAGGTGTAGGATCGTTATTTTGTATTTCGGGTTCATCTCGAACTTCTTCGAGTTCCATCATCTCGCCTTTCTTATCCAATAAGAACTCCTTCTCCAAGAAGGTGGCATTCCGTGAAACAAACACCTTTGTTTCAGCAGGATAATAGAAATAATATCCGATTGAATTCTTCGGATACCCCACAAAATAACACAAGCTGGATCGACTATCCAACTTATCTCCCACTGTCCGCTTCACGTAAGCAGGACATCCCCAAATCCTCAAGTATGAATACTTAGGAGCTTTGCCATTCCATAACTCGTATGGTGTTTTGTCCACTGCTTTAGTGTGGACGTTATTCAACAACAATACCGCCGTTTCAAGCGCATAGCCCCAAAACGAAGGTGGAAGCTCAGTGAAGCTCATCATAGATCGAACCATGTCCAACAAAGTTCGATTACGACGCTCCGATACACCATTAAGCTGTGGTGTCATAGGAGGAGTCCACTGAGAGAGAATCCCATTCTCTTTCAGATAGTCCAAAAACTCGGTACTCAAGTATTCTCCACCTCGATCCGATCGAAGTGCTTTAATACTTTTACCTAGCTTGTTTTCTACTTCAGCCTTGAATTCTTTGAACTTTTCAAATGCTTCAGACTTATATTTCATTAAATATAAATACCCATACCTAGAATAATCATCAGTAAAGGTAATGAAGTAGGTGTGGCCATGTTGAGTCCCTACTCTAAATGGACCACAAACATCTGTATGGATCAAATCCAACAGATTTTGACTACGTTCAGGCTTCCCCTTAAAAGGAGATTTAGTCATTTTCCCTTTTAGGCAGGATTCACAAGTAGGTAGAGAGTTAATATCAGACATATCAAACATGCCCTCTCCCACTAGCTTGTTCATCCTCCTTGAGGAAATATGACCTAGTCTAGCGTGCCAAAGGTTTGCCGGGTTTTGACTATCGATTTTCCTTTTGTTTGTTGTTGCCGGTTTGTCAATACAATTCACTGGAACGTCTTTTAGTTTTAAATTATATAGATCGTTTTCAAGTTGTCCATTTCCAATTAAACATTCATTCTTGTAAATACTGCAAATCCCATTTACAAAATTACAAGAATAACCATCTCTATCAAGCATAGAAATAGAAATAATGTTTTTAATTAAATCTGGCACAAATAAAACATCTCTCAACAATAATTTAAAACCATTCTGCAAAATCAAACAAACATCTCCAATGGCCGTAGCTTCAACTCTGGAACCATTCCCGAGCCTCAGCTGGGTCTCACCCATTCTAAGCCTGCGACTTCTTGTCATCACCTGCAAATCATTGCAAATGTGAGAACCACATCCGGTATCCAATACCCAAGAAGTTGTATTAAGTGACATGTTTATTTCGATATAGAACATACCCTTTGCAGTTCCCAACTGCCCAAGATACTCCTTGCAGTTGCGCTTCCAATGACCCGGCTTCTTGCAGTAATGGCAAACATCCTTGGATTTTCCATCGTTTGAAGCCTTTGTCTTTTGCTTCTTCTCGGGTTCCACTTTCTTGGGTGGGGCAGAACGTTTCTTGCCCTTCATACTTGGCCCCTTCTTAGCAGAAGATGAGGAGCCCACCAAGAAAGCTGGCTTATCCTTCTTAAGTGTGGATTCATATGTAACGAGCATATTGACCATCTCTTCAAGGGTGGCCTCTATCTTGTTCATATTAAAATTTATCACGAATCCATCAAATGAAGAAGGAAGAGATAGAAGCAGCAAGTCCACATTGAGTTCATGCTCCAACACCAAATCAAGGGTCGCTAACTTCTGTATGAGCCAAATCACTCGTACCCCATGATCACGGACCGAAGTCCCTTCACGCATGCGGCACGTCATCAACTCCTTAACAGTAGCGAACCTTTCAGCCCTCGACTGAGCCCCAAAAAGTTCCTTGAGTTGCGTGTGAATGTCAGCAGCATTCACCGTGTCCTCAAATCGCCTCTGGAGTTCATCAGACATCGAGGCTTGCATATAGCATTTGGTCTTGATGTCATGGTCACACCATGCATCAAGTTTGGCCAATTCCTCCGGACTTATGTCAGCTGGTGCTTCCTTCGGAGGTGCTTTCTCTAACACGTAGAGCATTTTCTCCGAAGTTAAGACAATCTTCAACTTCCGGAACCATTCCGTATAGTTGGCGCCAGTCAGCTTGTTTTGTTCGAGGATCGAGAATAAAGGATTTCGCGAATTCATTGTATGAAATACTGAAAAGGAAAAACAGACATATATCAATGATTGTTTAACAATTTACTAAGACATAAAATAGGCGAATTTAATTTTATGAATCTCACTCCCACTATTTTAACGATTTCACCACCCTCTAGTGAAAACGGGAAACTTTTTCCTTAGTGAGAACATGGAGTCCAATTGACAAACTTATGGTCCCGAATAATATCAGCCAACCATAATTCTCAAAAGGTAGAGCCCAATTGCTTCCAAAGCAACCCCCATGTATTTACCTCATGTCCAATAAGGGCCCAATAATATGACGCCGTTTAAAGTGACATGTCAAGATGACCCATCAATATTAAGTTGTGATGGACGGTCGCCATGTGGATCCCCCAATAATATGAGCCGATCCCATGGGAGTTCCACCCAACTTACAACATTTGTCGATCCAATGTACAGCTTTCCGACGGACGGGCCCCCCCAATAATATGAGCCGGACCGTATCCGCGGGTAGCATCACATACATTGACCGTTGATGGAAGGTAGGAACATTTAAACAATATTTAAATTTCCTTTATTTATCTTGATATAAATTTTAAATCATATTTAAAATGAGGGATTTTATTTATAAAAATATTTGTCTCATCATATTTAATTTATTGCATGCATTGCCGGATTCACGCAATTTATGTCTAAACATGCATACAATCATAATATCACATATTATGTAGGATGATCGATTCCATTTCTAATTGACCCGTGGTTGCCAATCACGGGTCTTAGTCCAATCCTAGGTAATATGCAGTATGCAAATGCAATCCTATTACATATGCTTCCAATTTACATTTCTTCAGTCTTCATTGTCTGCTGGGCCCACCATCTTCAAATCTTGATCTCCCACTAAATCTAATGTATTTACAATTAAATAACAATGACAAGTAGGGGATACATTTTTAGGGGTGGGAACGGGCTATAAACCAAGCCCACTTTTATTACATATGACATTCATATCGGGCCATAAACCAGGCCCATTAATAAAACCAACAACAATAAAGACAAAATGTAAATTCCTAACATACACCTACAAAATTGGTCATGGCAATCGATCATCCTTATCCAATAACATTTAATTCAAAATTAATTTATTGGATAACATGCTGTGGCAATTCAAATTTAAACAAGATAAAATCATATTTTATATATAAAATCACATTTCACATATAAAATCATATTTTATCTCCATATCAAATAAAATCATATTTTATCTATAAAATCCAATTTTACAAATAAAATCATATTTTATCTAATATATCATAAGATCATATCTTATCATCAATTGTACCAAAATAATTGATTTCAAAATTCAATTTACGGATAAAATATTAAAATTTTCCAAAAATTCAAATTTATCCAAAATCAATTTTAAAATTTACGGACTCGAACAATTCGATCCGAAATCTCGTGAACCAATCAAAAACAATTTTTGACCGGACCAAAAATAAAATTTTAACATATTAAAATTAATTTTTAATAAAATATTAATTTTTTCCCGCGGGCCACCCGGGACACTCCCGGGTTGGCCCGCACCCGGGGCGCGGGCCGGGGCAGCCCGGCTGCCCCCTTAGGGCAGCAACGTTTGCTGCCCTGGCGGCGCCTGGCGCCGCCGCTGGGCGGCGCCGTGCGTCGCCCTGGGCGGCGCCGAGCGTCGCCCTGGGCGGCGCCGAGCGCCGCCCCTGGGCGGCGCTGTGCGCCGCCCTGGGCAGCGCCGAGCGCTGCCCTGCGCAGCGCCCAGCGCTGCGCTGGGCAGCGCACAGCGCTGCCCTGGGCAGCGCCGTGCGCCGCCCTGGGCGGCGACGGTCGCCGCCCTGGGCGGCGCCGTGCGCCCCCTTTGGGCGGCGCCGTGCGTCGCCCCTGGGGGCAGCGACCATCGCTGCCCCCTCCGGGCAGCGATCCAATCGCTGCCCGGGTTTCGCCCCCGGAAAAAAAAATTTTTTTTTTTTATTAAAAATATTTATTTTGTTTCAAAAACCGAGACTCAAAAATTTTGTACAATTGATTAATTCAATCGATTGATCTGAGCAACCTGGCTCTGATACCACTGTTGGAAAACTGGCGAGTTCCCAGACCAATTACGATTGATACCCGGTGCAGCGGAAGTTTAAAAATTTTCTCATGGAACGATTCCATGGTATGGGTATCAACCGTTCATCGATTGAATTACGTGTGTGTAAAATTTAAATAACAATTAAATAAATTTTACCTCAAATCTCGCAACGAGATTAATGGACACCAACAGAACAATTCTGCTCTTGTTGTCTCTCCCTGGAACCGATGAACGCCTTCAATCAGGTCCACGAACAGAGGTTTAATCCCTCTGATAGATTGCACTAGAAAATCTATCAGAAGTTTTCTGCGAAGAGAATACACGAATTTGATTCGTTATTCCTTACCGCGATTCAAAATCACAGACCGGAATTTTCTCGGGCAGAGTAGGAAGGGGCGGCCGATTGCTTTTGAGAGAGCTAGGGTTTCGATTTTTATCTCTCAAAAATAATGAGCTGTTGTGTGTAATTTCTGTACTGAAATAACTTATTTATAATGCAGGCCACTAACTCCTTAGGGCCCATTAATCATAAGTTGGGGCCCGACAAGCAAAGCCCGCTCGTTCAGAAATTAATATAAAATTCATCGTGACTCCGATTGATGAAACGATTTCACCAATGTGCACAGAAACCATTTCTGCACGTTTTAAAGTCAAAATAAATTTTCCTGAATCCGAATTCAGTGGTTTCCAAAAATGTCCATCCCTATGTCATTTTAGGAAATCCTACTCCCTTACTCTTATTTAAGAAGTCCAACTCCTTAGTTCATTAAATTTAACTCTTTAAATTTAACTATCTCAACGGGGATTAAAACTCCATTACACTGTGTGACCCTCAATGGTTCAGGGATACAGCTAGCCGTGGGCTCACAACTCCTTGTGACTCGGAACAACACTTTCCGACTTGCCCAACGAATCATGGTAAAGCGCCTAGCAACATCGCCCCATGATTCCCTAGGTATCACTGATAGTGCCTACAAGAACCAGTAGATTTTGGTTAGCGTACAGTACGGTCCCTTCATCCATATATCCCGATCGAATCAACAACCATTGGTATATCGAGAGTCGCTCAAGATTCGATAACTATGCAATACATCTTGAAGATCAAATTAGTGACATCGCATGTGCTACTAAGAAACCATTTCTTAAATCACATCAAGTACTCTGGCCAGAGATTTGTCACACTAATATCTCCTCAGATCGCATAGGATATCCACACTCGCAAGTATGTGGTGAATCCTTGACAACAATGCATTGACTCCTATATGTGTCGTAACTGTACCCAATCTCGACACCTGATGACCCCCTCAGAGTCGGTAAACGAGTCAAAGCACAGTACTAGCATATAGAGTCTCCATGATGTTTCAAGTCGTAAGGACTAATGGTGTACAACCAAAACCGCGGACTTTATCCACTCGATAAGTGATAACCACTTGGAAAGTCCGGATAGGGTAGTTCGACTATTCATCCTATGAATATCCATTTGCATGCTTCGAACATCTCCATGTTCCCTACCAATGAAACGTGGTACTCCGCATCGCAAATGCTAGTCTCAAACTCGAGCGATCCTTATCCTTATTATCGGACGGCTCAATCGACTAGGAACGGTTTTAGAATATACAGTGACTATAAGGTGTATTTCATGATAGACATCTCCATGTTCTACCACATCTTACATACACTATAGTATATTCAAGGTCTTTATCAAAACAACAATAGTATATCACAATATAACAATATGAAGTAATATAAAGTCATTGCCATAAAAGTGTAAATCACATTAAACAAAAGATTGTTTATACAAAGAGTCAACAAAGCCCATAGCCACACAGTTGGCTCACTGGGCACCCACTCTTACAGAGATATGGCAAATGGAAGTAAAGACTGCATTTCTTAATGGAAACATTAAGGAAGAGATCTATATGATGCAGCCTGAGGGATACACATCCATGGGAAGCGAGCATAAGGTATGCAAGCTTCAGAGATCAATCTATGGTCTCAAACAAGCATCTAGAAGTTGGAACCAAAAATTTGATGAAACGATAAAGGATTTTGGTTTTATCAAGAACCCGGAGGAACCATGCGTGTACAAGAAAGTAGTTAAGAATACGGTAACATTCTTAGTACTTTATGTTGATGACATCCTACTCATGGGGAATGATGTAGGGATGTTGCAGTCAACAAAGATATGGTTATCAGGTAGATTCTCGATGAAGGATTTAGGTGAGGCATCCTATATTCTAGGAATTCAGATCTATAGAGATAGATCTAAAAGAATGATAGGACTCACTCAAGCAACCTACATCGACACCATATTGAAAAGGTTTTCAATTGATGGGTCCAAGAGAGGACATCTACCTATGTGTTATGGAGTTTCTCTATCCAAGTCTATGTGTCCCAAGACTGACGAAGAGATAGAGAAGATGACACGCGTGCCATATGCGTCAGCCATAGGTAGTATCATGTATGGGATGATATCTACCAGACCGGATGTGTCCTATGCTCTGAGCGTCACGAGCAGATACCAAGCCAATCCCGGTCAAATGTATTGGAAAGCCGTGAAGGATATTCTTAAGTACTTGCGAAGGACTAAGAATTTATTCATGGTTTATGGAGGGAGAGAATTGAAGTTGGAAGGCTATACCGACTCTAGCTTCCAATGTGACGTGGATGACTTGAAATCAACCTCTGGATTTGTATTCGTGCTCAATGGCGGTGCTGTCTCTTGGAAGAGTTCCAAGCAGGACACCACAGTGGATTCCACCACTGAGGCAGAATACATTGCAGCATCAGCTGCTGCTAAAGAGGCGGTTTGGATAAGGAAATTTATCCAAGAGTTGGGTGTAATTCCTGAAGCTGTTGGTCCAGTCCCGGTGTACTGTGACAACACGGGTGTCGTTGCTCAGGCAAAGGAACCAAGGTCTCATCAGAAGTCCAAACACGTACTGAGGAAATACCACATCATCCGGGAGATCGTGGAAAGAGGAGACATCAGTGTCGAGAGAGTGGCCTCTACAGACAATATCGCTGATCCGCTTACTAAGCCCTTGCCAGGACCATTGTTTGACAAACATCGCGAAGCAATGGGATTACGTAGTATGACTAGTTGGCTTTAGGGCAAGTGGGAGATTGAAAGAGTGGGTGCCCGGTTAGCCAACTTGTGGCTAAGGGCTTTTATGACTCTATGTAAAACAATCTTTTGTTTAATATAATTTACACTTTTATAATGGCATTGACTTTATCTTTCTTCATAATGTTATATTATGATATGCTATTGTTGTTTTGATAAAGATCTTGAATATACTATAGTGTATGTAAGATGTGGTAGCACATGGGGATGACTATCATGAAACACATCTTATAGTCACTGTATATTCTAAACTGTTCCTAGTCAATTTGAGCCGCCCGCAAATAAGGATAAGGATCGCTCGAGATTGAGACTAGCATTTGCGATGTCGAGTACCACGTTTCATTGGTATAGAACATAGAGATGTTCAAAGCATGCAAATGGATATTCATATGATGAATGATCGAACTACCGTATCCGGACTTTCCAAGTGGTTATCATTTATATAGTGGATAAAGTCCGCGGTTTTGGTTGTACATGATTAGTCCTTATTACTTGAAACATCATTGAGGCTCTATATGCTAGTACTGTACTTTGACTCATTTACCGACTCTATTGGGGTCATCAGGTGTCGGGATTGGGTACAGTTACGACACATATAGGAGTCGATGCTTTGTTGTCAAGGATTCACCACATACTTGCGAGTGTGGATATCCTATGCGATCTGAGGAGATATTAGTGTGACAAATCTCTGGCCAGAGTACATGATGTGTTTTAAGAAATGGTTTCTTAGTAACAAATGCGATATCACTAATAGATCTCCAAGATGTTATGCATAGTTATCGAATCTCGAACGACTCTCGATGCACCAATGGTTGTTGATTCGATCGGGATATTTGGTTGAAGGGACCGTACTGTACGCTAACCAAAATCTACTGGTTCTTGCAAGCACTATCAGTAATACCTAGGGAATCATGGGGCGATGTTGCTAGGCGTTCTTACCATGATTCGATGGGTAAGTCGGAAATTGTTGTTCCGAGTTACAAGGAGTTGTGAGCCCATGGCTAGCTGTATTCCTGAACCATTGAGGGTTACACAAGTAATGGATTACTAAAACCCCGTAGAGATAGTTAAATTTAAAGAGTTAAATTTAATGAAAGAAAAGTTGGACTTCTTAACTAAAAGGAGTGGGATTTTCTAAAATGACATAGGGATGGGCATTTTGGAAATCACTGAATTCGGATTCAGAAAATTATCTTGACTTTAAAAGATGCAAAAATAGTTTCTGTGCACATTGGTAAAATCAGTTTATCAATCGGAGTCACGATGAATTTTATATTAATTTCTAAAACAACGGGCTTGGCTTGTTGGGCTTAAGTTATGGATTGTGGGCCCTAAGGAGTTAGAGTCTTAATGCAATTATAACTTAATCTAGTCTAGAAATTATCTATAAATATATGTACTTTGTTCGAAAATTACACAAGCTTTTAGTCTAGCAATTTTCGAAAATCAGTCTATATTATTCAAGAGGTTTTTCGAAAATTCCTCTGTCCCTTTTGGAGAAAATTCGACTTGTGATTTTTGTGAAAAATTACAAATCGAATTAACAGATCATATCTGTTTATTCTCTACGTAAAACTTCTGATTGATTTCTAGTGCAGTCAATCAGAGAGTTTCTGTTTTTCATTCGTGGACCTAATTCCGGAGTTAGATCGTGACTGTCATCGGTTCCCGGGATTTACAAGAAGAGCAGATTAAATTCTGTTGGAGTCCACGATCAAGCCTTTGCTTGACGAGGTAAAAATTTAACTGTGTTTTATTTTTACTTGAACAAATTTAATCGTAAAAGTTTTGATACCCATATATGGAATCGTTCCATATAACAAAATAAAAATTTTAAACTTCCGCTGCACCGGGTATCAATTCTTAATTGATCTGAACACGTTTTCCAACATGTACCCCTTGTCCAAAAGATCCTGTAGCTGATGCTTCAACTCACGCATCTCTGACGGAGCCAGACGATACGGTGCTCGAGAAATAAGCGAAGTACCCGGCATCAACTCTATGCCAAACTAGACTTCCCTAACAGGAGAAAAACCCAGAATCTCATCAGGAAATACATCTGGAAATTCATCCACAACAGGAATACTCTCGATCCCAATGCTCTCAGCAAACAAATAAACTACATAGATAAGGTAGCCTTCCCCGCCAGACTCTAGAGCTCGACAGGCTCTCAAAGCTGATACCAAAGGCATCGAGGGTCGCGCTCCCTCACCATAGAAAAACCAGCTATCACTCCACTCCGGATGAAAGCGTACTAATCTCTTATAGCAGTCTACTGAAGCTCGATAGGTAGTAAACATATCTATTCCCAGAATGCAATCAAAGTCGTCCATCGCAAGAACTATGAGATTCGCTAACAGAATGTTCCCTTCGAACTCTAAAGGGCAACCCATCACTAGACGCTTAGCCAAAGCAGATTGGCCCGTCGGAGTAGAAATAGACATCACTACATCTAGTGCAATGCATGGTAATTTATGCCTCTTAACAAAACGTGCAAAAATGAAGGAATGAGATGCATCAGTGTCAATAAGTACAAGAGCAGGTATACCATAAAGCAGAAATGTACCTGCGATGACTTTCTCATTCTCCTCCACTGCCTGATCATGTCTCAGGGCAAACACCTGTCCAGAAGCTCGTGGCCTCAAATGAGAACTCCCAGCAGGCTGTCCCTGCGACCTCTGCTGAACGGTGGCCTGAGAACCAGATCCTGAACCAGAACCAGAACCACCTCCCCCAGATAGTGGACAATCCCTCCGGATATGACCAGTATCTCTAAAACGGAAACAAGCTCCAGAAGCTCTACGGCAATGGTCGGTCGGATGGTTCTTCCCACAGTGATCACACTTGTCCTTCTTTCCAAAACGGACAACACCAGCAGAGCCAGAGGAAGAAGAAGTAGATCCAGACTTCTTGAAAGATTGGGCACGGGGACCCAAAGAACTAGCAGGTCTCGACTGAGAGAAAGACCTGTTTCGCTGAATGCTGTCCTCCGCCTGGTGACAACGGCTCACCAAACCCTCGTAGGACATGTCGTCGCCAACCGCCACACGGTCATGGATCTCAGGGTTAAGGCCCTGAAGGAACAGATTATACTTCATCCCAGAGCTGTCAGCAATCTCGGGGCAAATAGGATAGCAGATCAAAGAACTTCTGCTGATACTCATCAATAGACATGGCTCCCTGTCGCAGACTCAGTAGCTCGCCCGCCTTCGACTGACGGAGTGTAGGAGGAAAATACAGCTTCTGAAAAGCTGTGCGGAACTCGGCCCAGGTGGCCACTCCTCTCGCCGCAACAAAAGGTGCAGAAGTAAACCTCCACCACCTGCGCGCACGTCCATCCAGAAGATAACCCAAGGTCTCCATCTTCTGCTCCTCGGTGCAGTGGAAAGTCTGAAAAGTCATCTCCATGCGGTCTAACCAGTTCTTTGCATCCTCCGGAGACTCACCCCCAACCAAGGGCTTAGGCCCCATCTGCAAGAATCGACGTACACTGAAACGGTCCTCATCTCGATGACGATGGCGGCGTTCTCGACGAGGCTCCTGGTCGGCATCACCCCAACACCCACCAATACTGTCATGAGAACTCTGGTCGTCATGATCCGCCATCTACAAAATTAATGTAGAATCTAAATCTCAAGAATACTTTGCATGCTCTGATACCATAAATGTAGTGATCCTTACCTGGATTACCTACTAAATAGAACTTAGGCATGCAATTAACTTAATTAAACGGATATCAGAATAAAGCTGCGGAAACCATAAACAAAATACAATCCCAAGGCAAGGAATCTGTAAATATCCAAATATTATACAGCCAGATCGAACAGCTGAATCAATATAAAAACAACAGAATAAAACCTAGGCGAAGCTCCAGCTGGCCAACAACTGCCTAGCCCCTCTTGGATCCACCCACCTCGTCCAATCTCAAACCTGCCCCATGGAATAGGGTGTCCAGAAACACAGAGTACGAGATGTGAGCATAAAACGCTCAGTACGAGAGTATGAGTATACATGCATGAAAAGTGAACTCCCTATAAACTCAAGATCAAGGATCAGATAACAGAGACAGATCGGGCCCTGGTATGTAGCACGATGTGCCGTTGCTTCAGGAGGTGGCTCCCATACCATAATATCAGTGGATATGCCGGACCCAAATCGATGGAAGTCCAACCACTAACAGGATAGGGAAAAACCCTACTAACAGACATCTCGAAGGAGATAGCTCAGTATGCAAATGAATGCAGCATAAATCAATGACATATAAACCATGCAGTCACATAATACATGCATACTCAGTCAGGATATCTCGAACAGTACTTTCGTACCTCAAATCAGTGCGAGCTCTACCAACTCTAGGTCCACGCCTATAGTCTGCTCTACACTGCCAAATGATACTACTATCATTAAAATGCTCTAAAAGCCTTAACTAAGCTATTGCATACTCCTAAATATTTATAGGAAGCAAAAGCTATACGTTCGTCCGTCGTTAGCCCTTTGCTGTCGAGTGCCTCAAAACTAAGCCACAGCTTCGCTACAATGCCTGGATCGCTATGCCACTTCCGAATTCCCCACGGGACGCCTAGAATTCCCTAGATCTGAGTTAGAAGGCTAAGGAATTGAGAGAGAAGAGGTGATTGGTGCACTTCAAAAATGAGCTCGGCACCCCCTATTTATAGACGGAGTTCGGATCGTCCGAACTGGACTTCGGGTCGTCCAAACACGTTCGGGTCGTCCAAACTGGGCTTCGGGTCGTCCGAACCCGATATTATGTCATTGCTTATGTCAACATGATGATGTCATCCATGACGACTGTCGGCAGCACGTTCGGAGCGTCCGAACCACTCTTTGGATCGTCCGAACCCTGACTTCGGACCGTCCGAACCTTGAATTCGGAGCCTCCGAACTCGATGACCCTCAAACCATTTTCAAGTGTTCTGAATCCAATTCCGGACTCCGTTAACCCATTAAGAGCTCCCTTAATCACGTTTACTCTTAACTAGTAGGATTAATTAATTGATTAATAATTAATCACTGATTTCGGGTACGGGCTACTACAAATTGTTACTTCGTCCAATTCATCAAAAGTGATGATGAATTAACACTTGTTTCTCGGGTGTTAGAATCCCCAATAGCTTGTTCTACAACCAGTGGTTGTATTTCTTGTTCTTGTAAAACAAATGGTTTTATCATTTCTTGCTTATGCAAACCAATGGTTTTTCTATAGCACGAATAATTGGCCCTTGAATCGCAGCCCATAATTGAGTTTGCGCTTGCAGACATCATGTGATTCGATTGGAGCCTTTTCTCCGATCAGCTTGTTGTAACCTGTCTGCCACACCAGCATTTATGACTAGCTGGTTGAACTCGGTTTGAAGCAATCCAAGGTGTTCCCTAAGGTGCCTCTGCATTTTCATGATGAAATTCACGTCACTGCCTTCCATCTCTTGTTAAGAAATCTGCAAAAATATTTTCATGAGATTTAATAATAACAATATCAAAAATATAATTTTGACATAATGCTTGCCACCTTAATAACCTAGCTTTTTTAGGTTTAGATTTAATTTTATTTCTTAGAAAAGCTTTTACCTGAGTATTATCAACCTTTAAGGTGAATTTTTTAGCAAGTAAAAATAATGACCATTTTTCAAAAACCTTTTTAACTGCATAAAATTATTTTTCGTTGATATGTCATCTGATACCCTCAGATTCTGTAAAAAGACCGCTATAGTATCTGCATGGTACTTTCCCATTTGGAGTGAGATTAGTGAGAACTGCTGCCCACCAATCGTCGCTGGCATCTGTGAATAATATCATATCGTCTTCATCCACAGGTATGTCCATTTTTGGGAGATTCTTACATATCTCATTTAATTGGTTAACCCATTTGGTGTGTTCATCGGTTCATATGAATCTAGCCTCCTTTTTAATAAAGGACTGAACACCTTCATGTACATGGATAGGTGGTTTATGAACATCCCTGCAAAATTAACTACTCCTAGAAAACTTTGGAGTTGTTTTATATCTTTGAGTTTATCTGAAAAATTTTGTATCTTCTCCACAATATGGGGTTGTATAATTATTCCGGATTAATCAATCTCGATGTCAAGGAATTTAATTTTCCTCGTTGCTATGACTGCTTTCTTTTCAGATAAAACTAGTCCTTATTGTTTGCAAATTTTAGAGAAAATCTCTAAATTTTTAACATGTTCATTTATGTTTTTCGATGCTATAAGAATATCATCAATATAAACAAACATGAAGTTGAAATAATTTTTAAATATATTATTCATCTTTCTTTGAAATATCTAGGGTGCATTAGTCAATCCCATAGGCATAACTTCCCAAATATAGTGCCCTTGTGGTGTAGAGAAGGCTGTGAATTTCTTACCGCCTTCTTCCATCCGAATCTGATAGAATCCAGACTTACAATCAAAATTTGAGAACATTTTAACATTTCGTACACAGCTAATTAGATGTTTTCTACAAGGTATGAAGTACCCATCAAATTCCAGGATTTTATTAATATCTTGGTAGTTAATAACTAGCCTGAATTTTCCTCTCTTTATTTCACCATGATTTCTAACCATGAAACCTGGGCCGCTATATGGTAAAACTCCTTTTTTGATTAAACCAAGGTCTAAATGTTCCTTGATAATCATTCTCATATCCCTTTGATCTGTTATGTTCATAAGGATATGCTTGTATATAACGAATTCATACTTTTTGCCTTCCTTTAAAGTAAGACTGACTTTGAGTTGATTTCTATCCCACCATGCCAATGGATGCTCATTATAACTTTTTTTGAGATTTTTTTTTTGACATCTTCTAGAGAGACCTTGTTTTCCAACTCTATATCTCTGTGATTTAGAGTTACCTCGAGAAATTTCATATCCTCTGTTTGGAGTTCTCGTTTTGTTGTAATTTTCAACATGGTTTCTCCAAACTTCTCGAATATTTCATTTTTGGGTGAAAAAATTGTCCTTTATCACCACGCTGGCTACGAAATATTATCGTCAATTGTCGATAAAAGACAATCTTGAGTCTTTGAACGATAATTTTATGATCACAAATTGTAGTGAACATTAGTAGTTTGGACTTATTATCTTGTGTGTACCTCTTAAACATTTGTAAAAAGTTAGTTTCTAACAGGATATCAGCTCCTGTGTCATGGAAATATATTGGTAGTGTCTTTACCTTGTACCAAGGTGTTTGATCTGCTCCTCCAATGAGGATATCTGCGTGTTTTATTCCTTTTCAAATAATTAAAATTCTTCGAAAGAAATCCCATCCAACAATTTTTGGCATGTCCTCTTCACATTCTTTAGGGTATTACTCCTCTCTTTGATGTACAAATTTCTGCTCCTGAATCAATATAAGCTGCAAAGTATTCAACTTTATATCGTTCGTACAACATCCCAATTGGAATGTATATAGAGAAAGAACTTGTTTTCATTTTACTTAAAGGGATTACTAAATGGTCCTGCCATTTTTATTAAGCTGCATTGTAATTCAGTAATCTGATTAAGACTATTTAGCCTTAATGTTTTTAAGGCCTCATTAGGTAGAGTATTGTTACTCTTTTCTACTTCTTCAATGCGTCCTATTAAATCAATGCTCATATTTACCAATTTCAAAAGTTGCTTCTTTCTCTGTTTGTGAACAGAGTTTTCGAATCTGATTAAAGGGTTGTCCCTTATTCAATTCTCTTGGTTTTCCATCTCGTAGAATTCTTATTGAATTTTCCAAGTCTTTTCTTTTGCCATAAATTCTATTCTTTTTCCAAGGAGTTTCCATGGTTTATGATCTTTTAGGAATTCTAAGCCCAGGATTAGTCGATCTGCTTCTTTTCCCGGAATTCCAAAAATTTGAACTTCCAATTCACCAATATTTATCAATCATTGGTAAGGTCCTTTTACCTGTTGTTCTAAATAGCAAATCGAGTTACAAGAGAATTGATTCTTATGACTTGTAATTTCGAATACTATTTTGACTTTTTTCCAACCTTCTGGAGATCTAAGTTTTCCTATTATGGAAAACTCTCTTTCTTCTGGTTGAATTTCCTGAATAGGAGATTTTTTCCATTTTTGACTTGTAATTCTGTCATCTTGGAAAGATAACCTTCGAGGTTCTATTTTGAGATCTCTGTATAGAATCGGTCTATCTTGAATTTGAATGTCTGTTTCCTGTATTATAGGAAACTCGATCCTTTCCAGATAAATTGCTTGAGCAACTTTCCCGAAAATCTCTGGTATTTCAATAAGCTCATTTCTAATAAATAACTCTGAATGATGAGTATTAGAAAGAGCATATGAAATTTGATATGTGATAGAGTATGGTCTATTACCTTCCTTCATTAATCGTTTTTCTTGAAGTTTTGATGCAACGTCAAGGCTCGAATAAAATATTTGTCAGCTATTGTAGGCTATATTCTAAGATAAATAACTCCTACAATTTTTTCTGCGCATAAATTTTCTGAGATAGTTCCCAGAACAACATCTTGAATATTCCACATTCTTTTATCGTATACTATGATATCTATGAGTGAATCTATTCCTTCTTTAAAAGTAGCCTTGATCATTATCCGGATTTCTCTAATATGAATCTAAGACATTGTCCTTGCTACTTCAGTTTTTAGTTTCTGTAATTCCTCTCTTATTTCTTCAAAAGGAATTCGTTGCATCTCTATTTTATTACTGGTTAACTTCGTAGGAATCGCCATTTCCCTTCTGGATACCTTGTAAATCAAATTATGTCTTCTTTGTCTAAGTCCCAAGTTTTCTAAGACTCTTTCTACTTGTCATGCTGAAAATCCTTGATACTTCTGTAAAGTAGGATTTTCTCTCATAATCTTTTGGATCATATTATGAGATATAGTGGTTTGACTAAAGAAACCAGCCAAATTTTCACGTGTTTCATGTCGAAACACTTTTTCCTTATTCTGATCCATCATCAGATCCTTCTTGACTGAAAAGTATCTCTTATTCGTATATGCTTTCGTCTGAGGGAATATCCTCAAACTGATATACTTGGACAAGATCTTGAAAGAAGACAACATCATCCATATCAAGTGTTGCTTCAAAGAGTTTGACTCCTTTCTTCTCATTCTCTGGACAATTGGTTGAAATATGTCCTCTTGCTCCACATGTCCAGCAGTTACAATCCTTGAAACTTTCACTTGTTCTCGTATGAGTTCTCCTGAAAGTTCTTCTGTATGGTGTTCTTCCCCGGCTTTGAGACGAATTTGTAGCTGAGGATGAAATCTTGCTTCTTATAGGTCCACTTCTTTTTTCTGATCTATAAGATCTGGCTTTTTGTTTAGACCAAACTGTTCTTGATTTCCAATAACTCCTCATTCTTTTATTGTAGGAATTATTTATGATTTTTTTTCCTCTTAAATCCCTGTGATCTATTCCCAATGATTGTTGGGAGATCGTTTTCTCTACAACGTAGAGGAGTATGTTTATTAATACCCCTTATATTTTTGTAGTTCTTTTGTAATACTGCCATGTGACATCATTCTGCCAATTTTTCTTTAAGAAAAGAAGATCATCTTGCCAGTGTATCTGGATTACCTGGAATGTATTCTTTTATATGCATTTCTCTCCATGGACTTGGAATTTTTGTAAAAAATAGATGAATAGCTACATTTTCTTCAACTCTCGAATCACATCTGTATTTAGTGAATAACATAATGTATTTATCTACTAAACAGATATCGTGCAATTCGAGACTATACACAGCTTGAGTATATATTTTTTTCTTTTATGTATCTTGATTATTTAAGTAGTCCACTCCTATAAATTGTGCTTTAAATAGGATAGTCATTCTTCCTCCAATCTCACTTAGGGATTATCCTGCTAAGACTGATTCGTTAGTCTCAGGCATTGTCATTTTCCACGCTATCTTAACTGATCCCATGAGAATCATTTCTAGCAGTTTAATGAATCTTTCTTTATTGAGATCTAAAGTTCCTGCTGCGATTCTCATAGCTGACGTCCAATCGTTTATAAGATCTTCTCTATTTTTGAAATCCAGAACATCGAGGTTTAACATAACCCCAAAAGGATGTATCGGATCTAAAACAGTTTTTCCATAAGAAGTTTGGTGGAGTGGGATTCTACTCCTTCTCGACCTAGTTCCTACTGGATGCGAATTTTATCCAACTTGGAATTCACTATGTGGTTCTTCTGTTTTAACCACATATCTTGGAGGATTTTTTTGTAGGTTGTTCACCTTCAGGAGCATTCATTTTTAGGTCTACTACTTTAAGATTTGCAAATGAATTTGCAAGATCTTGTAGATCCTCAAGACTTGATATTTATAAAGTAGTCATCAGATAGTATTTTTCTCTGATACAGCTTTTTATAAAATTGATCATCATTTCTTCACCAGTCAAAAGTTTTTGTACCATTTTGGTTTTACCTTTTTGTAACAAATGTTCAGTATCAAACGAGAGTGGTAATTAACCTTTCTTATGTATTACCTTTTCTAAAACTAGAGATTTGTTCTAGAGTTTGGATTTTTGTTTGAAGATCCTTTAGAGTTGCAAGAATTTATTCTTGCCTCTTAAAATTTTTTCCAATATGTCTAGGTATTTCATACAGCCGATTACTGTAATATTGCACCTTCTTTTGGATTTTTCTAAGATCTCCAGAGAGTTTAGAGAAATCTGGGGTAATCTCTATAAATTGGGAGTTAAAAATCATATTTCTTAATCCCTTCAGAGCCCACAAAAATCAGAGTGTTATTAATTAAAACCTGTTGTAAGGAATCTATTTTAAATAGATTCACTTGTTTATAGAATTTCATATAAATAAAATCTCTCTGGTTCAAACCTTCATTTGAAATCATTTTTTGTTGAAAATCTTCTCCTCAACAAAGAAAAGTATGAATTAACGAATAATATTATGTATGAATAATTAACCTAAAGCTCTGATACCATTTTTACGGATAATTTTATGTACAATAATTAAGCACAAAATCTTCAGATTATAGCATAAAATCTTTAGATTTTAAGCATAAATTAGCATAAATTCAGTTCAAGAATTAAATATTTAATTATCAAAGTTTGGTGGTCCTAGGGAGTTTTTCCAAAAAAGGGAGTTAAAACAAAGTCAAGTTTGGGTTTGAGAATTTATCACCAATTTACCGTTATTATAAATGATAATTTTATTTATTTATCGATTATTTAGTTTGAAATAATTTTTTTGGATCAAATTTATCTCTTATTTAAAAAAATAACTGCAACAATCAATAAATTCCTACGAAAAGAACAGGAAAAACTATATTTACTTAATGTTTGGCTAAACTTATTAAAAAGATCATATAAGCTCCTAGAGCTTAAAAGATATTTTACGAGTTTATAAGCTGTTAGGACTTATTTTAAAAATAAGTTGTTAAAGTGTTTGGGTAAACTTATTTTAAACAACTTAAAGATATTGATATGTCTGGTATTATAAGATCACTTGTGCCTTAAATTTACTATAATTTTATTATTGATAATATATTTTTTAATAAATATTATTATTAAAATGCCTGGCTTTTCTGAAAAAACCTGAACATATTGATAAAAATTTTGTGAAAAATCTATTGGATTTCTTATAATTTGGATATGTTATTTTGAGATAAATAGGACTAAATAGTTATGGTTCATTTAACATATCGTACAAACAGTCAAATTAAGTTGGGAAAAGGCAATTATAAATCATATGAAACGAACTAATAATATTATTAAATTTCTTTATTGAAATTTAAAATATGATTATCAATTTTTACAAAAAAATAAATATGAATCTCCATTATTAATATATAGTAATATTTATATTAAAAGTTTTAAAATTTAATTTAATGGTGGGAACCGGTGGCGTGGTTCATCAATGGTTCATTAATACTGAAATTCTGTAGTTTGGTTTTTATGGGTTGGGAGTTGGGAAGGTTGGAGAAATAATGAAGAAGAAGATTTAATTGTCGGCTCTCTTGAATCAAATTCATTCGCGTCTCTGGTCAAAACTTCTCGCACATTGCATTTCATTCTTATATTTCATCAATAAATGTTTCTTTTCACAAGTGACTTGACATTTGTTCACAAACGGAAAAAAAACTTACACACATATGTTTCATTTATGTATTTAAAAAAATGTAAAAAAAAAAATAGGAAGTTAGGTCACAATTCCTAAATATAGATTATACAGGCCTAAAAACACACACATTTTATATATTTTAAAATGATATATGTATGTCGATAACGTATAGCTCATCTGACACTTAATTCTCAAACATGATACGAGATTTCGAGTTAGAGACTGAATTACGATAATATCTTATCCAACTAAAAAAAATGATGTGTGTGTAACGAAAACAAGGAAAGTTAGGTCAAGTTCTAAAAAATATAGAGACATAAAAATTCCACCATAATCATGAAAAGAAGTCACCACAAAACAGTGTTTATTATTAATATTATTACAATTAGTATTTCACCCGTGCAATGCACGAGATGTTATTTTATACAATTAATTATTAAAATTAGGTTTATTAAAATATATCTTAGTTTTTTTAATTAAAAAACGTAATTGAAATATATCTTAGTTTTATTTGCAAATATAAATGATGTAAAAAAAAAGTCGTTATAAATTTAATATGATTTCTGATTAATAGTTAAAATTTTATCATATCTGAAAAAATAATATGTCAGACATTCATATGAGCTGACTTTAATTATTTTAAAAATTCCGTACATTGTTCTCATTAAACGGTTGTGTTATAAAAAATTGCGTGTTTGTATTTTATTAGCATTTCAGTTCATATGAAAAAAACACTACGCTTAGAATACTTAAATCAAATTTATATATGTAATTATGGTAGTATTAAATATATATTTGATTTTTTTTATTTTTTTTGACATGAAAACCCGTAGTCGCTACCTTTCGGTGCGTACTGAATAAACTCCCAGACTAACATAATAGCCTACAAACTACGCTAGTCAGGTGAACCGCACTGGGCAAGCCCTGTGCGACAGGCTAGTCCAAGAAGGTGTTAGTAGGAGAAATCGAACTCATGACCTCTGGCCAAGAGCCCAAGAGCTTACTTACTCCACCAACTTGGACACCCCCTTAGGGACATAATATTTGATTACTTTTAAAATATTATGGTATTGTCAAAAATAAAATGAAAGGATTTAAATATTTTAAGTTGTGCCAAAAGGTTTTTAATTGAAATTGTATAAATTAACCTAGTTGTATACATTTTGAGACATTATATTATGGAATAATAAAATTATAAATTATAAATTCCGAAAAAATTTAAAAGTCAATAATTAAACTTAAACCCTCGAATTAAAACAATAGTATTAGATGATATGATGGAGATTTATCAAAATACTCAAAGATATTTTAGAGAAATAAAATCTTACAATAAGATATTTTTCAAAAAAGTAAGGGTGACCTTATTTTTTTTAAAAACAACTTATAAGCTGTCAAACAGCTTATTTTGACAACTTATAAAATGTTTGAAATTTTTTTTACCAAACAAAATTTAAGAGTTTATAAGCTCCAAAATAGCTTATAAGTTGTTTTTTAGAGCTTATAAGTTCAGTCAAACACCCTTTTAATTCACTCGGTACTATCTTTAAAAAAAAAAAAAATTTCACTCGGTACCGTGAATTTGATAATCATGATAAGAGGGTGATTGACTAATAATCAACCATGAGCAAAAGTTTGGTATGCGTATTACATAGCGTTTGAGAGAACTTATAGGAAGCACTTCTCAGCTTTTCCTTAACTTGTTAAAAACTCTCCCAAACACTACTTTAATATTTTCAATTATCCAATTGGTTGTCACATGGCCCGCACCGTACAGTGTACACATTACACGGTAGATAACTCATCACATCTTTGCTCACATGATTCTTTGTACAACCCACGGATAAGGATACATAATTTTTTACCCTTTATAATTAAATATAAATCAAACCCTCCATTCTCCAATTTTTTTACACGCTGCTTATTAGAGAGATATTAAAAAAGTGTGGTTATGGAAAATCAAGAAATGCTATGTGAGAAATTTTGGTTTATATTAAATATTAAAAACATATTGTTTATTTGAGAAAATATAATTATACACATTTTAAAAATATAAAGGATTCTAGTATTTATCGGCAATTAGAAATCGTCACAGATTCGCTACTCCATGTTTTAATTTTTTTATTAATTTAAAATAATATTATTAAGAAGAATAATAATAAGTAATTACGTTATATCAATTACACTAATAATAATATTATTAGTATGAGTAATAATAACAAGAATAAATAAATTATTTATCAATAATAAATAAGAAACATATCAATATCAAGAATAAGAAGAATAATTAGTAAAATAATTAATAATAATAGTTCAATTAATAATAATATTAACTGTAAAATATTAAGAAAATTAATTTAGGTAAGAGTTAAATTAGTAATAATAAATTTAATAATATTAAATCTAAAAATTAAAAATAATGGATAGTAGGAGATAAATTAATAATAATATAAGCAATTATATTAATTATAAGAATATAAAGAAATAATAGGGATTAAATTAATGATAAAAATAATAATATAATTAATTATAATGAGAATAATAAATGTGTAATAAAAATAAATTTTACACAAAATAAAAAATTAATTTTAATATCAGTATTTTTTCATCATGATGATGATGATGATTATTATTTAATATAAATATATTTATTATTATTCCTATTATTCTTGTTACAAAATTTATTATTCATATTATTATCATTTTATTTTCGAAATTATTGTTTTTTATTAATGTACTTATTATTATTCTTATTAATAATATTTTTAGTCTTATTATATATTATCATTATATTTAATATTAATTTATTAAACTTATTACTTCGCATTTTTATTGTACTTAATATCGATATTATTAATATTTTTTAAAATTATTTATTTTATGATTATTTTATTTTCTATTATTTATTTATTGTTTTTTATATATTCAGGTAATTATATACAAATAGTGGGGATATTTTGTCATTTTACGATAATACACAAAATTAATTCATAATGTTTAAATCATACCAAATATCATATATTTTATCACATCATTTTATTTATCCATATCTCTCATTTTATTTATCACTCTAATTACTAATCATTTACTTATGATATCACAAAAACCGGTGAACACTTATGTATGTACGTATATAATTCATTAAAGTTATCACATAAATTTATACGAAGCGGTCTTACATATCAATTTTATGAGATGTATCACAATTTGACCCGACCCATATAAAGCTTATTTTTATGTGAATGCTATTAATTCTCATTGTAAACATACCTAGGTCAGATCAATCTGTCTCACTCTCCCACTTAAGACTTACTCTAAAGCTAAACCCTTTCAATAACTAATCTTGGTAGTTTTAGAATTTATTTTTTAAAAAAAAAATAAATTCTAAAACACCCTCTAACCATCCAATTATACTAGCATTCATGCACACGCTTTGCGTGTGATATAATATATAATATTATGTATTTACATACATATAAATATATATATATATATATATATATATTATCATGATTTATTTTTTATTATTACAAAATAGGTGGTTAAAAAAATAATATGAAGAAGAATGTGAGAAAGTGGGTAGTTATATGTTGATAGGGGTAATTTGGTACAAACATTAAAATGACAAAAAACGGTTACTCTAGCACCTTTATGCATTATAATATAGAATAGATATAGAATAGATATATTACATTTTTTCACGAATTTATCTCTTATCTTCTTAATATGAAATTTTAATAACTTTAAAATATAACCTATTTTAATTTATAGCTTTTCCAGAGAGCACTTACATTGTGTCATGGTTATTATTAATGATTACTTAATTTACTGATAATAATTGTGAGTGTGATATTAATTGGGTAATTCGCATTCACCTCGCTTACACTTTTTGCTTTTGGCATCCACCTTCGATCGATGTTATAATTTTTACACTTGATAAGAGAGATGACTATCAAATGTATAAAGTATAGGGTAGGTAAATACAAATGACCCTATATTAATTATATTATATTATATATATATATATATATATATATATATCTGAATGATTCCTAAATTCCTTCTCTTGGTTTTTTGCTGGGAAAAATCCCGATTCAGCCCTAAATATTTGGACACATTCCTGGTTCAGTCCTAAATATGTCTATGTTTTCGGTTTCGTCCCAAATATTTTCCAAAGGTTTCCGGTTCAGTCCTAAATATTTTATTTTCCCGATTTCGTTCCAAATGTTTTTTCAAAAGTTTTCGGTTAGGTCCTTCGATCTACTTATGAGTTAAAACTAACAGAATACATCACATATCATTCACACGTTGTAAAAGCCTCAAAACCCCAGATTGAAATCCCTGAATTTCATTTCACTTGTTCCACAAAGACTCCATGATTTTTTCCTCGACCTGTCTTCCGGATTCAAACTCCATAGATGGTTTGTCATAGATGGACACCATGGATGGTGGAGGGGCGAGGCAAGCATAAACGATGGAATTCCCATCTTTTCAGAGTTTTTCAATGCCTTATGCAATCCTCTTGACATTATTGCCCACCGAGTACCGCACGATTATACTCCAAACCTTAAGATCATCGTACCCTCGCAAGATCCCCCCATTACCTCCTCAAGTTTCAGAGTTCCTTCATTTGACCAATTGACGACAACATTCGTAGCTCTCTCCGCACGAAGCCGAGCCTCTTCAAACCTTTGATCCATATCGTGCCTTTCCCTTTTCAAAGTAACGGATTTCATCTCGCAGTCCTTGAATGTTGACTCCAAGGGACCACCAATAACCAACATGGCGCTTGACGGAAGGCCAAAGACCATCTGTAACTATGGATTTTTCGACTTCTTTGAGAAAGAAACAAAACTATGGAACAAGCGAAACTAAATTCAGGGATTTTAATATGGGGTTTTGGAGCTTTTAAAACGTGTGAATGACACGTGATGTATTATGTTAGTTTTAACCCACGAGTAGACAAAATGATCAAATAGGAAACTTTTGAGAAACATTTGGGACGAAACCGGAAACAAAAACTTTTGGAAAATATTTGGGACAAAACCGGAAACGTAAAAACATTTAAGAATGAATCGGAAACTTTTGAAAAACATTTGGGATGAAATCGGGAACGTAAAAACATTTAGGACTGAACCAGAAATTTTTAGGAAACATTTGGGATGAAACCGAGAACGTAAAAACATTTAGAACTGAATCGAAAATGTGTCCAAATATTTAGAACTGAACCAAGATTTTGCCCGTGTTTTCTGCAATTAGATCTGATTAGAGCCGTTAAACGGGCCAACCCATGGCGAGACGGGGCGGGCCAGCCCACCAAAAATTCATCTTTTGGCGGGTCGATGGCGGGCCGACCCACCATCCTGGTGGGCTGAAAATCCTCAACCAACCCAACCCAAGGTGACCCGCGGGTTGGATCACGACAAAAATAAATAAATAAATAATATTATAATTAATTATAAATATCATTTCATAAATAAATATTAATAGAAACATATTAATAAAAATTTTAATTATTGATTTCATGTGTGTAAATTTTATATAAAGTAATTAATAAAAAAAATCACGATTTTTATTAAAAAATACATATATAACAATACAAATAAAAATAAATTATTGATTTTTTAGGCCTGCGGGCCAACCCAGGCCGCGACGGCCCAACCCGCGCGGGTCACGGGCCTACCTTTTTTTGGGTTGAAACAACACACTTAAATTGTGTTGCGGATCGAGCCAACCTTGTGGACCTAACCAAACTGACGGCCGTAGATCTGATGGCATCACCATGTTTCAACACATATATATAACAGAAAAAGGTTGATTCCCCACGAAAAGCACAAGTTTCAAACTTTTTTCCGCTGTTGCTTTTCTTTTTCGCTTGAAATGCGAAGAGTTGTCCCAGGGGAAAGAATGATTGATTGATTGATCCCAGTTTCATCTGTTAGATAATAAATATTCATAATAAATATTACAGTCAGCGTACTTACTACGACTTGGCTTGGAAATTTGAACGCTCGTTCAAGTTCAAGAATCATTTTCCCGATTTCCCGGGAGAGCAAAATATTTTTTTTATTAATTTGATGATTTGATTGATTGATCGATGAGTTTTCACTTGTGAAAAGAGATAAATTCTTGGACTCTATAGGTCAGTAGTGAGTTCTTCACTTTCACAGGAGTTTTCAATAATTCAGGTTATTGGGATTGTTATTTTGTGGGAGTAATGCTAATGCTATTGCCGTGCTGCTTCTTGTGAATTTTGATGTGTATCGTTTTAGAGGATTTTTTTTTCTCCCTGTATTGAAGTGCCTCTAAACATGCTTCAAATTTGAAAGTTTGCCGGATTGTTTGACTCTTTTCAGGTTAATTAATCAATCATTAAAATGTAGACGTACCGTTGATGAAATATGACAGGGTACAAGGAGCTGGATATTTGTAAGATGAATGGAAATGTATTACCGCAAAAGAATTAGAAAGATGTGAATATGTTTTTATATAATCGGAGAGTATATGTTTCCATATAATAATAACCAAAATTACTTGTTTTTATTCATTCATTTGGAGTGTTGATTGATGATTGATTGTTGTCTTTGGTACCGTGTCAAGTTACTTGTGATCTCATTTTCTCATGTGCTTGTGAATGTGATATTAGTATTACTAATCACCATCCAAAAAATATAATTTTGTTATTTGTTCTGCTTTTCATTCTTTTGTTCATTCATCAATCCTTGATTGTGTTGTGAACCTGTTTTTGCTTTGCTTTTGCCTTTGCTTTTTTTTTTTTTTTGAAGTGTGGGATGATAATGATGTTAGAACTTTAATGTTTTGGTAGCAGACAAAGTAAGGAAGTGCATTATTGGCATCATTCAAGTACAGCATCAATGCTTTTCATGACCAGAATTGGTTTAATATGATTAATTTTTTCAAATTTTTTTTCTATGTTTGTTCGATGCTATCTATATCTTTCTCATTATTTCAGAAAAGAGGTGTGTCATGTAACGGACATGAGTGCACAATGTGCCTGTTACCATTTTATACAAAATGGGTCAATGGATTTCGGTACATCGATTGAACATGAAATTTTGTGAATTATTTGTTGCCAGTTGGAGCCATTAGGTGCTTTTGCTAGGGTTTTAAGTCTATTAATGAGTAGTCTTACCGTTGCGCCTTGAATATGCGCTGAACGAGTCTTTCTCTTATAAATTTCTAAGAAATATCAATTTTGTTTCCTTACCCTGTGATTTACAGAGAAAGGAAATAGGGCAGAAGAGAATCAGCATGGCTATTGATGGCGGCAACCGGCAAGTCATTGCTGATTCTGTCCCTTTCGCGAGAAGGTAACTGATCTCTCTTGCGCTTTCTTAAATTTACGAGCAAGGTGCAACATTAGTTGTTAGGAAAACCATGGATCTACAGTGTTAGCCGTTAGTTTTTCGTTTCTGCTCTCAGTTTTATATATGACGGTAGGCATTGCGTAGGCGGTTGAATTTTATTATGCTATATTTCATACTTAATTATATATAATCATGAAATACATGCGTTATTCAAATATACTAAAAGAAAAATAACTAAATAAAACTATAAAAATTCTAAAATTGGAACAAGAATTTATTATAAATTAAAACTTCTAAATTAGTGAGCTGGCTGCGGTGGCGGCGGTTTGAGGTAGAAGGAGGTAGGGCTTGTAGCACTTGTGGGTGATTGGGTTGACTATTATGTTTTGATGAGAGAATGTATAATATATTAATGACTAGGATTTTTAAAATTTTGTTGACTTTTTGACTACCTAAACCTGCCCACCTCGGCCGCCCCATCTCACCTTCGGCTGCCTACATAATCGTCTAGGGCAAAGGCATGCGGGTTGATGTCCACCTCCCGCCTAGGCACTGCCTAGGTGGTTGTATCGACTGCCATTTAGAACACTGATTGTTTTTGTTTTTCAAACCTGAGCAACTATCACGGAAAAATTGCTTTTGCTTTAATACCATTTGCTATGGTTTTTCAAGCATCGGCTAGAAAGATTGAGAAACTCAAACCTATAATTTATAACAATGCCATCTTCCGGGTTTATGGAGTCTTACTTATTTTTGTAGTTATCAGTTGGAGGCATTGGAGAAGGCACTAAAACAAAATACCATTGTTTTCTTGGAGACTGGTACCGGGAAGACTCTTATTGCCATCATGCTTCTCCGCAGTTATGCCCACCTTCTCAGGAAGCCTTCACCTTTCATTGCTGTGTTTTTGGTCCCTACCGTTGTTTTGGTCACACAAGTATGTGAGATTTTTACTAGACTCCATGTTTTTTCTATCGACAAATAAGATTTATTTATCAACTCAAAAACTTTGATCATAAAATTTGATTAAAGGGACTAATATGTGCTCCGAAGTGTTTTAAGGTCCTAGGATTATAAATCAATTTATTAAAGTCATTTGTAATAAATAAAAAAAAAATTGTATTTATTTTGCCTTGAAACTTTTCATCGATTCAACTCTATGAAATTCTCAATGCAAATTTAACCTACTTGGCAAAATCTTTAATCAAAAGCACCATTAATGCTACTTTATCGATGGTTTCGTTGATTTTTCTTTTTCTCTGATCAACATATTTTAAAGTCTTTCATATTTTAAGGACCAGTTTGGATACAAAAGCATTTTATTTTAAAAAGTATTTTTTTAAGTTGGCTTTTAAAAGTACTTTTTTAATTAAAACTGTAATAATTTTGTATTTGGATAAATAGATTGAAAGCACTTTTTTTAAGTTGAGTTTTTAAAAAAGCATTTGAAAAGCTATAAATACGAGCTTTTAAAAAAAATACTTATTTTGACTTAATTAAGTGATTTTAAAAGCACTTCAAATCTATCTAAACACATTTGAAACAATAAAAGTACTTATTTTTTTTGAAAAAACATTTTTTTATCTTTTGGCTTCTTAATCCAAACACACTCTAAATGCCGGTTTGAAGCATAATAGTTTAGAATCCTGGTATGTTTACCTTCTTCCAGCAAGCTGTAGCTGTGGCAATACTCACTGACTTAAAAGTTGGAAAGTATTACGGGGAGTTGGGTGTTGACTTATGGGATGCAGCCACATGGAATCTGCAGAAGGATGAAAATGAGGTGGACTTGACTTCATCTTCTCTTTGTTTGTTTATTGAATATTTCATTGGTTAAGTATACTCAGACAATTGTTTAGTTTTATTATAGTTCGTTGAACTTTGTGTGGTGGATTTTAGGTTACTTGTGGTGGTACTTCTCAATGAAATGGCGTGAGTATCTTTTTTGATAATTTGATTTGGGTACATTAGAAAACAAAATATTTAATCTATATTCATCTGATTTTGGTCGAATTTAAATTATTGGAAATGCAAGGGCTGTAATCATATATACAGCAAGCGTATGTTTTCATCCCAAACAACTCAATTGTGAGCTAAAGAAAGAATCTACTTGGGTTTGGTTTTCCATGTTCTCCACATTCAGTTTATGCTTGATATTGAAGACATTAGTTTTTTTTATTTTAGTCAAAGTTTCCAGTTCAAAAGAATCTTTTCACCCATGTGCTTTCATTAAAATCTTTATTTTGTTTTTCATGATAAAAATGTTACAACTTCCAATCTCATGAAGTGGGTATTTTTTAAGTGATACTTTTCCCCAAAATTATGCAATGCCCTTTGCATAGTTATAATACCAAACTGAGTAGCTAAATAGCCATCGTGAATGTGTCATGTAGGTCAGTAGGTGTCACTGATCCCATGCATTCATTAAGGATTCATACATGACAGTTAGTGTGTCCTTTGACCCACTTGCATCTTTATACATCACCTTCTATAGTTAATTTAATCCTCCAGAAACTGCTCAAGGCTGATTTTTCATGCTACTTTTCCACTATCCACATTCTTGTTGGTGTATTCTTTATACAGCCGTTTGTCATATCTTTATTTATTTGAGACAGAAAACCTTGCAAAATTTCATTTCGTGAAAATGCAAATGGTATACTGGCCTATAAGTCGTGATCTTTAAAACTGGAAAAAAAATATTCTCTTCTTGTCATAACTGTATCTTTAATGTTTCAGGTTCTTGTAATGACACCACAAATCTTGCTCGATGCCTTGAGGCACAGCTTTTTAAAACTGGATCAAATAAAAGTTCTAATATTCGACGAATGCCATAATGCAAGAGGGAAACACCCATATGCTCGCATAATGATGGTACAATACTTATTTGCTGTGTCAATTAAATGCTTTGAGCTTTGAAAGGCATTGCAGTTAAAGGAAGAGAAGAGAGTATAATTATTGTTGACACACTTGGTTTAATTAATTGATCCATTTCTTGAAAATTTATTCATATCTCGAGACCATGAGATTTGCTGGGGTGCTGAAGTAGGATATTATGCATGGTTGATCACTGTTTGCTCCAGCCCTCTAAGGTCAAAACCATGTGATCAGTACATTTATTTATTTATAAAATGGTATTGGATTAAGGAATATTCAAATGGTTCATTTAATTATCTGTAATACACACACTTCAAAATTGCTGCTGTCCAGGTTCCCATTCAGATTCAGAAGGACTTTGAACGAAAAATAAAGTATGTAAATAGATGCTCATAGAAGTGTGATTTTGTTGAATTGAAATCAAGATCATCTGACATCCTTGTTGTGCTAGATCTATCTCTCATAGCACACTGAATTTTCCTTGAATTCTAGTGCTTTCAATTTATTGTACATAACAACAAAAAGTCGCAGGAATTTTATCATCGCGAGCTATCATCAAATAATCTGCAGCTTCCTAGAGTATTTGGGATGACAGCTTCCCCTATAAAGGCTAAAGGTTTGTCTTCATCCTAGTTGAACATTGTTTTGACATCTATAATGAATTATTCTGAGCATTTTTTTTTACTTCTAATTTTGGTTTTATTTCAGCTTCAAGTTCGGAATCAGCCTACTGGAAGCAGATTAGTGAACTTGAAAATCTTATGAACTCGAAGGTTTCATGTTGCTTTACTTACATTAGCGGAAGCAGAACATGCAATGCGAGCCTTTTTATGCTCTTGTGGTTAAAAACCTCAATGGAAATATCAGCTTACTTTTACTAGTCTACATGCATATCAACACCTTTAAAAATGAGATACTTGGATCAATTTGCCTTTTATTTAGTTTTTATGTATTAGCTTATTTTGCCTTTTTCGTCTTATTTAAAATGCAGACATACTTGCTCGCACCTTTTTGCGATTATCAGCTATACCTTTTTTAATTACTGTATATAAGCTCTTAAACACGCTTTATTCATGATACATAAAATCATGATGACATACTAGCAAAAGAATGCCAGTAGTTGAAATTTTTGTACATTATTATTTTTGTATTATCATGTTTTCTGAGGGCAAATTGGATGAAAGGATTTGGATCTGATGATGTATTTGAAGGAATTGAAATGACTTAATATTGAGATGAATTTGATATCCACAACATTCATTAGAAAAACAACTGGTTGATGGTTTAAAGTCCATTATCAAATTGATTTACCCATGTAAACTTACGGATTTGAAAATCTTTAGCTTCAAATTCATCAATCAAATGCAACCTAGGGCTGATAAAAAAATATCACATGGAATGATGTTTTATTTTTATTGATACCTATTGACATGTTTCTTCAAATGTAGGTCTACACATGTGAGTCAGATTCTGTACTAGCACAGTATGTCCCATTTGCAACTCCTAAGATGAAGACATACAATCAAGTAGATGTACCTTACATGGCATTTGACTGCATTAAAAGTGACCTGTACAAGTTAATAGAAAAGGTATGCACACATATTCTAGTCTGCTATATGGAGCTGAAATCGTTTTGTCCCACTACTTCTATGAATGGGATGGGATGCAAAAGGTTTCATCTTGTTAGAATCTCATTATGTTTGTCAATTCATTGTTATTATTTAATTAGAGTCAGCAATTTTATTTTGAGCATCATGTACTTGTTGGACTTCTTTTGGTGTTAAGACGAGGGTTGAGTTTGTGTGACTCAAGTAAGAACTAATTTTTTTTTCTGGTAAATCTCAAGTTACTGAAAAAATTAAATAATATTTACGCTGAATAAAATAACTTCATCATTTTGTTTGATTTCTCTATTCTCTTTTCATCTCGATGTCTGAGAACTCATGACCATCTGCAACATCTCAAGCAGGCTATTGACATGCTGTAGGACTATGATTAATTGTAAAAAAGTTTAAACACTAGCCTTTAAGCTTGACATTCAAAGTTTGCACTAAACTAAGCATACACATAAACCCAATAAGTTTTGTTCATCATTTGGTGTTTAATATATTGTCAATTGATTATGTGGTATTTGTCATTGCTTTTAAAAAAATCAAAATGCATAAACTCTCTATGAAACTATTTTCCTAATGGTTTCTTTAATTTATTTTTTTAGTAGAGGCCTTTTACCTATCTTGTTTTTTTACTTGGCTTACTTCGTTAATGGTTTTCTCCCAGCATGAACTTTCTCTGAATGGACGACATATTTCAAAATCTGTCGTGAAATCAGCAAAAAAAAGATTACATAAACTTCTATCAACGTTTATGTATTGTCTGGATGAGCTAGGAATTTGGTTAGCTATGAAGGTATCTATTTTACATGCAATCTCCATCAAGGTGACTCTTGAGATTGAAACATTCTTTGGTTTTGGATCAGGCAGCGGAGGTTTTACTGCATGTGGAAGCCGACATATTTTCATGGGGTAAACTGGATGTATCCGATACAGCTATTCTTAGAGCTTTCAGTTTAGATGCAGTTAAGGTCTTTTCGGCAATCTTTCCAGAAGGTATTATCTTACTTTAATTTATTTTGTGTTTTTGCTTAAGCTCCGCCAGTTTGTCCTGTTTATGTGTTTGTTTTGTTGTTCCTAATTATCTAGCTGTTTTTGTAGGTCCACAGTGGTCTATTGGATCCAATGTAATAGCTAATATGAAGGCTGGTTTTGTTACTCCAAAGGTTTTGTGCCTGGTTGAGACTCTTCTTGAGTACAGGTGTACTGCTATATAAATAGGAAACATTCGGAATATATTAGTATTTACTGCAGTTTACCCTTTGTTCTCACTTTTCTGAAAGTTTAATTCCAGACGAGCAAAGACATGGAAAAGTTTTTAGAGTGTCCATTTTTCTCGGTTATCTTATGTTTTGATTGGTGAAACCATATATTTCTTAATGTTTAATGTAAATTTCTGTAAGAATGGCTTCGTCATCCATCTTGCCGTTTGTCTTATTGAATTCAAATGGAATGTAATGTCTCAATATTTCATTACTATGACAATTGTGTTATCTGATTTACAGATGATGGATATTAATGATCAATTTTGAAGTTTATGCCTTAAAATTTATTTTGTACGATTGTTTTACACAAACCTTTGATGGACGTATCCTGTATATACTTAATTGCTTGCACCTTGTTAACTTTGTGTTTCTTTTAAGGCTCAACTGTTTCTTACAATGCTTGCTTAGGGAAGTGAAGGAGCTAAGGTGCATAGTCTTTGTTGAGAGGATTGTTTCTGCAATTGTTATCTGCAATCTGCTGAATGAGTTGCTTCCAGGATTAAGTGGCTGGAGAACAGAATATACAGCAGGAAACAATTCACGGTTTCAGAATCAAAGCCGGAAAGAACAAAACAAAATTGTTGATGAATTCCGTAAAGGAACGGTGAGACTTCTGCATCTATCCACGTTCATGATTTAACTGTTTGGCTTTGGTTTCTGGGGTTACTAGCTTCTAGTTTTTGGATCGTCCTTCTGGTTATGCCAATCAGATTTATTGTTCTGGTTTAAGTAAATCTTTTTTGCATTGTGGACTTCCAGGTTAACATCATTATTGCGACCTCTATGCTTGAAGAGGGACTAGACGTGCAAAGTTGCAATCTTGTGATTAGATTTGATCCCTCTGCCACTGTCTGTAGCTTTATTCAGTCTCGTGGACGGGCTCGTATGCAGGACTCAGATTTTGTGTTAATGGTAGAAAGGTGAGCTGCATTATCTAAATGAAAGTAGGTGGAAAATCCTAATTAGTGTTTCCTCGAGTTTCCTCATGAATAAAGTATATGTATTTTAAGTGCGCTCTTCGATTGTTGGTCACAGCTTCATCTTTCGTATTCATTATTTGGTGGTAAGTACTAAGCAAAACAATTAAATCAATGTTCTACTTATGTTTTGTTATTTCTTTGTTTGATCTATATGCATTTCAGTGGAAATGTGTCTGCCCTTGCTCAAGTGAAGAAATATTTGGCTAGTGGGGCGCTAATTCGAAGTGAGTGTTTGAGTCATTCTGCTCTTCCTTGTGAACCGCTAGGCGAAATGTATGGCGAGCCATGCTATGAAGTTGAATCCACTGGAGCAATTGTCACATTGAGTTCTAGCGTGTCTTTGCTTTACTTCTATTGCTCACGACTTCCCTCCGATGGGTTTGTTCTGCATCCTTATTTTTGTCACTGACCTAAAGCACATTGGCTCACTAACTGAAGCCCACATTTTTGTGTCACCATAACTGCATGGTTTCAATGCCCAAAATTGAGAAAAAAAAATCTCTGTTCTTGACCTAGATACTTTAAACCTTATCCTCGTTGGGACATTCGTAAAGAGCTAGGATCTTGTACGCTGCAACTGCCAAATAGCTGCCCAATTCAAATTGTTGAAGCTCAGGGTGATGGTAAGTTACTGAAGCAACTAGCAAGCCTGGAAGCCTGTAAGCTACTTCATCGGGTTGGTGAACTGACGGACAATCTAGTGCCAAACATTTTGGAGGAAGAAGCAGACACCCAAGAATCTGGTATTTCTTTAATATTTTCTCTCTGAAGAATGTATTTTATTGTGGGATTCTTCATTATTGCCACACACCCTGAGTTCAATGTGACAAGCCGCATATGATTTTTCTGTTTCAAGTTGTAATAGAATCTAAACTTACAGGTGGTGAATGTAATGTTGATGAGCATACAAAATACTTCCCTTCGGAGTTGATCAATGCTTGTGGCAATTGTGACACGGTTTATTATTGTTATTTAATTGAACTAAGGCAGAGCTTTCACTATGAAGTCCAGCTTCAAGAAATTATGCTGGCAGTTCCAACCAGATTGGGATATGATCTGGAAACGATAAATCTTGATTTAGATGTTGAAAGGGGGAAACTACTAGTCCACATCAAATATATGGAGCCCATTATTTTGACTTCCGAGCAGGTACGGAGATTTCTAGTGCTTATGTCAACTGTGTGTATAAGATTGCCTTATGAAACTCTGCTTGCAGATTGCTCAGTGTCGGAGATTTCAAACAATCCTTTTCAGGATTCTTCTTGATCATCATGTAAACAACCTTCAAGTACACCTTGGTCTGTATTCTGATAGCAAGGATTGTACAGGATTTGATTATCTTCTTCTCCCATGTGTAGACTTGCATCAAAATGTATGCATTGATTGGAGATGTGTCAGGGCTGTGCAATACCTGAATAATGGTTCCTTTGATAAGCAAGTGGATTGTATTTGGACAAAATGCCACGGGCATTACCTGCACACAAAGAATGGCTTAATGTGTATCTGCAGGTTAGAGAATTCTTTGGTGTGTACTCCTCACAATGGTTCAATATATTGCATAACTGGCACATTGGATGGTTATGATGGTAACTCAAATCTTGAGCTAAGAGATGGAAAAGTTCTTCCCTACAAAAGTTATTTCGAGAAGAGGTGTGTCGTTTGTGTATCTTTATTTTTCTAGAACTTTTTTTAACCATAGATAGTGAAGTCAATTGGAAATAATTAATTACTCTTTCCAGACATGGGATCAAGTTGCAATTTGAAGGACAGATTCTTCTTAAAGGGAAACGCATCTTTACCGTACAAAACTGCCTTCAGAGATGCAGAACACAAAAGACTAAAGGTACATTGACTTCAACATGTGTCCAGATGATTCTTTTTGCTTGGTTATCACTAACTGATATGACAGACAATTTTGAAGTATTATCATTTCAAATATGTTTGTTGCCAATTTGTTGCTTCTTAACATGGGAAACTGAACCCCGAGTCGTGCCACTAGTGATTTTACCAATTATTTATGAGCTTATCTCTTTTGTTTTTTTACTTCTTCATGCTGGTATTTATTTTGAGGAACTAAAAACTTGACATCATCTCTAAAGCACCAGCTTCTATGGCAAAATCATGTTATAGAGATGAATCACATAAAGGCCTAGTGCTCTTAGGAATTCTTCGGGCAAGAAGTGTGTAGACTCAGGCATTTGTATTACACTCCTATTTGGGTAAAAGTAAGTTTAATATTTATTGGACAGGCGATCTCAAAAGGATAGGTAGCACTCCCTTAGTCTCCAGGGTCTTACATAACTCTAGTCAAAAAATGATGATTGCATCTGGGTGCTAGTGTTAATGTTGTAACGCAACGCCATTCATTCCATCATTTAGTAGTTTCAATTAAATTTGGTCCAACTCTTCCCCACTTGGGGTGTGAAAAAAATGGTTTTGACATTAACAAAAACAAGATGTATTAGTCATTCTAAAATTTTATCAACTGTTCTCTCTCCTTTTTGGATGCAGAACCGAGTAACAATTCAGTTGAATTGCCTCCTGAGCTTTGTTCAATCATCATGTCTCCTGTATCTATTTCAACATGTTATTCTTTCTCATTTCTTCCATCTATCATGCATCGGATTGAGTCATTGCTTATGGCTGCGAACTTGGGAAGTATACATGCAGGTTCCAGCATGAAGAATGTCTTTATTCCTACTGTCACTGTATGTATTTTAATTTTACTCTCTATCACTTCATTTTTTTTCCAAATTGAATGCTCTAGGTTGACTGAAATTGTATTTTCCTACCTTTTTCTTGGATTTGCAAAATCAAGTTAACTTATGGTTCCTTTTTTTTTCACCCCCCACCCCACCCACCTTTTTTTTTTTTTAAAAACTTGAAAGGAGAATTACTTCATACTTCAGAAATAGCTCCACACCATTTCTTGCTCCATTATACATCAAAGACAGTTTTTGGAACTTGGGTTTTAGTCAAGTAAAAAACTGATGAAAACGCTTTCATTGTTTGGTCAGGAAGGAAAATGTGAATGAAATGATTGTTGTAGTTTGTTAGTTGTATAGTGATACTAATCAAAGGAAAACGTGAATGAAATGAGTGGTGTAATTTGTAAGTTGTATATTAATGCTTAGCATACTCTCACCCAATCTTTAATTTCATCAGGTATTGGAAGCAATCACAACGAAGAAATGCCAAGAGAAAATTCATTTAGAATCACTGGAGACTCTTGGAGATTCTTTTCTCAAATATGCAGTCAGTCAACAGCTCTTCAAAATTAATCAAAATCACCATGAGGGCCTTCTCAGCCTCAAACGACAGAAAATAGTTTCCAATGCAAACTTGTGCAAGTTGGGACGCACTCGAAATATTGCGGTAATGCTCCTGACTGATGATATTACTGGAAAATATAGATCAACTTGGTAATTTATCATCATGAATCATTCTCACAATTCTCACACATTTGAGTTATTTGAGGATTAAGGATTGCACTTCTACTAGATTCTTTTCATTCATTTATTTTTTCCTTATTCATTTTGTTTTCTGAAATCTATCATTGTCTATTTAACTTATGGGACTGATTATAATTTGTAGGGCTTTATTCGCAATGAACCATTTGATCCAAAAACATGGATAATTCCTGGTTCCAGTTCTGCAGAATATAAATTAAAAGAAGAGCTTATTTTATCCAAAAAGGTCTATAGCTGGGGGAGCAGGAAGTTGAAGAGTAAGATCATAGCAGATGTTGTCGAAGCATTAATTGGTGCATTTCTCAACGCTGGTAGCGAAATAGCAGCTTTGTCCTTTATGGTGTGGCTTGGCATAGATGTGAACTTTACAAATGTACCCTATACAAGGAGCCTTCCTGTTAATCCTGAGTTTCATGTCAATGTAAATTATTTTGAATCTCTTCTGAACTACAGATTTTTTGACGTCTCTCTTCTCGTCGAAGCTCTAACTCACGGTTCTTACATGTTGGCTGAGATTCCACGGTGCTATCAGGTGGGATGGGTTAATGTCTCATCCAAGATATCCATTTTAATAGAATTTACCTGTCTCGTATGATTTTTTAATCACGTCTGGCATCTTTTGTTCAAAACATTAATTTCCCAGTGTCGTGAATTATAATTCCAAACATTAAGTTCTCAAACTTTGTTCATTTGATCTTTTTTACATTCTTACATGCCTTGCAAGATTTTTATGCAGCGTCTGGAGTTTCTTGGGGATGCTGTGCTAGATTATCTGATTACAACAGACCTCTACAACAAATATCCTGGCCTATCCCCTGGACTTTTGACTGACCTAAGATCATCTTCAACAAACAATGATTTTTATGCCCAATCAGCTATTAAGGTGGGACTGTATAAGCATATTCTTTATGCTTCACAAGATCTTCACCGTCACATAGTTGACACTATTCACAACTTTGAGCAATTATCATCCATTTCGACTTCTGGTTGGGAGTCTGAGACAAGTTTCCCAAAGGTATGCCTGCATTGTATTCATCTTTCACATATCTAATACCCGTTTATGAAATCGTATGTAGTATTTCAATTCAATTTGAAAATGCAGACAATAAACTAGCAAAATTAGGTAGCCCTTAAAGCTTGAAAATTTACTTGAGCTTGACTGAAAATTATTCAAGAGTCGACTCGTAAGCAGTTAAAAGTCGACCTTATGTTTAATTATATCATAGTATAATGTTTCACTCATTTATGGTCAATACAGGTTCTAGGCGATGTCATAGAGTCTTTGGCCGGGGCAATCCTCGTTGATTCTGGCTATGATATGGAGATTGTTTTTCAATGTTTGAGGCCTCTTCTTGGTCCCATGATTACACTCGATAGTCTGAAGCTCCACCCCGTGAGAGAGTTGACTGAACTATGTCAAAATAAGCATTACACGATCAAGAAACCTGTAGTTTCTCATCAAAATGGGGTATCATATGTTACAGTTGAGGTCGAGGCCAATGGTATTGTACATAAAAATTCAAGCTCTGCAGCAGACAAAAAGAAAGCCAAAATAATAGCTTGCAAGAATGTGCTGAACTCCCTCAAAGAAAGCTGGATTCCTTGAACAGAATAGAGACCTATTGTGATCATTGCACTTGGGACCACACTTAAGGGGTGAAATTTTCTTCATTTCTAATCACTTTCAATCATAAAATATATGCTGGCCTTTCATAAAATTCCAATAAAGGCTCAGATACATGATCAATCTGGTAAAAAGATATACCGTACATGTCACCGTCGTGGCATAGAATTGAATTATTTGCAGAATCATAATGAGATGATCTTTGACTGTTGTTTGGCCACTAAAGTGGATAATCACCCCCCCCCCTCCCCCTCGTACATCGAGTCATGCTACTTTCTGGGGGCGTTTTAAACAATGTGAATTTTTGCTTGAAGTATTATCGATATTCATGCATTATAGTTTTCATTTAATATTTTTCTTACCTTCAAACATATATTAATCTTTTATAGTTGGATAATCTCTTTAGTCCATTGTTTTACTACTTTTCAGTCAGGTGCTTATCCAATTAGCAACTAGAATGTCTAGTACCGTTTTGTTCTGTATATGTGAGGACTCGGACACTAATCTCTCAAATCATAACGGTTAATCCAAGATCATGAATTAACACCAAGCAATCAAGCAAGCAATGGCTAATTTTTTTTTTATTTTTTTAAAAGACTGCCCTGCGCGCGCGCGAGCAGCTCAATGGGGCAGCAGCCCCCTAGGCCTGGCCTGCACTCGCGCGCCAGACGTCAAAAAAAAAATAAGCGCATGGTTGCGGCTGTCAAAACTTTTCATGCCAATTCTGAACATCTAAACAAAATATAACAAAGCTAACATAATCCTATCCAAGAGAATACAAACAAGTTCATGCCAATTTCTCTAAGATATATCAAAGCTAAAGGCATAAATTGAACAAGTATTTTCATAACCAAGACAGCATGATGCTACAAGAAGATAAGTCCCATTTCTTTATATAAACCAACTTAAGTTTACATGTAGAATCTACAAAAAGTAACTCAACTAGATTTCAAGGTAGCAACATCATATACATCTAGATTAAAGCCTAGTCTCAAGCTTTTATACAAACATCAAAACATGAAAAGATATTAACGTCTCAACCAATGTTTCAACAACACAACATTGGAATCCAAATCTAACATGTTTGACAAAACATAAACTTCTTCTAACACCCGAGTCTCCACTCTAATCTCTCAATCTCTCGCTTCCCTGTCAAGTTCGCCTCGCTTACTCTTCAACCTGATGCAATGCACACATACAAGCAAAACAACAGCCGGATAACTCCGGTGAGAATAAATCTCAGTATGAAAGACATCTATATAAATCAAGTAGATATAACTCAACAAGTAAATGTACTATCACAATCATCATTTCCTTATACCCTTACTTGTCGAATATATTTCAAAGAAAATTCATTCAGAACATAAAGACTCAAAGACAAGTCGAGGGTTCAAGGATTCAAGTCTCACAGAATCGATATTTTCAAAAATCATTTCGTTGGGATCCCGGGAATATAATAAAGCCACAAATCAAGCCTCCCACCTACACTCCCGCTCGAGGTGGTAACAATCTCGTATTCCCTGGACTGTGAATACTATACTGAGAACCGTGGCAAAAAGAAATCAAGTCAGATCTCTAGCCTCTCATATACAAGTTCACCACGTCCAATATTTTCTTTTCGATTCTGTTTTCAAGGTTTCGAAAGAATTGTGGCTCAAGAGGTTTACTATCAACTTTAAAATCAATCTGCCACAACTCAACAAGCACATTATGTTTGAATCAAACAACTCATATATCAACCAAATCAACTAAGTCAAGTAATTCATTTAAATCATAAAAGATTAAGTAAAACAACTAATCATGCATGTATGTGATTTAATAAACTCAAAAACCACCACGTTCTCGAGTTATTCTACCTGTCGAGGTTAATGTCGAATCATACCTTTCTTCTCTTGTTCTAAATTCTCAAACTCTTGCAAATTCTGATCACACAAGCTTCTTCAAAATCTGCTCAAACCTTCTTGCTATTTCAACTCTAGTTGTGTCCAACTTGTAGCTCGTGTCAATTCAATTTCGGACTCGTCGAATCGACTTCGATACCTTTCAAATTAAATCTGAATTGAAGTGTTTACAAGTCATATATTAGCATTCAATTTTATCTAATCTCACAATTGCTTTAACACTTCAAAACTTGCCAAGATAACCGACATTCAAACCGGTATCGTATCGGTTACAAACCGGCACCGAGAAGTCCTATCTATTCATTCTAACAACTTGCACAACCTTCAAACATTGATATTTACTTCATATCAATATCATTTCATCACTACAATTTCGAAATCAACATCTCAATTTTTCAGAAATTCATCAAACTAAAATCGACGGCGTAACGGCTCGAATTCGGTAATTCCAAAAGCATAAACACCATCAATACTATACTTCAAACCCATTTTCATACTCAATTCAATCCAAATCACACAAAATCAGTAACCCAAAAATTCCAGAAAATTTAGAAAATAGTCCATAATTCAAAAACATGTCCAAACGACGATCTTTTCTAAATCCGACTTAGATACGCTATCGTCGTATATACTAGAACACGTTTATACAATCAAATCGTAATTCTAACAACATCTCAAAATTAAAACAAGGTAAAATTTAGCCAAACTTACGTCAAAGTGTAGCACTCGAAGTCGTGATCAAATATATGATCAATTTAAAATTCTACCGGCCGGATCGAGTTTTACCGGAATTGCAAAGAACAAAAATGGCTTGGAGCTTTCCTTCCTTCTCCCACGGTTGTAGCTGCTGAATGGAATCTGAAGAACATGATACATACATGTATAGTGCATCAAATATAAGCCATGTGTAATCCACTTGCTTTAGGGAATTGCACTTTGGCCCCTAAACTTTTGGACAATTGCAAATCAGTCCCCAGACAAGCGATTTAATTCAATTTCAATCCTAAATAATTTAAGAATAATAGAATTTAACTCTAAACTCCAAATATTCTCAAATTAAATATACGGATTAAAATTGCATTTAGTCCTTGAACTTCTCAATATTTGCAAATTGGTCCCTGCTCGAGTTTCTTCTTCAAATTAAATCCTCTTTAATTCCAAAACTTGGAATTTAAATCTTAATCTCATAAATATTCAATTAGAATAGTTATTCTCTTAATTTAAGAATCCCAGAATTTAATTCTCAAATATCCGTAAATTCTCAAATTAAATATTTTCGACTCGAAAATTACATCTCTAACTTCCATAATTTCCAAATTGAATATTTTCCAAATACGAAATTTAAATCTCTAATTCCGTAATTAATATTCATATTTTCAGGGCCTTACAATTCCTCCCTTCTAAGGAATGATTTCGTCCTCGAAATCGCATTCAATCGTACTACTGAATCTCGTAGACTGTAAAGCTGACCGAAGTAATTCTTACTTCAATTCTAAGAGCTTAGATATCTTTTCTAATATCTTATCTTCTTCTTTCTTTCTGATCAAAATCTGTATCTATTATTCATCAAATCATAATGAAATTTCTTTCTGAATCAGATATTGCTCCGGAGAGAGCATTTCTCACTGAACATTCTGTTCAAGTTTCAAACTCTAACTCTGTCTAATCTGCTCTGTTCAAATTCGGTACGAATCAATCTTCATATTCTCTGTCTTTTATCAAACCACATCCGAGGACCGATTTGCAATTAATGAAGACTTAAGGGGCCAAAGTGCAAATAATGGAAAAATTACATGGACACATGGCTTGTAGAAGAGTTTGTACGTGTATATCAGATTTATGCAACACAAATTATCATCTTCTTCAGCCAAAAATATCGTGAGGTTCTTCTTCTCCTTGAAAGTTCATCTTCTAAATTCAATAACTTTTGTTCCGATTGTCCGAATTCAATTCCGAAAAGTGTTCCGGACTCCTTGCGAGAAGGGTTATCTATTGATGTAAGTATTGACGAGATTTATTATGATTTCGAAATGTTGATATGGGGCAGAAATCAGATTGATTATATATTGATGTTCTAAAGCTTCTATATTTTGATATATCGCAATTGAATCGAAGAACGGACAACGATTGAGTTTGCTATGCAATTCCAGCTTTTATTCGAGATTATATGCTTCTGATATGTTGAATTATTGCTGGTATACATGCTGATATGTATGTGTTTAGTGAAGAGGATTGATATATAGTTGACGATATCGAAGTTGAACCGAAGAACCATTGTCATTTGCAATTGCTACAGATTTTCAGCAGCTTATTCGGAAGTTTTACCATCTGAATATGTTGGTATATGATATATTCTGCTGGTTTGAGGTCTATATGAAGTTTATAGGATGGATAGAATAGATAGAAATGAGTTACGATTGCCGAATTTCTATCGTAATGTCGTCGAGTCAAGAATTGGGTTGATTTGTGATATCTTTGATTGAGCTGAACATGGTTTGAGTTCTTGATGATGTTATTGAATATATATGATGTATTTTCAGATTGAAAACAGGGGACATCGAGCTTGGAAAGTTCAACGTCGAACCGAGAAAGAATTGATCAAAGTTTGTGCACTTTATGACTTGAAGAGTGATGAATGGTTGAGCAGATTTTTACAAGGGACTTGTTGTGTTTCTTCACTAGAGTTGAAGAGTTTGAAAACCAAGATTGAAAGGTATAAGACAACCTCTAAAGAAAGGGCTTGCACACTCAATATGAATCTATTGAGTAATCCTTTCTAAAACCACATACTTTGTGCTTCTATATTAATAGATGCTTATATGATTACTTGTTGAGATTAATGATTGATAATTTATTTGATATTGATGAGTTTAAATTATTTTGAGTTGTTGAGTTGTGGTAGATTGATTATAGAGTTGTTAGTAAACCTCTTGAGCCACAATTCTTTCGAAACCTTGAAAACAGAATCGAAAAGAAAATATTGGACGTGGTGAACTTGTATATGAGAGGCTTGAGATCTGACTTGATTTCTTTTTGCCACGATTCTCAGTATAGTGTTCACAGTTCAGGGAATACGAAATTGTTACCACCTCGAGCGGGAGTGTAGGTGGGAGGCTTGATTTTTGGCCTTATGATATTTCCGAGATCCCAACGAAATGATTTTTGAAAATATCGATTCTGTGAGATTTGAATCCTTGAACCCTCGACTTGTCTTTGAGTCTTTATGTTATTGCATGAATTTTCTTTGAAAGATATTAGACAGGTAAGGGTATAAGGAAATGATTATTTGTTTGAAGAGTTGATATTGACTTATTGATTTGATATGAGTTTGTAAATAATGATAGCATGTCTTGCTTAAATGCAATGTTTGCAACTTGATTTATAGCATGTTGAGTTAATATGTTTTAAGTTGCCTTAAGTCTTATTTATTGAATAATTGATATATACTTCAAGTTGAATTACTTGAGATTATGCATGTTTATGTTGTTTTATACTGGGATTAAATTCTCATCGGAGTCTCTCCGGCTATTGTCTTGTTTGTATGTGTACATGACAATAGGTGGGACTGGAACGAGTCCGGGAAGACCATGAAGAACTGAGATCGAGAGAGAATAGAGTGGTGATCCGGGTTTAGATATAGAGTTGCTGTCAAATTGTATCAACTTGAGATATAGTTGGTTGTATGCTATGATTTTAGCTTTTGATGTACTACATTAGAGTTGTTGAAGAACTAGTAGACATCTCCTTATGAATGTTATTTTATTGTTGCTATGAATAAACTTTGTGTTGAGATCTTGAGACATGAAGTTAGCATAAGCATGTTAGATAGTGTTGGTTATGACTTATAGATGTATTCTTTTGAGTTGTATACGAAATGAAGCATGTTGAAACTCATGTTGTGAATCTTAGTATTGCCTTGATTCTTATTAGACTTGAACTTTTAGTCTAGAGATTCTACTACTTTGAGATGTATAACACATGATCTTGTTGGGTTTGAGTTTTTGATGTTATCACCTTCTCTTGTACATTTGGTTTTGTTGGAAGAGGTTATATAGTATAAATCTTCATTGTACAGCAGAAAATCAGAGTTTTTTAGCAGCTGACAGAGTGCAGCTCGCTCGAGCGGAATCCGAGGCTCGCTCGAGCGAGCCAAGGGGGGGTCTTGGACCCAAGCAGCTCTCACTCGAGCGAGGGGTGAGGCTCGCTCGAGCGAGCCACATTGATTAAATTTTTTTTTTTTTTTTGGTTTTGGCTTTGATGCTTGGCCTTAATTCATGAACCTTAGATTATTATTTGATTCGAGAGATTAAGAACCGGGTCGCCACAACAGGTGGTATCAGAGCGTAGGTTCTGGACTGATTTAGAATGAGCGGGGTAGATCGAGTCCGCTTGATTTCTTTATTCGCATGTGATTGAATTCTTTTTGTGATTACCTAAAGTACATGCGAATATTGTGTTGTAATGCCAGAACTGCATGATCGCATGATTTTGTGATTTAAATTATCGAGCATGCTTTACTGTTTTTCGAATTATACGATGCTATAATTATGTGATTAAATGGTAAGAATAGTATGCCGTACAGATGCAATAATTTCATGCTTTTCTTATTATCTGAGTTGATTGAAAGCATGTATTATTCGAGAATGAATCAGAATTATTCGAGAATGAATTAGAATTTGATCTCTTGAGAATGCACGAAAGCGCTGATCAGAGGAGGGTTGAGATAGAATCGATTTACATGAGATTGTATTATACACTAATCTGTTTGAAATATCAGATGTCTTCTCATCGAATGATGAATAAATAGACAGAGACAGTTCCTCAGCCAGAACAGGTGAATATATCCCCGACAGTGCCACAAGCACCTGAAGCTCCGAGAATAGAGCAAGGCAGTACATTGAGAGATATGAGGGATGACATTGCGTCACCAATGGAGATACTTCTGAAAACATTTCAATCTTTTCATGTCGCCTATTCTGACAGGAATTGAGAATTCAGAGGAATGCGAAGGTTGGTTAGAGGATATTGAAATCATGTTTGATTCCCTTGATTATGCAGATGATAAAAAAAAAATTAGACTTATTGGGTATCAATTGCAAGACGTTGCAAAGAGCTGGTGAATTGCAACCAAGAAAGCTCTCGAGAATCAAGCTGAGAACGAAGAAGCTAAAGCTGATCAGTTCATTAATGGACTAAATCCTGATGTGTTTACACTGGTGAATGCTGGTAGACATAACAACTTTACTGATGCACTTGATTAAGCAAAGGGAGCAGAGGCTGGTTTGATGAAACAACGAGAAGCATTGTGTGAGTTACAGTCAAAGAGAGCCACAGACTCAGTTTCAGCAACCATTCCCCAGATCATCGAGAGAAGTGACTCAGCCTGAATAGCAAGCATCTTTGGTATATTTCTATCAACTACAGCCTCCACTACAGATTAAACCAGGAAGAAACCAGCCGGAAGCATCGAATGATGATATAACTGGTAATTATTCTCTTTATGATTATTTTGCTTATGTGCTTGTTGATATTGGAGCATCCCATATGTTATCTCTGAACGAAATTTCCATATTATGTGCATTACCTGTTGATATCTTATCTACTGTGGTATCTATTCGTGAGTTTGAAGGAAGTGACATCTGTTCGAAAATTGTATACTACAATCTGATGGTAATGTGAGAAACATCGATTGTATTGTGCTTGGTTCGTCAGATTATGATTGAAATATCGGCTTAGATATGTTGATCAAGTACATGGATGTCGTCGATTGATTCAGAAAGTTATGAGATTCAGAATTGAATTGATAGAGGGCTGGGAATTCTACGGTAAGAGTTTGACATGTTGAATTTCTTCGATATCTATTCTATTTATGATTTGATGATTGCAGAAAAGAGCAGAGAAAATTCTTTATTATGCAATCAATATATTGGAAGCTAGCTCGGAATTGATTGATTTGTCAATTATTATCGAATTGCTGCTATTTTCCAAATGAAATTCTGAGATTAATTCCAGCCTGTGAGATGGACTTCGATACGTAACTGATGTCAGGTATCTTATTGATTTTCCAGTACCTTATAGAATGGCACCAACAGAACTGCACAAATTGAAAGAGACACAGATCATTGAGATTTTATGCTACTTATCAGAAATTGAATAAGGCCACAATACTAAATTGTTATCTTTTTGCCTTGATTAGATGATTGATTTGCATAGTTATAGAATTTATCAATTCTAGCAGATGAGATATGAATGCAGATGTGATAGAATTCTTGGTTCTAAAGCCTAGACTATCAATGAACTAGACTGAGCAAGGTCAATTGAATGATTTATGAACAAATTCGTAGTTCAGAATCGAAAGAAGATCAAATTTCATTGAATTTTATTCTGAAACTATTAATATTGGCAGGAGATTGCGATATAATTTTTGATAGTTCGTATAGATGGAATAATCTGTTGTATTTGAAGTTATACAAGATGATGAAATAGATGGTAGCTATATGAGAAATGTTATTCCTTGTTATAAGAGATCGCCAAAGGAGTTTGACTCTGAAATTTATATTACTCGTTGTTATGGCAGAAAGGTTGAGATCTATTATGTCAGAGTACTAGTTTGAGTTAAATTTCTCAGTTATGCTACTGATCGTTATGAGTTTGCGATTTACTTAAAGTAGAATTCAACAAATTCAAGAATATGCTATATTGGATATGATACAGATATGAAAAGATAGCTGTAAAAGAAGTTACTGATATGATGAGAGGACAGGAATTATGAAAATCTATTGTCAAGTTTACGACTTTAGATTTAATTGATTTATTGTGGTATCGATTGTCAAATATTTTGAGTAATTGGTTTTATGAGATTTCATTCGACCATCTTCTTATCGATGGATTGTCTGAGTTGACTATCCAAAATTTGAGGAGATGCTCCGAACTCTAGTACCTGATTCGGTATTAGCGAACTAATATTGCCACTTGAATATTATAATTCCTGTAACAGCTATCTAATAGATGTAACGATACTGTTCTGAATTGTGAAATGACAAGAAAATCAGAAATTCCCTGAATTGAGATAGTATTTCAGAACTATCAGTTATTGGATCAGATATGATTTGAGAAATGATAGAGACAGAGAAGCTTATTCAGACGAGAATGAAGATAGGTTAAGATCGAGAAGCAAGACTTACGAAAATCAGGCATTGACCTTTGATTTGTGAACAGGGAGATCGAGTATGTTTGCAGATTCTTTTAATTGCTGAAGTCTTATCTCATTTGACTAGCGAAGACTATTATCTTCGAGAATTGTTGAATCTTATGACACTTCCGAAGAACTAGGCAATCTTGCCTATCGAATTACCTTGTCTTTATTGATTTCTGATATTCGCGATGTATTTTATGTTGCGAACGTATTAGAATGAAGACTTCTTATGTACTTCAATCAGATGAGATTGAGTTTGATGAGACATTGATGTATGTCGAACAACTGATACAGATATTTGATGAGGAAGAAAAGCAACTCAGACTTAAGATTATTCCGCTGGTGACAGTTCAGTGGAGTCGTTTTAGAATTGAAGAAGTTATTTGAAAAGTTGAATCCGATATGAATCAGTGTTATTCGGAGTTATTCTACTGATATGAGTTCTTATTTAGTATTTCTCTTATTCCTTATCTTATGTGCGTATAGATTGCATGAGATTTCGAGGACGAAATCCGATCTTAGCGGGGGAGAATTGTAAGGCCCGGGATTAATTGATTTAATCCGGAAATTATTTAATTTTAATCCAAGTATATTTAATTTGAGAATTTTGGAGTTTTGAATTAAATTCTATTATTCTTAAATTATTTAGGATTAAAATTGAAATAAAAAGATTTACCGAGGACCGATTTGCAATTAATGAAGACTTGAGGGGCCAAAGTGCAAATAATGGAAAAATTACATGGACACATGGCTTGTAGAAGAGTTTGTGTGTGTATATCAGATTTATGCAACACAAATTATCATCTTCTTCAGCCAAAAATATCGTGAGGTTCTTCTTCTCCTTGAAAGTTCATCTTCTAAATTCAATAACTTTTGTTTCGGTTGTCCGAATTCAATTCCGAAAAATGTTCCGGACTCCTTGCAAGAAGGGTTATCTATTGATGTAAGTATTGACGAGATTTATTATGATTTCGAAATGTTGATATGGGGCAGAAATCAGATTGATTATATATTGATGTTCTAAAGCTTCTATATTTTGATATATCGCAATTGAATCAAAGAACGGACAACGATTGAGTTTGCTATGCAATTCCAGCTTTTATTCGAGATTATATGCTTCTGATATGTTGAATTATTTCTGGTATACATGCTGATATGTATGTGTTTAGTGAATAGGATTGATATATAGTTGACGATATCGAAGTTGAACCGAAGAACCGTTGTCATTTGCAATTGCTACAGATTTTCAGCAGCTTATTCGGAAGTTTTACCATCTAAATATGTTGGTATATGATATATTCTGATGGTTTGAGGTCTATATGAAGTTTATAGGATGGATAGAATAGATAGAAATGAGTTACGATTGCCGAATTTCTATCGTAATGTCGTCGAGTCAAGAATTGAGTTGATTTGTGATATCTTTGATTGAGCTGAACATGGTTTGAGTTCTTGCTGATGTTCTTGAATATATATGATGTATTTTCAGATTGAAAACAGGGGACATCGAGCTTGGAAAGTTCAGCGTCGAACCGAGAAAAAATTGATCAAAGTTTGTGCACTTTATGACTTGAAGAGTGATGGATGGCTGAGCAAATTTTTACAAGGGACTTGTTGTGTTGCTTCACTAGAGTTGAAGAGTTTGAAAACCAAGATTGAAAGGTATAAGACAACCTCTAAAGAAAGGGCTTGCACACTCAATATGAATCTATTGAGTAATCCTTTTTAAAACCAGATACTTTGTGCTTCTTTGTTAATAGATGCTTATATGATTACTTGTTAAGATTAATGATTGATAATTTATTTGATATTGATGAGTTTAAATTATTTTGAGTTGTTGAGTTGTAGTAGATTGATTATAGAGTTGTTAGTAAACCTCTTGAGCCACAATTCTTTCGAAATCTTGAAAACAGAATCGAAAAGAAAATATTGGACGTGGTGAACTTGTATATGAGAGGCTTGAGATCTGACTTGATTTTTTTTTGCCACGATTCTCAGTATAGTGTTCACAGTCCAGGGAATACGAAATTCTTACCACCTCGAGCGGGAGTGTAGGTGGGAGGCTTGATTTTTGGCCTTATGATATTCCCGGGATCCCAACGAAATGATTTTTGAAAATATCGATTCTGTGAGATTTGAATCCTTGAACCCTCGACTTGTGTGGGACCCCGGGGCTCGTCTAATAAAAATACCATAATTAAACAATTACAGCATTTAAAAGAAGCAGCACAAGAACCAAACAAATTTTTTTTTTTTAAGATGACCCTCGCTCGATCTGTAGAACTTCACCGATCGAGCAAGCAAGAATTGCCAACTCTCGGGTTTGAGCAAAAACAGGCCCCGCTCGATCAGTAGAACTCTACCGATCGAGCGACCAAGCCCTGTTCGAAAATTCTGCAGATCACTTGTGCTGATTTTGCTGTTAAAAATAAACCATTAAATGATACCATTGGTTTCCCCTTCAAAACTTGAAGATTCAACAACCAAGAAGCATGCTAAACTTACTCCCAACATGATCCAACAACACATAATCTATACAACTCTAGACTATGCAAAGCTATACAATACAAAAGTTGGATACCATCAAAACTCAACATGGTTTAAAAGTAAGTTCCCAACAACAAGCTACAACACAACCCGGAGCACCACTTCTAAACTCTTCCCAATGCTCATGGCCTCCTATAACTTGGCCCTGAAACACCTGTTGCAATGCACATACAAAAACAAAGCAACAGCCGGAAAACCGGTAAGTCTAAAGACTTAGTATGAAAGACGGAACATATAAATAATCACAAGTAGCCATAGCATGCATTTCAAATCATAAATAACACCTTATGAAATGTAAAATAAATTAAATGGCTAAGAAGGAATAAGGCTCAAAGGCAACACCGGTTTAGATGCTAAAACACATCACTCACCATCAATGCTAGAACTCCTCATTGATGTTATAAACTCGGCTTTAGGTATCAATACTCGAATCTCATCACTGATACACGATATCGATGCTTATTACTCATCAACGATATCAAGGCAAATCGGAGAGAAAGGTTAGGCGCAAGGAAACACAACGAGATGACACAATACACAATCACCTCATAAAATAGCCTAACAAATAAGCCACCAGCTCATAACTCCAATAAAGAATAGCAAAACACATAAACACATAAACTAGAAACTATTGTGTGATTTAAGGGATAGAGATCAAACACATCTCGATGCTCATTCCCTGCTTTGGTCATCATCGAATCATACCTTCCAATCTTGATAGCTAAGTAGCTCCAATCCTCAAGCTACAATACACACCAAGCTTGTATCAACTCACTAGATAGAATGGTAGCAGTCCCAAGGGCTAGAACTCAAACCTTGATCTACTTCTTCGACGACCCGAATTCTTCGATTCGAATTTGATATGTTCTTCACCTTCAAGATGAAATGAAGTGTTCTATTATCTCACATCATCTCACAATCGCATTCAAATTCTATCAAAGCTCAAACAACTACAAGACTTGATTTATCAACCAAAACTCAAACCGACGGCGCACCGATTCAAAACCGGAAATTCCTACAACTTATGCAACATCTAAACATTGATATATAACTAATATCAATATCATTTCTTCAACATAATTTCAAAATCCAGCAGCATGTATTTCCAGAAATTTATTAAACGTAAACTGATGGCATAACGGTACAAATTCGGTAACCGAAACTGAAATCTATCAATTCTAGCCACCAAGTCTACTTCCAATATATCACAAACCACCAAAATATCAACTTAAACCAGCATATCAGAAGGTGCAAGGATTCGAAATATATTCTGAAAATCATAACAATTGCATATATTGTCAATTCTTCATTCCGGCTTCGATATCGTAAGGAATATAACTCAAGAATACATATTCATAATCAAATCTGATTTTCTCCCACTTCCAGTTTTCAAAACTTGCTGAAAAGAGATAAAACTTACATCAAATCGAAGCTCTCGTCGCAAGGATCGCAACACTATTTTCAAAATTGAAATCGGACAACCGGACCACAAGATATCAAGGTTTGAAAACAATAGCAAAGAAGAAAATGGAGGGTCTCGGCTTTTTCTCTAAACTTTCTGAATGAAATCTGCCACTACACGTACAAGGTGATGACTAAGCAAGGAAATCAGATATATTCAAGACAATTTGCATTTTAGTCCCTCAACTCTTCATTATTTGCAAACTAGTCCCCGGACAAGCGATTTAATTCAATTCAATCCTAAATAATTTAGAATATTAGAATTTAATTCAAAACTCTAAATATTCTCAAATTAAATAATCTCGGATCAAAATTAAATAATTTCGTACTGATCGCAGTTTAGTCCTTGAACTTCTCTATATTTGCAAATTGATCCTTGCTCGGATTTCATCATCGACTTAAATCTTCTTTCATTCTCAGAACTCGGAATTTAATTCTTAAATTCCAGAAATTTTCAATTCAAATATTTCCCTATTTTAATTTAAGAATCCCGTAATTTAATTCTCAAACTCCGTAAATTCTCAAATTAAATATTTTCAGCTCGAAAATTAAATCTCTAATTTTCATAATTTTCCAATTACTCATTTCCAAACTTCGAAATTTAAATCTCTAACTTCGTAATTAATAACTTAATATTTTAGGGGCCTTACAATTCTCCCCCTCTAAGACATGATTTCATCCTCGAAATCGCTTGCAATCATCCTGTAACATATATAATTGACTGAGGTAACAACCTCTCTTCAGTGACCTAGCTCAGGATATCGTATCTCAATCTCAATATCATGGACTGAATGACTACTAAAATTGTCTCACCTTTTACAAAGCGCTAGGGATATATATCTCATATCCTGTTCTAGCTCTCAGGTAGCTTATTCTCATGTCTAGTCCACTGTACTTTAATTAGCTCAAAGTTTCATCCAGTTACATCTCACCTGGATAGAAATACATAGAAAGTAGTTAACTCATACTTCCTCACAGCAACACGTATAATACCTCATGTAGAACAGATAATGCTGAAGAGAAATTTAATCTCTCTACTGGGTGTGTTCCGTAACTTGCTCTCGTCCGGAGGCTTATACTTATACTCTGTCTTGCTCTGCTTCATTCTAGACTGAATTAATTGAATCGTATCCGACATTTCTCATGATCATTCTGGTTCAATCATTTATGCTGCTTAAATCTCGTCTCAGATAAGGAAACTATGCATCTCCTACTGCTGAAGCAACAGAACAAATCATTCTACCACCGGAAAGACCTTTACTTTCTACCTCAGATCGCTACAACAAAATCACTATCATGATTGCTTATGATCGTTCCTGTAGGAATCTATAAATGGTAAATAAGCTTACCAAACAAGAGTAATCTTGAACCTCAAATTCTCTCGCTGAGCTCATGTAGATGCTAACACTCGGCATCCTGACATCAATGTTATAACTCATCATGGATGTCATATCTCGGAATCACGGTATCAATGCTATAACTCATCATCGATACTCATCATCGATGCTATAAATCGTCATCAATGCTGCGAGAATATACATAGAGCCAGTCTATACATCCTCTCGAATCTAGATCAATTATCTTAATTGCCAATCAATCTGAGGATGTTACATTGTACTCTCAAGCAAACGAGTACCCAAAGATTCTTTCAGAGTGTGCCAAGAATACGAAATAAATCGAGGATCTCACTTAGAGATAGCAAACGTTGGCACAACATGCCCTTTCACAACAGCTCTGTCATACAAAGTGATCAGATGATCATGTCGGAATAGCATCTGATAAGGAATACTCTATCATAATTATTCAGTCTGTCATAAACTACCTTATTGTATTACTTCCCCTCTAGGATTTCGGTAGTTTCGTGACATATTTCATCGTGTTCTGATTCCATTCTTATTTTGAACACGCCAAACTGTACAATAGACCACATGGTCGCTTTCGTTTTTCTTTCATTGCTGACAGTTTAGGCATCGGAACACAAATTCTATCATATCTGCTCTCATACTCTGATCTGGGTAGATATAAAATTTATTGTAATGTGCCTCTTTCAGAATTTATTGTCTCACTTCTGAAATATTGTGCACAATAATACCTGTAGTTGCAAACACCAAACTTAATCCATATTCAACTGATACTCAAACTCATGTCTAAGTCTGATTTTCTCTATCGAGATTCACGTAATCTGAGTGGATTTCCGTGCTTCTGTAACCCTTACAATCAATACTGTCTTAGCTTGGATTGCAAATACTCTACTCAGTTGCAAATCTAACACAAAAACCCATGCTAGAAGCACGATAACTCTTGATCAATATAACCACATCAATAGCAGATAAGATCAAATCGTACATCTTTCTACTTAAGCTTCAGTGGTTGATTACATCTGTCTGGATAATACTCTTCCAGCAAATTCCTCAACTCGTCTGTTTCATATCTGTCAGGGTTCATTAGGTACTGATCTCATATTTCAGGAGAATCCTTTAACAATCTCTGCTAATACCTTAGTTATTCACTGTCTCAACCTTGCTAGGATTCATCACAATCCCGTTGTTTGAAACCATATAGCCAAGAATCACAACTCTATCCAGTTAAAATTTGCACCTGGACAGTTTGGCATACAATTGCTCTGTCTACTTCGACTCATTCATCCACTAATTCAAGATATCATCGCTAAATAACACAATAAATTCACCAATAAATCTCCGACAGATTCTGTTCATTAAACTCATGAACATCGCTGAAGTATTCATCACACCAACAGCATAATCAGGTCTTAGGCACAACTACCTCACTGATTTTCACTTGATGATATCTAAACTCAAACAATCTTTGAATAGACAAAATCACCATACCACTGGTTAAACAAATCGTCTATTCACTGCAACAGATACTTCTACTTTACGGTAGTCCTGTTCAATAGGCTATAGTCGAAATATAATCTCATCGACCCATTTTCTTCTCTCCTTTGGCAACAAAGGACTTCAAAGCAGAATACCCGGTCTAATATATTCTGTGACTAGCAATATCTATCAGTTACGAGCCATCACTTCCAATTATATGATTCTCTAATTCAACATCAGATAGTCTCGAAGGTAATTACTCAAATCATGATCATCAAAATAAAGTAAATTCTGGACAATAATCGCTGCAAAGTGAAAACAACTCACTTGCATTTCAATACTAGGATGGATGCTTCAATGCAAGCTCGAAAACTAAGGAATACGGGCCAATAAATAATAAACATAACTGGTGACCAATTCATCAATAATGCAATATTATACAATACCCCAAATCAGGGTTGATAGTGTAGCTTTATGATGAGATATCTACACACGCGTATCAATTAGAACAGAGTTCTAAGCATTCTCAATTATTGCACAAAGACAAGTAGTTTATTATGGAATCCGATAAAAATTCACCCAACTCAATATCAAGGTCCAGAACTAAAAATTCAAATATCAAGAATATAACTTCCCAAGTTCCTACTCAGAGAACAATCGAGATCAAATGACAAGAATCGTAAAATTCAATGTCATGTGAATCAAGAATACATGACTACGATAAAACTCAAATATCAGCAAAATAATCGAAGGAAGGCTCAACTGTAACTGAATTCTGAATCCCAAAACACTAATGTCATTAGCATACTCTTCAACCAAAAGATATCATAAACTCAATGTTCTTATAGGGTACATTTGGATCACTAAATCAGTTCTACTAGATCAATGAAGCAAACTTAGCATTACCGCTATATCGATTCATCTACCTTTAGAAGGTTATAAACAATTCTAGCTTTGATCTCAAAGTGTTTACCATACTAGCACAAAGCTTATAACTCATTCCTAAAATTGAATTCAAACCATATAATTCTAATCTCAAGAATTCTTATATCGCCATATTTCAATCACTGATCTAATCTGATCAATTTTCTGGACTAGTCTGAAATCTATCATATCGAGGATTTATCTCTGTTTTGCTTGAGGTTATCTGATAAAATCAATTCAATCATCGATAGACATCACAATATCAGATCTTACCTCACTCAATTCCGGCCACAGCAGGTCTTAGGGAATGATAAATCAATATCCTCGAGAATAGATTTCATCTCTGTCCTTTCAATCTCATATCATCACTAGCCAAACGCATCCAGTTCTGATATGACTTTTCCGTATCTATCTCATACAGAAACCTGCAATCAAAATCTCATGCAGATACACAATGGTCATAAGTAACCACAATCAATTCTCTACCTATACCGTAGCCATCACATAACCATGACTTAGTCCAGCGCTACTCTTTAAGCTAAAGAGCATACAATTTCTTGCGTAACAAGGAGACGTACATGTTATACTGAGACCATACAACCAACAACATCAATAAATCATAATCCTAATCTCAGTTCCAGCATTTCTTAACTCAATAAACTCCATGAGCATACCTGGCTTGCTTGACAAGGAGACATACCTCATACTCCTCAGTCTTCTGAGTATTGCTCGATTCCCTACTCATAAAACTCATGAGCGTACCCTTGTCTTCCTCACACATCATTTTCTATTTACATGTGTAGCAAAAATATCAATATGCTCAATAAACACATAAGCATATAATTTACAACACATAAGTATGTAACTTGATGCCAGCATATTCAACATCAAAAAGATAACACATGCTAGCATATAGTCAGACAATTTCTCAAAGGTAGAAACATGCTCGCACCGAATTCACATAATCAAGCAATGCATTAAACTCATGCATAATGAACTCATGCGACTCAATCTACCCCACTCAGCTTCTAATGTCGACTCAAGACAACTTATAGCTCTGATACCAAACAATGTGGGACCCCGGGGCTCGTCTAATAAAAATACCATAATTAAACAATTACAGCATTTAAAAGAAGCAGCACAAGAACCAAACAAATTTTTTTTTTAAAGATGACCCTCGCTCGATCGGTAGAACTTCACCGATCGAGCGAGCAAGAATTGCCAACTCTCGGGTTTGAGCAAAAACAGGCCCTGCTCGATCAGTAGAACTCTACCGATCGAGCGGCCAAGCCCTGTTCGAAAATTCTGCAGATCACTTGTGCTGATTTTGCTGTTAAAAATAAACCATTAAATGATACCATTGGTTTCCCCTTCAAAACTTGAAGATTCAACAACCAAGAAGCATGCTAAACTTACTCCCAACATGATCCAACAACACATAATCTATACAACTCTAGACTATGCAAAGCTATACAATACAAAAGTTGGATACCATCAAAACTCAACATGGTTTAAAAGTAAGTTCCCAACAACAAGCTACAACACAACCCGGAGCACCACTTCTAAACTCTTCCCAATGCTCATGGCCTCCTATAACTTGGCCCTGAAACACCTGTTGCAATGCACACACAAAAACAAAGAAACAGCCGGAAAACCGATAAGTCTAAAGACTTAGTATGAAAGACGGAACATATAAATAATCACAAGTAGCCATAGCATGCATTTCAAATCATAAATAATACCTTATGAAATGCAAAATAAATTAAATGGCTAAGAAGGAATAAGGCTCAAAGGCAACACCGGTTTAGATGCTAAAACACATCACTCACCATCAATGCTAGAACTCCTCATTGATGTTATAAACCCGGCTTTAGGTATCAATGCTCGAATCTCATCACTGATACATGATATCGATGCTTATTACTCATCAACGATATCAAGGCAAATCGGAGAGAAAGGTTAGGCGCAAGGAAACACAACGAGATGACACAATACACAATCACCTCATAATATAGCCTAACAAATAAGCCACCAGCTCATAACTCCAATAAAGAATAGCAAAACACATAAACTAGAAACTATTGTGTGATTTAAGGGATCGAGAGATCAAACACATCTCGATGCTTATTCCCTGCTTTGGTCATCGTCGAATCATACCTTCCAATCTTGATAGCTAAGTAGCTCCAATCCTCAAGCTACAATACACACCAAGCTTGTATCAACTCACTAGATAGAATGGTAGCAGTCCCAAGGGCTAGAACTCAAACCTTGATCTACTTCTTCGACGACCCGAATTCTTCGATTCGAATTTGATATGTTCTTCACCTTCAAGATGAAATGAAGTGTTCTATTATCTCACATCATCTCACAATCGCATTCAAATTCTATCAAAGCTCAAACAACTACAAGACTTGATTTATCAACCAAAACTCAAACCGACGGTGCACCGATTCGAAGCCGGCAATTCCTACAACTTATGCAACATCTAAACATTGATATATAACTCATATCAATATTATTTCTTCAACATAATTTTGAAATCCAGCAGCATGTATTTCCAAAAATTTATTAAACGTAAACTGACGGCATAACGGTACAAATTCGGTAACCGAAACTGAAATCTATCAATTCTAACCACCAAATCATAACAATTGCATATGTTGTCAATTATTCATTTCGGCTTCGATATCGTGAGGAATATAACTCAAGAATACATATTCATAATCAAATCTGATTTTCTCCCACTTCCAGTTTTCAAAACATGCTGAAAAGAGATAAAACTTACATCAAATCGAAGCTCTCGTCGCAAGGATCACAGCACTATTTTCAAAATTGAAATCGGACAACTGGACCACAAGATATCAAGGTTTGAAAACAATAGCAAAGAAGAAAATGGAGGGTTTCGGCTTTTTCTCTAAACTTTCTGAATGAAATCTGCCACTACACGTACAAGGTGATGACTAAGAAAGGAAATCAGATATATTCAAGACAATTTGCATTTTAGTCCCTCAACTCTTCATTATTTGCAAACTAGTTCCCGGACAAGCGATTTAATTCAATTCAATACTAAATAATTTAAGAATATTAGAATTTAATTCAAAACTCTAAATATTCTTAAATTAAATAATCTCGAATCAAAATTAAATAATTTCGTACTGATCGCAGTTTAGTCCTTGAACTTCTCTATATTTGCAAATTGATCCTTGCTCGGATTTTATCATCGACTTAAATCTTCTTTCATTCTCAGAACTCGGAATTTAATTCTTAAATTCCAGAAATATTCAATTCAAATATTTCCCTATTTTAATTTAAGAATCCCGGAATTTAATTCTCAAACTCCGTAAATTCTCAAATTAAATATTTTCAGCTCAAAAATTAAATCTCTAATTTCCATAATTTTTCAATTACTCATTTCCAAACTTCGAAATTTAAATCTCTAATTCCGTAATTAATAACTTAATATTTTAGGGGCCTTACAATTCTCCCCCTCTAAGACATGATTTCATCCTCGAAATCGCTTGCAATCATCCTGTAACATATATAATTGACTGAGGTAACAACCTCTCTTCAGTGACCTAGCTCAGGATATCGTATCTCAATCTCAATATCATGGACTGAATGACTACTAAAATTGTCTCACCTTTTACAAAGCGCTAGGGATATATATATCTCATATCCTGTTCTAGCTCTCAGGTAGCTTATTCTCATGTCTAGTCCACTGTACTTTAATTAGCTCAAAGTTTCATCCAGTTACATCTAACCTGGATAGAAATACATAGAAATTAGTTAACTCATACTTCCTCACAGCAACACGTATAATACCTCATGTAGAACAGATAATGCTGAAGAGAAATTTAATCTCTCTACTGGGTGTGTTCCGTAACTTGCTCTCGTCCGGAGGCTTATACTTATACTCTGTCTTGCTCTGCTTCATTCTAGACTGAATTAATTGAATCGTATCCGACATTTCTCATGATCATTCTGGTTCAATCATTTATGCTGCTTAAATCTCGTCTCAGATAAGGAAACTATGCATCTCCTACTGCTGAAGCAACATAAAAAATCATTCTACCACCGAAAAGACCTTTACTTTCTACCTCAGATCGCTACAACAAAATCACTATCATGATTGCTTATGATCGTTCCTGTAGGTATCTATAAATGGTAAATAAGCTTACCAAATAAGAGTAATCTTGAACCTCAAATTCTCTCGCTGAGCTCATGTAGATGCTAACACTCGGCATCCTGACATCAATGCTATAACTCATCATGGATGTCATATCTCAGAATCACGGTATTAATGCTATAACTCATCATCGATACTCATCATCGATGCTATAACTCGTCATCAATACTGCGAGAATATACATAGAGCCAGTCTATACATCCTCTCGAATCTAGATCAATTATCTTAATTGCCAATCAATCTGAGGATGTTACATTGTACTCTCAAGCAAACGAGTACCCAAAGATTCTTTCAGAGTGTGCCAAGAATACGAAATAAATCGAGGATCTCACTTAGAGATAGCAAACGTCGGCACAACATGCCCTTTCACAACAGCTCTGTCATACAAAGTGATCAGATGATCATGTCGGAATAGCATCTGATAAGGAATACTCTATCATAATTATTCAGTCTGTCATAAACTACCTTATTGTATTACTTACCCTCTAGGATTTTGGTAGTTTCGTGACACATTTCATCGTGTTCTGATTCCATTCTTATTCTAAACACGCCAAACTATACAATAGACCACATGGTCGCTTTCGTTTTGCTTTCATTGCTGACAGTTTAGGCATCGGAACACAAATTCTATCATATCTGCTCTCATACTCTGATCTGGATAGATATAAAATTTATTGTAATGTGTCTCTTTCAGAATTTATTGTCTCACTTCTGAAATATTGTGCACAATAATACCTGTAGTTGCAAACACCAAACTTAATCCATATTCAACTGATACTCAAACTCATGTCTAAGTCTGATTTTCTCTATCGAGATTCACGTAATCTGAGTGGATTTCCGTACTTCTTGTAACACTCAATATTTTTAGTACGTAAATTCGCATGCATAATTAGGGATTTCATTTATTTAGAATTTTAGATTATGGGTTAAATAATTATGTGAAATTATTTGTGCATGTTTTAAGTTATTTTTAAGTATTTAACCCATAATTAGTGATTTTTCATGATTTATGGAAATTTAATTATTTTATCGCGTAGACGGGACCGTAGACGGACGAGATGACAACTTTCTATCCAATTTATTTCATGAGCCTTTTAAGAGGCCGAAAATATTATTTTGAGTTTTATCTCCTCAAAATTATCAGTATTTAATTTTATATAATTTTAGGAGTCCATTTTTATCCAAATTTAGCCAAAATATTGACTTTTAATTACCTTTAAAATTCCATAAAATTAATATTTCGGGATTTAATTAAGTTATCAGATTTTTTTTTAACTTTTAGTTGGAGTTTTAAAGTTGTATATTTTATATATATAACATCTTCTATTTAATTTAATAATTCTACACCTTATTTTAAATCAATATTACCCTAACAACCTACCCCAATCTCACGTAATATTCAACCTAGCCGCCTCCCTCCCCCATTATTCATCTCCTTCATCGACCAAGTAGCCTCCAAGAAGGACTCCATAGCCTCGATATTTTTGAATCATCAAGAAAGGTTGTTCGTCGTCCCGTCGTCCCGGAAACGTTCTATGCACTTTGCCCTATTAATTCTACGGTGCAAGACATGTTTTCTTCCTCTTTTTCGCACTATATCAGTAATTATTATGTGTGTGTTGAGTGTGCATCGAAATCTTTCAAGAATTTTCAGAAAAGGAATCGGTTTTGACGCTTGTATCTTATTCTTATATGTTGCTTGATCATGCTCACGTTTTCTTCATCCATGGTGCGTCCAGCTGCTGGTCAGGGGTCCCTAGGTTTTGTGAGGGTGATCTAGACTTAAATGGCTCGATTGGTTCGAGCCAAACGAGCCCAAGAAACCAGCTGATGTAGATCGGCCTTCATGGGGCGCAGGTTTAGGGTTTGAGGGAAGGTGGGTTCGTCCTCTGTGCGTGGGCTGCATGGGGTCGGGACCTTGGTCAGGTTCAGACCGCCCAGACGTGGGCTACGTCTGGGCGGTGGAGCTTCGGCCGTCCCAGCGGCAGCAGCCCTAGAAGGGCTGCTGCTCGCGGCCGGGAAGCATAGGAGAAGGGGTATCGGGTTTTAGGGTTAGGGTGGATCCGGGTCGGGTTGTTGGGTCCGGGTCGGGTCTGGAAAGTCATGGGTCATGTTAGTTGGGTCCGGGTCCGGGTTAAGTGAGTCGGGCTCGGGTATTTTATTTTTTTAAGTTTTAAGTTTAATTAAGTGTTAAATGGGCCTAATTAAATCCAAAAATTTAATTGGGTTCCATTTAATTATTTGGGTTGAAATTTAATTATTATTGGGCTTAAATAAATTTAATTAAGTTAGTCCAATAATATTTATGGGTTGGGGGCCCATGGAAGTTATTGGGCCAGTCTTTAGGCTTTTGGGCCCATTGGGCCAGAATAGGTTGTTATTGGGCCAGGAATGCATTAATGGGTTTGAATAAATTAATTGGGCTTAGAAATGTATTTTTGGGCTTAAGTTTGTTAATGGGCCAGTCTCAGTGTTAATGGGCCAGAATTTAAGAAAATGGGCTTGAGTGTTAGGGCCAGCAGTTCAGCACAAACCATGAGAAATTGCATGTGTCCTAATTATATATTTAATTATTTTATGCATGAATGTTATTTTAGTATTTATATGTTAGTATAAAAATTAAATTAAATATATAGGAAGGACACACATTTTATTTAAGTACATGCATTCATGAAATAATTTTATGGCATGATTTAATGTTTAAGGTTGAGCTAGAAAATAATTTTTATGTTGGAAGTTGAAGTAGTGTGACAATTTAAGGGGGACAAGTCCCCACATGTTAAGGGTAGTTTACTACCAGTAAGAGGTGATTCGTCACCGCCGCGTAAGTTGGTTTTAAGAGACTGATCAGTCGAACCTTTTAACTTTAAGGTTACACTACGGATATGACCATGCGATGTTAGAAAAATGATATGCTCAACAATGTTATGTATGCATTATATGATTATATTTAAGTTCAAGTTTAAGCAAGATTTTAAGTTATGATTCATGATTTTAAGCATGTCCATTCATGTATATGTTATGTATTAGTATTTCAGTGATTTAAATTATTTTAAGCCCTTGTTATGTTAGCATGTTGGGCCTTTAGGCTCACTACACTTATATGATGCAGGTGAGTACGTAGAGGAAGATGTAGTTCCTACCGGTGGTGAGGACGTATGAGCGGACATGCAGTGATCCCCCGTGACCGTCGGCTGAGTCTTTATGAACATTTTAAGAATTTTAAACTCTGTTTCTTATTTATTTCTTTTATGTCTTTTCAGTGGTGAATTTTCGTACTATTTTTATTAAATAATTTTATTGCATGCAAACTTTTAATTGGATTGTTTGACAGTATTTTATTTAAGTTTGACTCAGTTATTCAAGTAAGAAATGTTGCATATTTATGTTATTTTTTTTAAATCCGTTTATTTTTTTTTGTGCATATATGTATGGGCATGTATGTACATCTATTTTACTTAGTATTAAAAAAAAATAAAAATTTTCCGCATATGTTATTTTAGAATGTTTGGGTCGTTTCAATTGGTATCAAAGCCGCGTTCTTGGAGGGGTCATCACTGCTATGCGAGCTCAGAAATCCTCGCTACCGGTCTGTAAGTTTTAATTGCTTTTAGTATGATTTATTCGTATCATGTTTAAGACTTAAGCATTTATGTTAGCAGAAAATTTCTAAGTACTTAGTTATGCATGTCGATTTACGTAAAGAAATATGTGGTGGTGCAGAATGCCTCCGAGACCAGTGAACAGGCGTGGAGGATCCCCACCTCCGCAAAACCCTCTATCAGCATTGGAGCAGGCCAATGCAAACATGATGGCCGGGATTACTGCTCTATTGGAGCAGCAGGCAGCACGTCCGAGACTGTCCCATGATGAGGACGTAGCGGAGAGGTTCCAGAAGAAGGGACCGAAAGAGTTCGCAGGGGCCACAGATCCACTCATTGCTGAGGGGTGGATCCGTTCTTTGGAGAGCATCTTTGCTTACATGGGGTTGACTGATGCGGACAAGGTGAGGTGCGCAGTGTACATGCTGAAGGGTGATGCAGACTTATGGTGGGAGAGTGCATCACGGGGAGTGAATCTGACTACTATGCGATGGGCAGACTTCCGGAGGATGTTTTTCTCCAAGTATTTCACTGAAGACGTGCGCAGCAGCATGATTCGAGATTTCATGAGTCTCCGGCAGGGAGACAAGACAGTGGTGGAGTACATTCGACAGTTCGCGAGGGGATATCACCTTGTGCCATTGATTGCTGACAGTGCACCTGAGAAGATGAGACAGTTTGTTGAGGGGCTCAGGGCAGAGATCAAGCATGAAGTTCACATGGCGGATGTCCCTACTTATGAGACTGCAGTCAGTAGAGCCTTGCGTTCTGAGGAGGGTAGGAGAGAGATCCAGAGGGAGCAGCAGGGTAAGAGGCAGTTTCAGTCTGGGTATCAGCGACCATCTTCGCAGCCTCCTGCGGAAAAGCAGTTTACTGGGCCGTCTAAGGGCCCGAACCAGAAGAAGACACAGCAGCAGAGACAGCAGCCTAGGGGCGGGGCCCCTAATACGGGAGGACATCCTACTTGCCCGAAGTGCCAGAAGATGCATCCAGGACCATGTCTTCTAGGAGCGGGCATCTGTTTTCATTGTAAAGAGCCAGGGCACCAGATGGCCAACTGCCCGAGGAAGAAGAACACTACAGGGAGAGTGTTCGTGATGCAGGCTGATGAGGCAGACCCATATACCTCCTTGATCACCGGTATATCTTACCCCTAGTATTTTATAATTTCTTCCTTTGGTTAAGAATTTCGATTTTTCTTTGTGGAATAATTTGTTATTTGGGATTTCCTATCTGCATGTTAGAATAGGAAGCATGTTTTACTTGTGATTAGAATTAAAGGTTATTAGTGACTCATCTTTGGGGGAAAATTTTAGTAGTGGTATGAAGTTGTGGGATTCTTCTGCGTGCAGGGAGAATTCTAGTTGGAGGCAACTCCACGTTTGCGTTGCTAGATTCAGGGGCTACGCATTCGTTTATCTCCCTAGAGTTTATCAGACGGGTAGGCATCACACCTGAGATTGTCGACAGTGGTTATGATGTCACTATGCCATCAGGACAGATTATTACTACCTCTAGGGTCATCCGCGAGCTGGAGTTGGAGCTGCAGGGGCACTCCATTCGCACAGATGTAGTGGTTTTGCCGTTGAGCGGGTTTGATTTGATATTGGGTATGGACTGGTTGACAGTCAATGGAGCTTCGATTGATTTTCGTCGGAGGACAGTGTCAGTGAAACCGCCGTAAGGCGACCCGTTTACTTTTCATGCGTCTCAGGGCAGTGATATTCCTCAGGTGATATCTCTTATTCAGGCGAGGAAGCTGTTGAAACGGGGTTGCCGAGGTTTCCTAGCAAGTGTTGTCACGGCCTCAGAACCAGCTAGTAGATCATTATCATAGATAGAGGTAGTTCGTGATTTTCCGGACGTCTTTCCGGAGGATGTTGCAGGGATTCCACCAGTGAGAGAGGTGGAGTTCAGTATCGACTTATTTCCAGACACTGTGCCTATCTCAAAGGCACCATACAGACTTGCTCCTACCGAGATGAAAGATTTAAATGAGCAGATTCAGGAGTTATTAGAGAAAGGCTTTGTTCGTCCTAGATTTTCTCCTTGGGGAGCTCCAGTGTTATTTGTGAAGAAGAAGGATGACAGTATGAGACTGTGCATCGATTATCGAGAGCTCAACAGAGTCACCGTGAAGAATAAGTACCCACTGCCGAGGATAGAGGACTTATTTGATCAGTTGCAGGGAGCTTCAGTGTTCTCCAAGATCGATCTCCGATCTGGTTATCATCAGCTGCGAGTTAGAGAGGCAGATGTGTCCAATACTGCTTTCCAAACACGTTATGGGCATTACGAGTTCTTAGTGATGCCATTTGGGATGACCAATGCTCCAGCGGTTTTCATGGATCTCATGAACCGGGTATTTCAGCCGTATCTTGATCAGTTCATCATAGTCTTCATTGATGATATCTTGATCTACTCTAGGAGCGTTGAGGAGCATAGGCAACATCTACAGACAGCCTTGCAGACTTTGAGGGAGCATCGTTTGTATGCCAAGTTCAGCAAGTGCGAGTTTTGGCTTGAGCAGGTGGCATTTCTTGGCCACATTATTTCTAGAGATGGGATTGCAGTGGATCAGTCGAAGGTTGAGGCAGTGCAGAAATGGAGTATTCCAAGGAATGCTTCGGAGATTCGCAGTTTCTTGGGTTTGGCAGGATACTATAGGAAGTTCATCAAGGGTTTTTCCTCTATTATTGTACCCTTGACTTCCTTAACCAAGAAGAATGCGAAATTTATTTGGAGTCCAGACTGTCAGAGGAGCTTCGATCAGCTGAAGGAAGCACTCACTACCGCACCGGTTTTGGCGATGACAGTACCACATGAGGAGTTAGTGGTATACACCGACGCGTCTAAGCTAGGTTTAGGCGCAGTACTTATGCAGTGTGGTAAGGTTATTGCTTATGCGTCGAGGCAGTTGAAGATTCACGAGCAGAACTACCCGACACATGATTTGGAGTTAGCAGCAGTGGTCTTCGCTTTGAAAATCTGGAGGCACTATCTGTATGGCGAGAAGTGCAAGATTTTCATGGATCATAAGAGCCTCAAGTACTTCTTCACTCAGAAGGAGTTAAACATGAGGCAACGGAGATGGCTAGAGTTAGTGAAGGATTACGACTGCGACATTAGCTACCATCCAGGTAAAGCTAATGTAGTGGCCGATGCTTTGAGTCGGAAGTCGACAGTGGTATCGTGTTTGACAGTGCAGTTACCACTGCAGAGCGAGATTCAGAGGTTTGATTTGGAGTTTTACTGGAGTGGTCATGCACCGAGCTTGTCAGTGTTGACGGTGCAACCAGTTCTACGAGATCGGATCAGGGATGGACAGCCTTCAGATGAGGAGTTACAGCGGTTGGTGCAGAGGGATGAGGCTAAGGGCAATCTTCTTTTTACTGTCAGTGATGGCATTATTCAGTACAGTGGTCGATTGTGTGTCCCGAACATTGATCAGCTGAGGACTGAGATCCTGACAGAGGCTCACACATCTCCGTATTCCATTCATCCAGGAAGTACGAAGATGTATAAGGATTTGCAGACTTTGTATTGGTGGCCCGGAATGAAGAGTGATATCGCACGATTCGTATCAGAGTGCTTGACTTGTCAGCAGGTCAAGGCAGAGCATCAGCGTCCAGCAGGGCTGCTTAATCCTCTACCCATTCTGGTGTGGAAGTGGGAGAACATCACGATGGATTTTGTAGTTGGCCTTCCGAGGAGTAACAGAGGGTGCACAACTATTTGGGTGATCGTGGATAGACTCACCAAGTCAGCTCATTTCTTGCCGGTGAGGACTACTTACTCGCTGACACAGTATGCAGAGCTTTACATCAAGGAGATTGTTAGACTGCATGGCATACCAGTGTCGATAGTATCAGACAGAGATCTGAGATTTATGTCTGCGTTTTGGAAGAGTTTGCACACCGCATTGGGGACTAGACTTTTGTTCAGTACAGCGTTCCATCCCCAGACATATGGTCAGTCTGAGAGAGTGATCCAGGTTCTCGAGGATCTACTGAGAGCTTGTGTCATCGACTTTCAGGGCTCGTGGGAGACTAGACTGCCATTAGTGGAGTTTACCTATAACAACAGTTTTCAGTCGTCTATAGGTATGGCTCCTTATGCAGCATTGTATGGGAGGAGATGCAGATCTCCTGTGCATTGGGATGAGGTCGGCGAGAGGATTTTACTTGGTCCTGAGATCGTGCAGCAGACAGCTGACATTGTGACTCAGATTCGGGATCGTATGAGGACTGCTCAGAGTCGTCAGAAGAGTTATCCAGATACTCGACGACGAGATTTGGAGTTCGCAGTAGGTGATCACGTGTTTCTGAGAGTGTCACCTATGAAGGGAGTGGTACGATTTGGCCGGAGAGGTAAGCTTAATCCGAGATATATTGGACCTTTTGAGATCTTGGAGAGAGTTGGCACATTGTCCTACCGTTTGGCCTTGCCACCAGGGCTTGCGGCAGTGCACGATGTCTTCCATGTATTCATGCTTCGGAGATATGTCTCTAACCCATCGCATGTGTTGAATTACGAGCCCTTGCAGTTGCCACCTGATCTAGTATATGATGAGAGGCCAGTACGGATCTTGGCTAGGGAGGAGCGGAGACTTAGGACGCGGGTCATACCGATGGTCAGAGTCCAGTGGCTGAATCACTCGGAGGAGGAAGCTACTTGGGAGACCGAGGCAGACATGAGGACTCGCTACCCGGAGTTGTTCGGGTAAGTACTTTAATTTCGAGGACGAAATTCAAATTAAGGGGGGGAGAATTGTAACACCCAGTATTTTTAGTACGTAAATTCGCATGCATAATTAGGGATTTCATTTATTTAGAATTTTAGATTATGGGTTAAATAATTATGTGAAATTATTTGTGCATGTTTTATGTTATTTTTAAGCATTTAACCCATAATTAGTGATTTTTCATGATTTATGGAAATTTAATTATTTTATCGCGTAGACGGGACCGTAGACGGACGAGATGACAACTTTCTATCCAATTTATTTCATGAGCCTTTTAAGAGCCCAAAAATATTATTTTGAGTTTTATCTCCTCAAAATTATCAGTATTTAATTTTATATAATTTTAGGAGTCCATTTTTATCCAAATTTAGCCAAAATATTGACTTTTAATTACCTTTAAAATTCCCTAAAATTAATATTTCGGGATTTAATTAAGTTATCAGATTTTTTTTTAACTTTTAGTTGGAGTTTTAAAGTTGTATATTTTATATATATAAAATCTTCTATTTAATTTAATTATCCTACACCTTATTTTAAATCAATATTACCCTAACAACCTACCCCAATCTCACGTAATCTTCAACCTAGCCGCCTCCCTCCCCCATTATTCATCTCCTTCATCGACCAAGTAGCCTCCAAGAAGGACTCCATAGCCTCGATATTTTTGAAGCATCAAGAAAGGTTGTTCGTCGTCCCGTCGTCCCGAAAACGTTCTACGCACTTTGCCCTATTAATTCTACGGTGCAAGGCATGTTTTCTTCCTCTTTTTTGCACTATATCAGTAATTATTATGCGTGTGTTGAGTGTGCATCGAAATCTTTCAAGAATTTTTAGAAAAGGAATCGGTTTTGACGCTTGTATCTTATTCTTGTATGTTGCTTGATCATGCTCACGTTTTCTTCATCCATGGTGCGTCCAGCTGCTGGTCAGGGGTCCCTAGGTCGTGTGAGGGTGATCTAGACTCGAATGGCTCGAGTGGTTCGAGCCAAACGAGCCCAAGAAACCAGCTGATGCAGATCGGCCTTCATGGGGCGCAGGTTTAGGGTTTGAGGGAAGGTGGGTTCGGCCTCTGTGCGTGGGCTGCATGGGGTCGGGACCTTGGTCAGGTTCAGACCGCCCAGACGTGGGCTACGTCTCGGCGGCAAAGCTCCGGCCAGGGACGGCCGGAGCAGGGCGGCAGTAGCCCTAGAAGGGCTGCTGCTCGCGGTCGGGAAGCATAGGAGAAGGGGTTTCGGGTTTTAGGGTTAGGGTGGATCCGGGTCGGGTTGTGGGGTCCGGGTCGGGTCTGGAAAGTCATGGGTTATGTTAGTTGGGTCCGGGTCCGGGTTAAGTGAGTCGGGCTCGGGTATTTTATTTTTTTAAGTTTTAATTTTAATTAAGGGTTAAATGGGCCTAATTAAATCCAAAAATTTAATTGGGTTCCATTTAATTATTTGGGTTGAAATTTAATTATTATTGGGCTTAAATAAATTTAATTAAGTTAGTCCAATAATTTTTATGGGCTTGGGGGCCCATGGAAGTTATTGGGCCAGTCTTTGGGCTTTTGGGCCCATTGGGCCAGAATAGGTTGTTATTGGGCCAGGAATGCATTAATGGGCTTGAATAAATTAATTGGGCTTAGAAATGTATTTTTGGGCTTAAGTTTGTAAATGGGTCAGTCTCAGTGTTAATGGGCCAAAATTTAAGAAAATGAGCTTGAGTGTTAGGGCCAGCAGTTCAGCACAAACCATGAGAAATTGCATGTGTCCTAATTATATATTTAATTATTTTATGCATGAATGTTATTTTAGTATTTATATGTTAGTATAAAAATTAAATTAAATATATAGGAAGGACACACATTTTATTTAAGTACATGCATTCATAAAATAATTTTATGGCATGATTTAATGTCTAAGGTTGAGCTAGAAAATAATTTTTATGTTGGAATTTGAAGTAGTGTGACAATTTAAGGGGGACAAGTCCCCACATATTAAGGGTAGTTTACTACCAGTAAGAGGTGATTCGTCACCGTCGCGTACGTTGGTTTTAAGAGACTGATCAGTCGAACCTTTTAAGTTTAAGGTTACACTACGGATATGACCATGCGATGTTAGAAAAATGATATGCTCAACAATGTTATGTATGCATTATATGATTCATGATTTTAAGCATGTCCATTCATGTATATGTTATGTATTAGTATTTCAGTGATTTAAATTATTTTAAGCCCTTGTTATGTTAGCATGTTTGGCCTCTAGGCTCACTACACTTATATGGTGCAGGTGAGTACGTAGAGGAAGATGTAGTTCCTACCGGTGGTGAGGACGTATGAGCGGACATGCAGTGATCCCCCGTGACCGTCGGCTGAGTCTTTATGAACATTTTAAGAATTTTAAACTCTGTTTCTTATTTATTTCTTTTATGTCTTTTCAGTGGTGAATTTTCGTACTATTTTTATTAAATAATTTTATTGCATGCAAACTTTTAAGTGGATTGTTTGACAGTATTTTATTTAAGTTTGACTCAGTTATTCAAGTAAGAAATGTTGCATATTTATGTTTTTTTTTTAAATCCGTTTATTTTTTTGTGTGCATATATGTATGGGCATGTATGTACATCTATTTTACTTAGTATTAAAAAAAAATAAAAATTTCCGCATATGTTATTTTAGAATGTTTGGGTCGTTTCACTTCTGTAACCCTTACAATCAATACTGGCTTAGCTTGGATTGCAAATACTCTACTCAGCTGCAAATCTAACACAAAAACCCATGCTAGAAGCACGATAACTCTTGATCAATATAACCACATCAATAGCAGATAAGATCAAATCGTACATCTTTCTACTTAAGCTTCAGTGGTTGATTACATCTGTCTGGATAATACTCTTCCAGCAAATTCCTCAACTCGTCTGTTTCACATCTGTCAGGGTTCATTAGGTACTGATCTCATATTTCAGGAGAATCCTTTAACAATCTCTGCTAATACCTTAGTTATTCTGTGAGACCTCGGTTCTAAACATCTAATTAAGGAGTAAACAATAATTAAGCATACAAGATCCAAGAACTAAAAGCAAAGCCAAAACAAAAGAAATTTTTTTTTTTATATAAAAGGGGCCGCGCTCGGGCGGCCATAAACTGTCGCTCGAGCGCGCCCTACTCCTTGGCGCTACTGGAATACACGGAATGGGGTGCGCTCGGGCTGCTAAAGGAAGCAGCTCGGGCGCCCTCCTACCACAGAAACAGAACAGCAGAAAAAAGCATAGCAACTCCAGCCAAAAGCTAATCCAATGCATCAACTCGAAAGCATGCATTACAAACACGAAACCTCTAATTAATACATAAAGTGCTAATGTTTAACAACTACTCCAAAGTAGGACATACAACGATAATAACACGGCAAAGCTTGCATGACAATACAACATAATAATGAAGTTCATTATCTAAACATGTTCCAAAATCACTAGGTAGACATGTTAACATGACTTCTAAACCGGGTCTCACTACTAGCTCTCCCTCTTGAAGCTAACCATGCCTCTTCTGACTTGATCCTGCCCCACCTGTTGCCAAGTACACATACAAAACAAGCAACAGCCGGATAATCGGTGAGAACGACATTCCCAGTAAAAGCAACATAACAATTAATACAACAATCAAAATGCTTTCAATACAACAATTAAATTAATAACAACATAATGAATGCATGTCTTTTAAACCGGGATATCAATCTGATAAACGAGGGATTGCTGCTGTGCTTTTGGGATCCCGAGGATAAGATCACGTAACAACTCACCGACTCTTCCAATCGAGGTGGTGCCACGTATCTCACTCCTCTAGACTTTGAGCAACTATAATGAGTATGCTAGCACTAGGCGAAACGACTACGACCTAGGCCACTCAATCATAGTTCCCAAATGTCTAAACAAAAAGGGCGGTTTTGCCCGCTGAAAACAAGATTGGCTCAAGATGAATGCATAACATAAACATAACACATAAGTTATTTAACAAAAGCCAATACAATCAAACAAGACACAAGTTCCTCATGCTAGAACAAGTGTAAATGCAAGTATGTGATTTCAAAGGGAAAACTCGAGAACCACAGTCCCGAGTATGCTATCCCGCTACGATGACTGCTTTTACCTTTCAATGCAGTAGCTTCCAACTCTGGATACGCTACAAAAGAGAATCAACAACTATACAATCTAACAACAACAAGGCAACGGTTCAAGGAATGCTCTATACCGTTCTTCGTCCAATTCTCGACGACCAAATGTTGCTAACACAGGGCTTGACAACTCCAAACGAATCTGTTTAGATACAATCAAAGATCAATTACCATGATCGACTTACAAGCCAAGTTCAACAACTTCAAAAACGGTTCAAATCTCCAAAACTCAAACCGACGGCATAACGGCTATAACTGAACAAACCGGCAATGCAGACAGCAGTTCAATAGCGATATAATCTCATAACAATTCTAAGACAACCAAAACAAGGCAATCCCAAAAAATCTCAAATCACAATTTTCGAAAATGGCTTCCAAAAATCATAACAATTCCGAACGTCGCTCAAATTCAAAACCGACAGATAATAGACGATCAGAACTCTGTAGAGAACAACATACTCGAATCTAGAACGATTCTAGCAACATCCAAAAACTAGAATGTATCTGATCGTAGAAAAACTTACGATATAACAGAGCTCTCACTGCAGTGATCGCTAATCTGCCTTCAGAAATAATTTCTAACGGACGGATCGAGCTCGGACTGGAAATCTGGAAGCTTGGAAAAGCTTGAAGGCGTCTTCAATGGAGAGAAGCCGATGAAGAAGAATAAGAAGAAGGAGAAAAGGAGACTTGGTCAATCCAATTCCAAGAGTAAATAATATAACAAATTCAAATTTTGCGTTTTAGTCCTTGAAATTTCCAAAATTTACAAAATAAACCCCGATCAATAAAAAGTTGGCTCATTAACTCTGGAAACTCTGATTATCTCAAATAAGCTCACTTAAGATAAAAACGGGGCTTTACAATTTTCCCCCACTAAGAAGAGATTTCGTCCTCGAAATCAACGAGAACCACAACTCAAGATAGAATAAAGAACTAAAGACAGTAAGAAGAACTCACGTCAACTGAATAACTCTGGAAAACGCTGTCTCATGTCAGACTCTGTCTCCCAAGTCGCTTCCTCGACTCCGTGACGGCTCCACTGTACTTTCACTAATGAAATCAACTTGGTTCTGAGTTGCTTCTCTTTCTGATCAAGGATCTGAATCGGTCGTTCAAAATAGCTCAGAGTCTCGTCTAACTCGGCTTCGTCAGGCTGAAGGATGTGAGTAGGATCTAGATGATACTTTCGCAGCATAGAGACGTGAAAAACGTCGTGAATACCAGATAAAGACGGAGAAAGTGCAAGTCTGTAGGCAAGATCGCCTATCTTCTCAAGAATCTCGTACGGACCGATGAATCTCGGAGATAACTTCCCTCTCTTACCGAATCTGACAGTGCCTCTGAACGGAGAAATCTTAAGGAAAACGCGATCTCCCTGCTCAAAACTCAGAGGTCTACGTCTGACGTCGCATACTTCGCCTGTCTATCTTGAGCTGACTTCATTCTGGTCTGAATGATCTTAACCTGCTTTGCCATATCTCTAAGCATATCCGGTTCCAAATCTGGTGACTCGGACAAGTCATCCCAAAACAACGGATATCGGCATTTCTTACCGTACAATGCCTCAAAAGGCGCCATACCGATACTTGTTTGGAAGTTGTTGTTGTAAGAAAACTCGACAAGAGGCAAAGAATCCTGCCAACTAGTGCCAAAATCTAGCACTACCGCTCGCAGCATATCCTCTAACGTCTGGATAGTCCGCTCTGACTGTCCATCGGTCTGAGGATGATAAGCTGTACTCAGATGCAATCGAGTACCAAGTGCCCTCTGAAGACTGTGCCAGAAGTGAGAAGTGAATCTAGGATCTCTGTCTGAAACGATCGACTTCGGCACACCATGCAATCTCACAACATTGCTAACATACAACTCAGCCATCTGATCATGACGATACGTCATCCTGTACGGAATAAAACACGCAGACTTCGTCAATCGGTCGATCACTACCCAAATGGCATCGCATCCACGAACGGATCGTGGTAGCTTCGTGACGAAATCCATAGAAATGTGATCCCACTTCCATTCAGGAACAGATAGACTGTGCAAAAGACCTCCTGGTCGCTTCCGCTCTGCTTTCACCTGCTGACAATTCAAACACCGAGATACAAACCTTGATATGTCGCTCTTCATTCTCTTCCACCAGAACTGACTCTTCAGATCGTTGTACATCTTACGACCTCCAGGATGAATACTGAACCGACTGCAATGAGCCTCTCGGAGAATACGCTGTCTCAACTCCGCAACATCAGGCACAACAATACGGTTATTCACAAACAAGACGTCATCTCTAACCTGGAATTCAGACTGATGACCCGATCTGACTTTCTCTACTGAAATCTGGATGCTCGGCTCAGACTTCTGTACTTCTCTGATTGCAACAAACAACTCTGGCTCGGCTTGAATGGCAAACACTCTGATAGTCTCCCTATCTGTTTCAAACTCTAAACCAGAAGTGCAACAATCATCGATCAACTGAGAAACACCAATAGTAGAAAGAGATAAAGAACAAAGCTTTCAGCTCAAGGCATCTGCAACTGCATTCGACTTCCCCGGATAATACTTGATCTCACAGTCGAAATCCTTCAACAGATCTAACCATCTTCTCTGTCTCATATTCAGCTCTGCCTGTGAAAACAAGTACTTAAGACTCTTATGGTCAGAAAAGATCTCGAAAGACTCACCATAAAGATAGTGACGCCAGATCTTCAAAGCAAATACAATCGCAGCTAGTTCCAGATCATGAACCGGATAAATAGTCTCGTGCTGTTTCAGCTACCTCGATGCATACGCTATCACATGCTTATGCTGCATAAGAACACAACCCAAGCCTCGGCTAGAAGCATCACAATAGACTGTGAAACCTCCAGTACCCTTCGGAATAGAAAGAATCGGAGCACTGGTCAGTCTCCTCTTCAGATCAACAAAGCTAGCCTCGCAATCTGAAGTCCAGACAAAAGGCGCATTCTTCTGAGTCAGCTGGGTAATTGGCTTGGCAATAGACGAGAAACCCTCGATGAAACGACGGTAGTAACCGGCTAAACCCATGAAACTTCGGATCTCAGGTACTGATGTCGGTCTAGGCCAATTCATAATCGCTTCGATCTTGCTGGGATCAACAGAAATCCCATCTTCAGAAATAATATGACCGAGAAAGACAACTCGATCTAACCAAAATTCACACTTAGACAGCTTGGCAAACAACTGCTCAACTCGCAAAATCTGCAGTACGGTCCTCAAGTGCTCTGCATGGTCAGTATGGTTCTTCGAGTAGATAAGAATATCATCGATGAAAATAATGGCAAACTCATCTAAATAACGCTGAAAGATACGGTTCATCAAACCCATAAAAACCGCTGGAGCGTTAGTCAATCCGAACGGCATGACTATAAACTCGAAATGACCATACCTCGTTCTGAATGCGGTCTTAGGAACATCTTCCTCTCGCACTCTCAGCTGATGGTAGCCTGACCTCAGATCAATCTTAGAATAGACAGAAGAACCCTGCAGTTGATAAAAAAGGTCATCTATTCTGGGTAAAGGATACCTGTTCTTGACTGTAGCCTGATTCAATTGGCGGTAGTCGATACAGAGTCGCATAGAACCATCCTTCTTCCGTACAAACAGAACAGGAGCACCCCAAGGCGATACACTGGGTCTGATATATCCCTTGGCAATCAAATCTTCAAGATGTTCTTTCAATTCTCTCAATTCAACAAGTGTCATACGATAAGGAGCTTTTGAAATAGGTTGAGTACCTGGCACTAAGTCAATGCTGAATTCAATTTCTCGAATAGGCGGCAATCCAGGAACATTTCCGGAAACACATCCGCAAATTTTCTAACCACTGGTATATCGACCAAAGCTGGGCTAGATTTCAGTACATCAACTACATACACCAAAAATCCTTCTGCACCTCTCTGTAGCAAACGAGTCATAGATAACACTGAAATCAAAGGAATTCTAGATCGAGAACCCTTACCAAAGAATTTCCACTCGTCTGCCATTTCAGGTCTGAACCTGACAACTTTCTGAAAACAATCGACTGTTGCCCTGTACTTGGTTAAAGCATCTATACCGACAATACAATCAAAATCTGACAGTCCAAGCACAATACAGTCAAATTCTAGAAAATTTCCCTCAAAACAGAGCTCACTGTTCCTGACTAATCTGACAAAAACAATTCCTCCACCCAAAGGTGAAGTAACAGCTACTACTGTAGGCAACAATTCAGTTGGCAAAGCATGCAATAATACAAATTTCTCAGAGATAAAGGAATGGAAAGCACCTGTATCTATCAAAACATGAGCAGAATGACCAAAAATCGAACAGTTACCTGCTATAACATCATCAGGTGCTGCTTGAGCCTGATCCTCCGTCAGAGCAAAGACTCGTGCTTGCTGTCTCAGAGGCTGATTTGCACTGGTACTACCTCCCTGTCTGTTCTGCTGTTGAGGCTGTAAAGAGTGCACTGTAGAAGACTGTCTCTCAGGCTGGGCTGCAGATCTAGACAAACTCCCACTCTGAGCTCTATCTCTGTTACGCTGTGGGCACACTTTAGAGAAGTGTCCCGGTTGCTGACAGGTGTTACAATTGCCGAAGACTCCCACACACTGATTCAGTGAGTGTCTTCCTCCACACTTGCTGCAGTACAAGGATGATGACCCAGAACTCGGTCCTGAACCGAATTTCTTCGAACCACTGGAACTGGACGAACTGTTCCCCTGCCTCTTGAGTTGTTTACCTCTGGCCTTGTACTGATCCTTTCTGTTTCCCCCACTGCTACCACCTTCATACCTCTGCTGCTGGTTCTGATGTTGAGGTGGCTGATTCTGGTACTGAGATGGTGGGTTCTGATACTGCCTCTGCTGCTGAGGTGCCCCCTGATTACCTTTTTGCCTCCACAAGCCTGCTTCTGCTCCCTTTGCGTGATTCATGGCATCCGCAAAGTTGCTAGGCCTGTTGGTGTTAACCAACGTGAAGACATCGGGGTTCAACCCGTTTATAAACTGATCTGCCTTTGCTTCTTCATCTCCGGCAATTAGCGGTGCAAAATGCAACAGACTATCGAACTTAGCCACGTACTCCTCAATGTTCAGATTCCCTTGCCTCAAATTGGCAAACTCTGCTCCCTTATCTTTGCGATACGAGATAGGGAAAAACCGCTTATAAAACTCAGATTTAAAAAGAGTCCAAGTAACCTCTGTACCTCTACTCTCAAATGCTTTCTTTGTCATGATCCACCAGCTCTTAGCACCACCACGCAGCTGATGAATTACTAACCTGATTCGGCGGTCATCTGTGTAGTCAATGGAATCAAACAACTGATCCATATCATCCAACCAACTCTCACAGTCAACTGGATTTTCTGAACCCATCAACAACGGCGGATTGAACGACTGAAACCTCTTCAGCAAGGTTTTCATAGGAGTCGCTGAAGCATCCAACTGATCAACTTCAGTGCTAGCTTGCTCAGTCGTAGGAATAACTGACGGTGTGTTTCTGTTTATCACTCGACGAGGACCCATCTGATAATCAAAGGTTAGGACACGAGATATCTCAATCACTACAATCAGTGCCCTTACAACCGCTTGGAATACCGGATACCAGTCGATAACAGAAACAGATATATCTCAAGTAGATCATGCTTTATTAATTTAAATCACACAACCATGTAATTCAAATAATGCTCAAACAATAAAGCATGCTCGCATGGAATTAAGTACACAATAAAATAATTCAAACACATGAGAGGAGCCAATACATGCAGACTCGATCTACCCGCTCACTCTAGTTCGACCAAGAATCTTAACGCTCTGATACCACTTAATGTGAGACCTCGGTTCTAAACATCTAATTAAGGAGTAAACAATAATTAAGCATACAAGATCCAAGAACTAAAAGCAAAGCCAAAACAAAAGAAATTTTTTTTTTTATAAAAGGGGCCGCGCTCGGGCGGCCATAAACTGCCGCTCGAGCGTGCCCTACTCCTTGGCGCTACTGGAATACACGGAATGGGGTGCGCTCGGGCTGCTAAAGGAAGCAGCTCGGGCGCCCTCCTACCGCAGAAACAGAACAGCAGAAAAAAGCATAGCAACTCCAGCCAAAAGCTAATCCAATGCATCAACTCGAAAGCATGCATTACAAACACGAAACCTCCAATTAATACATGAAGTGCTAATGTTTAACAACTACTCCAAAGTAGGACATACAACGATAATAACACGGCAAAGCTTGCATGACAATACAACATAGTAATGAAGTTCATTATCTAAACATGTTCCAAAATCACTAGGTAGACATGTTAACATGACTTCTAAACCGGGTCTCACTACTAGCTCTCCCTCTTGAAGCTAACCATGCCTCTTCTGACTTGATCCTGCCCCACCTGTTGCCAAGTACACATACAAAACAAGCAACAGCCGGATAACCGGTGAGAACGACATTCCCAGTAAAAGCAACATAACAATTAATACAACAATCAACATGCTTTCAATACAATAAATTAATAACAACATAATGAATGCATGTCTTTTAAACCGGGATATCAATCTGATAAACGAGGGATTGCTGCTGTGCTTTTGGGATCCCGAGGATAAGATCACGTAACAACTCACCGACTCTTCCAATCGAGGTGGTGCCACGTATCTCACTCCTCTAGACTTTGAGCAACTATAATGAGTATGCTAGCACTAGGCGAAACGACTACGACCTAGGCCACTCAATCATAGTTCCCAAACGTCTAAACAAAAAGGGCGGTTCTTCCCGCTGAAAACAAGATTGGCTCAAGATGAATGCATAACATAAACATAACACATAAGTCATTTAACAAAAGCCAATACAATCAAACAAGACACAAGTTCCTCATGCTAGAACAAGTGTAAATGCAAGTATGTGATTTCAAAGGGAAAACTCGAGAACCACGGTCCCGAGTATGCTATCCCGCTACGATGACTGCTTTTACCTTTCAATGCAGTAGCTTCCAACTCTGGATACGCTACAAAAGAGACTGTATCAACAACTATACAATCTAACAACAACAAGGCAACGGTTCAAGGAATGCTCTATACCGTTCTTCGTCCAATTCTCGACGACCAAATGCTGCTAACACAGGGCTTGACAACTCCAAACGAATCTGTTCAGATACAATCAAAGATCAATTACCATGATCGACTTACAAGCCAAGTTCAACAACTTCAAAAACGGTTCAAATCTCCAAAACTCAAACCGACGGCATAACGGCTATAACTGAACAAACCGGCAATGCAGACAGCAGTTCAATAGCGATATAATCTCATAACAATTCTAAGACAACCAAAACAAGGCAATCCCAACAAATCTCAAATCACAATTTTCGAAAATGGCTTCCAAAAATCATTACAATTCCGAACGTCGCTCAAATTCAAAACCGACAGATAATAGACGATCAGAACTCTGTAGAGAAAAACATACTCGAATCTAGAACGATTCTAACAACATCCAAAAACTAGAATGTATCTGATCGTAGAAAAACTTACGATATAACAGAGCTCTCACTGCAGTGATCGCTAATCTGCCTTCAGAAATAATTTCTAACGGACGGATCGAGCTCGGACTGGAAATCTGGAAGCTTGGAAAAGCTTGAAGGCGTCTTCAATGGAGAGAAGCCGATGAAGAAGAAGAAGAAGGAGAAAAGGAGACTTGGTCAATCCAATTCCAAGAGTAAATAATATAACAAATTCAAATTTTGCGTTTTAGTCCCTGAAATTTCCAAAATTTACAAAATAGACCCCGATCAATAAAAAGTTGGCTCATTAACTTTGAAAACTCTGATTATCTCAAATAAGCTCACTTAAGATAAAAACGGGGCTTTACATATTCACTATCTCAACCTTGCTAGGATTCATCACAATCCCGTTGTTTGAAACCATATAGTCAAGAATCACAACTCTATCCAGTTAAAATTCGCACCTGGACAGTTTGGCATACAATTGCTCTGTCTACTTCGACTCATTCATCCACTAATTCAAGATATCATCGCTAAATAACACAATAAATTCACCAATAAATCTCCGACAGATTCTGTTCATTAAACTCATGAACATCGCTGAAGTATTCATCACACCAACAGCATAATCAGGTCTTAGGCACAACTACCTCACTGATTTTCACTTGATGATATCTAAACTCAAACAATCTTTGAATAGACAAAATCACCATACCACTGGTTAAACAAATCGTCTATTCGCTGCAACAGATACTTCTACTTTACGGTAGTCCTGTTCAATAGGCTATAGTCGAAATATAATCTCATCGACCCATTTTCTTCTCTCCTTTGGCAACAAAGGACTTCAAAGCAGAATACCCGGTCTAATATATTCTGTGACTAGCAATATCTATCAGTTACGAGCCATCACTTCCAATTATATGATTCTCTAATTCAACATCAGATAGTCTCGAAGGTAATTACTCAAATAATGATCATCAAAATAAAGTAAATTCTGGACAATAATCGCTGCAAAGTGAAAACAACTCACTTGCATTTCAATACTAGGATGGATGCTTCAATGCAAGCTCGAAAACTAAGGAATACGGGCCAATAAATAATAAACATAACTGGTGACCAATTCATCAATAATGCAATATTATACAATACCCCAAATCAGGATTGATAGCGTGGCTTTATGATGAGATATCTACACACGCGTATCAATTAGAACAGAGTTCTAAGCATTCTCAATTATTGCACAAAGACAAGTAGATTATTATGGAATCCGATAAAAATTCACCCAACTCAATATCAAGGTCCAGAACTAAAAATTCAAATATCAAGAATATAACTTCCCAAGTTCCTACTCAGAGAACAATCGAGATCAAATGACAAGAATCATAAAATTTAATGTCATGTGAATCAAGAATACATGACTACGATAAAACTCGAATATCAGCAAAATAATCGAAGGAAGGCTCAACTGTAACTGAATTCTGAATTCCAAAACACTAATGTCATTAGCATACTCTTCAACCCAAAAGATATCATAAACTCAATGTTCTTATAGGGTACATTTGGATCACTAAATCAGTTCTACTAGATCAATGAAGCAAACTTAGCATTACCGCTATATCGATTCATCTACCTTTAGAAGGTTATAAACAATTCTAGCTTTGATCTCAAAGTGTTTACCACACTAGCACAAAGCTTATAACCCATTCCTGAAATAGAATTCAAACCATATAATTCTAATCTCAAGAATTCTTATATCGCCTAATTTCAATCACTGATCTAATCTGATCAATTTCCTGGACTAGTCTGAAATCTATCATATCGAGGATTTATCTCTGTTTTGCTTGAGGTTATCTGATAAAATCAATTCAATCATCGATAGACATCACAATATCAGATCTTACCTCACTCAATTCCGGCCACAACAGGTCTTAGGGAATGATAAATCAATATCCTCGAGAATAGATTTCATCTCTGTCCTTTCAATCTCATATCATCACTAGCCAAACGCATCCAGTTCTGATATGACTTTTCCGTATCTATCTCATACAGAAACCTGCAATCAAAATCTCATGCAGATACACAATGGTCATAAGTAACCACAATCAATTCTCTACCTATACCGTAGCCATCACATAACCATGACTTAGTCCAGCGCTACTCTTTAAGCTAAAGAGCATACAATTTCTTGCGTAACAAGGAGACGTACATGTTATACTGAGACCATACAACCAACAACATCAATAAATCATAATCCTAATCTCAGTTCCAGCATTTCTTAACTCAATAAACTCCATGAGCATACCTGGCTTGCTTGACAAGGAGACATACCTCATACTCCTCAGTCTTCTGAGTATTGCTCGATTCCCTACTCATAAAACTCATGAGCGTACCCTTGTCTTCCTCACACATCATTTTCTATTTACATGTGTAGCACAAATATCAATATGCTCAATAAACACATAAGCATATAATTTACAACACATAAGTATGTAACTTGATGCCAGCATATTCAACATCAGAAAGATAACACATGCTAGCATATAGTCAGACAATTTCTCAAAGGTAGAAACATGCTCGTATCGAATTCACATAATCAAGCAATGCATTAAACTCATGCATAATGAACTCATGCGACTCAATCTACCCCACTCAGCTTCTAATGTCGACTCAAGACACCTTATAGCTATGATACCAAACAATGTGGGACCCCGGGGTTCGTCTAATAAAAATACCATAATTAAACAATTACAGCATTTAAAAGAAGCAGCACAAGAACCAAACAAATTTTTTTTTTATTTAAGATGACCCTCGCTCGATCGGTAGAACTTCACCGATCGAGCGAGCAAGAATTGCCAACTCTCGGGTTTGAGCAAAAACAGGCCCCGCTCGATCAGTAGAACTCTACCGATCGAGCGGCCAAGCCCTGTTCGAAAATTCTGCAGATCACTTGTGCTGATTTTGCTGTTAAAAATAAACCATTAAATGATACCATTGGTTTCCCCTTCAAAACTTGAAGATTCAACAACCAAGAAGCATGCTAAACTTACTCCCAACATGATCCAACAACACATAATCTATACAACTCTAAACTATGCAAAGCTATACAATACAAAAGTTGGATACCATCAAAACTCAACATGGTTTAAAAGTAAGTTCCCAACAACAAGCTACAACACAACCCGGAGCACCACTTCTAAACTCTTCCCAATGCTCATGGCCTCCTATAACTTGGCCCTGAAACACCTGTTGCAATGCACACACAAAAACAAAGCAACAGCCGGAAAACCGATAAGTCTAAAGACTTAGGCCCCGTTTGGTTTCAAAAGCCAGGCCAAAAAATCACTTTTTTAAGTTCTTTTTATTTAATAAAGTGTTTGGCTGACCAGAAAAGTGCTTAAATAAACACTTTTTTAAGTCAAAATTAGAGCTTTTTTAAAAGCCAAAAATTATAGCTTAAAAAAGTGCTTTTTTTTTAAAATGTCTACCAAATCCAAACGGGATCTTAGTATGAAAGACGGAACATATAAATAATCACAAGTAGCCATAGCATGCATTTCAAATCATAAATAACACCTTATGAAATGCAAAATAAATTAAATGGCTAAGAAGGAATAAGGCTCAAAGGCAACACCGGTTTAGATGCTAAAACACATCACTCACCATCAATGCTAGAACTCCTCATTGATGTTATAAACCCGGCTTTAGGTATCAATGCTCGAATCTCATCACTGATACACGATATCGATGCTTATTACTCATCAACGATATCAAGGCAAATCGGAGAGAAAGGTTAGGCGCAAGGAAACACAACGAGATGACACAATACACAATCACCTCATAATATAGCCTAACAAATAAGCCACCAGCTCATAACTCCAATAAAGAAGAGCAAAACACATAAACACATAAACTAGAAACTATTGTGTTATTTAAGGGATCGAGAGATCAAACACATCTCGATGCTTATTCCCTGCTTTGGTCATCGTCGAATCATACCTTCCAATCTTGATAGCTAAGTAGCTCCAATCCTCAAGCTACAATACACACCAAGCTTGTATCAACTCACTAGATAGAATGGTAGCAGTTCCAAGGGCTAGAACTCAAACCTTGATCTACTTCTTCGACGACCCGAATTCTTCGATTCGAATTTGATATGTTCTTCACCTTCAAGATGAAATGAAGTGTTCTATTATCTCACATCATCTCACAATCGCATTCAAATTCTATCAAAGCTCAAACAACTACAAGACTTGATTTATCAACCAAAACTCAAACCGACGGCGCACCGATTCGAAACCGGCAATTCCTACAACTTATGAAACATCTAAACATTGATATATAACTCATATCAATATCATTTCTTCAACATAATTTCGAAATCCAGCAGCATGTATTTCCAGAAATTTATTAAACGTAAACTGACGGCATAACGATACAAATTCGGTAACCGAAACTGAAATCTATCAATTCTAACCACCAAGTCTACTTCCAATATATCACAAACCACCAAAATATCAACTTAAACCAGCATATCAGAAGGTGCAAGGATTCGAAATATATTCTGAAAATCATAACAATTGCATATATTGTCAATTCTTCATTCCGGCTTCGATATCATAAAGAATATAACTCAAGAATACATATTCATAATCAAATCTGATTTTCTCCCACTTCCAGTTTTCAAAACATGCTGAAAAGAGATAAAACTTATATCAAATCGAAGCTCTCGTCGCAAGGATCGCAGCACTATTTTCAAAATTGAAATCAGACAACCGGACCACAAGATATCAAGGTTTGAAAACAATAGCAAAGAAGAAAATGGAGGGTCTCGGCTTTTTCTCTAAAATTTCTGAATGAAATCTGCCACTACACGTACAAGGTGATGACTAAGCAAGGAAATCAGATAAATTCAAGACAATTTGCTTTTTAGTCCCTCAACTCTTCATTATTTGCAAACTAGTCCCCGGACAAGCGATTTAATTCAATTCAATCCTAAATAATTTAAAAATATTAGAATTTAATTCAAAACTCTAAATATTCTCAAATTAAATAATCTCGAATCAAAATTAAATAATTTCGTACTGATCGCAGTTTAGTCCTTGAACTTCTCTATATTTGCAAATTGATCCTTGCTCGGATTTCATCATCGACTTAAATCTTCTTTCATTCTCAGAACTCGGAATTTAATTCTTAAATTTCAGAAATATTCAATTCAAATATTTCCCTATTTTAATTTAAAAATCCCGGAATTTAATTCTCAAACTCCGTAAATTCTCAAATTAAATATTTTCAGCTCGAAAATTAAATCTCTAATTTCCATAATTTTCCAATTACTCATTTCCAAACTTCGGAATTTAAATCTATAATTTCGTAATTAATAACTTAATATTTTAGAGGCCTTACAACTTGTCTTTGAGTCTTTATGTTATTGAATGAATTTTCTTTGGAAGATATTAGACAGGTAAGGGTATAAAGAAATGATGATTTGTTTGAAGAGTTGATATTGACTTATTGATTTGATATGAGTTTGTAAATAATGATAGCATGTCTTGCTTAAATGCAATGTTTGCAACTTGATTTATAGCATGTTGAGTTAATATGTTTTAAGTTGCCTTAAGTCTTATTTATTGAATAATTGATATATACTTCAAGTTGAATTACTTGAGATTATGCATGTTTATGTTGTTTTATACTGGGATTAAATTCTCACCGAAGTCTCTCCGGCTATTGTCTTATTTGTATGTGTACATGACAATAGGTGGGACTGGAACGAGTCCGGGAAGACCTGAGATCGAGAGAGAATAGAGTGGTGATCCGGGTTTAGATATAGAGTTGCTGTCAAATTGTATCAACTTGAGATATAGTTGGTTGTATGCTATGATTTTAGCTTTTGATGTACTACATTAGAGTTGTTGAAGAACTAGTAGACATCTCCTTATGAATGTTATTTTATTGTTGCTATGAATAAACTTTGTGTTGAGATTTTGAGACATGAAGTTAGCATAAGCATGTTAGATAGTGTTGGTTATGACTTATAGATGTATTCTTTTGAGTTGTATATGAAATGAAGCATGTTGAAACTCATGTTGTGAATCTTAGTATTGCCTTGATTCTTATTAGACTTGAACTTTTAGTCTAGAGATTCTACTACTTTGAGATGTATAACACATGATCTTGTTGGGTTTGAGTTTTTGATGTTATCACCTTCTCTTGTACATTTGGTTTTGTTGGAAGAGGTTATATAGTATAAATCTTCATTGTACAGCAGAAAATCAGAGTTTTTTAGCAGCTGACAGAGTGCAGCTCGCTCGAGCAGAACCCGAGGCTCGCTCGAGCGAGCCAAGGGGGGGTCTTGGACCCGAGCATCTCTCGCCCGAGCGAGGGGTGAGGCTCGCTCGAGCGAGCCACATTGATTAAAAAAAAATTCTTTTGGTTTTGGCTTTGATGTTTGGCCTTAATTCATGAACCTTAGATTATTATTTGATTCGAGAGATTAAGAACCGGGTCGCCACAAATTTCGAACTAAAATTTGTCGCAAAATTATTCTTGTTTCGACTTTAGAGTTTCTAAACTGATTCATAGATCACTCAGTCTCTTCTTTTTTGCTTCTAATACTGGAAACAAAGATATTGGAAATTCAATTCTGTCATATTGTTTTCCATTTTGTGTTGTCAATACTGATTTCCAAGTAATTCATACAACATTTCCAAACAACTGAATGGATATATAATCTGTTGTAGTGTGCCTCTTCCAAAATGTGATATCTCGTGTCTAGATTATCTGGCACAATCAAACGAATATTCATCTCAAATTCCAGTATCTCTGATCTGTTATTTCGTCTCATATCTCAAGTTCAAAACAAAGTCTTTAATCAGTTGATCAAGAATTCTTCTAATTTTCTTCTTTCTATTTCTCAAGTTCTGAAAAAATCATACAATAAATCCAAAACTCTTACTGATACTCTGAATCAAACTTTCTATCAGTTACGAGCCAACAACATAAAAATATACTGAATACATATATCAATTGATCAACAACTCTGGAAATTCATAATCAAAGAAACTCACTCAAGTCAAGGCCATCCAAAGAGCAAATATTCTGAATGACAAAATCTGCTAAGTGAAAACAACTCACTTGCATCTCGACTTAAAGCGAGTGAATTAAAATTAGACTCTATCAAGGAATAAGTGCCAATCAAAATCAATCGAGGTCGAATACAAAACCTCATAATCGATATCAAGAAATTCAAGAGTCGTGATCCTATGATATAATAGATTCAGCAAAATCAAAAAGAAGGCTCAACTATAGCTGATTTTCATATTGATCTTATCAGATCTCTAAATTCTTCACAAATAATCATGATTGATCCATAAACTTATTCAATACCCAAAATAAAGCGGAACCTGAATTTGGGAACTCGTACTATATTTCAAGTAACACAATCAACTTCAATTCAATCTTATTTCTTTCAAACTATAATTCAGCTTTTCAGATTCAATTACTGATATCTTCTTTCATAGTCGTTTACCCAGGTTAGCACATAACAACTACTTCAGATAAAGGTTCAACATAAAGTTAATGTAACATAATAAATTATGCAACTATATCTGTATGCAATGCACCTAGATTCATCAGTATGCAGGAAAATTACTTAAAGCTCAAATGTACCTGTAGCGTCATCATTTGGTGCATTTTGAACCGAGGTATCTGTAGATGCTTGTTGCCTAAGAGCTGGATCTTCATTCAGGTTTTTCCTTGTTCCCCATGGATTAGGACACACTCTTGAAAAATGTCTCATGATAGCAACGATGACATTTTCCTAAAGTTCCTCGGCATTCATTGCTTGCATGCTTTCCTCCACAATGAGTACAGTATTCACCGGAATATTCTGCTTTCTGACCCAGACCAAGCTGCTTCGGTCTGCTAGAGCTAGAAGAGTCACTTCCAGACTTTTTGAACTATTGCCTCAAATACTTTAACCGTTCTTCACTTCCACTGACACTACCTCCTGCCTCATATCTGCTCTGTGCTGACAAATGTGACTGAGATTGCGGTTGTTCGAAATACTGAGGCACGATTGAACTTTCTTTCTGTCTCATAAAACCGGCTTCAACTCTTTTAGCTCTGTCAATAGCATCAGCCAATCTATTCGGTCTCCCCGCATCTATCCAAGCATAAATTTCCATATTCAGTCCATTGATAAACAAATTCGTTTGGAATTCTTCATCCTGAATCACGTGAGGAACAAATCGGAGCAAGTTGGAGAATTTAGCAACATACCCATCTATAGTCATATTTCCTTGTTGCAAGTTAACAAATTCTCCAGCTCTATCTTCTCTATAAGATTTCGGAAGAAATCGTTGACAAAAATTCAGTATTAAATATCTGCCAAGAAATTACTATACCTCTGTTTTCCAGACATTGTTTCATCGCAAACCACCAACTTCTTGCTAAATCTTGCAGTTGGTATACGACTAGCTTGATTCTTCGGTCATCAGAGTATTCTAAAGATTCAAACAATTGATCAAGCTCTTCTAACCAACCTTTACAAGCACTGGTATCTTCGGTCCCTTTCAAAGTTGGCGGATTATACGTCTGAAATCGTTCAAATAGCACCTCCATCGGTGTGAGTGTAGCATCCATCGATTCTGATAGTTTACTACAATATTGATCTGTTCAGTCGAAGGTACTTACTTCACTTGCGGAGTACTGTTCGATTCAATCTTGGGTGCTTACATCACCCTAAGAACCTGACTTCACTTGCGGAGTACTGTTCGATTCAATCTGGGGTGCTTACATCACCCTAAGAACCTGACTTACTTTAAAATAAGATCCATAAGCAGCACAGATATTATAGTATTCAAATCATTAAAATACATATAATCTCATGCTTTGCCATACTACACATGCTTACAACTCTTCATGCTATTCAAAGAAACATGTTTACAAAGAATTCAAAACTTCATGCGAATTCACATAATCAAGTAAACACGAAAGCATATAAGCATATAATTCCTTCAATCAGTAAATCATGTTCGCATACATTATATCAAATTAAGTAAAGCATAAATCAAGCAATACTAAAAATGCATGCGACTCAATCTACCCCGCTCAACTTCTAACTCATTCCAAGAACTTACGCTCTGATACCACCTGTTAAGAGGACTCGGGCACTAATCTCTCAAATCATAACGGTTAATCCAAGATCATGAATTAACACCAAGCAATCAAGCAAGCAAAGGCTAAATTTTTTTTTTTTATATAAGACAACCCTGCGCGCGCGCAAGCTCGCCTCTCGCGCGTGCGCAGCTCAATGGGCCAGCAGACCCCAAGGCCTGGCCTGCACGCGCGCGCGATCAGGGGCTCGCTCGTGCGCAGGCCAGACGTCCAAAAAAAAATAAGCGCATGGTTGCTACTGTCAAAACATTCCATGCCAATTCTGAACATCTAAACAAAATATAACAAAGCTAACATAATCCTATCCAAGAGAATGCAAACAAGTTCATGCCAATTTCTCTAAGATATATCAAAGCTAAAGGCATAAATTGAACAAGTATTTTCATAACCAAGAGAGCATGATGCTACAAGAAGATAAGTCTCATTTCTTTATATAAACCAACTCAAGTTTACATGTAGAATCTACAAAAAGTAACTCAACTAGATTTCAAGGTAGCAACATCATATACATCTAGATTAAAGGCTAGTCTCAAGCTTTAATACAAACATCAAACATGAAAATATATTAACGTCTCAACCAATGTTTCAACAACTCAATATTGGAATCCAAATCTAACATGTTTTGACAAAACATAAACTTCTTCTAACACCCGAGTCTCCACTCTAATCTCTCAATCTCTCGCTTCCCTGTCAAGTCCGACTCGCTTACTCTTCAACCTGATGCAATGCACACATACAAGCAAAACAACAGCCGGATAACTCCGTGAGAATAAATATCAGTATGAAAGACATCTATATAAATCAAGTAGATATAACTCAACAAGTAAATCTACTATCACAATCATCATTTTCTTATACCCTTACTTGTCGAATATATTTCAAAGAAAATTCATTCAGAACATAAAGACTCAAAGACAAGTCGAGGGTTCAAGGATTCAAGTCTGACAGAATCGATATTTTCAAAAATCATTTCGTTGGGATCCCGAAAATATAATAAGGCCACAAATCAAGCCTCCCACCTACACTCCCGCTCGAGGTGGTAACAATCTCGTATTCCCTGGACTGTGAACACTATACTGAGAACTGTGGCAAAAAGAAATCAAGTCAGATCTCTAGCCTCTCATATACAAGTTCACCACGTCCAATATTTTCTTTTCGATTCTGTTTTCAAGGTTTCGAAAGAATTGTGGCTCAAGAGGTTTACTATCAACTCTAAAATCAATCTACCACAACTCAACAAGTACATTATGTTTGAATCAAACAACTCATATATCAACCAAATCAACTAAGTCAAGTAATTCATTTAAATCATAAAAGATTAAGTAAAACAACTAATCATGCATGTATGTGATTTAATAAACTCGAAAACCACCACGTTCTCGAGTTATTCTACCTGTCGAGGTTAATGTCGAATCATATCTTTCTTCTCTTGTTCTAAACTTCTCAAACTCTTGCAAATTCTGATCACACAAGCTTCTTCAAAATCTGCTCAAACCTTCTTGCTATTTCAACTCTAGTTGTGTCCAACTTATAGCTCATGTCAATTCAATTTCGGACTCGTCGAATCGACTTCGATACCTTTCAAATTAAATCTGAATTGAAGTGTTTACAAGTCATATATTAGCATTCAATTTCATCTAATCTCACAATTGCTTTAACACTTCAAAACTTGCCAAGATAACCGACATTCAAACCGGTATCGTATCGGTTACAAACCGGCACCGAGAAGTCCTATCTATTAATTCTAACAACTTACACAACCTTCAAACATTGATATCTACTTCATATCAATATCATTTCATTACTACAATTTCGAAATCAACATCTCAATTTTTCAGAAATTCATCAAACTAAAATCGACGGCGTAACGGCTCGAATTTGGTAATTCCAAAAGCATAAACACCATCAATACTATACTTCAAACCCATTTCCATACTCAATTCAATCCATATCACACGAAATCAGTAACCCAAAAATTCCAGAAATTTCAGAAAATAGTCCATAATTCAAAAACATGTCCAAACGACGATATTTTCTAAATCCGACTTAGATACGCTATCGTCGTATATACTAGAACACGTTTATACAATCAAATCGTAATTCTAACAACATCTCAAAATTAAAACAAGGTAGAATTTAGCCAAACTTACGTCAAAGTGTAGCACTCAAATCCGTGATCACAAATATACGATCAATTTGAAATTCTACCGACCGGATCGAGTTTTACCGGAATTGCAAAGAACAAAAATGGTTTGGAGCTTTCCTTCCTTCTCCCACGGTTGGAGCTGCTGAATGGAATCTGAAGAACATGATACATACACGTATAGTGCATCAAATATAAGCCATGTGTAATCCACTTGCTTTAGGAAATTGCACTTTGGCCCCTAAACTTTTGGACAATTGCAAATCAGTCCCCGAACAAGCGATTTAATTCACTTTTAATCCTAAATAATTTAATAATAATAGAATTTAACTCTAAATTCCAAATATTTTCAAATTAAATATTCATGGATTAAAATCGCATTTTAGTCCTTGAACTTCTCAATATTTGCAAATTGGGCCCTCCTCGAGTTTCTTCTTCAAATTAAATCCTCTTTAATTCCAAAACTCAGAATTTAAATCTTAATCTCATAAATATTCAATTAGAATATTTATTCTCTTAATTTAAGAATCCCGGAATTTAATTCCCAAATATCCGTAAATTCTCAAATTAAATATTTTCGGCTCGAAAATTACATCTCTAACTTCCATAATTTCCAAATACGAAATTTAAATCTCTAATTCCGTAATTAATATTCATATTTTCAGGGCCTTATAGTATATGTGTGTGTATAGATGACATGAAAATAATGAGTTCATAAGAAATATTGAAGATTGCTATGGTGGGAGGCCCGGACTCCACCACTCAAACTCCGTTCGTTGATTTTGATCAGAATCAATCGAGAGTCCCTAAAAACCAATTGCTTCACCAGTGAGGTAATTGGTTGATCACAGACGTAAAACTTGTGATCTATCTCAATCTTGCTTGCACAACCCGGCCAAGCAAACAAAATGTTCAAGCTTATACATATTTACTAGAAGAGGAGATGGAAACGTGTATGTAATCAAGATTTGTATATCTGGCAAGAGAATGGGATGTTTGAGGTATGTCTTCTCATGCATTCTGTGCTTCTAAAAATGCATTAAATTCCTCTCTGGCTTTGCGGAGGCGTGGTGTGATGCAAGAACTCGGCGAAGCTGGATACAGTGTAGGAGACGATGCAGGAAAATGAACATGGCGACATGAATTAGACATAGATTCACTGTGCAACAGTCTGGATGCGGATGCTACATTTGAATTAACAGTGTTGTTGATGGTACTGCTATTCTTGAGACCCCCTTTTTTACCCGTATTATTGTTGGTGGTGGTGGTGGTGTTTTTATCGAACACAAAACCGGTTGTGATGGGGAGTTCAGCGTCGTTAACATTACTGCAGCGAATTAGCTCCATAGGCAGATCAAAAAACATACTTGAAGCACTGTCTCCGTCATCTTCATTGTTCATGATTATGGCAGACGATCTCCACGACCCGCATTCGAATTTCTCGAGAGAAACTCTCTGAGACACCACTACCTGCCCCTCATTGACTCCCACGTGATCAGCTGGATGAGGAATATCCTTTCTTGATCTCACTGGTTTTGCATTCTTTCCAAACCCCGGAAGGAACAAGCAAAGTGCTCCACATTTGAACCTGTCATCTTGGTCACACGGAAAAGATTCCGAGTTTTTAAGTGCCATACCAATACCATTATGCACGTGATGATCGTCGGCTGGTTTTTTCTCAGTTTCTTGAAGGGCATTGATCTTGATAGCATGAGACAAAAGATCGAAATCAACCGACGGTTGGCATGTTCGTCCTTCACCACACGACTTGCTCCTCCTCATGTTCCTCTCCCGGAGCTGCTCCAGATTGGTGAGAGCCACCGAATTCTGACGATACAACGGGCTGGGGACGTGCCCATCTTTACGTTTGGTCTTCTTCTTCTGCACCTGCTGCTTCAAGGGCGACGAAGTGACCGAGTTAGGTAGGCTAAAGCTGAGGAATTTGCTGCTTATACTGCCCTTTCCCTCCCATTTAGAACTATGAGCTGGTTTTATTGAGACTGGATCCACTGAAATCTGCTTCTCCCAGTCGAAGCTTTCGCGAGTGCTACTCGAATACACGTCTGCAAGCAGTTGTATGTTGAAATTAGTGATTTCTCCATGAGGTTTGTTCATCTTTGCCTTTGCCATGTTCTTGTTCACTTTAATTTGGAGTGAAAGATTTGTCTTCTGCTACTTATATAGTAAGCAAGCAAAGCTCGCTCATTAGTGGGTGCCATGTACGTTAGTTGTTTTTGGTTGTGATTGCCATGTTTAAATCTTCTCCACGACTTTGCTAGTCTTTAACTGAGTTGTTGTCACGTCTTAGATTTGATTTTAGAGAGCAAAATCAAAATTTAAAAAAAATTAATTTATTAGTGATTGTCAAATCATAATTTTATATATAAGATTAAGGGGTTGACATTAATTATGCGCACTAATACGCAAACAATACAATTGTTGATAGTCGCTGCGCACGAATTGTGTAATTAATCAAGATTATCTTTTTATTTAATTTATTTTTATTTTAATTTAATTTAAATCTTCATTGTAAGCTTTCGAGTTTTTATATTCAAACCAGACACTTTGCTTATAGGCTTCGAGTTTCTTACTTTCGGAATTTATTTGCATCGAAATTTCGTTTTTCTTTTTAAAATAATTTTTTTTATTTAGAGCATTTCTGAAAATAGACATAAATTAATAGAACAAAAAATAATATTTGTAACATAAAAAATAATATTACATATAAAATAATCTCACAAGAGTTTTTCCATCTTATAACGATGGCATCACTAATTGAGTCACTTTCTTTATGAAATAAGCAAATAATAATACGAGTACATGCGTGTTATACCCACCCGCAAGCAATATTTTTTTTTTTATCATATATATATATATATATATAATTTTAGAATTTTAACGACCCCACACACAAATAAACTCGAAGATATATATAAGCAACGACTCCTAAATATAAAATTCAAGTTACACTTCATCAAAGACGTATTATAGATAACCCACTAATCAATCATGGCAAGGTGTCATCCAACTAATGATTCACTCAAGTACAATTTAATTTGTTCCTCCCAATTGCGTGTCTTACTTTGTGAAAATAACGTCATTATCTCAACTAATATTTTATTGGGTGCCTCATTGTGTATATATCGTTAAGTACATTTTATTTAGCTACGGTAGTTTGCAAAGTACTACGTATAACAATTACATGTACACTCATACTTAAAAAAAAAAAGTTTGTCTCCATAAATTAAGAGGTATCTAAAGTTTATTAAAAAATTCAATGTTTTTTTTTTATAAAAGTACAAACCCTTTATCGTTTTTTTACAAGTATATATTAATAAAAATATGCGTTAGTGCATATTATATATATTTTTTGAAATTATTTTATATATATTTAAATATGAAGTAAGTTTCTAGTGATACGCCTTAAAGTGATATGTCCTTGCGGATCTTTATTTTTGAGATGTGTCAATATTTTTCATATTTACAATAAAAAAATAATATTTTTAGCATACAAACATATTTTTTCATGTAATTCGAGTAGAAAATCTATTTCATAAAATTGATCAATAAAACCATGTAACGTGAGTTTTGTTTTTATTAAACTCGGAAGGTTTATTCTCTGGTTATTCGAATTCGGACATTAAATGCATTAGTCAAAAGTATAATATCTGATTATTTAATATATTCCGCGGCGAAATACACCAAGATGATCAAATCTTTATTATTATTATTAATTTATTATTACAAAACAGCTTGGAGCATCATAAATCTGTGGGCGTGTTGAAAATTGAACAAATGATTAAGATTCCATGAATGAATAATGAATTAAGTAAATGATATATGTACACTGACACTTATATGTTCACCTTTCATATAAATATCTATATAAAAAAACATTAACATAATTTCAAATGTAATGTATAATACTGATTCTACATATGATGTAACCCAAAAAAATTATTAAAAACACATGAAATAAATTAACTAATTAATGAGATTAATAAAAAGAAATGTACTTTGTTTAATTCAAAAACCAATCTGTAAATACAATTCCACGCAAAACAATTAATTAATTAATAATTCACAAACCAAAGCTTAAATTTTTTTTAACACAAAATTACAATTTTAAACAAACGATACACGTAACGTAACAAAGAATAATAAAAAAAATCATAATAACAGTATGTCTTTTTCTCTCTTAATTAACAACATAAATTTTACACACATTTGCGCGCCACCGGAGCTCCGCCACATCAGCACGCTTTCGCCGGCGCCACTTCCTCGACCTTGGGTGGCTCGGCCTCCGCCGCAGGCGGCGGCGGTTCCACCTTCTCGACCTCGGCCGGCGGCGGGGGAGGTGCTTTCTCCTCCGGGACGACGACAGGCTCCGCCACAATCTCTTTCTCTTTGACTTCTGCAGCACTGGTGGAGGTTTCTTCTCCGGTTTTCTCAGCCGCAGGCGGCGGCGGCGCCTCCTCTTCTTTCTTCTTCTCCTCCTCCGTGACTACGAACGTGGAGACTTTCTCGAACACGAAGAAGATCGGGCCTGGTAGATTTCCAGGCCCGACTTTGGTGGCTGCTTCGCTCACTGGCTTGCTTCCAGGGAATTCTTTGGAAACATATATAACAACAATTAATTCATCATTATTACATTATATTATATTATATAAAACCATCATCAAAAAATCTAACCATATATTATATATTAATTAATGATCGATCGTACCAATCTTAGTGAGTTCATCAAGAAATTTCTGAACTGCTGCTGAGTGTTTCTTCAGACCTGACTCCTTTGGCTCCTTCACCAAAGTCTGTTACTTTCCCAAACACATATATTAATTAATTAATCAGTCAAAAAAAATTATAATTCAAACTTGGATCTTCAGCAACTTCTACTTTAAAGAAAGTGTCAATAATTAATCTTTATACAACCAGATTTTAAGGTATTTTGCAATCTCTAAAAATAAATGATTATGAAAATTTTCTTTTAACAATTTCTACTTAATTATCCAAAAAAAATAATGAAAATAATCTACTCTTGAAAAGGTAAACATAAAACTAAAAATCCCATCTTGAAGAACCAAAAATAATCAAAGAATATATATATATATATATATATATATATATATTAAGGTGAATTACTTGCCTTGATTTCAGCTGAGCAAGCTTCATAGATTTCAACCACCTTAGGCTGAAGCTCAGCCTTGTTGTCTTCAAAGGTTTTAGAGTATTCCTCCTGCACGTACAGTACTTCAATATATATATATGTTCATCATGTATAAATATATACGTACACATATGTATGTATGTATGTATTTATACGAATTGAATTGAAGTAGCTAGGTACCTTAGACTCATCGAAAGACTTGCAAGCTTCGGCGGCGGCGGTCTTCTTGGGATTTTCGAACACTTTCTTGATCTTTGGAAGAACATTGGATTTCCAGTAATTCACCATATCTTCCTTAATTTCTTTAGATAATATTAGTAATAATAAGTTTTTTTTGGGGAAAAAAAGGGAAAAGATGGGAGTATGAATGAATGTTTGGGAGGAAGCTAAGGAATAATTTGGTGGAAATAAATGATAGAGTTGCAGAGTAGGTTTGATAGATAAATAAATAAATAAATAAAATAAAAAATCAATCATGAATTGATTCCCAAAACCATACAATGCCCCCAAATAAAAAATATATGGCTTAGGAGGCGTGTCAGCAACAGCCAACAGATAGATATATAAATATATTTCTTTTATTTATATATATATATATAAATAAATAATTAATCACTCTAGGAAGAAAAATTAAAAATGAGACTACGTTATTTATTTTATCTTCTTCTTTTTTGGTTAACCCCATTTGTATTGATAGTACATTATTGCGCACACAAATGCATTTGCTTATTTTCATTTCTTTTTCCGGTGATATTTTATAACGCAGCACATATTTTGTGGTACGGTCATACGTATTAATATTAACGAGATGGGTCGATGATCTGATTAATATTTGTAGTGAAAATTATTATTTTTGACTTCATAAATAATATATTTTTCATGGACAAAATTTGTTAAAAGATGTGTTTCACAAAATTAGTTTAGACGATCCCAAGGAACTTTTTTTTTTCTTATAATATATTTTGAGTTTAAAAAAATTGTGGTGGAGTCGAGGGTGTGAATTATTATTATTATTTTAATGCGTCTCTCTTAAAGAAATGAAGTTTAAGAAAAACCAGAGGTCCAGGGTACAACATATCGTTGGACGTAATTTGAGAATAAATTCACATTTTCATTCAATCAATCAAGCCGATGTATACTACAATTATATTGTGAATTGATGAATATATATATATATATATATATATATATAATTTTGTTATTCTGCTCACTCACCGTGCCCACCTAATGTGCCCATTATGAGGTGACACTCAACTATTGGATGTGATGAATTGTGCGTCCAATAATTGAGTATCACCTCATGGTGAGCACATTATATGGACACGGTGGATGGACATGATAGCAAAACTCATATATATATATATATATATATATATATATATATATATATATTTGAAATATTTCAATTGTATAAATATGTTTTCAATAGAACGCTGGTATTCTATACAAGTATAGATTTATTATGTATGATATGATTATACATATAATAGGTTTATTGTGAGACTGTTTCACGAATTTTGTTTTCATGAGACAGATCAATACTACTTATATTTACAATAAAGAGTAATATTTTTTTATAAAAAAAAATATTTTTTCATCGATAACTTAAATAAAAAATTAATCTCACAAAATTGATTTGTAAAGCGGTTTTAAAAGTTTTGACATCGTCAATATATATATATATATATATATATATAAATAATAGAAAGAGAAATTAATTAGAAATGATAAAGTTTTATTTGAATTTGGTGAGAACAAGAAACATGGAAGGTCAAAAATGTCATCAATGACAGCTGGCAATAAGCTGATTGAAAGGTGGCAATGACAATTAGAGGGACCCAGTGTCTTTTCTACCTCACGTGGCCTCGCTGGTTTCTTAATTCTTCAAATTTTTTAAAATCTTTTTTTATTTTTATTTATTGATAACAAATAAATTCAGATATTTCATATATTTCCTTGACTCCGATTTACATTAAATTCTTGTCCAATCATATATGTTTTTTATATAAATAATTAAATTAATGTTTTGTTAAAAAAAATTGAGTAGATAATAAATCAAGAGAAAATCTTATTGCATACTCATAAATTAAGATGTTTAAATAACTAAGGAATTAGACAATTAGTATATCGTGTAGGTATATGCAAATCGAATATTAATTTTTAGGGGAAAATGTGAATATTGTCAAATATTATTGTTATACCGCATGTGGATATCAATAATTGAACCATGTAGAAAAATTTGCAGACGAATATAATAATAATAATAATAATAATAATAATATTATTGTGTAGTTTATGTGACACTAATATTTTAGTTTCTATATCTGAATTGAGATCTCGAGTTTAAGATATATTTATAACAATTCTTCTCTTATATAAAAAAAAAAGAAGCTATCAATATAACCCAAAGAAAAAGTTATAGAAAATAATATATCAAAAGAAAATATTTACTTGTTTATATATATATATATATATATATATATATATATATATATATATATCAACAAATTATATTGGGCAAATTATTTTAAAATCCCCAAACCCAAACATTTCTTTCTCTTAACTCCCTACACTCCAATTTCTTTGTTTTAACTCCCTAGTGGTCCCCAAATTTGTCTTAATAAAGTGTTTAGCATTTAATCCTTTATATGTGGCATTGTTTTACCTATCGAACCAGTTCAGGCTAAGCCGAACTATAGGTTACGCAAGGTTTTCAGCCGATATACTCTGGATTAGGGTCCAACATGCTTCCGTAAGATGAATTAAATTCAAAAATCTCTTTGACCATAGTGTCATCGGGTCATACCTGCCGAGTTTTACGAAGTGCTCCTCACACTCCAACCACGCAGTCGCAACAGATGGTTTCTGCACAAGCTCCTTCAACGACACCCAGCACAGCCTTAATTCGTTTTCTACCTTAAGGCGTATGGTATATGAATTTAAGTATAAAATATGAGCATGAAAGAACAAGAAACTTTAGAAAAATTATTCAGACATAATATTATTACATAAATCAACTCCTTTGAAGAGGAGAAGACAACTTGTTTAGCTACTCATAGTAGCCTTGTTCTTGAAATACATAAAAAAAAAATTTATACAAAAGAAAGAGAAATTTTACAACAATTTATTTGTAAGAAAACTGAAGGGAATGATCGATGTCTTCAGCTTCCTTGAACGCTTGTATTTATAGCTGAGGTTTCACTCGTTTCACCGAGAAACTTCAGGGAATCTTACAGCTGTTTGTCTTGTCCTTCTATGCCATTATTAATGGCATCTTTAGCTAGTGGATGAATCACCCGTTATCCACCTTGTCATGTTATGCCATTATTGATGGCATCGTTTGTTGGTGGAGGAGTCACATGTCGTCCTTTTTCTTTTGGCTCTATACTCCTCACATGTCTTCTTTATTCTTGTCGGGGCATCTTCTGCTTTTGCAGTGGTCCCCTGAAAAAACGCATCTTTGGTGGTCCCTGTCCACCTTTGCTTGTCTCGGAAAAATCTTTTTGATCCGTTCGGGGTCTGAATGTTTTTCCGAACTCTGGCTCCTTCTGATCAGGACATTCTGGGCAGATAACCTCTGACCATCTTTCTATGTGAGCCATGTTATAAAATTTTCGACGAGTTTCTTTACTCCCCGGCAGCTTGTTGTTCCACAAAAAGTTTCTCTTCTTTTCGAAGAGTTCTTCTGCGAAAGCCGTAGTTTTTCCTGTCATTGTGTTTAACAGGAACGATCCATTCACAGAATTTTGGTAGAATTTGACCGGAAATTTGACTTTGTCCATCTCGGTGAGACAGACCCAAATACCCCATGCCCTTCTGGTTGAGATTTTATTTTCTCCAAAAGTGGACACCAAGGGTATTTCTTCAGCTTTAGGATCCTTGATAAATTTATGGCTCGTCAAATCAGGTCTCCTTAGCTTGATGAAATGAAAGGGTTCGTGTGATCCTTTCCCTGTTGGTTCTGGAGCTGCACTGAAGAAATATAATTCTAGCACATCTCCTTTGGACAAATGATCATTATTTGCCCATGTTTCTTGAACTGATTCCTGGATTCATTTTGGTAACTGTGATATCTCCGGGAAGCTTGGCGACGTTGTATAAACTGAGGCCAAAGCCCCAAATTCATACCAGAGCTTTACATCCTTAGTATTGACATTGTTTTTTAGCCAAACCCTTGGATATATTCCAGCAACATCAACCCTGCAAGTGTTCGGATTGATTTCACTTCTTGTCTTTAATTTCTCCCACCTTTGTTGATAAACCTGGAATGGAGAAATAATAGCTGGATTAGTATCAATCTTAGATTTACCCTTGTCAGTGTTGGGCCTAAGATTGATCTCTTCCTCTTTTACCCTAGAGGCGGAGGGTTGACTTGATGAGTTTTTCTCATCAATTGTTGCTTCATCCAATTCATCAAAAGCTGATGATAAATTAGCACTTGTTTCTTGGGTTTTGGAATCCTCAACCTTTTGTTCTACAACCAGTGGCTGTAATTTTTCTTCTTGTAAAACCAATGGTTTTAACATATCATGTTTATGAGAAACCAATGGTTTCTCTATAGCCTTAACAATTGGCTCTTGAATAGCAGCCCATAGTTGAGTTTGAGCTTGCATACATCCAGTAATACGATTAGATACTTTGATCCGATCGTCTTGTTGTAACCTGCCAGCCATTTCAGCATTAATGACTAACTGGTTGAACTCGATTTGAAGCAACCCAAGGTGTTTCCTGAGATGCCTCTGCATTTTCATGATGGAATCCACATCACTGCCTTCCATCTCTTGTTAAAAAATCTGCAAGAATATTTTCATGAGATTTAATAATAACAATATCAAAAATATAATTTTGACATAATGCTTGCCATCTTAATAACCTAGCTTTCTCAGGTTTGGATTCAATCTTATTTCTTAAGAAAGCTTTTACCTGGGTGTTATCAACCTTCAGCGTGAATTTTTTAGCAAGTAAAAATAATGGCCATTTTTCAAAAGCTCTTTTAACTGCATAGAATTTCTTCTCGTTGATATGTCATCTGATGGCCTCAGATTCTGAAAAAAGACCGCTACAGTATCTGCATGGTATTTCTCCATCCGGGGTGATCTTGGTAAGGACTGCAGCCCACCATTCGTCACTGGCATCCGTGAATAATACCAGATCATCTTTATCTACGGGTATAGCCATTTTTGGGAGATTCTTACATATCTCCTTTAATTGGTTTACCCCTTTAGTATGGTCATCGGTCCATATAAATCTGGCATCCTTTTTTAACAAAGGACTGAACACCTTTCTGTACATTGCTAGGTTGTTTATGAACATCCCTGCAAAATTAACTACTCCTAGAAAACTCTGGAGTTGTTTTACATCTTTGAGTTTATCTGAAAAATTCTTTACCTTTTTCACAATATGGGGTTGTAGAATTATTCCAGTTTCATCAATCTCAATACCAAGGAATTCAATTTTCCTTGTTGCTACGACTGCTTTATTTTCAGATAAAACCAGTCCTTCTTGTTTACAAATCTTAGAGAAAATCTCTAAGTGTTTAACATGTTCGTCTATGTTTTTTGATGCTATAAGAATATCATCAATATAAACAAACATAAAGTTGAAGTAATCTTTAAAAAGATTATCCATCTTTCTTTGAAATATTTGGGGTGCATTGGCCAATCCCATAGGCATAACTTCCCAAATATAGTCCTTGTGGAGTAGAGAAGGCTGTGAATTTCTTACTGCCTTCTTCCATTCTTATCTGGTAGAATCCAGACTTACAATCAAATTTTGAGAACACTCTAGCATTTCGTACATAGCTAATTAGATGTTCTCTACTAGGTATGAAGTACCCGTCAAACTCCAGGATTTTATTAATACCTTGGTAGTTAATAACTAACCTGGGTTTCCCTCTTTTTATTTCACCATGATTTCTGACCAAAAAACCTGGGCTACTATATGGTGAAACTCCTTCTTTGATTAGACCAAGGTCCAAATGTTCCTTGATAATCATTCTCATATCCCTTTGATCTGTTATGTTCATCGGGATAGGCTTATATCTGACGAATTCATACTCTTTGCCTTCCTTTAGAGTAAGACTGGCTTTGAGTTGATTTCTATCCCACCATGCCAAAGGATGCTCATTATAACTTTCTTTGAGCCTCATTTTGACATCTTCAAGGGATACCTTATTTTCTAACTCTATATCTCTATGATTTAGAGTTACCTTGAGAAGCTCCATATCCTCTGTTTGGAGTTCTTGTTCTGTTGTTATTTTCAACATGGTTTCTCCAAACCTTCTTGGATCTTTCATTTTTGGGTGAAAAAGTTGTCCCTTATCACCACGCTGGCTGCGAAATATTATCGGCAATTGTCGATAAAAAGCAACTTTGAGTCTTTGAACGATAATTTTATGATCACAAATTGTAGTGAACATAAGTCTTCTTGACTCATTGTCTTGTGTGTACTTCTTAAACATTTGTAAGAAGTTATTTCCTAACAGGATATCAGCTCCTGTATCATGGAAATAGATTGGTGGTGTCTTTACCTTGTACCAAGGTGTCTGACCTGCTCCTCCTATAAGGATCTCTGCTTGTTTTATTCTTTTGCAAAGAATTAAAATTCTTCGAGAGAAATCTCGTCCAGCAATTTTTGGCAAATCTTCTTCACATTTTTCAGGAAAGACTCCTCTTTTTGCTGTACAAATTCCTGCTCCCGAATCAATATAAGCTGCAAAGTATTCAGCCTTATATTGCTCATACAACATTCCTATCGGAATGTATATGGAGAAAGGACTTGTTGTCATTTTTTAAAGGGATTACTAAATGGCCCTGCCATTTTTAACAGACTGTGTTGTAACTCAGTAATCCGATTAAGACTATTCACCTTTAGTCTTCCTAAGGCTTCAGAAGGTAGAGTATGGTTACTCCTTTCTACCTCTTCAATGCGATCTAGTAAATCATGTTCATGACTTACTAATTTCAACAGCTACTTCTTCCTCTGTTTGTAAACAGAGTTCTCGAATCTGATTAAGGGATTGTCCCTTATCCAATTCTCTTGGTTTTCCATTTCGTAGAATTCTTATTGAATCCTCCAAGTCTTTTATTTTGCCATGAACTCTATTCTTTTTTCAAGGCGTTTCCATGGTTTATGGTCCTCCAGAAACTCTAGGCCAAGAATGAGCTGATCCACTTCTTTTCCTGGAATTCCACATATTTGAGCTTCCAATTCTCCAATATTTATCAATCTTTGGTAAGTTCCTTTTTTATGTTGTTCCAAATAGTAAATCGAGTTACAAGGGAACTGGTTCCGATGACTTGTAATATCGAATACTATTTTCACTTCTTTCCATCCTTCTGGAGATCTAAGTTTTCCTATTATAGAAAACTCTTTTTCTTCTGGTGGAATTTCTTGAATAGGAGATTTGTCCCATCTCCTACTTGTCATTCGGTTTCCTTGAAAAGATAACCTTCGCGGTTCTATTTTAAGGTCTCTGTATAGAACCGGTCTGTCTTGAATTTGAATGTCTGTTTTCTGAATTAAAGGAAACTCGATTCTTTCTGGGTATATTGCATGAGCAACTTTCCCAAAGATCTCTGAAATTTAAATGAACTCATTTCTAATAAATAATTCAGAATGATGAGTCTTAGAAAGAGCATATGAAATTTGATATGTAATAGAATATGGTCTATTACCTTCCTTCATTAGTCTCTTTTCCTTGAAGTTTTGATGCAACGTCAAGGCTCGACTAAAGTCTCTGTCAGCTAAATTGTAGGCTATTCTTGGATAGATAACTCATACAATTTTTCCTGCACAAAGATTTCCTGAGATAGTACCCAGGACAGCATCTTGAATATTCCCCATTCTTTTATCGCATACTACGATATCTATGGGTGAATCTATTCCTTTTTTAAAAGTTGTCTTGATCATTATTTGGATTGCTCCAATATGAATCCAAGACATCGTCCTTGCTACCTCACTTTTCAACTTTTGCAATTTCTCTCTTATTTCTTCAAAAGGAATTAACTGCATCTCTATTTGATTACTTGTTAACTCCATGGGGATTGCCATTTCCCTTCTGGATACTTTGTAAATCAAATTATGTCTTCTTTGTCTAAGCTCTAGGTTGCCTAAGACTCTTTCTACTTGTCCTGCCGAAAATCCCTGGTACTTTTGTAACGTTGGATTTTCTCTCATAATCCTTTGGACCATATTATGAGATATCGTGGTTTGGCTAAAGAATCCAGCCAAACTTTCATGTGTTTCATGCCGAAACACTTCTTCTTTATTCTGATTCTGATTCTGATCCATCCTCAGAATCTTTTTGACTAAACAATATCTCTTCTTCGTATATGCTTTCATCTGAGGGGATATCCTCAAATTGATATACTTGGACTAGATCTTGAAAGAAGACCGCATCATCCATATCTGGTGTTACTTCAAAGAGTTTAACTCCTTTTTTTCTCGTTTTCTGGACAATTTGTAGATATATGTCCTCTTGCTCCACATGTCCAGCAGTTGCAATCCTTGAAACTTTCACTTGCTCTTGTAGGAGTTCTTCTGAAAGTTCTTCTTGATGGTGTTCTTCCCCTGTTTTATGATGAGCTTGTTACTGGGGATGTTCTTGTAGGTCCACTTCTTCTTCCTGACCTATAAGATCTGGCCTTTTGTTTGGACCAAAATGTTCTTGGTTTCCAAGAACTTCTCATTCTTTTATTGTAGGGATTACTTCTGAATTTCTTCCTTTTAAATCTCTGTGATCTGTTTCCAATGATCGTTGGAAGATCATTATCTTTACAACATAAAGGTGTACGTTTATTTATACCCCTTATTTTCTTTTAGTTCTTCTGTAATGCTGTCATATGGCACCATTCTGCCAATTTTCCTTTCAAAAAGGACGCGCGTCTTGCCAAAGTGTCAAGATGACCTGGAACGTATTCTTTAATCAGCATTTCTCTCCAGGAACTTGGCATTTTTGCGAAAAATAGCTGAATAGCTACATTTTCCTCGACTCCTGAATTCCATCTGTATTTAGTGAATAACATAATGTATTCATCAACTAAACAGATATCATGTAACTCGAGGCTATACAGAGCTTGAGTATATCTTCTCTTTTTCTCTGTATCTTGATTGTTGAAATAGTCTACCCCTATGAATTGTGCTTTAAATAGGGTGGCCATTCTTTCTCCAATTTCGCTGAGGGATTCTCCTGCTAAGATTGATTCCTTCGTATCTGGCATAGTCATCTCCCAAGCAATCTTGACAGATCCCATTAGACTCATTTCTAGAAGTTTAATGAATTCTTCTTTATTGAGATCTAATGTTCCTGCTGCAATTCTCATAGCTGACGTCCAATCATTTATAAGATCTTCTCTGTTTTTGAAGTCCAAAACATCAAGGTTTAACATAACCCCGTAAGGATGTATTGGATCTAAAACAGTTTTTCCGTAAGGAGTTTGATGGAGTGGGATTTTACTCCTTCTTGATCTGGTTCCTGCTGGATGTGAATTTTCTCTAACCTGAAACTCACTATGTGGTTCTTCTGTTTTAACCGCATATCTTGGGGGATTTCCTATGGGTTGTTCACCTTCAGAGGAGTTCATTTTTAGATCTACTACTTTGAAATTCGCAAAAAAATCCGCGAGATCTTGTAGATCCTCGAGATTTAATCTCTCTAAAGTAGTCATCAGATAGTGTTTTTCTCTGATACTGCTTTTATAAGATTAATCATCCTTTCATCATCAGTTAAAGGTTTTTGAACCATTTTGGTTTTACCTTTCTGATGTAACAACGGTTCGGTACCAAACGAGAGTGGTAACCTTCCTCCTGTATTTCCTTTTCTAGAACCTGAAGTTTGTTCTAGATTTGTGATTTTAGTTTGAAGATCCTTTAGGGTTACAAGAATTTCTTTTTGTTTCTTAAGGATTCCTTCAATCTGCCGAGGTATTTCATACAGCTGATTGCTGTAATATTGTACCGTCTTTTGAATTTCTCTAAGATCTCCGGAGAGTTTAGAGGAATCTGGGATAATTTCTAAAAATTGAGAGTTAGAAATCATCTTTCTGTCGTAAGTAATCTAATATGAACAGATTAACTTGTTTATAGGATTTCATATAAATAAAATTCTCTTGATTCAAACCTTCGTTTGAAGTCATCTTTTGTAAAAAAATCTTCTCCTCAACAAAGAAAAGTATGAGTTAACGAATAATATTAAGTCTGAATATTTAACCTAAAGCTCTGATACCAATTTGGCGATTGATTCAAGTACCATAATTGAGCACAAACATTACATAAATAGAGTACATAAATGCATAAATTGGGTACAAGAATTAAACATTGGATTTGACCAAGTTTGGTGGTCCTAGGGAGTTTTAAGAAAGAATTTTTATTGTAGGGATTTATAAAAAAGTTAGGTTTGGGTTTAGAGATTTATTCACAATTGACTCTTATATTAATCTACTCATTTATTTACACTAGCATAATCGCACACGCGTTGCGTGTGTATAAAATCATACAATATATTTAATATTGTATGTTATATATAAATATTATTTTTTCAATAATATTTAAATTTATTTTTTAACATTTATAAAATAATATAAAAATAAATTAAATTTTTTTTTATCAATTTATCTTATCTACGATGTTTAGTTGAGAAAAATATGAAAATTTGAAATATCAAAATTTCAAAAAAAAAACAAATAAAAATAAAATTATAATATTTATATTATATAAGGGCAATTTCGGCAATTTAAAAGATGGTGTCTAAGGGGGAGATTCTTTATATATAGGGAGAGATAAGAGCAGTGTCGTTTTGCACATATTGCGTGTTGGAATAATTATCAAAACATGATAAATTTTTATTATTTTCAAATTAATGATTTTTCTATATTTTTTTTATTAGTAATGATAAACTATCTAAAAATATAGATAAAGATATGACTAAACTTAAAAATACCGATACAAAAATATAACCGAATCATTTCAAAAAAAAAAAAAAAAAGGTTTCATCCATAAATTTTTATAATGAAAATTAAATTAAAATATTAAATAAAATTTCATCAACCTAGTTCTAAAAATTAATTAAAATGGATACCTCAATTTTTAATTAAATAGTAAGATATTGTGAGACATTTCCTCAATTGTGTAGCACAAAATGCAATTCCAATTTCCATCTAATATGAACTTTGTGAATTTGCTTCGGAACCCATCAACTGTCAATGTTTTACAAACAAGCCCCTCTATGCCAAAAAATTGCGAATCCACATCACAACTCACATCCCACCAACCCATTAATTAGGTTAATTTTAAACAAAATAAATAATAATTTGTGTCTCCCAAAACAGCACAAAAACTCACTGCATCTATTTTCGTGATAACACGAAGTAAACAAAAAGAATTGTATAGACTTTTAAAATTATGAATATGTTTTTAATTTTAGCACTCTGTTAAATTTGTAGACACAGAAGATGATTGATAAATATTCTATAAAGTTTACTGACAATATTTTGAGTGAAAACATATGATATCGCTTAATTGTCGTTATTACTGTGAAAAATGAAATGAATTGTTTGAATTATATTATGTTTCGAGAAGAAAGGAAAAAAGAAGAAAGAAATTACATTTAACGAGCAAGTGATTATTGTGAAAACAAATTTAAATTTTTTCTTGTATTCTAGAAATATGATTTATAACTCTTACAAGTTGGAATTAATATTTAAGGAATTTTCTTATGCATTAATGTGCATGGGTTTCCAAAAAAAGAAAAATGAATGCTTGTAATTTGTTCAAATTTATTCATCTCAATAATGTGCATGTGCTTGTACGTGCTTGGTGCATTAAGTCGGATGCATGCCTAATTTAGTCATTATTCTTATTAGGAAAACTAGTTTTTTTTGTCTATTAATTTGTTTATTTTTTTGTTTTGGACCATTAACTTTTTAAAATTTAGTTTTGATAAACTAATTTTTAATTTTTGATTATTTTGGTCAAATGGATTTGATATTGAAAAATGTTGACATGTCAAACTGTCACGTGAAATTAAAAGTTAGTGTATCAAAATCAAATTAGATGGACCATAGCGCTAAGTAGTCTCAAGTTTAATATTACAGTGATTAACTATTAACATAAAAACTAATGCCCTATATATTATTTGTGGTTAATTAAAATTAAAATATGAGATGATTTTTGTTGTAAATATAAATATTTTCATAAGATGAGAAAGTCCATTAATTAGAGTGAATTTGGTGTTTTTTATCTTTATTTTATGAATAGATGAATAGATTTTCATTTCATACAAATGCTTTGTTTTCACGAATAGATTTAAATCTATGTAAGCTTTATTTTCACCGGTGCGGAATTCGTTAGGTTATATTTTTGTCATATAGGTATTTAATTGATCATAATATATAGTCGATAATTCGATATATGCACTATAAAATATAATCATTAGTTAAGTATAAGATATTATTTGTTGTATCCGTCACTATTTTATTTTATTTGATATCTTAACAACTTGCTCTTTTTTTTTAATCCAAATTTTTAAAAATTAATTGATCAAAACAAAAAAAAAATAGATATATAAATGAACCAAAAAAAAATCAATTTCTCTAATTATTATTATTTTTGAAAAAAATGATAAACAGAACTTATATGTACATATACATGGATGAACTTAGCAAGCAGCCAAGGTCAGTGGTCCTCAATAGTTTATTTTTTTTAAAAAAAACAAAAATCATAATATATATCCTGAATAATACTAAATTCGTTATTTTAAATACATGAGAACATCTCAAATTTTACTTTTCAAGTTTTTAATTTACGCATGCCCATGGGCAATGCATAGATAATTTATCAAATACAACACAAGTTAAAGAATTTCAATGATTTATTTAACAAAAATATGTTCGATGATGATAGAAAATAGTACATATTGTACAATATAGTGCTATACAGCATCGGTGTTTGCATTTAATGAGCTTTTCGTTACATTTTTCGGACCCTGTCGTTGGAATTGATCGATTGTAATTAAATACCTTGTAATAAAATTATTTAAATATATATTTGGATAGGAAATTTCGAGAAAATTCTCATTAGATTGGATGGAGAGTCGCATTCTGTAATTTTAAGAGTTAAGGGGCCTGAATGCAAATTCATGCACAAGGTGAACAGTGAACTCGTTTTGAAACTTTGCAAAGGGGCACATGGCCAACATAGTAACGGAAAACACCAAACAACTAGCAGACAGGAAGCAATAATTTCTTAGGAGAATGGGGACTCCTGATTGATTCCAAATTTTTGCATGTAACATATTTCAAAACTAAAATTTTCTTAACAAATGAAATTAAACATTTAACCTAAGTTTTTTTAATGGGTGAATTCCATTCATTACTAGTGGAAAAAATCAAAAAGAATATGAAACCTTGTATTATAATTGTAAATTGTAAATTACTAAAACCATGGATCTTAAATCTATTACTAGGAAATCTGTGACATGTCTACTAATGCAAACATAATTCAATTTTCATAAAGTCTATTTATAGTGTCATTACATAAATACTTGAATGATTTCAATGTTGGACTCCCTAAACAGCTCCAACCCTAACCAACCAAGACTGGATCATTACCAACTACCAAGAATGTCGAAACTAATGTGTACAACAAACTCAAACTAAAAGCAAACACATAAAGAACAGAGACGTACGATTAGTCAAGAGAATAGTTTGGAGCCACATCTAATATCCTATCATGTCTTGATGGAGCTCTCTCGGTCTCGCCCTCATTCGTTTGTCTCCCATCATCTAAAACTATCAAATAGCCTTCTCTTCGTATCAAACTCTGCATCGTACGCAATAATCGAATCAGCATCATATTCAAGACGAGAAGCCGCCAACAGTCAACATGTTCCGTAACATGACATGTGGCAAACATTCAATCAGCTTATTATGTACATGACAACATTCAGTCTGCTACATAGACTAAAGTTCACGTACCATTGATAGAATAGATAGCAATTGTAACTTCGGTTCATAATTTACCGTCAAAAGGTCAGTTAATAGGGAAACATTGTTATGAACAATAATTGGGCGAATTTGTACCTCAATAATGGCTTTCACTTTTGTTAATTCGGCAGCTGCCTCGTCCGATGAACTGTAAACATTTTTCTCATTCTGCTGTTCAACATACCACTTAATCAAATCCCTCTGCTTCATTCCAGCCAATCCTGTCCCTGCGTTCACAAGTACACAAACATGTATGTTCGCATTAAATTCATCAAAATATAGAAGCCTTCAACATAATAAGAAGTCTTCTCATATTTCCAATCATTTAATTTGTTTTCACCCTTCTTGAGCAGTTCTATAGATGAGAAACAAAATTCCATTTCGTCTTTTGCAATATATGTAGCATCTCAAGTCATTATTGACGACCACCTTGTTGTTTTACAGTCTCTTCATGTTGCCTGAGTCGCATTATGAGTGCACGGGTTACTCTCTGAAAATATTCATCACTTATTACTAGTTTCTTTCCTTGCTTGCTAGCAGTCCCTTCTCCATTTTCTGCACAAGAAAGATACCGGTGATATAGAGGGCATACATCTTCAGAAAGTGTAAGAAGATATAATATTGAACGAACCCCTATTTTCAGATTCTGGTTGAGCTGTTTCACTGGATGAATGACTTTGGCCTCGGCTAGAAACACGACCTCCATCGTCATTACCATCATTGTCATGAATCTCATGATTCTCTTTCTGAAACTCTGACAGATCAATTTCACTTGATTCCACGCTGTAGTTCAATCAAATGAGCAATAATAACCATCAATCTTAGTTGATTGGTTTATAACCAAGGTATCTCAATTTCACGAAATGTAATTGACCACTCACTTGATTATTGACGTCTTTAGCAGTCTTACAGCAAGACGTACGTGCCGGGGATGCACCTAACCACACAAGACAAGTCATGGCAAATAAATTCAGACAACTTATTATGCGCAAGTCATTTGTATACCTCAGCATCTAAATGACATCGTGCAATTGCCTCTGATAGCCTTATTAGCGCCTCCAGTTGCCTCACGGTCATCCGATATGCAACTCTACTACCAGGAGCCGCATCACCTCTGCGAAGTGAAACATAGGATTCCACCAAGCATTGTCTAGCTTCAGAGGTTAGCTGCATGATAATATAACCTGACATGTTGGCATAAACTTATCTCAAATTTGAAAATTACATTTCTGCTACGCGGGGAAGAACAAACCTTTGGTTTCAGAGTCTTTGCATATGAGATGTAGCGTTTCAACTGTCCGGTAGTAAATGGAGGAGCAAGTGCATTTTCGTGCTTTTGATGAACTCTCACGATATGATGAGCAATGCGGAAATCAGTTTGGTCATCAGGGTCATCAATCATAACATATACAAGGTCGAACCTCGAAAGAATTGCAGGAGGAAGAGCCACATTGTACTACAGAAGTATATAATAGAAGCATTACTCTACAGAATAAGGCATTTCCAAATCGAAGCCGCCAGACTTTCCAAAAAGATCATGATCTTTCCATGCTGGTGTTTTATTCAAATGACAAGACACAAATGAATGCTCACCTTCAAGGGTTTAGTCTTATCATATCGCCCCCCCTGGGGATTGGCAGCAGCTAAAATTGAAGTTCTAGCATTCAGCGTTGCTTGAATTCCAGCTTTAGTTATGCTTATTGTCTGTTGCTCCATAGCTTCATGTATGGCAACCTTAAGATTTGTGAAATACAATCAAATGAAGTTGATCCAGATCACGAGTGTGGCCCCTTTCTAAACTAATTTTCTAGCAGAGGAAGGGGAAAACATCAATGAGGTTAAAATTACCTGATCTTTGACATCCATTTTGTCAAATTCATCGATACAACAGATGCCATTGTCAGCAAGCATTAGTGCCCCAGCCTGAAGGAAATCAACAGATAGTATATTAACTTAGAGACATCATATAAGTAATACACGTGTGATGAAGTATTGCTGCTCAAGGTGCAAGTTTACTTTTCATCTCCAAAAGAACCTCATGTCAGAGTCTGAAGCTCTCAAATGAATCATTCATGGTAAAACCTGAAGAAAAAAAATTACACTACCTCAATGCAGAATTCACCAGTCTCTGGTTCCTTGGCCACTGTCGCGGTAAGCCCAGCGGCGGATGAGGACTTTCCTGAAGTGTAGACAGACCTTGGGACTAGACCTGAGGCATACCTATGGTGGGCAGAACAGTACAACTTAAAACAACTTGAATTCATGAGAGGGCACAATAAAAATCAAATGTCAGCATACTTGAGAAACTGAGATTTTGCGCAGCTGGGATCACCCACAATACAAACATTAATGTCTCCTCTTAAGTTGATGCCTTCATGCGTAAACTTATGGATACCACCCAAAAGCATAAGCAGGATTGCTCGCTTGATATCTTGGTGACCAAACACTGTAGGTGCAATGCTGTCAACAAGCTTATTAAAGAAGTCAGGTGTGTTTCTCATACTGTGCATCTCACTCAAGTCTTCTGCCTGTCCAACCAATAGAACCATGGGGAGAAAAGCATATTTCAAATGAGGAGATCAAAACTTATGAGTAACAGGCTTTACAAAAGTTTCAAAGGGAAATTTATAAAATATGGGGAAAAAAATCATAAATATCGCCTGATTAGGGAACACACCGAGTATTGCTGACTTTCATCCTCATCAACATCCCTTTTATTTCTGATGTCATTATCTCTTCGGTCATCACAAATCTTGCAACAAAAAAAAATTATAAAAAAGTAAAAATGAAGTGTTGAAATATGCAGCTCAATGACCTTATGCGGAATTTTATGCGTTTATAGCTTATCAAAGAGTGCCACTCAGTGTCAGTCATAATCATGTTTTATAATGCACAACATCGAAGGTATTACACACCTGAACCGAGTTTGCTATAAAGGCAAGACGGTAAGAAAGGTCTCTCACACCCAAGGCACGAAGACCTTTTGCACCTTCTTGACCAGTATTTACATTCTTACGCTGAGATCCTTCTCTGCGAAACTCAGCTCTCTCTCCTGGAGAGGCTAATGCCAGAATGTCAGGTAGAACAACCACGGTGCCAGTGAATACAACCCTATAAAGTTGAAACACCATGTTAAGTTTTTCACTAGTCAATTAAAACAAAGCATTAATAATGCAAATAAATGATCCTTACTTGTCACCAGCCCTAGCTTGTTCAACAATATCATGACGTAGAATGACATCCAGTGATCTGGGAAGGGAGCCAGCAGGTATTTCCTGGGAAGTCTCCTGCATTCGAACCCTCTGCCAGTCTGCAAACTTGCTTTCTTGTCTCAGCAACGCCCACTTGGATCTGTTATAGCAAGTTGCATTCATGCAGATAATTGGCTGCACAAGATCACAGGGATTCAGAGACAAATGAAGTTGACAGATGATTCAATGATTAGTTAAAGGTGGCATAAATAATTGTGCCAATAGCAAAATTTTGGAGCACATCATTTTTGTCCTAGAAATAGGGCTAGGATACCGAACCAAAATAACGACTTTTCGAGATATCGTACTGAAATTTTTTCGATATATATACATTTTTTTGATATATCGATGTTTCATTCTTTGTCACAGCAAAGAAAATATAAATTTATTTGACAAACTCAGTGGAATGTAGCACCCAAGTGCCAAGTCCAACTAAAAGAAATAGGTGTCAACTGTTTCTCTGACAAAATTTTAAATTACAACACACTCGGATTAGATAAACAATTATTTGCAACGTTGGACTCTGGATAACCAGTATTTGAAAGTCATTATTCATTACAAGGGAATTAATCTGAATTCTGGTTAATGAAACATCCTTTCTTGCCTCCATTCCTAAACTTGGATGTACTCAAGAAACTGGTAAACAGAATCTCGGTTTAACCCATAAGTAAAGACAAGCTAACTAACAAGTCAACTATAACGGCAGACCCAGCAACAGATAACCGTCTGGGAAAAGACCACATTTTTTTTGGTTATGTATGCTTGAATAGGAACGTATTAGAAGGAAAATTGTGCAAACCTCGGTGTACTTGAATTGTTGTTCAACATTCTTAACGACATTTCCACATTCCAAACATTTGAAAGTGCCCTGAAGAAGCTCGGGCCTAACCTCACTGGTCCGAGTGACCACGCCACTCACCGACACTAGCTTCCCTATCTCGGAAGTGGTCAATTCCCTCAATCTGCAAAAAAAATCACGTTACAGTGGAAAAAAAAAAAGAAGCAACCGTAATCTGATTGAAAAAGAAGTCAAACATTGATTTAATCCAAAGAATCGTGGAAACAAATAAGCAGCACCTCTTGACCACGGGAAGGTTGTAGAACGCGACGTTAATGTCCTTGTTCTGATTATCATCAGCAATAAATGTGGGCTTAAGCTCCATGACAAACCTCTTGCAGGCATTATTCAAGTAAGGCTCGAAGCGGAGAAATTCATCTGAGATTGCCTTCTGTATGATGTTATTGAAGGTCATGACGTGTGAGAAATCGATGAACATGGTGTTGGATTCGTTGGGCCTCATCGCCTCCACCTCAGCCTCGTAGTACGGCGGATAGCCTCCGCCTCCACGGCCGCCCTGCTCTTCCGGACTGAATTTCTTCAGAAACTCCAAGAAGAAGTTCTCCACCCACACTGCTTTCTCGTCCAGACAGTATCCCCCGCTGCCGCCATAACCCTCCATTTCCAAGATCTAACAATTCCTCTTCTCCAGCTAACCAAGATTCACTCCACCAGAGAGAATCGAATAGCAAAATCAAGATCCGCGTTTGGTTCTAGATTCGAAATCGAAACGAACCAGATTTGGAGATTGCAGGGAAAGCCGAAGGGTTTATATGCCCATGGCGGGAAAAACAACCAGTTTCCCGCCACTATTTCCCTCCACCGGTCACAAGATGAAGTGGGCTGGGCCAGACCATCAAAGCCCATTATGGCCCTAATATTGTTATAGCAATTGATTTATGAAGGGCGAAAAAAAAAAATTCAATTGTGAAGTTTATTAAATAAATTTCATAGAAAAAAGTAACATTGCGTCATTTGATTTGAGTGATAGGATAAATAATACATAGATAAGTAATGTAATGTAATAAAAAATAAATAAATAAGGATAGTTAATGTAGTATGAGATTTGATTGATAACTTATAGTTTATTTGATTTGATTTATTAAATTTTATATAAAAATAATAAATTATCATTTAATATTTTTAAGAATAAATAAAATATAAATAATATTATTTATAAAAGATAATATAGTAATTTAAATTCAATACTTTGATTGATATAAGATAAATAATTAATGATTTGATTGATGTAAAATAAATAATTAATAGATGGATAAATAATATGACGAAAAGAACGCATGATTGGATAAAATAAGTTATACAAACATTAATAATATAGACTACCAAACCGTTGAGATATTGTTATTTTTCTTCATTCTTGATTGGTTGAACTAATTAAAAATAAAATTCTTAAAAAAACAACTATTTTTGAACTTCCGGCAAAAAAATACTATCATCATAGATTTTCTGCAGCAACTCGATCAAATTTAGGTAGTGTTTGAGATAGCTTATTTAAAAGTACTTCTCAACTTTTTCGTTAATAAAAATTTGAAATTTTGTGAACGAAAAGTTAATAAATGCTTCCTAAAAGCATTTTCAAACGTTACCTTAAAGTCGAAATACTTTGAATGGAATGAACGAAATATCTCATCTCTTTGACTCGAACTCGAGTGGTTTATTCCATTTAAATAAACTCGAATTTATATACTTCAAATATTGAATTAATCATTAATTAATAATTAATTGATATTGATAGCAATAAAAAGGTGTAAAGAAATAGTTAATGAATGTGGGAAATAATAATGTGGCATGTTGTGTGAGGAGAAAAGTCTTGAAAGGGGGGGTTGGGTTGGGTTATATTACAAGTTACAAACAAGTATAGAGAGAGTTGAATCCTGGAAATGCATTTGGTGTGAGGCGGCCCCACCTAAATTTCCCCAAGAATGAGACCAACTGCTTCACTGCCTCACAAACAAGATGGGCAATTGCGGCACTAGGGAGGAATCAGCCATCGTCGCCACCGCACACAACCAGACTCAAGGTTCGCTTTTCCCTACTCTCAGTTTGCTATCATTTCTATTGCATTGTGTCGTGTGGTGATAGATCTAGGTCTAGCTTCCATTTTTTTTCCCAGCTTCTTGGTCTGAATGTTGTGTCACTGGATTTCTTTGCAAACAGTTGTGTCTAGGGATGATGTTCTGCTTGTTTTTTTTTTATTTTTGGTTTTGTTTCTTGATTTTTGATGTAATTGTTGTGCGGAATGTGTGAGCATTGTGTGATTGGAGCTCTCGCTGACTCCATTTCTGTCGTTTGATTGTTGGAATTTGTGGTTAGGGTTTAATTTTAATGTTTTGTGCTTGCTGCCCAATGGCGTTTTGTTTTTCCTCTTGTTTTTTTTGGAAATTGTTGCTGAAACATAAGCATTCTGTGACTGTGTCATCACTCGATTGCATTTTCATTGTATCACTTGAACGGAGGTGGTAGTAACTGTGGGGTGGTTCAAAAGTTCGAGGTTATTAATGTTGGAATTGAAATAAAAAAAATAAAAAAATTTAGCAGTTCAACAGCAGCTCCAGGTGTTGCCAGTTCCCACCAGGAATCTATCAGGTCTAGGGAGGAAGCACAGTCGCTCTACATCAGATCTGAGTGATCCCTCCACACCCCGTAACTTGGAGGACTTTCGGAAGAACTCCTTGCTGTACACGCATGTAATTGCCTTCACCCTCTTCGAGCTCGAGACCATCACAAAAAGTTTCCGTTCTGACTACATACTTGGAGAGGGTGGCTTTGGAACGGTGTACAAAGGCTACATTGATGAGAATGTTCGGGTTGGACTCAAATCTCTCCCTGTTGCTGTTAAGGTTCTTAACAAGGAAGGCCTTCAAGGGCACCGTGAATGGCTTGTGAGTTTTGGACTCTTTTTTCTTGCTTTGCTGGAGTTGGACTTCGTTTTTTGTGTGCTCCATGCATGTCCTGCATGTATTTTATGTGCTTCATTTCAAGTCGGTGGATGGTTTTCAATCCTTCTACTATTGTATTTATGTCTGTAATTACTCTTTTTCTTATGAAATAATAAGTTAAACTTTCTCAAACTCAAGCCTTTTTTACTGACAATTTCATTTCATGCAACTAGAAGTTACCATGAATGCTAGGTTCATCAATTTCCCCCCACAGTTCCATCTTATTGTCTCGTGAATATATCCAAATATCTGAATTGAAGGGATGATTTCCTGTTTCAGACTGAGGTCAACTTCCTCGGGCAGCTCAGGCACCCAAATCTGGTGAAGTTGATTGGATATTGCTGTGAGGACGATCACAGGTTACTAGTTTATGAGTTCATGTTCCGAGGAAGCCTTGAGAATCACCTCTTTCGAAGTAGGTTTATTTCTTCCTAAGCTTACTTTTTCGGTGTTGTTACTGATAAGTTTTTCTTCCATTTCGTTAAATATTTTTCTGGTGAGAACATTGGTGCAAAAATAGCCCCTCACTTATTTTAGCTTGGTGAATTTTCCTCTATTTAAGAAAGCTGTCCCATCTTGGTTCGTGCGAGAGTCAGATATTTTCTTCCTAGTTCCTATGTATATGTTTAGTTGGAGCACAATGAGCTAACAGTCTAGCATGATTTTAGAGCCTGGTGATGTTCAGAATTTTCACAGAGTTCAGTAAACTGATTGATGTAGACTTTTTCATGCAATCCAAAATCCAAATAGTGCTTTCAATTGATATAATGAATCAATTGTGATATGATTAGTGGAGTAATATAACTCTTAGTAGAATTATTTATCAAAATTAGTGAACAATACTTGTATAGTGTGTTAGAGCTAAGTTAATTTCATTGGAGACATCTCTCTCTACCCAGTTGTTTCTCTTCTATGTTTGGTTGTACGAAGCTCTTTTTCCGCTCGTTGTTTTCTAGCTTTTCTATCTTGTTTGCATTGTTTGATTTTGATGTCGGTAACGCATTTGCGTGTATTTTTCCGTGTTTCTTTGGCATGGGTGCCATACTGAAAAGTGTCTCTCTCTTTCTTGTGTGATTTATTTGATTTTTTGCTGGCTAACATTTACCTGGAATTTTCTGAGGCATCCAGAAACAACTGCTCCACTATCTTGGTCAACAAGGATGATGATCGCTCTTGGGGCTGCTAAAGGGCTTGCTTTCCTTCATAATGCTGAAAGGCCAGTTATATATCGAGACTTCAAGACCTCAAACATTCTGCTGGACTCGGTAGGTGGTGGTGTTATATTTTGAATCAGAATATTCCCTTTGCACTCTGCCTAGGTTCCTAACTTGGAAAAAATGATTTGATATTACTGTGACTTATTACTTTTGGGGTGTATATGTGAGTCAATTCTTAAGCCCATGGTCAATTTTTTGCAATCAAGCACATGGACGATTAATCAAGTTCAGCAACAGGTTCTCCAGCAAGCCTAACAAGGATTCAGAAAATAAAAATGAATGACTTGATCAAAATACTGAAATTCTCAGATACAAGAGAAACAGAATTGTCAACGTTATGATAAAGAACTTTAATATGTTAGCTAAATAAATTATGCATGGGTTGCAGGATTATATGGCAAAGCTTTCTGATTTTGGGCTTGCAAAAGCGGGGCCACAAGGTGACGAGACCCATGTATCCACTCGAGTTATGGGTACCTATGGCTATGCGGCCCCAGAATATGTCATGACCGGTATTGCTTCTAAATTTTTACCATTGCCTTTTATCAGAATATCTTCTTATGTTTCTCTGTTATCTGAAATATAATCCCAACTATTGAAGATAAATATATATAGAGATATCAAATATTAATGTCTGGCAGCCATCTTATCTCAATGTGGAGAGTGAGAGGGCTTGATTCAGTAACATGCATTAATTACTTATGGCAACAAGTTGGAATCCTTGCTTTGTTAAATCGCCACGGGTTTGTTTACATGCATCCTTGAGTACTCGAAGTTCGTTGATACATCTGTTATTAGGAACACTAATCTCTCGGCGATGGTTATCATTCCATGAAATTTTGGAGTCTATTTGCTGGTTGCCTTTATGTTCTCTGAGTATCTAGTTGATGTCTCATCTCCGCATGACATGGGCAGGGCACCTTACTGCTAGGAGTGATGTCTACAGTTTTGGTGTAGTTCTTCTGGAACTATTAACGGGAAGGAAATCTGTTGACAAGACAAGGCCGAGCAAGGAAACGAGCCTGGTAGAGTGGGCCAGACCGAAACTAAACGACAAGAGGAAACTGATTCAGATAATCGATCCTAGATTAGAAAACCAGTACTCTGTAAGAGCATCACAAAAAGCTTGCAGTTTGGCATACTATTGTTTGAGCCAAAACCCGAAAGCTAGACCTTTGATGAGCGATGTAGTTGAGACATTGGAGCCTTTGCAATGCACCAGTGGTAGTGAGGTCTCACCATCTTCGTCCTCAACCCCTACATTTATATGCAGTGGCAGCCCATTTGTTTCAGGTAGGATTCCAGGTTACCGGATGCAAAGCTGAATTTCTAAGGCGTGTGGTATTGTGCGGGAACAGAAATTGTTTCTCTGGACCATACCAGAGTAGATGGAAAAAGCTGTTCACGTATATGATGTATCCGTGTTTGTTGGTTCGTGCCTGCCATAACTCGCTGTGGGCTGGGGTGCATTTGCTGCTGCATTGTGCTGGATGCATATCTGTGTGAAAATTGCAAGCTTGTTAATTATTTATGTTATGACCCTACCCCTTTTGGCATTTTGGTGATGGTACGTTTTGGACTTGTGATCCAAATAGATGTTCTGTGTCCATTTTGAAGTTAGAGAATTTTGTGGCTGTACTCTTTGCTTGCATCATACCCCTTTGGAAAAATAAAAATGAGCACTATAGAATATGCATACATATATAAGTTAATCTTTTACTTTCGATAAGGTAATTTACCCGGATATTTTATTTTTTTTCCCGTGGAAATATACTCTGATTTATTGTTTGATATATAAGATGAGATGATCATAAGATATGAATATATAAATAATGATAAAAACTATATATATGAAATATAAAATAATTATATATTATATAATGTAATTAATTGTATGATATTTGTATAAGATGATATCGACCAGTAAATCACACTATTTGGCATTTGGAAATTCGTCTGTAGTATGACCGTGTCGAAAACAATATAAATTGATGGTGTCCGAATTTGAAATAACATAATCTTTAAATTTTAGTTATCTATATTATATTGTCAAGGGGAAATATTCATATGATAAATAAGTTTGATGTCCAAAAACTCGTATTTCTAAACAAAAGTTTAAGAGTGGTTTTTTGTCAGACAGGTTATTCGGGAGACTAGTTAAAGTTATTTATATTTACCGTCCTTTTTTTTGTTTAAGAGAAAAATAATATTTTTGTAATAAAAATAAGTATAATGTCAATTTTAGTTTTGTATGTATTTGTGTGTGACAATTTTAGTCATGTATGTTTCAATGAATCAAAAATAGTCTTATAATTATATTATTTTGATCAATTTTAGTCCGTTCAACCTAAAATTACTTAATTAAATAACTGATATCAAGGTTAAATTGTTTAAATACATGGTTAAGAAAATTGTTCAAGATATGAACATTTATTCTACAACGTAGTTATAAAATTTAATGATTATATTATCTATTTAATTATTTGATTTTGATGAAAAAGACTAAAATTGATCAAAATATTTAATTTCAAGATTATAATTTATTAATTGAAACATATCAAACTAAAAATGTCACACATCAATATATACATGACTAAAATCGACATTTTAGCTAAATAATAATAATTTTTCACTAAGAACCCAAATACTATCTATCATTTGCTATTTCTTTGGTAGATATTATTTTATTTCACATTCATTATGACAATTAATAATAATAATTCTATGGATTTTCTATCTTGCTCTTCAAATCTTCACCTCTCTCGATGTTTTGTTTCGTCTACTGTACTCCATGGATTGCGCAATTTCACGGCCTCTGTGTGTTTTTCTTTCCTTTCGCCTATATATATATTTTTTACTTTCATTTTAATAAAAAATGTTTCTTGATATGTCTGTTGATTGTCAATACCTGTGAAGGGTTTCTCTGCAAATCGAAGACAGGAAATTGAGGTAATTTGTATATTTTTAATGTTGATATTCAACTGCTGTTACGGATTACAGCAAATTCCGAGTAAATTTAAGCAAAACAGCGATGCTGAAATTTCTGAGAGGTTAGTAGAGTTGCCCCCTTCTCGTATATATATACATACATATATGACATTTATATTTCTACAAAGAGTGATGCTGCTGCAAGGTATGTAATTAGCATGTTCTGAATCCATTTGTGAGACGATTGAAGGTTTGAGTGGATGTAATCTATTTTTACAACAGATCACAGAGTAATCTTTTGGAAATACTTCAAGACGGCAAATACATTACAGGTTTAAGATATTGCAAGACAATTGATATTTGTAGGGATGGCAGCGGGGTGGGTTTGGATGAACCCGAGACCCGCCCCGCCATGTAAAATATTCACCCGCCCCGGACCCGGATCTTTCATGAACCCGCCCCGCCCCGCCCCGCCCCGCCTTGAAAACCCGGCGGGTCCATTGCGGGTTGGACCCGCCAACCCGCCAGCCCAAAGAAAAGATTCAAAAATAAAATTCAAACTAAGCAAGACAGTAACCCGAGATAATTCTAATTCAAGAATTCATGCAAATTAAACATAATTCAAGCATCCGAATAAAAAGAAATTCGTGAGTACAATTTTTCACATCGTACACACATCATAATTGAACACAATTTAAAGAAATAAATAGAACACAACAGTACTTTAAATCTAAAGAAACAACAAAGTACAACAAAATCAATTGGACAATGTCTTTAGTCATCAACAAGACTATGTTCCTCATCATCATCTTCTTCCTCGTCAAGCATTGTTGGACAATCTGATAAATCATGGATAGTTGAAGTAACTACAAGAATAAACAAAAAATTGCTTAAATTTGTTATACATATAACAATATATATATAAATAATATAATATAATTAACAAAAGACCTTTTAAATTGTTTCACAACCAACGACGAGCACACATCAATGCCTCCAAAGTAGCTGGATGAAGCCTACTTCGATGAGGACTAACCAATCTTCCACTGCAACTAAAAGCTGACTCAAACGCAACTGTTGAAACCGGGATGACCAAAATGTCTCTTGCCATTTTTTGCAAGTTCGGATATTTAACTCTATTTGTCTTCCACCAACTTAAAATGTCAAAGTTTTCAGTTCTTGGCAAAACATTCTCACCTAAATATATATCCTTCGGAAATTCCTTGTGGCCTAAGGAAAATAATTATTATGGGATCCAAACACTATAAATAGGAGATTTTGATACTTTCGAAGGGTTCCAGAATTTCAGACACAGAGAACGTGAGAGGGCGGCTGAACAACTGATCAATGTCGTCCAACCAGCTCTCGCAGTCAACAGGATTCTCTGTACCCAACAACAAAGGAGGGTTAAACGACTGTCAGATCATGAGGAAATATTTTTTGAAACTCTGATTTTTGGAAATCGAAGCAATAGGATCTGAGCTTAAAGCCACAAATTGGTCATATTTTTGTAAAGTGGCATTCACACCATGACCAAAAGCACAAGATGATGATCCAACATCCATTGAACTTCTTGCACTTATGTTATTTTCCCTACTTTCAGTTCTTGATTGGTAATCCACCAATAAATCACAACAGTTTTGTCCAATCTCATCTACCTTGAACTGAGATCTTTCACCATAAATTTGTGTAAAGTAAAATTCAACCAATTTCATTTTGTACCTAGGATCTAGAACAGCAGCAACCCCCATCATAATATGGCAAGAATCCCAATATTTTTCATACTTTTCTAACATCTTCGTCGCCATGCATTGGATAATCAACTTTGGACTATTCACCCACTCATCTAATTGTAATTTGATATCACAGATATTTGGAAAATAAAAATTAGATGTGGGATAAAGTGTACCAGAAAACAATTCAGTCACATCATAAAATATTTTCAACTTATCACAAATCTCAATTGCATTCTCTCAATCTTCGTCACTAGGAAGACTTTTGTATTGTTTCTCTCGACATTTCAATCGTGGAAACACATCACGATAAATTATAGCAGTTTCTAACATCAAAAAAGTAGAATTCCAACGAGTTTTGCAATCAAGAGATAATTTTTTTGTGCAATGAATTGGCAATTGACGTGCAGCTTCATCAAAATTTTCTACTCTTGCAGGTGAAGCACTCCAATACATGACACTATCACGTATTTTCTCAATTGAATGACTAATTAGTTCAAATCCATCTTTCACAATCAGATTCATCAGATTCAAAATATGAGCACAACAACGCATATGAAGCACGTTTCCATGTAGTGGTAAATCTTTTCTTGGGATTCTCCAAGAGAAATCGAATCATAGCATCATTGGTGGTGCAATTGTCAACCGTGATTGTTGAAAGTTTGCGATCAATATTCCAATCCAAAAAACATTCAACAAGCTTATCAGCAAGAATCTCAGCTGTGTGGCGCTGGAATATATATAAACCTGGACAAAGAATTAAACATCATAAATATTTTTTATTTCAAAATATATCAATAAGAAATAAAATTTATCATACCTCAAGATAACACTTTGTAGTGTCCATGAATCATCAATAAAGTGTCCAGTAACTGCCATAAAACCTTTTTTTGTATTGTTCGATGTCCACATGTCAGTTGTGATTGCAATTCGACACTTAACCTTGCCCAATAATTTGTAACACTTGGTCTTCTCTTCGTTGTAAATCTTTAAAATATCTTTTTTCAAGGTATTTCTTGAGATCATCTTAAAACAAGGTTGGATGCTAGCAACAAAATCTTGAAACCCCTCATGATCAACAATACCAAGTGCATAATCATGCAAAATAACCATAACAACAAGCTTTTGTCTCGAATCTTCTTGGCTGAAAATATGGGCAGTTAAGTTTTAACTTCCACCAGCTTTGCTTGCCATCATAAAACTTTGGCGGATATCCATCTTTCTAGGACGGTTTCTACAAGTCTTGTCATGATGTTTTTTTCAAACCCACCAGCTTTCACATTTGAAAAAACATCATGACAAGACTTGTAGAAACCGTCCTAGAAAGATGGATATTCATCAAAGTTTTATGATGGCAAGCAAGAAAGCTGGTGGAAGTCAAAACTTAACTGCCCATATTTTCAGCCAAGAAGATTCGAAACATAAGCTTGTTGTTATGGTTATTTTGCATGATTATGCACTTGGTATTGTTGATCATGAGGGGTTTCAAGATTTTGTTGCTAGCCTCCAACCTTGTTTTAAGATTATCTCAAAAAATACCTTGAAAAAAAATATTTTAAAGATTTACAATAAAGAGAAGACCAAGTGTTACAAATTATTGGGCAAGGTTAAGTGTCGAATTGACTGACATGTGGAAATCGAACAAAAAAGTTTTATGGCAGTTACTGGGCACTTTATTGATGATTCATGGACACTACAAAGTGTTATCTTGAGGTATGATAAATTTTATTTCTTAGTGATATATTTTGAAATAAAAAATATTTATGATTTTTAATTCTTTGTTCAGGTTTATATATATTCCAGCGCCGCACACAGCTGAGATTCTTGCTGATAAGCTTGTTGAGTGTTTTTTGGATTGGAATATTGATTGCAAACTTTCAACAATCACGGTTGACAATTGCACCACCAATGATGCTATGATTCGGTTTCTCTTGGAGAAGATCCCAAGAAAAGATTTACCACTACATATGTGATAGTGTCATGTATTGGAGTGCTTCACCTGCAAGAGTAGAAAAATTTGATGAAGCTGCACGTCAATTGCCAATTCATTGCACAAAAAAATTATCTCTTGATTGCAAAACTCGTTGGAATTCTACTTTTTTTATGTTAGAAACTGCTATAATTTATCGTGATGTGTTTCCACGATTGAAATGTCGAGAGAAACAATACAAAAGTCTTCCTAGTGACGAAGATGTTAGAAAAGTATGAAAAATATTGGGATTCTTGCCATATTATGATGGGGGTTGCTGCTGTTCTAGATCCTAGGTACAAAATGAAATTGGTTGAATTTTACTTTACACAAATTTATGGTGAAAGATCTCAGTTCAAGGTAGATGAGATTAGACAAAACTGTTGTGATTTATTGGTGGATTACCAATCAAGAACTGGAAATAGGGAAAATAACATAAGTGCAAGAAGTTCAATGGATGTTGGATCATCATCTTGTGTTTTTGGTCATGTTGTGAATGTCACTTTACAAAAATATGACCAATTTGTGGCTTTAAGCTCAGATCCTATTGCTTCGATTTCCAAAACATCGGAGTTGGATATATATTTAGGTGAGAATGTTTTACCAAGAACTGAAAACTTTGACATTTTAAGTTGGTGGAAGACAAATGGAGTTAAATATCCGAACTTGCAAAAAATGACAAGAGACATTTTGGTCATCCCGGTTTCAACAGTTGCGTCTGAGTCAGCTTTTAGTTGCAGTGGAAGATTGGTTAGTCCTCATCGAAGTAGGCTTCATCCAGCTACTTTGGAGGCATTGATGTGTGCTCGTCGTTGGTTGTGGAACAATTTAAAAGGTATTTTGTTAATTATATTATATTATTTATATATATATTGTTATATGTATAACAAATTTAAGCAGTTTTTTGTTTATTCTTGTAGGTACTTCAACTATCCATGATTTATCAGATTGTCCAACAATGCTTGACGAGGAAGAAGATGATGATGTAGAACATAGTCTTGTTGATGACTAAAAACATTGTCCAATTGAATTTGTTGTTTCTTTAGATTTGAAGTACTGTTGTGTTCTATTTGTTTCTTTAGATTGTGTTCTATTATGATGTGTGTATGATGTGAAAAATTGTACTCACGAATTTCTTTTTATTCGGATGCTCGAATTATGTTTAATTTGCATGAATTCTTGAATTAGAATTATCTCAGGTTACTTCCTTGCTTAGTTTGAATTTTATTTTTGAATCTTTTCTTTGGGCTGGCGGGTCCAACCCGCAATGGACCCACCGGGTTTTCAAGGCGGGGCGGGTTCGTGAAAGATCCGGGGCGGGTCCGGGTGAATATTTTACATGGCGGGGCGGGTCTTGGGTTCATCCAAACCCGCCCCGCTGCCATCCCTAAACATGTCGTATACACTGACTCAATGCGTGCCACGTGGCTAAAAGAGGTTATGAGAAGATTTATTGTGATGTCATACTTTTGCTTCTGGTGTTGCATCTTCTGCATTACGAAATTTGATAATTTTGGTATCTGTGGCACAAATTTATTTGTTCAGTCATATTTTTCCTTGCTGTTTTCCCTTTTGGCGTTGATTTTAGGTGAGAGTTGTTTTATTTCCAATCTAATTGATAATTTGCAGTGACATTAATCCACAAATATACTCACTGATGCTTGATCTGTCGTCAAAGTTTATTTAACAAGAAGGTCTGGCTCTAATTTTTCCGCTCCGGTACTCTAAATGATGCAACTTAGAAGATAATATAAAGGAAACCTTAACATATCCGATGCCAAAAAAATGGGGAAAATAGACAAAAAAATTTCTTACTTCAGCAGAAAAAGAAAAGAGGACAAGAAATCCTAAAGAAACAGTCGTCACTATAAAAAAAATATATGGAAACAAACTAGGAGGGGACATTAGCTTAACAAATCAAATATTTCTACATTGCCCTCAGGCTAGGTTGGACACATTTTTCATGACCAGCGTTGGAACTCAAATGCTAAAATGTCTTAGTAAGGACATCTGCAACATGATTGTTAGTTGTTGTGCACAATATGTTGATAACTCCAGTTGAGTTTATATTTGCGGTGTAAATGCTTGTATTAAATTGGTAGAGTTGCACATGAGCCATAAAATTTCATGTGCAATAATTCACGTACATTCTTTAGCTTTCGAAGTCATTGTTTCTGTTATTATTTATTTATTTATTTTTTACCCAATTAAGTTACTAAATTATCTCAGTGCCGAATCCTTATTTGTCTCAGGCCCAAATTATTTTAATGCAAACAAGCATAACAATTTGATCGTTAGTAGCATGCACAACAGGTTGATAATTCCACTTGAGTTTATACATGTTGATGGGGGGAATATTTGTATTAAATTGATAAAGTTGAACATGAGCCATAGAGTTTCATTGCACAATTAACCATGTGCATTCTTAAGCTGGTAGAGTCACTATTTTTCTTTTTTTCTTTTTTTGCTTCTATTATCCCAATTAAGTCACTCAATTATTTAAGTGATGAATCCTTATCTCAGGCCCCCGCCCCAATTATTTTAATGTGATCAAGCAACGAGCATGTATTGATTCTTTTCCTCACATATAATATGGACTCGTTTGGGCTCCAACTTTTGGAATGTTCTTTTACTAAATAGTTAAGTTTTCAACCTTAAATTTTCATATGTGTTCGTCTATTCTACAGTCAAATAATATTAAACCATTTCTTTTTTGTAATTTGGATAAACATTCATATCTCATTTCTTGTTAAAAGGCAGGATTAGAGATTGAGCTAGCAGAAGTATAAAAGTGAATGTGAAAGAGTTTTGTTTGCTTATAAAATATGAGTCGTATATCCAGGTGCTTGTCCTTGTCCTTGTCCTTGTCCTTTCGTTTTTTATTTTTTATTTATTTTTTTTTTAAATCTTTTCCTTCATCAATTTTTCTACCGATGTTGAACAGGTTGTTAGTGTTACTGTCTAATATCGTGTTATGGGTTTGGATTAAGGGGTAATGGGCTGGGTCAAAATAGGGCAGTAGGGCAGATGAAGAAATAGCATAATAAATAAGGGGTATTAGTTTTTGGTGGGGAGTAACATTGCTGTGGCTAGGGAGAGGAAAATCATTCTATGAGAAATATTTTCTGCTCTAAGTCTTTGTGAGGATTGATAATTATTTTTATGTAATTTTTCTGTTTTAGTTCATAAAATTACAGTCTCTTTTATAATTGTGTCTTGAGTTCGTATCAGATTGCCTTAATATTATTTCATAATATAATATTTGCGAGATTCTATGATAATTTCTCAGATTTTACTGAATATGCATATAATACATATGTTTTGTGTTAAAGCGACAAACTTATTTATTGCTGTTGTCGTAGATTGACTAAACCACTGCCAGATTGCCTTCTTTATAGACAGAATATGTCATCATACCCCCCCCTACTCACCAAATATCTGCACTTTCGATTTTGTCCTTTTTCCTCTGTTATATTGCATTACGTGATTTTATGTTATTTAAGCGAATCAGAGAAAGGATAGGTGAAACAACAAAAATCAATTCCTTTCTTGGTGGGAAAACAACTGAGAGAGTGATAAGTGGTAACAAATGGAGAAGAACGACGGATATTCTCATGTTGCGCTTCCATATGATTTGATTGAGAGGTTGAAGAATATCACAAATTGGGATGAGTGGGCTTCTCCTTGGACATATGCCGAGGAACAAATGTGGTGGCTTGCTATACCTAGAAAATTTGCTGTGTCAACTCGCTGCAGATGATGATGCGTAGAGTTTATATATGGGCTCACGATGAATCAAAGAGCTCTCTGAAATCCAAAAATTGGAATAAATCAAAATATTTGTATCTTCCTGTGATTGATTTCAGATATTTGGTAATAAATGGATAAAATTGAGACATGAATGTTACTTTTTTCGTATTCTTCTTTTTATTGCTTGATGTTTTTCCCTCACATCATCATATATTCTGGTGTTTCAGATTTTTCTAGTGTGGTGCCCTGTCTTTGTCTGTATAAACATAGACTGCATACTGCTGTGAAATATTTCAAACTCCGATTTTACAATCTTATGTTTCATTATTTTATCTATACTTTGTACCAGAATCAGGGAACCTTTTTAATTGACTTGTTGCCACTATTTCAATATCATACCATTAGTTAGTATGTGTGCTTGTGTATCCATCTCAGATTGAAGCAATTGATTCATCTTAAGGATTATATCGTTCTACATCTAAAATTATATTAGCAGATCTGGCACTTGGTCTCATAAAACCTCCCCCTTTTAGAAATTTCCAGACTAAAATTATATCATCAAATCACACTTAGTCAGATAAAGCCTTTTCCTTGGTACTGTTCTATATGGTTCTTTGTATTTTATCTTCTAATACTCCAAAATGCATCCTAGCATTACATCAACACATCCATATTATTGGAGACTATAATTTTCAAGCGCTTATCAATTGTCATGGTGTTATGGGTGAAGTTTCAATCTTCTGTAATGCTAATGCTGAAAACGATGTGGCCTCCGCCTATTCTTATTAGTTGTGGTGATAGGAAAATGAGACGATATGCAGTTTTACCATCATGAAGAATCCAGAGTAGTTTGTGTTACAGAAGTTGTTAGACAACTATGCTAAAATATCAGTGGAAGATGTGGCTTAGGCTGGATTCTTAAAGTTTTATGCTTGAAATTGGCAATATGATGTTGGGATTTTACAGGGCTTGGAATAGGCAAGGTCATTTTTAATTTCGAAGTTGAAGTCTTAGGAATATATGGCTTGAAGCTCTTTTATTTTGTTATGTTACTTCGAACATAATACATGTGCATATGTTTTAAGGCATTTGTAGAAGAAAACTGTGAGCTGCATGTAAGGTCGACCAAACATATCTCCAATTTTCCGATATGATATTATTATTTTGAAATGGATGATTTTATTTTTTTGTGCACGAGATGTGAGTTTTATGAAATGACAAAGCGAATAATTTCAGTGGTACTTAATCACTTAACTTTTGCTGCTTCTTGTTGTTGCTGCTTCTTGTTGTGTCAACGTACACTGTATATGGTGCGAATCTAATATACCTGATGTCTTATCTTTTTAAGACTCTGAATGCAGCACAGTGCAAAAACGGTTGATTAACTGGTTATGCAGTTCCACACAGGAATACATCTATATTTTCTGTTGCTGATCCCTAACTGGTCTTAGATTTTCTGTCATGTGCGAGTAATTAAAATGCCTTGTCTCTTGCTTGTTACAATATGCTTACATGTATATTTCTTTTGCTGATCCCCAACCGGTTGTAGATTTTCGATCATCTACGGTAATTAAAATATTGTGTATCATAATTTTTACCTGATTCGTGCATCCTGAAATGACCATACTTATTCTATACTTTTCAGTGTGTGCGATGTGATTGCTAGATTTGTGTTTAATTCATGTTATTGCATATCCGTAATTTGTTGGCAACTATTTTTGATATGTCCTAGAAAATGATCACTTTGATGTTGTCTCAACTTTTTTGCTACTTTTTTAGACCATTTACTCTCATTTGTCGGCTGTGGAAGCTTAAATCAGGTATGAACTGACCTTTCTTGATACCATTGAGATTAAGAACTAATACTTCATTTATAGATCATTGTGTTTAGCGAATGGCACGACCAAAACTTTACCTTCTGATTGTTCCATTGCTGGGAAAGTAGAGTTTCTGAATGTGCAAGATTTCGAGTATGGTTTGATATTTGAAACTTGAAAGCGCCAATCAATAACATTAATTTGAATGTGCTACCTGCGCTATGCTTGGTAACATATTTTCATTCCAAGGTATGAATTATGACACACTGTATGAGTGAGATGGTAACAGGAGTTAGTTCTAATATATATTGAGTCGAGGGAATTTTTATAACTGAATCTTGAACTCGAGATTTTGTCCCAAATTTGGGACTTTGATGTCTGATGTCATCAACAAATGCTCCACTATTTTCAAAACCTTGTGAATTATTTTGTCGCGGTGTGATGTGTATTAATTGTTGTTGTGCTGTGAAATATTTGTATGATAAAAATTTTAACTCACATGGTACGAAATCAGCTCCACCAAACTTGCCATATGGATCTTGAATACGGGGAAAAATTTTACGTGGAAGAGGTTTTGTGTGACATCATCGTTAGATCCTATGAGTCTTTTGCCACATTTTAATGGTAGTCGATATTACGAATTGATGATCTGAACTAAAAAATATCAAGGAGAGAAACGCTCAAGGTGTAGGTAGAAAATTTCTGAGGTTAATGATACCCTTATTTGATATTGGTTTTAGGAGGGAGTTGTGGAGCCGTCGAGGCAATATTTTCTAATTTGGTGTTTACCTTTTGAAGAATATATTAAGACGATCTTGCATTAATTTCATTTTTTAAATAGATCAATTCCTTCCATACGAAAATTCCTAAAAATGTAGTTTCTTGTAAACTAATAAGAAAGTTTATTTCCTTCCTTTTGATATCAATTCCGTGAATATTCAAGGTGCATTATTTATATAAATCCCGAAAAAAGAAGAAAAAGGTACCAAAAAAAGGTACCAAAAATATATCTTATCATATTACCAGCAAATTGAAGAGGAATGAACCCTCAATCAGGCAAGTAGATTTGCAAGCATTTGGTGCAAATCTTGCATGTTTTAGGTAAGCACTTAAATCCCAATCCCAAGTACCTTATGTCACGATGGTACACACCAGTCACCACAACCTAAAAATACATTTGACAAAGGAAAGATTTTGCATATGGACATATCGAATAACCATGGAAAGCGGGGTCGATTTGATATATATACACACATGCGCATAAATGATATCGTGTTTATATATATATATGTGTATGTTGATTGAGAACTGAGAGAGGAGAAGCACAAAGAAAAATATATGAATGCACACGTCTCCCTACCACAAGATTTAATAGAGAGATTGAAGAATATAAGGAATTGGGAAGAATATTGGCCAATCCATCCATGGCAATTTGACGAGGAGACGATGGGTTTGTTGTGGTTATTGTGGCCTCAACAATTTGATGATTCAATTCTTGATGAAGATTATGAAAATGTTGATAAGAAATATGAATTGTTTTGTTGAGGAATATGTTACGGTATTATAAATCTATATTTTGTTAAATCAGTCGGATTGATTCATATTTGTGATAAAAATAATAATAATTTTTTTTACATAAAATCGAGGATGTTCACAAAATTGATGTAGATGGTTTCAAATTTGCTTTTGTAGTTATTGTTTTTGTCTTTTCTTTTTTTGTTTAATTTTTATTATGCAACTCTGCCTATCGTTCTTTTTTTTTTTCTGTCTCTTTTCCATCTCAATCTAACGATCTACCGATTGATATCTTTGTTTTTGTTGTTTTATTCATTCACAAATTGTTTTTTACCAAAAAAATTCAAAAGATGTAGATTGTTCCAAAATTATATTATTATTTTTTTTGTGACGTGGGAACCCACAGCCGCTATCTTTCGGTGCGCTTTGGATAAATCCTCGAACTATTATTATTATTTATTATTATAAAAAGACGAGACTCATGTTCTGTTATTATAATCAAAAAGATCGAGACTCATGTGGAATATTAATGATGATGAATTTGAAATATTCCAAGATATGTATCCTCTTCACATAATATTCTCTCATTAAATCAAATATAATCATTCTAGCGCAACATAAGGATAGCGTCGTCAACCCATACAATCACTTATGGCATGAATAAATCATTGGTACATTAGAGATACGAATTGAATCAATTTTGGAATGAAATAAAAATGAAAATGAAATGACACTTGTATAGTTGTATTTTATTTCAATTATTGGTATCGAAAAAAAATGAATGGAATGAAACTGTATTTAATAATCAGATATTTTTCACCAAAAAGAAAAAAAATAATAGCTACTCAAATGTTTTATTATTATTATTATTAAATAATAAATTAATAATATTATAAAATTATTGATTTTAGTTTAATTTAACTTAAATATTAATAAGAATAGTTTTTATAATTATTTTTAATATAATAATAATAAAAATAAAAATAAATAATATAATATAATATAATATCGTGACACACACCATATTTGTGTTTCGTAAATAATTTTTATTATACATATGTTTCATGCTTGTAGCCCTTTATTTATTTATGTTTTTTTTTTGGAATTGTGATTATTTTGGTATAGTTTATTAACTATAATCTGGATAACGATGAAAACATATTAATATGTAATTTATTGAGATAATTTGTGAATTTTAAAAAATTTTTTTTGAATCAGAATTTTTTAACTTTTGAAAATGGATGAAATGTGATAAATATGAGTAAATTGTAAATTTATTAATTTTTTATTAAATTAAATATTAATTTCTAATTTGAATTTCTTATTAGATTAATTTTTTTTTCAAATTTGTCAGAGGTATTGTTGTAAAAAAACTAAAAATGTTGGTGTAGCGAAGTGGATCTCAACTTTTATATATTGTATGTATAGTTATCATTTAAAGTAGAAATTACGTGAAAGAATATATCTTTATAATTAATTTGAAAGTTAATTATAATTTAAATTTTGTGTTTTTGAATTGTTTCTGGAGAAATCAGAGCTGAGTATTGAGAATCTAATTTTTTTTTTTGAGAATGTTGTTTTTTTTTTTTTTTTTTCTAAATTTATATCGAAATTTAAAAACACGAAGGGAAGGTCTCATGAAACCCACTAAAACCATATTATAAACCCCGGCAAGAACCCCAAATTTGACATACACAAAGACCTGACCTTGCACGTAGCCTGTTCGACGAAAAGCCCCCATGGCTTTTACCTGTGCAACTCCATCACTGCAGCTTGTGAACAGGTTCACCGATTGTAAGATGCATTTTGGTTTTTAAATACGGGGGCCGATTGCTGCACTTTCTCCGGCGATTATATTTGTGAGAATTCACTTGTATATGTGCAGAATGGGCGAGTGGCTATTTTTCAATCTCGTTTCATAGGCAATGGAGTGTGCTAATGGCGGAAATTGTGACACTGAGGCAGAAGCTTCGAAAATCCGATGAATGGCCAAATTTTTTCGATTCAAAAACCTTTCTTTCTCCCAAGCCTCCAAACGATTTCTGTTTCACTCTAATTCCTTGTCTTCTTCTTCTTTAGACCTGAATGCTTCTCATCGTATCAAGCAAGATTATGTTTTGTCTAATCGTATAAAAGACAAAGCTCTTTACTCTCTGAACTCTTGTAAAAGCTTGGTCCATCTTTTTCAGATTCAAGCTTTCTTAATTACTTCAGATCTTTTCCAAGGTCCATCTTTCTCCGGACGCCTTCTGAAGCTCTCCGCGGATTTGTGTGATGATTTCTATTATACATTCTTGATTTTCAGGTGTATTGATTGTCCTGATACATTCTGTGTCAATAGAATCATAAAGCACTATTCTTGCAGCAGTTATTACGAGGAAACTATTGCCTTTTATATTGAAATGCTGAAAGATGGCAGATTTTATCCTAATAGTTTTACTTTTCCACCACTTATTAGTGCTTGCGCTAAAATGGGTTGTTTGAGTTTGGGGCAAATGTGCCAAGGACAGACTGTCAAATTTGGGGTGGATGGAGTTTTGCCTGTGCAGAATTCTTTCATTCACTTCTATGCCTGTTGTAAGATGACTGATGTTGCTATGAAAACGTTTGTCGAAATGCCCCTTAAGGATTTGGTGTCGTGGAACACAATCATAGATGGTTTTGTGAGGGAGGGTGAAATGGATGCGGCGCACAAGCTATTCGATTCAATGCCTCAAAGGAATGTGGTTTCTTGGAATGTTATGATTAGCGGTTACTTGAACTTTCAGAACCCAGGGACTGCAATGAAGTTGTTTAGGAAAATGATGAACTTAGGATTTAAGAGTAATGACACCACCATGGTGAATGTGCTCACTGCTTGTGGGAGGTCAAATAGATTAAAGGAAGGAAGGTCGGTTCATGGCTCTCTTCTTAAGTCGTTTAAGCTTTCTAGTCTGAACATAGATTCTGCTATTATTCATATGTATAGTAAATGTGGGAGGGTGGATCATTCTCAGATTATCTTTGATAGAATGTCGAGCAAGAACTTGTTCTCATGGAATGTGATGATTTTGGGGCACTGCATTCATGGTAATCCTATTGATGGGCTTAATTTGTATTCTGAAATGGTGGATAAAAGTATGATGCTGAATAAATCGACTCCAATTTCTGACAAGGGTGTGAATCTAGACAAAAAGGATTGGATTCTCCCTGATGAAATTACGTTTATAGGTGTTCTTTGTGCATGTGCCCGGAAAGGAATGTTGAACGAGGGGAGAAACTACTTCTCCCAGATGATTGACGTGTTTCGTGTGAAGCCGAATTTTGCTCATTACTGGTGCATGGCTAATCTCATGGCCAGTGTTGGTCAAGCGCAAGAGGCAGTGGATCTGCTAAAGAACATACCAACTGATACTTACGAGTCTCCAGAATCCTCCTTCTGGGCAGGATTGTTTGCATCATGTCGTTTTCAAGGGGCCGTGAACTTGGGGGAGCAAGTTGCAAATGACTTGATCAAACAAGATCCTCAGAACTTCTCTTATTATGCTTTGCTTGTAAATATTTATGCTGTTTCAGGTAGATGGGAAGAAGTTAATATAACAAAATATATGATGAAAAAGAGAGGTATAAGACGGTTGCCTGGTTGCAATCTCAAGGACTTGAAGGAAGTAGTTCACACAACTCTAGATCACGAGGCAAATGACAGTAGGATTAGCTGATAGAGCTGATCAAGTGAATCGTGGATATTGATTATTCTCCGTTGATTATTACTCATTGCTACAAATCCTCATGAATTCGAGGAGAGGAAAAGAGAGGCTCTCCTTTTTCAGTGATTTGGAGATTCTCAAATAAGTTCACTTGAATTTCTTACTCCCCTGCAATATGTTGGGATCAGTTTTGATGAATTTTCCTTTAAACCACATGTGATTTCAGTTTCCCAAACACTTGGACACAGAGTAAGCTTAGTTCTGATAGCAGCTTTGTAAGGATCAAGACATCTTCAATCAATGGATAGAAATTTAGCTAGAACTGTAATTTCAATCTTTCTTCTTTTCTTTTTTTTCCCCACCTGTGGGTGTTATAAGTATCCTTATTAAGGTTTGTAGTTGGGAAAATATTTATTTTATTCTATTTGATTTTCATGGTTCGATGCAAATATTTTTATTAAAGCTCAAGAGATATACCAAGGATAAAACAATTAACATCATCTGCATTTCTGCCCCTGGTTCCAACATATGAGACTCATTGTGAATCGATGAGTTGATATATATTAGATTTTCTATATATATCTATGCATAATTATTAAACTTGAGACTTTTTAGTATATTAAATATTTTAAAATATATTTAAAATGTATTTATTTAATATAAAATAATTTTAAATTATTGAGTTGAATGTTAAATTCATAAATAATGAATGTTAATGTTAAAAGGATTGTTGTGAAAGAGTTATGCGGTATTAATATTAAGGCAAATCTTGTGTGACAGACTAGTTCAAGAAGTTGTTGTTAAGAGAAATCGAACTCCTGACCTCTGGCCAAAAGTTAATCTGTTTTGGCCAAAAGTTAACCCAGTTGAGCAACTTGATTGGGTGTTATTAACACATAACATTGCGGATGCCCTCAGCACAATATTATTGAAAAACCGAAATAATATAAAAGAATTTAATTATTTTATAATTTTAGAAACCCTGTTGTGTAGTTACGGGTCGGTCATTAGACAACAGCACCACACCAAGTGAACGAAGACGGAAGGATGCCGTTAAGCGCGACGGCCATCGGAGCTCTGCTGGGATTGGGCACGCAGATGTACTCCAATGCCCTGCGAAAGCTCCCTTACATGCGCCGTAAGCACCTTCTCTATATAGATCCAAATTCAATCATTTTACTGCTGTCATTTATGGATGGATCGATTAATTGAACCATTACGCGAAATTGAATGGCATAGATCCGTGGGAGCATGTTTTGGGAATGGGAATAGGCGTGGTGCTCGCTAATCAGATGGTGAAGTGGGATGCCAAGGCTCAGGAAGACCTTGACAAATTGCTTCTCAAAGCCAAGGAAGCCAACCAGCGTCGCTACTTCGGTATTTCGATGTTTTCTCTTTCATTTTTGGCCGCAGTTCCTGTTGTGTTGGGGTTTGTGATTCTGTTTAGTCTTCAATCGGGAAATTTGTCGATCGAGTGATTTTTCGTTTTGAATTCAGTTTGTCTTGCTTACCATCTAAATTGTGGTGACTATTGGTTTCAATGGGTGAGTGGTAGGGCTTGAGATTTTTCTTAGTCCCTGTGAGAGTCCTGAAGAACAAAATGTTTAAAGAAGTATAAAAAGTCCAGCCCAACTCGAAAGCAAAGTGTGGTATTGTAGAAGTTGATTGTACAATCATTTCCTTCACGTTTTCGTTTAAAATCAAACTAGAGAAATGTTATGCTCGTCCAATATCCTAGTAAAAACTCTGACTTGTCCTCAGTGGAATTGAAGATCCTAACTGAAAGTTACTCTATGTGAAGCTGAAAATGTGGCTATATTGATTTTAAACTCTCTGTTTTGTGATGATTAGTTATCATGATCTGGAAGTTGAGTTGAAATTTTAGTTTCTGAGTGGTGGGATCATTTTAGTCTAGTTCCATCTACGTTATACTGAGGTGTTAGAATATTAAGAGAAAACAACACCACACTGAATAATGAACTTTACCTATTGTTACAAATGAATAGGTTCGTCGCGTAATCTTCCGTGTTCACAGGTCAAGACTATCAAAAGGCATTTAATGTAGTATCTGTGAGATGATGATGATGATGGAACTGAACTTAGAGTGACCCAAGTTTGGATGCAATTTTTCCTCTATATATAGCTGGCAGAATCCCTGTTTTAATTCATGTTGACGTACTTCCCTGACTGAAACCGCGAAAATGGATCACTTAGATTTTTTTGATATACGAATAAAGTAAAAGCAAAGGATTTTTCTCATTCGTATATCATTATTGGTAATCACGGCCATATTATGTTGGCGGGATGGGATGATCTGTCCCATGCTTGGTTTTGACCTTTTACTTATCCCGCAACTGTAAATTATGGTGTGAAGAAGTAATTCTGGACAGCTACAGTAGTTTCAGGGAGCATATCATTAAAAGTGATGTAAGAGATGATAGAGCAAGCTATTTTAGCTGAAAGAGAATCAAAATTTGTTGAGAATTATAGAGAATTTGACAAATATATTCTGTAGTTGATCCACCGGATTTAGGCTCCACGGAGGGGGTAGGTAGAACATCTTCTGCTGTTTCTGTGAATTTTCCCCAACAAAGTTTGTGAAAATTGATACAAGTTTGGTTCTTCTTTGCCTAAATTTCAAAATTCAGTTATATACTTTAGTGTCAAATTGATCGAGTGTTGTAGTTACTATTCTCAAGCTTTCTATCGCTCACTTTCTTGAAAATTTTGGAATCTGATTTCCAAAAAGCTTCCAGTTTTACATGGTGAAAAGTTTGTATCATGAAAAAGGAAGTAAGCTAGTTGATGCAAGACATTCTACATAACCTTAAACAAAACAAAGCCAACATTGGCTTTAATGGCCATTTCATTCAGTTGACACTTTCTATCAATTGTTGGTATCATATCAAACGAGGACACTTGGACGTAATTATGCTAATTTTTGTTGGTGAGATTAAAAGCTTTTCGTACTTTACTATGTTGGCTTTTATGTCTCGTTTTCTTCATGTCATAATTGATATGAATTTTCCTCTGGTATAATGTTTTTGGATATTTTTATTGCAGATGATGATGAAGATTAGAAGCCTGATACTGGGGTTGAAACACATTTTCTTTGGTATAAATCACTTGCTGAGATTGTATTTTTCCTACTTATTCCAGTTACAGATGGTCATAGACATCTGTTTGCCTAATGTATAATGACATCTTTTTGTCTGGTTTTGATGTCAACTTTAAAAACAAAATGCTGATTTCTTTGGTTATCAAGTAATGAATAAATGACCTTAACCGGAATTTGAATGAGTAAAATATATTAAGCTCCTTTGATTGAATGTTGATGCAAGTTAGTGAATTTAGAAGTTTCTTGAAATTGATGTTTCGGTTGTCTCCTCGCTATGTGTGGGAAATCATTCTTGCATGGATGCGGTCTATGTAACTATGTTACATCATCTCGGAAGCTAAACAAATTTCAAATTCTTAAAATGGTACTTATGACTTGATTAACTTGGCATAGTTTAGTGAAAATGGATAGATGATACTCCAACATAAACTCCGTACAACTAGAAACATTGGAGATGGTTGAGTGTTAGACTTTTTGAGTGGTGAAATACTTGGAATAAGTACTCGGTTTATTGCAACTAATGTTGCTAGCCATACACATATATCTCTCATTATACTCGTGTGATAGAGAAACAAAGAGAGATTTCGGGACACCTTAAATGAAGTAATTGAACGATGAAAGCATAAAACCATAATAAAACCAGGCAATGTTGCTGTGTTTCTCGTCAAGCTATGTTGACCATGCCTGTATTGCAATTATTCAGCATCAACTATAGATGATGTTTAGTCGAACTTCAACATGTTCGACGACTAAGTAGTCCTGAAATATCCCCATGTTTGTTAGTTGGATCAACAGCAAAATGAGATGGTCAGAGACCCGGGACTGTGAGGCTGGCGTGGAGACGATAAAGGACTGTGGATGAACGTGAGTGGTGCATTTGGTCCGTCAATGTGATACCATTTTGTAGTTTGGGGATTGGAGTGCGCTTCAACATCATTTTCAAAGTACTTTTGGACCTCTGAAGCGAGAATGGTGAAGCTAGCACATCCAAGTAATAGGCCAAGTTAATTGAAAAAACAATAATTGTCCAAGTACTTTGATTTCCCAAGAGATTTTGTACTCAATGTATCTTTTATAAATCTATACAATATTATAAAGGTTGAGCACTACATACAAATTGCTTTTGTTGGTTAGTGAGATACCAAATTTTTTTACCACATTTGCCCCTCATAATGTTATCTTTTTTTAGATTTAAAATTTAAAATTAGACTATCAAAAAAACAGTTTTTATAATTTCAATTATGGGAGAATTACATGAAATTTTTACTTGAAATAAATACGTCTTACACACGCAATACGTGTGCAACGGACGCTAGTGTTTATAAAATAAAATTGGTAAATTGTATTGGGAAATTGATGCCATTTTCAAACTCATCAAACCATAGCTAACGAGTCCAAAATAAATATTTTCATGCCCCCCAGGCCCCATATGAGCGGGTGACTTAATTCGTCGAATAGTCGATTAGAGGTAGAACAAAAAAATTTCAAAAGTATTTAGTTAGTATTTGGGATAGCTTTTGAAAAGCATTTCTCAGCTTTTTTTTCACAAGAATTTGAAATTTTGTGAATTTTTGTTAACAAAAAGATGAGAAGTGCTTCTTAGAAGCTCTCCCAAGTCTCAAACACTAACTTAAATAAGTTCAGATTTTTTAAAGTGGTTTTTAAATAAAATTTGAAATGATTTTGATATTTTGATAAATACTGAAAATTATTTTTGTTGTTATTTTCAAGTAGAAGTAGAAGTCAAAGCCCAAAAGCTAAAATTTTTTGTTTTTAAAAATGTTGTTTAATAACTTTATTAGAACAATATTTATAACCAAACAATGGTTAATCCTCTTCTTCAGCCTAAGGACTCTTAATTAAATTAAATTATTTTAAAAAAAACAAAATTCACAATATATATATTTATCCAAAGCCCAACGGAAAGTTTAAGCAGCGGAAATGAAAGGACTGAGCTTCGTAATACGGCGTCTGGTGGCCGGCACGGCGCCACGCACCGCCGCAAAATCGTCTTCCATCAGCGAGAATCTCGTACTTTATTCCGCCGCCGCTTATTCCGCACTATTATTCGCCGAAGATAAATCCAGTCCACGGTTCATTTCCTCAATTGCCCCAGGCGGAGCGTTGAATTATCAATCAGCTATACAAAATCATTTCCGGAGCTTCTCCTCTTCATCCTCGTCAGGTTTCTGTTTCTCTACTTACAACTATTATAGCAACTTGTGTAGCACTATTACTTGCTATCTAGATTGTAGTTGTTTTTAGGTTTTTTTTTCTTAATTTTCAAAGTTTGGATTTTGAGTTCGGAAAAAGGAGTTAGGATTATATTTAGGGGAGCAGGACAGATTGGATAAGCACTGAACAGAAAATCGGGGGGCGGGGGGGGGGGGGTGTGGAAGAGAAAAAAAGTTAAGTGTTCAGAAAATCATGTGAATATGTACTTGGTTTTTTTGACAATATCGAACTTGATCTCATAGTTTGTCTCCTGATGTTGAAGCATATTTTGATTCTCGAACTTTTCTCTAGAAAATTGGAATGAAGAAATTTAAGAAAAACAGCACGACTACTTGTTCTTAGTTGTCATGTTTTATAACATCCCCAGTGATTGATGTTTTGAGAAGCCATTTGATTTGAGTTGTGGACTATAGTAGTTGCTATTTAAATCTCATTCTTCGCCTGAGTTTCAGTTTCACTACTTTGTCATATCTTTATTTTTTTTTTCTTTCTATTGCTCATTGGGACCAAATTACAGATCCGTCAAATATTGTGTCGATCGAGTCTAAGGAGCAGTTTACTGATTCTCTCCGCAAGGTACAAGGTATGGATGCCAATTTCTTATGTTTTTCATGTCTTTAGTTTTTACCTTGGTGTCTTCTATTTTACATAATTTGATGCCAATATCTTATGTATTTACTTTGTTGTCTTTTAATTTACATAAATTTTGTACTGATTTTAATCTTGAATCTCGTGCAGATGAATCCTTGCCAGCAATATTCTACTTCACTGCGGTTTGGTGTGGTCCTTGTAAGTTTTGTTGACAATTATATCGGCCATCTGGTCAACTCATTGTTGTGTGTGAGGTTTTTTGCTAGTTACTTGTGTACTTCTGTTTTTATTGTGAATTATTCTTTGCAGGTAGGTTATTGTCTCCGATAATTGGGCAGTTAAGCGAGAAATATCCCCATGTCACCACTTATAAAATTGATATTGATAAGGTAATCTTCACTCAGAAATTGTTCTCTTTCCCTGAGCCAACATGTCTAATGGTTGTGTTGAAATTGAAGTAATTTGTAATGCATTTTATTGATCAGCGTTTAGGTTCTAGAGTTGATCACTGTACAGAATATATTAGCAAAATATTGAATTTTCTCAGCATAGGCTACAAATATATATTAAATTATTTTTGTTTAGCAAAAAAGAAATTGGCTTAATGGTTTGAAGATTAAACTACATTGTCAAGCCTATGTCGTGATCCTTCAACAGAGACAGGGCTTAGGCATTTTCTAAAGATGCCTTCGATTATTGTTGATATGATATCCATGGTAATTGAATTTTGGTGCATGCAGGAAGAGCTAGGAAATGAGTTGAGCAAGCTAAATATACATTCTGTGGTAAAGCCTCTTCTCTTTTGCCTTTATCCTTTTTCACAGTTCCTGTGTCTTTTTGTCCATTGCCCGGGTGCTCTTAAACTTTAAAGACACCGGAATAATGCCTGGTGAAGATTTGTTTAAAAAATGAAATTTGTTCACTGAGTTTCAAGCATAAATGTTGGTGCTATGATATCGAATTTTCGATCCAAGTCATCTGAAACGACCCTAACTCTATAATAAATAAATATGCGGAAAATTTTTTTTTTTTTTTTTTTTATATACTACTAAATAAAATATGTACATATATGCCCATACATATATGCACAGGATAAAATATTTAAAATAAATACATGACTAAATAAATAAACAATTAAATACTTAAGAAAAAATGCATTCTTTAAAATAATTAAACATCTGAGTCAACCCTAGAATTAAAAATATACTGCATAAATAAAATAATTAAAATATGTGCATGCACTAAGACATTTAATAAAATATTCCCATAAACCTCAACCACTAAAAATATAATAAAATGTTTCACATGACATCATACACGGTGACTCAGAAGCTGTCACGGTCACGGGGCTACTGCAGCGCTGCTCATACGTCCTCACCACCGGTAGGAGTAACCTGCTCCTCTACGTACTCACCTGCACCATATCAGTGTAGTGAGCCTAGAGGCCCAACATGCATACTAACAAGGGTTCAAAATAATTTAAAACAATTTAATACTAATACATACATATACATGAATGAGCATGCTTAAAAATTACATAACATAACTTACTTAAATAAACATAAATACATAATACATAACATACATACTTGAGTTGTTGAGCATTTATTTTCTTAACATCGAATGGTCCTATCCGTAAGTGTGACCCATAGTGCGACTGATCAGTCTAAGAAACCATCGTACGAGGCTGGTGGCGAACCACCCATACATAAATGGCAGAAAACTGCCCATACATAAATGGCAGAAACTGCCCATACATAAATGGCCACACTACTTCAATTTCCACCTAAAATATTTTATTTGCTCAACCATAGAAATTAAATCATAGCATAAAAATTGATTTCATGAATGCATGTACTTAAATAAATTGTGTGTGCTTCATATATATTTAATTTAATTTTCTTACTAACATATAAATATTAAAATAACTTAAATGCATAAAAATAATTAAATATATAATCAGGACACATGCAATTTTCTCATGGATGGTTCTGGACTGCTGGCCCTACACTCAAGTCCATTAACTTAAATCTGGTCCATTAACATACTTAAGCCCAGTAACTTAAACTTTAAGCCCAATTAATTAATCTAAGCCCAATTAAATTAATTAAGCCCATTAAAATTACACTAAGCCCAATAACACTTAAACTGGCCCATTGGGCCCAAAAACCCAAAGACTGGCCCATTAACTTTTATGGGCCCAAAAGCCCATAAAATTAATGGACTAACTTAATTAAAATTTTAAAAGTTCAAATAAAATTATTTGGGAGTCCAAATAATTTTATTTTAATTTAGTTGACTCAATAACCCATTAATTCATAAAATATTTTAAAAATAAAAAGACTCGAGCCCGGCCCACCAAACCCGGACCCGGACCCACTTAACCCGACCCACTAACTTACTGACCCGACCCGAGCCCCTGACCCGACCCGGAACATGCCAAAACCCTAGCCCGATCCCCCCTTCCCAAAACTGTTCGGCCACAGTGAGCAGCCACCGAAAATCCCGGCGGCCGCCTTGCTCCGACCACCCACCGGCCGGAGGGCCACCCCTAGGACTTAGCTCACATCCAGACCTTTCCAACAAGCCAAGAACCAGCCCAAACCGTCGACTATGGAGTGAGAACGTCGACTATGGAGTGAGAACGAAGCTCTGCAACCCGGCCCTTCTGCACTGTCGCGCAGACCCGAGCAGCTGCGGGAAAACCATTCGTCCTCGAAGCTCCGACCACGAAAGCCCATGAAACCTTCTGCAAAAACTTAGAAAACTCAAAGGGGGTTCTAACCCAACCGACCTTACCCAAAATAGTGGCCTGAGGAAAAAGATCTCAGCCTTTTTCCCCAGAACCCTAAACCTGCGCGACAGAAGCTTCAGAAAGGAAAGGCTTCGTTTCCTTTCTTCCTTAGCCTCAAGCCCCGACCTGACTCGACCCAAGGGACCTTGATACATGTATCCAACTAAGGAGCAGCAGCCATGATCCATCCATGCAAGAAAACGTGAGTGTGAAACCCAAAACAATGCAAGAACAAGGTGCAACATTAAAAATTGAAACTTTCTGAAAAATATTCTTGGAAAATCTGATGTATACACGACCACACATGCATATACTAATATGGAGAAGAAAAGAGAATGAAGAATCATGCCTTTCACCGTAAATATGGATTTAACACGCGTAGGAAGGACTTCAGGACGACGGGGCGACCTTGGGTTGCTTGGAACCTTGAAACCGACCTTCTATGGAGTTCCTAGGGTTGAAGATCGATGAAGAAGAAGGTGGGATGAAAGTGACGGCTGATGGGGGAGAAAACAATCGGCTAGAAGGGTTTGGTAGATTAGGGTTGATTTATTTTTGTGTTAAATAGAATATAGGTTAAATAATTAAATAAAAAGGTTTTAAATAATTAATATACAACTTAAACTCTTAATTAAACTTTAGAAATCTGATAACATAAAATAAATCTCGAAATAATAATTTAGGGGAATTTTAAAAATACTAAAAAGTCAATATTTTGACTAATTTTTGGATAAAAATGACCCCTAAAATTAAATAAAATTAAATACTTAAAATTTTGAGATAATAAAACTCAAAATAATATTTTAAGGCTCCAAAAAGGCTCATAAAATAATTTGGCTAGAAAGTTGTCATCTCGTCCGTCCACGGTCCCGTCTACGCGATTAAATAATAAAAATACTAAAAATCATAAAAATCACTAATTATGGGTTAAATGCTTAGAAATAAATTAAATCATGCATAAATAATTCACATAATTATTTAACCCATAAATCATAAATTTAATTAATTAAATATCCTAATTATGCAGGCGGATTTATGTAATTAAAAATACCGGGTGTTACAATTCCTTTTGGTGTCAATGTGAAAAATGGTAGAGCACCAAGCATGACTACCTTGTAGATCGAATGCATGTTTTAAAAAATAACGTAGGACCAAAAAGGACGCAACTTGCCAGGAGCGGAAGTTAAATTATGCATGAACTATGATTAGTTTGGATGGACATGGTTGTATATATTGATTTGATGCTGAGGTATGGTTGCTTGATGCAGCCTACGCTGCACTTTTTTCAAAATGGTAAGAAAGCCTCCGTAGTCATCGGAGCAGACGTGCAACGGTTGAAGGATACGATGGAAGCACTCTACAAATGAAGTAACAATCATGTTTTTGCCTATTTCAAGTTGTATGCTTATGTTTTTGCCTTGCCCAAGAATCGGGACAGATTTAAAATGCTATCAATCATCCGCACCATGAGCAAATTTTTCTTATATAAATCCTGCAACATTAGTTTTTTTTTTCCCGGTTAAGAAGGAAACATGAGAAATTTTGGTGTCAAGAAATCGATGCAGCTTCATTGTTACTGCTCTGAAATGCTATCAGTCGTTGCTATCAATCATCCGTTCACCTTGTAGTCCAGATTATTAATTCCTGTTAGATTTATTATATCTTGTGTATTAGTTAGTTTAGCGATGGCAATATTTCTCGCCACTGTCAGAAGCCCAACAAGACGAAAAATTTGTAACCATGGTGGATCATCAATAAATAAATTCCAAAAATCACGAATTCGTCGAAAGAACTATGACGAATTTTATTCGATCCCACCCCTTGGTAAAATACGTTGATTTAGAAGCGGGTTACACGTGTATTTTCAACTGGAAGCTGTCGTAAATAACACCAAAATTGCAGACAAAATTGTGTCGTAGTGACACCAATTTTCTTTAAATTTAAAATAAATAACAAATCCCTTTCTTCTATTGTTCAGTAACGCGACGACAATATAAAATTAAAACAAACAAATACAAAAATAGCATACAACACTTGAGCATCACTTGGCTTCAACATAAGCATCAGCTGAAGACGTATCCATATCATTTAGCCCCAGTTCCTCATTTTGCTCCAAACTCCTCTCGTATTCCTCCACTGGCCTCACACATTCATCAACACAAAGTAAATACTACAATCTTTTTCTGCAAAAAGATTGGTTGAAGTTCAAAATAACATCGAGGGGACAGACTTACATGTCAGCTGATAATCGTCTTTTAATTCCTCGGTTGCAGGGGCAACAAATGAGTTTGCCAAAGCATCATCAATAATCAAAGTCCAAGGTTCTTCCAAGCTTTTCAACTGCAGAAAATGTACGACAAGTTGACATTACTACGTACAAAGATTCGAACAGTGCAGTAAGAACAATATACTTGGATAACTAAGAATTAGAATGGTTTTTTAACAGCTTCTAATCAGGTACATGCACATGTAACTTCGACTATGTATACCATTTGCCGCAAAGCCCATCCCAGTTTGCATAAAATTGGTTTTTATTTGTCAATCCTTCGAAGCTCTTAATATGTCACGTCAACTGTCTTTCTGTATCTAAACCTATGTGTTACCATGGCTTTCCCCAAGATGGTTATAATCAGAAATTAATCAAGCTTCCGTACAGTTTCCTCAAGAGCTTGTGAAAGCTAGTCTAATTCATGTTTGAGGAAGTAAATCGCCCATCTGTGGAGGTCTTACATCTATATACAGTCAATATACAGCATACCTCGTAGAGTAAGCTCACAGCACAATCATTGTGTTCTACTTGAACAAAAACCATTAAAAAAATAAGGAACCATAGTACAAAACTTTCCATGCCATCCCAATTCAAAGAGGAACGCAAATTCAAACCCGACAAACAAAACACCAAAACAGAACGAGATTAGTAAAAAATATAAAAAAACAATGAGAGAATGGAGCATAGATATTGCGGAGAACAAGAGTACAATGAACAATGGGTTAATTCATGTATCAAGAGGGTATGAAAGTGCAAAACAGGGGGGAGAAAAGGCCTCAAATTCAGGGGTGGTAGGTAGAGTAGACACTGTCAATACTAGAGCGAGCACCTTTTCAAGTTTTGCGCTAAATTCCTGCCACTTGGCCTTTCTGGTATAATCTACACTATCACCAAACGTGAAACCATGTACTCTCTCAAGACCTGCAAGTTGAAATTTGAATTATTAGTTTTGAAATTTGGAGACGTGATGGTTAAAATGTGAGCCTCTTTAAAGTCATTGATCAAATGGCAGATATGAGGTTATCACAAAACTAGATAAAACATAACGGCACTCGCATCAGAGATGGGCAATTATGGGATGAAGCATGTACAAACCTAACAACACAAAGCTCACTTTCTTTGTAGGAAAAGCTCACAAAGTAGGATTAGGAAGCCAATAATGTGCATGCTCCAAACCAAAAAGCCCACCTTGCTCTGTTCCAACTTACGAGGCATGTTTTCCATGTCTCCAATTAATGGATTGAAGGCACCATAGTATGGTGCTTAACTTGATTTATATTTCTAAACCTCCCTTGCTCTACCCCAAAATAACACAGAAAATATTCAATTGAAAAGAGAAGCACAGCAAGGAGGGAGGGGGGGGGGGAGAAAAAGGATAAAAAAGATACTTACTCTCACCAATCTTTGATATCAAACCTTCAACAGTTGTGACAAGTCCACCTAAAGTGCCACTGGTCAATTCCAACTCAATCTCTGGAACGATCACACCAGCCGTGTCCGACTACCATAGCGATAGGATCTTTAATCAGAATTATTGAAAAAAAAACATGAAAGACAGACAGAGGACTTAATGATCAGGAATTAGAGTATTTGCAGCATTTTGTCCGATCCAAAATGGAGAAAAAGAAAGCCTTCCGCGGCGCAGCAAAACCAGAAAAAAAAAAAAACAATTAAATTGTGGGAATGGGCAATTGAAAGTAACATAAAATGATTTACTTCTAGTAGTAAAATAAAAGATGCAATGCCAACTGTTTCTGCAACTAAATTTGCATTTAATACTTTTAATAGTTTAACGTGTGTTATCTTTCAGCGATGTTAACAATTTTATAGTTTGAAAAATATGGTGGGACATTGATGGATTTGCACCAGACAAATGCTATTGAAATTCAATTTTCACAGGGCAGATCTATAAAAGAGCCGAAAATATAATTATAAGGTCTAAGGTCCATACTAAAAGGTCTAAAAACTTTAAACAAATAACAATGCCATGTATTGTCTTTCTCTCAAATGTCAAAAGTGAACCAATCCATCAAAAAAAGGTGGAAATCTGAGATGAACAAATATTTTCCAGAAGTTGAATAACCATTATTCTTGCATGCTCTCGTTGTATAGATATATATACGATAAAACTTCAATGAAGGACACCAACTCTTGAATCAACAAATTTCAAAGTCACATCATGTAGGGTAAGTGACATCCAGAACCCTGGAGGCCACTCAGCACAATGACAGATCGGATGCATTTAACAATTATAGACTTTGATTATCCAAGTAAATTGCATTAACAGTTGATTCAAAAGTCACCAAGCTTAAGCTTACATTTCCACATGTTAGTGAACATATTACTGAAATAAACCGCACATTTGTAAGAAAACCCAGCTACTTACAAAAATTGTCTACCTTAATGACATCCCTGCTAAGGTCCCTTACATTCTTCACATGAACTGTAATCTTTTTACCTTTATCAGAAATAGGTCCACCGGCCTTCACCTGCAAAGCACATGAAATGAGCATAGATTAGACAGGATAAATAAAGAGAGCACATGAAACGAGCATAAATTAGAGAATAAAATAAAGAGAACTGACATTGGTATATAAAATAGAGCTAGAGTTGACAAATCACAAATGCTTACCTCAGAATTACGGTAACCACAAACATCGCAAGAGGAAGCCATGACAATAACTTCTCTAAAATAAGGAATATCTGTCAATAGTTAAGGTTGCCAATTCGATGACAGATCATCAATGCGTCAAAATCAACTGCTAAACAATCTTAGGCTGAGTATTGTATACCTGTTGGAACAAATACCTCTCGCACAATGTATTGCCAGAAAAATTTACACGAAATGAAGAAAAAGGTCAGGTACTTAATAGGTGGTCTAGCCGGTTAAGCATTAGCATAACACATCAACTATAATTCTATGACAGAACGGATTCCAGCGCACATTTAAAATATAGAAATAAGGGCACCACTATAATGTCAGCAGCAACTGATACAATAACTCGACATGAGATAAATCAGCTTTGCTATCAACCATGCACGACCCGAGATAAATCCAGAAGCAAAATCACCCAGAGAAAATGTCCTCACAACTCACGAAGTGTAACTCATGCGTCAGAAATTGAGCAATAACGAGCAACACAGCACATCCTTACACAAAAATAGAGAGCTTTCCTGGTACATCTCATCATCAAGGAGAAAACTTTTAAAAAAAAGATACTTGTTACAAACATTCGACACTCAGATGTGGTAGCACAAGCACCACAGGTTGATGGAAAAGTCATGACCTGTCCACAAAGTAAAGTAGTGGTTATGATCCAATGTCATAATAAAGAAATTATGAAATCTTGTCCAAGTTCATGCATAGGTAAAATACATGAAAAAAGGGGGGAAAAAGGGACGAGTTATATTACCTCTTCAGGTGACGAATATCGAAACAAAGCATCAACATTTTCCACACTATTACCCTGAGCTATTGCTTTACGACCAGCTTTCGCTCCAACCAAACCATGTGGTTCACTTTGGATTTGTGGAATACTAATGGTCCCATCTGTAGTTGGTTCAGCAGAGGGTTCTCCTACTTGCGATGGGTCCACAAGATATCCCAACAAGGCGTGTTGCTCAGGTGTTCTCTCGTAGGACTTTATTATCAACAATGGATCAGGTGAAGGAGCATACCTAATCAAAATTTATTAGTTATTCTCCACGTTACTTATCTCATGCATGCAAGCAAGTAGATAATTACTGGGTTTTTCCTGTTCTAATTTCAGCTCGCGGTGATGTTTTTGCATCAAATAATTAGACACTTACGGGTTCTCAATGAAGCTGTTTCCAGCAGGATCATCAAGAATGAAAGTAAAATGTGAATCTCCAGTGGCACAAGCTCTCAGCTTTATCAAGAATTCATCTATTGCTTCCGCAGTTTGTGGATCCACTTTCTGAATGTCCCCACCCCCCATAATAAAAAGCAATTATGACAACAATAGGATGATGGGTTTTTAGGAAGCAAGTATCCGAATTTAGAGAACAGTTACCTTTCTCTCATCCTGAAGGGCTTCCAACTCATCTGCAGCCCGGACCAGTATTCCTTCAACCTGTAAACATACCAAATGGATGATAAAACCATGAAGGATAAAAGGGTGCATAAGGGTTGATGAGAAACCTATAAACCACTAGTTCAACATGAATAAACCTATAAGTTTGCACGGAACTGCATATGCTGTGACCTTGAGCAGTATTCAACTATCTAAAGTAAAATAAGGCTGTTCATATAAAAAGTTACATCTCAAGCATATATTTTGCACTAAAATCAAAATTGGGCTAAAGCACTATATGTAAATTTCAATGACAAAGGAGAAAAACGTAGTAAGCATATGAGACTAAACTATTTACTCTCTCTTTGAAATAGACAAAAATGAACGCATAACAGAAAACACAAGGCAATTTCTCTTGATTTTAAATGGAACCAAAATACAAGTTGTGAGCCAATTCATTCTCACGATCAATTTGACTAATTATCCAATCAAAAGAAACAACAATTGAATTGAGAAGATATCAGGAAATACTGTTGACAAAGACCCACGCTGAGCCTCAGTAGGAATCTCAAAGTCCAGTTCAGGGATCTGCACAAACAACATAAAACAATTAAAATGTTTCGCAGTAGCGAAAATTATTGATAAAAGATCAACACCATTTGGGAGAGGGAAACAGCATTCCTGGTCAACAACATCCTAGTTCTACACATGCACAAGAAATTGGTAAAAGTCGCCATTGATAAAAGATCAACACCATTTGGGAGAGGGAAACAGCATTCCTGGTCAACAACATCCTAGTTCTACACATGCACAAGAAATTGGTAAAAGTCGCCTTTGTCAACATGCATGCACGTTGCAACTCAAATGCTAAGTAGTTAAGAAAATAACCTTGATTGTGGCCATTTCCGATTTCACAACCTGACGGTTAAACATCTGCAATAAGAAGCCAACCGGTAAGATAAAATTTAAATCAGCAGGGAAAAATACTGAACCCACCAAAAATAATCCACGGTTACACTGTATGTGGCATCTTGTAATAATTTGAACAGTCTAACTAACCAAGAGAATCAAACTCCATGGAGGACAACCTTTTTATCACCTGATGGAACTTCCAAACGATATTGACAACCTTTAGGTTGGATTTCACCGGCAAATTGCACTTCATTATTCCTTCACAAAGAAGCACAAAAGATATAAAAAATAAAATAAAACCTTAAAATGACAGGTTTTGTGTACTTGGAGAGAGTAAAGGTAAAAAATACCTCTCCCCACAATGGGTGCATTCAAAAGCTGACAGTAGTATCTGTAGAAAAGATATACAAATCAAGTTTCAGTTCATTTGACATTCTAATCTTTTTTATCTTGAACAAAACTTTAATTCGATCAGAATTGAGAGAAAGAAACAAGGAGGTTACCTTTCTAAAATGTGGAATAAGAGTTAACAAAAACCTTGTAGTCCCCTGTTAACAAGAAATAAATTAGAAATGGCATTGCTCATGATAAAGTTAAAAATCACATTTTCCAAACATAAAATCTGGAATTTCATCAGTATCGTGTAAGATAGACCATCAACTTCTGCAGAAAAGTATACAACTTCTTCTTTACATCTGAAATGTTAATATCGAACTCACAAACAAGTGTCATCCAAGTAAAACCAAACACATTACATCCAAATGCAAATATAAAATTGTCTTAAGACTAGTGCCAAAGCATAGACTTCTGAAGTCTAGTACGACTCCCCGAGCTACCATAATACATATATATTTCGTGGTTACAGATCACCGAATGCTGCGAGGTATGTTATTTGAATGAACTGTAAATAAATTTGATCATAAGCAAACTCCACTACAGCAAGCACATAAAACCGACATTATTGGAAAACAAAACGTGGAAATAAAAAACCAGACAAAATGTAGACCCTGGAATGAAATTGTTGGGACTTGGGAGAAAACCCCACTGTAGACCATTCAGAGCAGAGCAGACTAAGAACTGGAAAGCACGAATGCAGAATTAGAATAAACGGCGGCGTACATTATCTCCGCAGCGCATGCATAGGCTCTCGACCTCGTAGAGAGGGGCGTCGGAATCTTCAGCGGAGACCGCCTCCACCACGGACCGCACATCCACTACCTGTGGCTCGCTCTGTGATGTCTTGGTCTCCATCAGTATAGTATAGTGATTCTAGGGTTTTCAGATACAGCTTCACAATTGTTTCTTGAATTCCTTCAGGAGTTCTTGTTTGGCTTTTGGGGGCGCGAAGCTTTGGCATTTTGGGATCATATAATAGTTTTAGTAATTTAATAACTGCAAAAAGATATCAGTTGCCGTCTTAGCTCAGCTGGTAGAGCGCGTGGCTTTTAACCACGTGGTCGTGGGTTCGATTCCCACAGACGGCGTTTTATATTTTAAAAAAAATAAATAAATTTTTTTTAAAAAAAAAAAAAATAAATTTCAAGCCAATAGAATGTAGATACTGTGTGGGTGGTGCAAATTGTGATACGTTATAGCTCTTCTTCCCTTTTGTTTCTATAGCTTTCTTTTGTCCATATTATAAAGTAGATTTCGTTTTTTATGGGGAATAAATTTTTTAGGCGAATTTGCATTCATTTCACTTATATTTTTTTGTTTTTTGACATTCACTTACGATGTGATTTTACACTTAATAGGAGAGATGAGTGTCAAATGCATAAAGTGTATAGATGTGAGTGTAAATGACTCATTTCGTTTGTATAGATATAGATGAATCATTTTAAATTAAAAAATAAACGTTTTTGGATAAAAATTTGTAATATCACTTTTGTTCGTTCCAACTGACCAATATATTTATTATTATGATAATCACACACTTAACACACACTTATAAAATTATATAGTTGTAGATATTTCAAAATAATATTGGAGTTCTATCCAATAATGGTATTTTACTCGAGTAGTTCTATCCAATACTATGTTGCCAATTGAATTCATTTATAGATGTTCGAATTTGTAGAGTAGGTGATCGTTGAACCAATAATATGTATTATGTTTTTTTATATATCAACATCTTCTCAAATGAGCTTTGTCGCACACATGGTTTGCTCAGTATAGCTTACTTAGCTAACATGATTTGAAGCTTACTGCGTAAACTTTTGATATACCCAATGCACATTGAAATATAGCTGTTAATTGCTCCCTTATCGTTTGAAAAAAATGAATATGTTGTTTTAATCGGTTGTGTTCTAGCATGAATATTATTGTAGGGTAATTTGCATCAATCTCCTATGCACTTCGTGTTTAACACATATTTTAGCATGCTATAAGTTTAATAGGATAATAGAAAACTGGCAAGTGTCAAATCTAAATATATATATATATATATATATATATATATATATATATATATAGTATGTGAATGCAAATAACTCTATTAGGCCCCGTTTGGTAGCCTGGACTACCTTTGAATAAGGGTCCAATCCAATATTTGGTTAAATTTTTAAAAAAAATGCTAGTACTTAAGGCCCATTACAAAGTAACTGTACCAGCTGAAAAATGTGGTACTATTGTCCAACCAAAATAGGTGGTATTAATAAGTCTCTAGTTAACAGTGTCTTGGATTACTTGGTTTTTCTCATTTGTGCCCTTGCCCCAATATTTGTTCATTTAGGCACCGTCAAACTTTCTAATATTTTAATTACTATTCATCACATTTTAATAATTATTAACAATATAATAATATTGTTATCAATCTTTATTTAACGTTAAAATTGATATTCAGATTTTTATTACTATTTCCCAATAAATCCATATTTATATTATCATTAAATTTAATGGTTTTTTTAAATTTTAATTAATATTTTATATTTTATAGTAAAAATGTAATAATTAACTTAATAACAAATAATTAAAATTTATAATATAACTAATTTAATTATTGTTTACCATATTTTAATAATTATTATGTATTAATATATTATTTATTTAACATTAATTGTTGCAAATTAACTTTAACATTAAAATTAATAGTCCAATTATTTATTAATTTTTTAGTTATCGAAATAAATTCATATTTATATTATTATTAAATTTATTATTTCTATTTTTATTAATATTTTAAATTATTTTTTGTGGTTTGAATTAAAATTAATGAGAATTCAATAATTAATATAATATTTAAATTTTATTAATAATGATAAGGGTAAAAAAGTCATTTTTCAGTTTATCATTGTCTCAATCCCGATATTAATTATTCAAATCAAACATAACATTATCTATTTCAATCCTATCCAATTTTTTCAATAATATCAACTTAATTTATCCATACATTATCATATCCATTGAACCAAGCGGAGCCTTATAGTTATAGTATGTCCCCAGAAGTGGATCCCGTTCCAAATGGAATAGAAGTAGCATCAAAATTTTATAATAAAAATATAATATTTTGTCTGGATAAAAACATCAAAAATATTTTTAGTATTTTATAAATAGAAAAAACTCAAAGTATGCGTTTGAATAAAATTTTTGTAAGTTTTTTTTTGAAAATATATTATTCAAATATAGTTTTAAAAAAATAATAATGATCTTTTATTATTTAAAAAAAACGAGGTTAAACGAGAATCGATATTAGTATAAAATAATTTTCCAAATATCTTATTAATTATTTATAACTATAAAATCGTTTTTTAAAATAATTGTTCAAACTTCAAACACATTTTCAACTATAGAAATTTTTATTAAAAAAAATTTCCAGACATATATTATTTTTAAAAAAAATTTAAAGCATTTTATAAAAATTTTGTCAAAAATATTTTTATAAAGACATTTATAAATATATTTCTCCAAGCGAAACCTCTGCTCAGATCCTAGTCTTACACGGGTTTTTTTTATTTGTAATTTAAAAAAATAAAAGAATATCAAAAATAATGCATGCCACAGCAATCCGCACGCTGCAATGTTTTGCAGCGTCCGCTTATGTTGGCAGCGGACGCTGCCAGCATGTACATGGGGACTTGCAATTTGCACGTCCCCATGTGCAACCTCTTTTTGTTTTTGGTTTGCTTTTTTAAAATTAATTATATTTTGTAAAATTATTATTTATTAAGTACTGTATGATATTTTTTTCTAAAAAATCTGAATTTTAATTTTAATTTTTGAATTCGATAATGGGGATGAAAAATTATTAAAAAAATAAAATAAAAAAATTATATTGATTAAATAATTTTTTTTGAACATATGTATTCATAAAAAAATTATTTAATCTAAATATATTGGAAATTATATATTAAAATTAGATTGAAAATTATTGTAATGGTGATGTGATGATATTTTAATTTTTGATTATGTAATATATGACATATTTATTTTTGGACATTTCTCAATTGAGGATCTATAAATAGACCTCAACATTAATTGTGAAGAAAATACACAAGTTTAGAGAGAAGATTTTATAAGTGTTTGATTTGATATATATTTTGAGTTTTAGAGTTTTTACTTTTACTATAAATTTTTACTTTTTATAACACGTTATCAGCACGAAGCTCTAAAGTTCTCCAAATTTTTCCAAGCTCCAAAATACAAGGAAAAAGGTAAATATTTATTCAATAGTAAGAATATTTAATTTACTGTTTATTTATTCTTATTATATATATTATAATTAAATTATATATTTTGTTTAGACGATAGTGTGGCTCTGCCGGTTGTTCTAAATGAAATATATAGTTTAACACTAACATTTATCTTATTGCATCTAACATTTATTTAATGCAATTTTTTTATGTTTATGAATTATTATTATTGTATATATTATAATATATTAATTATATATGTATAATATCACAATATTATATAAAAAAAGTCTATGACACCTCATTATAATATTGTGATGTGATATACAATACCTGACTTTATACTAATTATATTTGTATAATCTCATGTTATTATATAAGAGGATCTATGACACCGACCTTATAATAACGTGATATGATTATACATTACTGCTTATATAATTTTATTGTGTAATTATATTTGTATAATTTCATGTTATTATATAAGATGATGTGTATGACACCGAGATTATAATAACGTGATATGATTATACACTGCTGCTTATATAATTTTATTGTGTATATATATAGTAACTATATTTGTATAATTTCACATTCTTATTTAATATGAGTTCTATGACACCTCATTATAATAATGTGATATGATATACATAATTATTTAATTATGATTATCATTATATGCATCACATGATCATCACAAATTTTTATTCAACATATACTCGATTTTCTTTGTTCCCAACGGTCACAAAACGGTCATAAACAGCTAGTTTTTTGCCTATAAATATGTTTACTCAAACTCATTTTAATCACACCAAATTCATTCTTTTTCTCAAAATATTTTCTCCTCAGTTTTTTTTAAGAAGAAGATGGAGTTTTTGGCATTTTTAAGACTATTTTTTATAACTGTTATGATTATCATACTCACGACTCTTTTATTTATCGGTGATTATCCACCACATTTTTTTCTCTATTTGTACACGCACTTGTAATCTTCGTTCTTCTATTATTTTGTATTGTCATATTAATAGAAATTAACTAATAAAATGCATTGTTATTTTTCTAGTATCACCATGTCAAATTTGGCAAAGCTTGAATTCGTTGTGCTCGATATTACCGGGAAAAATTATATGCCATGGACTCTCGATGTAGAGATGCATTTTGAGTCATTGGGTCTAAGTGATACTATCAAAGAAAATAATATATCATCATCACAAGAAAAATCAAAGTCTATGATTTTCTTACGTAGACATCTTGATGAAGAATTGAAATGTGAGTATCTCACAGAAAAAGAGCCAATGATTTTATGGAAGGGTTGAAATAAAGATTTGAGCATATAAGGTAAGTTATACTTCCGACCGCCCGTGATGAATGGAATACTTTGAGATTCCAAGACTTTAAAAAAGTCAGTGATTATAATTCTGCGATGTATCGAATAGCTAGTCTCGCAATTGAAATTCTATGGACATAAAGTAAATGAAATGGAAATGCTTGAAAAAATATTTTTCACATTCCACGCATCAAATATAACTCTACAGCAACAGTATAGAGTGCGTGGATTTTTGAGATATTATGAACTCATCGCATGTCTTCTTGTGGCGGAAAAGAACAACGAATTGTTAATAAGAAATCATCAACCCCGACCCACTGGATCAACGGCATTTCCTGAAGCAAATGTTGTAATTAAAAATGAAAACCAAAATCAATGGCATAGACAAGATTTTGGTCGTGGACGAGGTCGAGGACGGGGGCGTGGTCGTGGACGTAGAAATTATCGCGGTCGTGGCCGTGGATATGAAAATAATAGAGATAGTTATTTCAATAACTCATCTCAAAAGAACGTCATAAACCACCCACCAAAAAGGCAGCATGAAAATATGAGTGAAAATGAAAATCACTCAAAAAGAGCTGAGAGTGTTTGTTATAGATGTGGCACTCCAGGACATTGGTCATGTACTTGTCGAGCCCCTGAGCACCTTTGTAAGCTCTATAAAGAATCGAAAAAGGAAAATAGACCAATTTTGTTGAAAATAGTGACCATTTAATTGGTTCAACTAGTTTCAATGTTGCTGATTTTTTAAATGAGTTTGAGGACATTGATTAAAATATTGGTGGACTAGAATATAACAATTTGTATTTTTCATGCATCCTTGTATTATAATATTATATTTTGCATTAGCATTGTAATTAATTTTTATTTATTGCATTTTTTTGTGAAGTTTGATATGGAAAATGATATGAGCAAACACGGAAATAATCTCATGGAAGTTTGCATACCGGATAGTGGTACAACGCACACTATTCTTCGAGATGAAAAATATTTTTTGGAATTAAAACCAACAAAAACAATGATAAATACTATATCAGGTCCTGTTGACTTGATTGAAGGTTGTGGTAAAACACAATTTTTGTTACTTAATGTTACAAAATTTTTGATAAATGATGCTTTATATTCACTACAATCGAAAAAGAAATTTGTTGAGTTTTAATGACATGTATTCTCATGGGTATGATACTGAGACGATAACTGATGAAAATCAGAAATATATGTGTCTTACAACATATAAATCAGAAAAGAAATATGTGGTTTTAAAAATTATCAATGCTCCCTACTGGATTGCATTATACACATTTAAGTCCAATCGAATCAAATATGGTGGTTAATAGTTCTTCAATATTAACCAATTTGCATAATCGATTGAGACATCCTGGTTCAATAATGATGCGAAGAATTATTGAAAATACACATGGTCATCCATTGAAAGACCAAAATATCTTTCAGAACAATAAGTTTCAATGTAAAGCATGTTCTCTTGAAAAACTTATTATGAGACCATCACCAGCTAAAATCCAAACAGAATCACCCATATTTCTTGAACGTATTCAGGGTGATATTTGTGGGCCAATTCATCCACCATGTGGACCATTTCGATACTTTATGGTATTGATCGATATCTCTAGCAGATGGTCACATGTATGCTTATTGTCAACTCGAAATGTGGCATTTGCGATATTAATGGCTCAAATAATAAAATTGCGGAATCAATTTCTCGATTATACAATCAAGAAAATAAGACTTGATAATGCTGGATAATTTACTTTCCAAACTTTCAACGACTATTGTATGTCGATGGGAATCACTGTTGAACATCGTGTAGCTTATGTTCATACAAAAAATGGATTAGCTGAATCATTGATTAAACATCTACAACTGATTGTTAGACCAATGATTATGAGAACAAAACTCTCTATTTCTATATGGGGACATGCAATATTACATGCTGCTGCATTGATTCGCATCAGGCCAAGTGCATATCATAAATACTCTCCATTGCAGCTTGCCTTTGGTAAAGAACCAGATATTTCTAATCTGAGAATTTTTGGATGTATGGTGTATGTGCCTATTGCACCTTCTCAACGATAAAAAATGGGTCCTCAAAGAAATATCGGTATTTATATCGGTTATGATAGTCCATCGATCATTCGATATCTTGAGCCTCGGACAAGCGATGTGTTTACAGCACGTTTTGCTGATTGTCATTTTGATGAAAATATCGTCCCAATGTTAGGGGAAGAAAAGAAACACATCGAAAAAGAAATCACATGGTATGTACCATCATTATTACATTTGGATCCAAGGATCAAACAATGTGAAAAAGATGTACAGCAAATTGTGCATTTACAAAGAATTGCAAATCAAATGCCAGATGCATTTGTAGACACAAAAGGGGTAACAAAATCATATATATCTGTTGTAAATGTCCCTGCTCGAATTGAAATTCAAAAAAAACAAATTGAAGACACTCATGATGTCATAAAGCGCCAAAAGCGTAGAAGGCCAGTCGGTTCCAAAGATAAAAATCATCGGAAAAGAAAATTAATAGAGAAACGTGATGATCACAAAATAGAAAATGGTGTTCCAGAAGAAACACCTGATGATGAATGTAGTAACCCAGAGACCATTTTAAGATAATAATATGTTAAACATAATTAAGGGTTGGTAATTAATAAATTTCGGAGTATTATTGGACTTCGGAAGAGAATTTGGGCTTTTGACTTTGGGCCGGATCGGAAGCTCCGATCCCAGCCACTTCGGAAGCTCAGCGGAAGCACGAGATCGGAAGCTCCGATCCAGGAACGGAAGTTCCGATCTCCAGCTGCCAGCAATGCTCGATGACTCAGCCGCGAGTTTTGACAAGTGTTGAACGTAGAGCAGATCGGAAGCTCCGATCGCCCGATCGGAAGTTCCGATCCCGACGTGTCACACATGCACGCAGTGAGCTGGATCGGAAGCTCCGATCCCGAAATCGGAAGTTCCGATCCTGGCCGGGAATTTTGCCTATAAATAGGTCTCGTTCAATTTCATTTTGAAATACGAATTCCCGAGTTTATTTCTTCAGTTATATAGTGTGAGATATACACTTGAGGGCCCTATCGGTTATAATAGAGGTTCTGGAATAACCAAGGTGTGGTTATAGTCATCCGGGACTAGCGACTTCAAAGGGCTAACTACGGACGAAGGTATGGTCCGGAAATCTATTTAAGTTTTGGGAGTACTTATTAGCTTAGTTAAGGCTTATAGAATTTATGTAGTGATACGGTGAACTTTTGAATATAGGCTTGGAACCTAGGATCCTATTTTACTTGAACTAGCCTAGAGGTACATACACATTGACTGAGATTGCCAGCGAGTATACATGTTTATATGTTGCATTTATTTGGCATTATTATATGGCATGATGTATGCTTTACCATTTTCTATACTCATATGTCATGTGCATATACACGTTGAGCCTATACCTTGTTATACCTGACTATAGAGCCGCTCAGCTCTGTACTCGATAGTCTGTCACTGAGAGTACCGCGACGGCGGGGGCATTTATGTCTGTCTACTCTGGTGTACTAGACGAGTGTGGTTGCACCCAGAGGTTGATCCGTGCAGTGGCAGCACTCATGTGGCGCCGGTTCTGAGCATGATTTTTCAGATGACCCTTTATCAGTCATCATGTTGCATGCATTATATACATATGTTTACTCATGTCTATGTACTGGGCGTTAGCTCTCACGTCCTAGTTGTTATCTTGGACACCATATTCCATGGGGCAGGTCGCAGGATGGACGGAGCTGGTAGTTCAAGGCAGGACTAGGGAGCAGGAGCCTTGAGGATTTTATTATACAGCAGGATTCGATATAGCTGTATAATGTTTACTGTTTAAGTTTTCGATTTGGTTGTATCACTACAGTATTAAGCCTGGATTATTTACTAAGATGATATGTAAATTATGGATTATGTTTCCGCACGTTTTTACTCTGTTAAGTATTTTGCTGTATTAAGTTTAATGCATGCTATTAGTTGCCAGTTAGTAGGTGATTCCATGCAGGGTCACTACATTTTTTGTATCAGAGCATGCTTAGATTTTGGGATTAGTACTTGGGATTTAGTCTAGTCTTGAGTAATTCTTGCGCATTTGGGATTTTAATGTGCAATTCTTTTCAGGATATGGCTGACGAGAGTCACGGTAGTGTTGGCCAGGGAGGTGGTCATCATCATCGTCATCACCGCCATCATGATGATCAACATCGTTATCATGAGGGTAGACGTCGCTACTCTATTAATAAGTTCATGCAAGTAGGACTGAAACCTTTGGTGGGAGGTGAGAATCCTGAACAAGCGAGGAGTTGGATGTCTAAACTCGAGATTACTTTTCGTGCTTTCGATTGTTCTGAGGATCAGAAGCTGGAAGTTCTAGAATTCGTTCTAGAGGATCGAGCACGTTTTTGGTGGGATGCCAAAGCTGATCAGACACGTACTGAGAGAGGACAGGTGACTTGGGGGGATTTCTGTCGGGAGTTTCAGAAATTGTATTTTCCTCCGGCTGTTCGCCAAGCACGATCTATGGAGTTGCTTACTTTGAGGCAAGGATCAATGACTATTGATCAATATCAGCAACGATTTCTTGTTCTGCTACCTTTCAGTCCTCATATTAATGAGAGTGATGCATCGAAGTATGATATCTTTCTACAAGGTTTGAACCAAGATATCTACTCTCAGGTTGTCGTCTGTGATGACCCGGTATCTTTTGAGACTTTGGTGAATCGTTGACGTCTTGTGGAGACTAGCAACAGGCGTGCACAGCTGATGATACCAGCACAGCCTAGTGGATCTTTTGAGCCCCGAGCTCAATCTGTTGTGCAATCTGTACCTACGTCTTCTTCTACTCCTACTACTTCATCTGGATCTCGTGGTTCACAAGGTATGTTCCGTTTCGAAAAGAAGAAGAAGAAGGAAGAATTTTGTAGCCATTGTGGAGGGAAGCATCCTGCAGCTTCATGCCGGAGAGCTACTGGTGCTTGTTATATTTGCGGTCAGCAGGGACATATGCGGAGAGATTGTCCTCAACGCATGGGTTCTGCTAGTGGATCGGGATCACAGGTTGGATCTCAGGCTTCTATTGTTCCACGTCAGCAGCCAGCACCACAAAGTTCTTCTGGTTATCGTACATAGACTCAAGGGCAGGTGTTTGCTCTGTCTCAGGAGCAGGCTACTGAGGGAAGCGATTGTATGTTGGCAGGTACCTTTCTATTATGTGGTATTCCTGCACTTGTATTAATTGATACTGGAGCATCGCATTCCTTTATTTCTAGTCGCTTTGTTAAGAAACATAGATTACCTTATGTATCATTAGATATGGATTTAGTTGTATCTACTTCGTTGGAGCAAGAGATAGTAACTAAGCGTCTAGTGATGGGTTGCCTTCTGGAGTTTGAGGGTAATGTGTTAATAGCTAATTTGATGATATTAGCGATGACAGATTTTGACTGTATCTTGGAAATAGATATGCTGACTTTGTATCACGCTACTGTGTATTGTTATCAGCGTCTGGTACAGTTTCATTCGGATGAGGGTGATAGCTGGTATTTTTATGGTGAGGGTGCACGACCTCCGATGCCACTTGTTTCGGCTCTGAAGGCATGTCATGTCTTGGAGTCAGATGGGGAGGGCTACCTCATTTATGCAGTTGATATGTCCATGAGTAGTACGGGTATTGATCAGTTACCGGTTGTCAGCGAGTTTCCTGATGTATTTCCTGATGAGATTCCTGGTTTTCCTCCGGTGCAAGAGGTTGAATTTGGTATTGATTTAGTACCAGGAACTACGCCTATATCCCGAGCACCTTATCGTCTGGCACCGTCAGAGATGAGGGAATTGAAACAGCAGTTGCAGGATCTGCTTGATAAGGGATATATTCGTCCGAGTGTTTCTCCGTGGGGAGCACTTGTTTTGTTTGTCAAGAAAAAGGATGGATCGATGCGATTGTGTATTGATTACAGGCAGTTGAATCATGTCACCATTAAGAATAAGTATCCTTTGCCGCGAATTGATGATCTGTTCGATCAACTACAGGGTACTTCTGTTTATTCTAAGATAGATCTGAGATCTGGATACCATCAGATGCGGGTACGAGACTCAGATATATCTACGACTGCTTTCAGGACCAGATACGGGCATTATGAATTTCTGGTGATGTCATTTGGTTTGACGAATGCACCGGCAGTCTTTATGAATCTGATGAATCTGATATTTTGAGAGTATCTGGATAGTTTTGTCATCGTCTTCATTGATGATATTCTTGTCTATTCTCATGACAAGGATGAGCATGCACAGCATCTAAGGATTGTTTTACAGACGTTACGAGATAAGCAGCTGTATGCGAAATTGAGCAAGTGTGAATTCTGGCTTGATCGGGTAGTGTTTCTCGGTCATGTAATTTCTAGTGAAGGAATATCTGTTGATCCTAGTAAGATAGAGGCAGTGTTGAACTGGTCTCGACCGACGACGGTTGCTGAGATTCGTAGTTTCTTGGGTCTAGCTGGATATTACCGTCGGTTCATCGAGAATTTTTCACAGTTGGCCAGGCCTTTGACTCAGCTTACTCGGAAAGATGTTACCTTAATATGGTCCTCGGATTGTGAGGAGTCATTTCACGAGCTGCGTGGACGTCTTACTACTGCACCTGTGCTAGCTCTACCTTCTGGATCAGGAGGTTATGTTGTCTATACTGATGCCTCTGGTCAGGGGTTAGGATGTGTTTTGACACAGTATGGACATGTTATTGCCTATTCTTCTCGACAGTTGAAGACGTATGAGAGTAATTATCCAGTGCATGATCTCGAGTTAGCCGCCATTGTATTTGCGCTCAAGATTTGGAGGCATTATCTTTTTGGCGAGAAATTTGAGATATTCACGGATCACAAGAGTCTGAAATATTTATTCACTTAGGCGGAGTTGAATATGCGACAGAGACGCTGGATGGATCTTTTGAAGGATTATGATTGTGAAATCAAATATCATCCAGGTTCTGTTAATCTTACTGCTGATGCCTTGAGTCGGCAGGTGAGACTTTCTGCACTTCAGACTAGTGAAGTATCTCATATGATTCAAGAGTGCTGTTCATTGAGTTTTACGCTCAAGCACAAGAAAGGGAGAAATGAGATTCGTTTGTATACTATTCTATCTGAGCCAGCATTATATTCTCGGATCAGAGATGCTCAGATATCTGATGTTAAGACTCAGCGATTGGCACGTCTAGCCAATGGAGTTAATACATCTGGATTCCATTTTCAGGCAGATGGTTTATTGTGCCTATCTAATCGAGTGGTTGTACCTAATGTTGCGGAGCTCAGGAACGATATTCTTTCTCAAGCTCACAGGAGTCGATTATCAGTTCATCCTGGAAGCATGAAAATGTATAAGGACTTGCGAACTAGATTCTGGTGGAAAGAGATGAAGAGAAGTGTGTATCAATTTGTTTTGAGATGTTTGGTTTGTCAATAGGTCAAGGCTGAACATCGACGACCAGGTGGATTACTGCAAAATCTTGAGATTCCCGAATGGAAGTGGGAGCATGTGACTATGGACTTTGTTACCCACTTGCCTATGACGTCACGTCAGTGTGAGGCTATCTAGATTGTCGTTGACCGTTTGATGAAATCAGCACACTTTATTCATTATAACCGGGAGTATTCTTATGATCGCATGTCACGCTTATATATCCAGGAGATAGTGCGATTACATGGGATTCCAATGAGCATAGTCAGTGATAGAGACCCGCGATTTACCTCACGTTTTTGGGGTAGTTTTCAGGAGGCGTTGGGTACCACTCTGAGTTTGAGCACTGCGTATCATCCAGAGACTGACGGGCAGTTAGAACGGACGATTCGTATGCTGGAAGATATGCTACGTTCTTCTGTCATGGATTTTGACTTATCTTGGCAGGATCAGTTACCTTTGATCGAATTTGCCTACAATAACAGTTATCATCGTAATATTGATATGGCACCTTTCGAGGCATTGTACGGTCGATGGTGTCGTACTCCGTTATTCTGGGATGAAGTCGGGGAACGACAATTCGAGGGTCCTGAATTGGTGCAGCAGATTGTAGACAAGGTAGATTTGATCAAGCATAGGATCAAAGTTGCTCAAGATAGACAAGCCAGTTATGCTAATATTCGCCGCAGGCCACTTCAGTTTGAGCCTGGTGAATATGTGTTTCTCCGAGTATCACCTTTCAGGAAGGTGATGAGATTCGGCGTGAAAGGCAAGTTGTCTCCTCGTTTCATTGGGCCTTTCCAAATACTGGAGAAAATCGGAGATGCTGTATATCGTTTGGCTTTACCGCCAAATCTTTCCAGTATACATAATGTTTTTCATGTGTCGTTACTTCGACAGTATATAGCTGATGAATCTCATGTGATTCAGTCTACTGATATTCAGCTAGAGCCAGATCTGTCTTTTGTTGAACGACCAATCCGTATCCTAGACAGAAAGGAGAAAGTTCTTCGGAACAAGACTATACCACTTGTGATGGTACAGTGGCAGCGCCGAGGCGTTGAAGAAGCAACTTGGGAAACTGAGAGTCGTATGCAAGCGGAATATCCTGAGTTGTTTTTTTTGTACTTTTGATTTACCATGTAAGATGTAATTACAGTTGTTATAATAAAACATGGTTTGATGTTTCATATTGTTATCTTGGTTTGTCTTTAGATATTATTTCGCGGACGAAATATCTAAAGGTGAGGAGAATGTAGTAACCCAGAGACCATTTTAAGATAATAATATGTTAAACATGATTAAGGGTTGGTAATTAATCAATTTCGGAGTATTATTGGACTTCGGAAGAGAATTTGGGCTTTTGACTTTGGGCCGGATCGAAAGCTCCGATCCCAGCCACTTCGGAAGCTCAGCGAAAGCACGAGATCGGAAGCTCCGATCCAGGAACGGAAGTTCCGATCTCCAGCTGCCAGCAATACTCGATGACTCAGCCGCGAGTTTTGACAAGTGTTGAACGTAGAGCAGATCGAAAGCTCCGATCGCCCGATCGGAAGTTCCGATCCCGACGTGTCACACATGCATGCAGTGAGCTGGATCGAAAGCTCCGATCCCGAAATCAGAAGTTCCGATCCTGGCCGAGAATTTTGCCTATAAATAGATCTCGTTATTTCATTTTGAAATATGAATTCTCGAGTTTCTTTCTTCAGTTATATAGTGTGAGATATACACTTGAGGGCCCTATCGGTTATAATAGAGGTTCTGGAATAACCAAGGTGTGGTTATAGTCATCCGGGACTAGCGACTTCAAAGGGCTAACTACGGACGAAGGTATGGTCCGGGAATTTATTTAAGTTTTGGGAGTACTTATTAGCTTAGTTAAGGCTTATAGAATTTATGTAGTGATACGGTGAACTTTTGAATATAGGCTTGGAACCTAGGATCATATTTTACTTGGACTAGCCTAGAGGTACGTACACATTGACTGAGATTGCCAGCGAGTATACATGTTTATATGTTGCATTTATTTGGCATTATTATATGGCATGATGTATGCTTTACCATTTTATATACTCATATGTCATGTGCATATACACGTTGAGCATATACCTTGTTATACCTGACTATAGAGCCGCTCAGCTCTGTACTCGATAGTCTGTCACTGAGAGTACCGCGACGGCGGGGGAATTTATGTCTGTCTACTCTGGTGTACTAGACGAGTGTGGTTGCACCCAGAGGTTGATCCGTGCGGTGGCAACACTCATGTGGCGCCGGTTCTGAGCATGATTTTTCAGATGACCCTTTACCAGTCATCATGTTGCATGCATTATATACATTTGTTTACTCATGTATATGTACTGGACGTTAGCGCTTACGTCCTAGTTGTTATCTTGGACACCCTATTTCATGGGGCAGGTCGCAGGATGGACGGAGCTGGTAGTTCAAGGCAGGACTAGGGAGCAGGAGCCTTGAGGATTTTATTATACAGCAGGATTCGATATAGCTGTATAATGTTTACTGTTTAAGTTTTCGATTTGGTTGTATCACTACAGTATTAAGCCTGGATTATTTACTAAGCTGATATGTAAATTATGGATTATGTTTCCGCACGTTTTTACTCTGTTAAGTATTTTGCTGTATTAAGTTTAATGCATGCTATTAGTTGCCAGTTAGTAGGTGATTTCATGCAGGGTCACTGCAATGAAAATATTCCGTCAGAACCACAAACTGACGAGAATCATGAAATCTCTATTAATTATATTAATACTGGAAAAATATGGAACCGAAAAGATATAGAAGATATTGATGAGATATTTTCATATAATGCGGTATGTGACATCATAAATGAAAATGAAGATCATGAACCAAAATCTTTTGGTGAATGTAAAACTCGTTAGGATTGGAAGAAATGGAAAAAGGCCATCCAAGTTGAATTGAATTCACTAAATAAACGTAATGTTTTTGGACCTATAGTCCTTACACCTGAAGGTGTAAAATCCGTTGGATACAAATAAGTTTTTGTTCGAAAGCGAAATGAAAAAAATGAAATAGTAAGATATAAAGCTAGACTTGTTGCACAAGGTTTTTCTCAAAGACCTGGAATTAATTATGAAGATACGTATTCTCCTGTTATGAATGCAATTACGTTTCGATATTTGATTAGTTTGACAGTGTCTAAAAATTTGAAAATGTGTCTTATGGATGTTGTTACAGCCTACTTATACGGATCACTTGGTAGTGATATATACATGAAAATCCCTGAAGGATTTAAGATTCCTGAAGCACAAAGTTCAAAACCCAAAGAATTTTATTCTGTGAAATTGCAAATATCATTATATGGGTTAAAGCAATTTGGTCGAATGTGGTATAATCGGTTAAGTAAACACTTGATGACAAAGGGATATGTAAATGATCTAATATGCCCTTGTGTTTTCATCAAGAAAACAACATCTGGATGTATGATTATTGCTATATATATTGAAGATTTAAACATCATTGGCACAGATAAGGAAATTCAAAAAGTTATGATGTACTTGAAGGAAGAATTCAAAATGAAGGATCTTGGAAAAATCAAGTATTGTCTGGGTTTGCAAATTGAACAAAAAGAATGTGAAATTTTTTTTCATCAGGAAAATTATACAGAAAATGTCCTTAAACGTTTTAATATGGATAAATCAAATTCTTTAAGTACTCCAATGGTTGTTAGATCATTGAATGTAGAAAAAGATCCATTCCGTCCATGTGAAAATGATGAAGTTATTCTTGATCCAGAAGTACCATATCTAAGTGTCATTGGTGCCCTTATGTATCTTGCAAATTGCACTTGACCTGATATATATTTTGCTGTAAATTTATTGACAAGATTCAGTTCATATCCAACAAAGAGGCACTGGAATGAAATTAAACATATATTTCGTTATCTACGAAGAACTGTAGATTTGGGACTTTTATACTCAAAAGATACCAATAAAAATATCATTGGTTATGATGATGTTGGATACTTATCTGATTCACATAAGGCACGCTCCCAAACGTTCCCAAACCGGATATGTATTTACTCGCGGAGGCACTGCAATTTCTTGACGTTCACAGAAACAAACACTCGTGACAACTTATCAAATCACGCCGAGATTATTGCGCTATATGAAGCAAGCTGTGAATGTGTTTGGTTAAAATCAATGAAACGGCATATCCAAAGTTCTTGTGGATTTTCAGTAGACAAGAAGCCTGTGACACTATATGAAGATAATGTTGCATGTGTTGCTCAGATGAAAGAAGGATACATCAAAAGTGACAGAACAAACATATCCCCCCAAAGTTCTTTGCCTACACTCAAGAGCTTGAGACGAATAAAGATATTGATATATGTTATATTCAATCAAGCAAAAACTCATCAGATCTTTTCACAAAGGCACTTCCTACAACAATATTCAGAAAACATATATATAGCATTGGGATGCGCAATCTACGAAATATGTGAAAAATCACTCGTGTTAATATGAGGGAGAGTTTACGTGGTTGCACTCTTTTTTTCTTGCTATGATTTTTATCCCACTAGGTTTTTCCTAGTAAAGTTTTTAACGAGGCAGTATACAAACACGTAATATCACGATCATCATCACAAGGGGGAGTATTGGAAATTATATATTAAAATTAGATTGAAAATTATTGTGATGGTGATGTGATGATATTTTAATTTTTGATTATGTAATAGATGACATATTTATTTTTGGACATTTCTCAATTGAGGATCTATAAATAGACCTCAACATTTGTGAAGAAAATACACAAGTTTAAAGAGAATATTTTATAAGTGTTTGATTTGATATATATTTTGAGTTTTAGAGTTTTTACTTTTACTATAAATTTTTACTTTTCATAACAAAATAAACATATTTTCATTAAATTTATTTTATTTTTTAAAAATAAATTCTATTTTTAACTTAAATTTGGGTAGTAAAGTTATATATTTATTTTAATTCGTTTGGATTTGTGAAGGTCCATCGGTTCTGTGGATAAATCCAGAGGAGTTAATTCATATCTATTCGGGTCGAATTGATTCAAAAATGTTATTAAAAAATTTTTAAACCCGAATTCGAGTCGAAACGAAATCATCTCAAAAATTGTAAACTCTAGTATATTCGAATTATTTCTTTAGGTCTATCCATAGAACTAAAAGACTTGCATAGATCCAAACAAATTGAAATAAGTTAATAACTCCGCTAATCAATTTTTTAATAAAACAATAAAAATTATATTAAAAAATATTATATAAAATATATTTATCTAAATATGTTTATTTAGTTAACTAATTTTTTTGATCACAAAGTACTCATATACAACATTTTCTTTTTTTAGTTTTTGTTTTTTTAATAAATTATATAATTAATAATATTTTGATAATTTTTTTTATCAAAAGTCTAAATTTTAATTCTAATTTTTGAATTTGACGGCATCGAAAAATTATTAAGAGTCAAAAATAAAAAAAATTATGATTAAAAAAATTCAATTGATTAAATAAATTTATTTGGAATCAGTTATATTTATAAAACAAATTACTTAAATTAAATAAACATATTTCGATAAATTTATTTTATATCATATTTTTTAATAGAAATTTTATTTTTTGTATTAATAATTGGTTAAATAATTTATTGACTTATTTTAATTCGTTTGGATCTCTGCAAGTCCTTCAGTTATATGGATAGACCTAGAGGATTAATTCTGATATATTTGGGTCGGTTTCAAGTTCATATTTTTCGAGATGATTTTGTTTCATCTCGAGTTCGGGTTGAGAAATTTTCTAACGGCAGAATATGTATAACTTTGCTACCCAAATTTAAGTTAAAAATATAATTTATATTTAAAAAATAAAATACATTTAATGAAAATATATTTATTTAGATTAACTAATTTTTTTATAAATATATATGTTCAAAAAAATTATTTAATCAATCTAATTTTTTGAACCATAAATTTTTTGTTTTCTATTCTTAATAATTTTTCAGCCCCATCATCGAATTCAAAAATTAGAATTAAAAAATCAGATTTTTGAGAAAAAAATTATCACACCGGTACTTAATAAATAATAATTTTACAAAATATAATTAATTATATAATTGATTTATTAAAAAAAACCAAAAAAAAAAAGAGGTTGCACATGGGACGTGCAAGTCCCCATGTAAATGCTGGCAGCGTCCGCTGCAAGCATGAGCGGACGCTGCAATTTCTTTGCCACAGCGGATTGTAGTAGTTTCGTTGTGGCACACATTATTTTTGATATTATTTTATTTTTTTTAATTACAAATAAAAAAACCCAGTCCTACACATCAAAGCTAGGCCGAGACTTATAAATTTTCTAAATAAGGTTACCGAAAATATTTAATTTTCTCATTGAAAAGGAAAATATTAAAAATTTCCCCAAATAAAAGGGTAGATGAGATCCTAGCATATAGGTAATACCCAAATCATGCATCTAACGGTTCGTATTTTTATATACATACGTAATTAATTATATATTGTTGACGTGACAAATCATGAGACATTAGATCTATCATTGGGGTATTACCGGAAAATTCGGGCATACCCCATGGGATAGGTGGAAACATGTGATTGGTCCAAATGATGTGAACCCCACATGATTGATGTGGGGCCCATATGATTGGACCAACGAGGGAGTTTTACCTACCCCATGAGGTAATACACATGAGGTAGGGTCGAACTTATCGGTATTACCCATATGCTAGGTTGAAATCTACAAATAAAAGATTGGGTCAATCAACATATTTTTTCCAAGTCGACCTCGAAGATTCGTTGACGACTTCATTCGTGCACGTGCCACGGACACGCGCGTAACACACTTCGATGATTAATATAATGTAGGTGTGATATTCAAATTATTTTTAAAAAAAACTTTGATTCCCCGGTCAAAAACTAAAGTTTCGTTTGGACATATACTTTAAAAAAATCAATGTTTTATAAATCAAGAAAACTTAAAGTATGCGTTTAGATAATTTTTTTGTAAAATATTTTTGAAAAATATTTTTTACAGAGTGTTTCCAAGTATAGTTTTTTAAAAAATATTTGAGATGTGTTTTTGAATGTTTTTATAATGAAACTATGAAAAATAAAAATGAACAACGTTACTTTTGAAATGTTAAAATATTTTTTTATAAAATAGTTGTACAAGCACATATTTATTCTTAACACAACTTTTAAAACATTCTATAAAATTTTTTTAAAAATAATTTTTATAAAAACGTTTTATAAGTACATGTCCAAACGAAACCTAAATTTTTTTCCTAGAAAATTATTATTCTAGTTCATAATTTCTCTTGAACAACTTAATTCAAAGATATCAAAAGATAATTTTTTATAGTAATAAAAGATTTTTGAACCGTTTTTTTTTTTTTTGACATTAAGCGTGCTATAATTTATTTTTTTTATGACGTAGAAACCTGCAGCCGCTATCTTTCGCTGCGCTCTGGGTAAACCCCCGGACTAACGCAATAGCTTGCAAACTACGCTAGTCAGGTAAACCACACTAAGCCCTGTGTGACAAGCTAGTCCAAGAAGGTGTTGACCGGGGGAATCAAACTCCTGATCTATGACCAAGAGTTCACCTACTCTATCAACTTGGACACCCCTTAGGGGTGCGTGTTATAAATTTTTTTTTTGTGACGTGGGAACCCGCAGCCGCTACCTTTTGGTGCGCTCTGGGTAAACCCTCAGACTAACACAATATCCTGCAAACTAACTAGTCAAGTAAACCACATTAGGCAAGCCCTGTGTGACAGGTTAATCCAAAAAGGTGTTGGCAAAGGAAAGCGTGCTATAATTTATTGTGCATGTGTATAGTGGTTGTGGCAATGACAATTTAGACCATGTGTAACTGCATTGCCACATGACTCGCATCAAGTAAATTCCACATGGAAACAAACAAATGTACTGATTAATTTCCATAACCATAATATATATCAAGTATTTTATTTATTTCAGTGGAATAAAAACAGAACTCGGTGGTAATTAATTAATTAATTAAATTAATAAAATAGCTGAATAGATATGAATCAGTAATTACACGCAAGCAAATTGCTTCCTGGAATTCAGCGCACACCCCTTTCGTGTTATAGCTCGCTCCCCCCACAAGCACACCGGTGGCAAGACCTAACACCTTGCTATATACATGTTTTTAGACGACGGTGTGAATATATTTTCCGTCTTGAACCCGATTCACGTCTCAAACTTAAAATTTTATCGTCAGATAGGTTATAAATAAACATATCGACGATCGAGATTTTGTTGTTTTTATTTTTTTCTTGATAATATACATTTAATAATATTTTAAGTTTTGTCTAATTTTTATTATATATATAATCAAGAACCGGGGTATATATATAGTTGGAAAAGGTACGGTTGAAACTTAAATCTCATCATTTTCATAATAATTATGGCTTCAAGAGGACCACCACTCTCGAAGCTGCTCCTCGGCTTCGTCTTCTTCCTCGCTTTCGATTTTTTCGTCCCGCACGTGTTGGCCGTGGTGGAAAGCTGCGGGGCGGAGCAGACGGACGCATGCATCAACAAGAAGAAAGCTTTAACCCTGAAGATCATCGCCATCGCGTGCATCCTCCTCACCAGCATGATCGGCGTCTGTCTCCCGCTCGTCACGCGCTCCGTGGCGGCGCTCAGCCCGCAGCGCAGCCTCTTCGTGATCGTCAAATCGTTCGCCTCGGGGATCATTTTAGCCACCGGGTTCATGCACGTGCTGCCGGATTCCTTCGACATGCTCACATCCACCTGCTTGGACGATGATCCGTGGCACAAGTTCCCCTTCACTGGATTCGTCGCCATGCTCTCCGCCATTGTCACCCTCATGGTGGATTCTTTGACCACCAGTTTTTATTCCAAGAAACAAAGCCCCGGGGTGGTTCTGCCCGAGAGTGCCGGAGGCGCCGCCGCCGGAGATCAGGAGATGGGCGCGGTGGCGGCGAGCGGCGGGCATTCTCACTTCCACGGTCATGGCCACCACCACGGATCCAAGCTGGAACTGGAAGGCACGCAACTACTTCGTTACAGAGTGATTGCCATGGTTAGTAATCAGAGATTCTATATGTATATTTTATTTGATTAATTAATTATATTCTTGCACGAAACAATATATGGATGATATTTGGAAAACAATTTTCAGAGATCATAATCGTATCTTTATTTCTGATTGACCAGAGCTTAAATTTGAATTCTACTTAAACACACATTAATGAATAGGTTGAAATGTTTTGGTGTTTCTTTTGATATGACAGAAACCAATGCATGCGAGTTAGGTTCTGAAGAGAATTAATATCCCACTGAAGCAAAATCAAATGAAATTATTATATAATTTTGAAAACAGTGGTGAATATATGTCAGCCAGTTTCCATCTCATTAATGACTCGAAGACTAAATATTGAGAGGTTGGGTGGAGACTGGTGTAGGCACAACTCTGCCACCAGTCGTAGTTGTCCTAATAAAACAAAAACAATCTTAGGAAGGGACAAAGGTCTATGTGCTTTTTGTGTAGTCTAAAGTCTTCTATGTGTTGACCTTTTGTTTTAAAGGTTTAGGACCTTAAATTCCACTATGGCTCTATATATTCTTGGCTGAAAGTGAAGTGGGCTAAAATAGCCAAGTGGGAATGGGATATATGGAACCTATTAATAATTCTTGTCACCTATATTTGATCATGTGTTACAAGTTTGAATTTTTATGTTATGTATAATTTTGTGTGGCCTAATGTAAGCTTTTATTGACCAAGATGCAAGCTTTATAGAAGAACTTCGTTTTTATGATGATGCCTATTGCAGGTTTTAGAGATAGGAATCATAGTGCACTCGGTGGTGATAGGCCTGTCTCTTGGCGCCTCGAACAACACTTGCACGATCAAAGGCCTGGTGGCGGCGCTCTGCTTCCACCAGTTGTTCGAGGGGATGGGGCTGGGGGGGTGCATCCTCCAGGCGGAGTTCAAGTTGATCAAGAAAGCCGCGATGGCCTTCTTCTTCTCGGTGACCACCCCGTTCGGGATAGCTCTGGGGATCGCGCTTTCCACCACTTACAGGGACGACAGCCCGCGAGCATTGATCACGGAAGGCTTGCTGAATGCTTGTTCTGCTGGCCTCTTGGTTTACATGGCTCTGGTCGATCTCTTGGCCGCGGATTTCATGGGGCCGAAGCTGCAGGGGAATATCAGGCTGCAGATCAAGTCGTATGCCGCGGTTCTGTTGGGGGCTGGGGGGATGTCCCTCATGGCCAAATGGGCGTGATCGACTAGAATTTTCTGTCTCCGTCCCTAAGAAACTGGAAAAATAATATTCGGGTTTCGGTTCTATAAGTTAGATATTAATTTTAGTTTTATGAATCAGTGTCTGGTTTACCTTAAATTGGAAAGACACAAGAAAAAAGCAATCGAGGTGACAAATATTGTTTGCCAGATTATAGTGCGGATTTGTATATAAATTTACGCCAGTAGGTATTAATATTATTGACACCGATATATACCAAGTTGAAATAAAAATCCAAGCAACTAAAGAATCTAGAAATATACAAGGACCAAATCAAATTGATTTCTTTGCATTAGAATACAAGCGTATGCTGACAGCTGAATGATGCTTCTTTTAATTCAGTATTGAATTGACATGACTCCCACGGGCCCATGAATTTGGTTTTGCATTTGAGTACTTGTCAAAGAGTTGTATAAAATTTAAATTCCCTTTTCATAGTAAACTACCAAACTTAATTAAAAAACACGAAAATTTCTATTCGACCTTCGCGAACTCATTGGACCCAACTCGATTTTTTGTTATGGCAAAAGTTTTTTTTTTTGGGATACGTATCGAGTTGATTCGTCTCATATATATATATATATATTAATGAGACCGTCTAACAAAAAATCTTATCTTATCTCACTTTTTTAAAAAATATAGCGTACATAAATCAATCTTCGTCGAAGAGAGTTCATCGAGAAAGAACCAAGTAACCACTGTCGGAGCTGGCCTTTGCCGACATTGGGCCCAAATAATAAAACACGTATATGTATTATATATTATACAGCCCACATTGGCCAAAAAAAATTTTTTAAAAAAATATTTGAGGAAAAAAATAAAACATTTGTGTGTGTGTATATATATATATATAATTTACCCAAAATTTTACATTTTTATATATTGTTATTACATGTTCACTTGTCTACAGTGGACACACAAAAAAACAAAAAACAAAAAACAAAAAACAACAACAATTTTTTTCCTTTGATAATTTCATACTCTAACTTTAGGCTCAATTTTTATCTGCTATTACTACTCAAGTATACAGTCCATAATCTTCGGTATAGTCTTTTTTCCTCACGAGCTATGAACGTCATACACTTTAGTTAACAATCATTTCAATTCATTTTTCATATTCCATATTTTCTATAAAATCCAAAATTTCATCAAAATTTAGGTTCATTTTTTCTTCAATGTTTGTCTATCATTCAATTGTTTTAAAATTTTGTGTCCTTGTAGGAATTAATGCATATTTTCGAATGTACACATTTTTTTATTAAATTTATTTTACTGCGGACTTTGTACATGATGTTCCTTGTCATTTTTTCGGTATTTTTCAATCAATTAACATGTGATATCGGTTGTATGTAAGTTCTAAAAAGCGTGAAGTGTGACGAAACGTCATGATCAAACTTCAAGCTTCACAAACTTAAGCGTTAAAAATCGCTTTTTATATATAATTTTTAATTACATTAAGTTGATTAATAGAATAAATAACATATAAACTTAAAGAATTTAAGAATAAATACATAAATTTTCAAGTTATAAAAAAATGTTTTTTTAACTGAAATATCAAATTCATATATCTTTCAAAAAAAACATTACAAATCCATTTCGGAAAGCATGAATAAGTCCACGTATAAGAACGAGAACATGACAAAGCAAAATTTGCAATCTTATGAGCAACAGCATTTGCGATCCTCTTGACATGTTGGAGTTTTTGAAAGGAACCATCCAAAAGTAGCAATTGTATTGCTTTGATAAGATTATCATCTGGGCTCAAGCATCCATTAACATCTAACTCTGCATGAATTGTCTCCAATGAATCAGAGTAAATCCAAACATTTGACTAATCACACAACTTGCTGAGATCCATTCCAAGCATAATAGCCCATAATTCACATCTGAAAACCGAGCTCGGTTTGAGAAATCAGACACGCTTGTTTGTGCCGCAACTATCTCCCCATGTTCATTTCGAATAATAGCCCCAATTGCAAAACAATCATCCCTCTCATTATACTCGGCATCAACATCCAAACGATAATGACCCAACGAAGGTTTCTCCCACTAGTTATAAAAAAATGTTATGTTAGCAAATATTTTGGAGATATTTCTTATATTTGTATTTATCTTCTTCCATATTCATTGATTTGTTATCATGTATTTAGTATTGTTACGATAGAGATTTATTTTATAAAATCTTTCTATCTTTATAGAGCTTTGTATGTACTCTATTTATTGGAGTGTTATTATGAAATAAAACAATTCGAGTTATATCTCATTATATGGTATCAGATAAGCCCTTCGGCTCACGCCTCACATAGCCGTCCAAACTCCCACCTCCACCCTACACCCTCCATGGCTGCTGTTGTTCCTCCTCCTTCTCCCACAGCCTCTTCGTCCCTCATCACCATCAATTCTCTTGCTCAACTTCCCCTCAAACTCTCTTTTTCTAATTATGCGGCATGACATCTCCAGTTTCGGTCTTTCTTGATTGGATACGATCTCTTGGGGTTTGTCGATGGCACTCGCGTCTGCCCATCACCCACAATCTCCCAAAAAATAAAATACATCTCCACTCATAGAATGTTGTTCTAAGACTTGTTCTCTGATGGGTGGTTCCTGGTTGATTTTTGTAGGTTAATGGAGTTTTTAGAAGAAAACTGAGCTAAAGACGCGCGCGCGAGCGAGCTCTTATCTCGCGTGTGTGTCATACAAAGTTCCAGAGACATGAGATTCAAGACGCGCGCGGGCGGACCTATTTCTTGCGCGAGCGCCGAAGGAAATTCCAGCAACGTTTTATCTAGTTCGCGTGCGAGCGAGCTCTTATCTCGTTTGCGCGCGAGTGGGGGTTCAGGACTCTTAGAAACCTCCTCTGTCGAATTGGAATCGATTAACATGCAAGCAAATAACTGGCCAGGAAATTCACAAAACAAATATAAATTCAATAATCAATGAATTAAAATCAAGTATGAAAATTCTCTAATAAACAAACAAGTTTTCTACATAAATTGTCTGGCCCAATCACGTGGTCTTGATCGAAGAAAAAAAACAACTCAAAGTTTAACATAATTCATAATCAAAGTTTTTAATCATGAATTGAAAACGAAAATAAAAGAAAAGAAAGAAATCTTCTCCCAAGCAATAGCCGCCTTGCGCGTCCTCCTCGTTTCGAAAATCTTGAACCCTTCAAAAATATTAAAATCCTCTATTTATAGTATCCCGGATCCCACTGTTCACCTAGCCGACACTAGTTCAAGCTATCTTAAACCAAGACCCAAAGGAACCTGACTCAGCCATCAAACCAGTGAACAACAACTAAAAACTAGCCATGACAGAAAAATCATTCACAATACATAAAAACACGAATGATGCATGAGTTAAAATTTGAGTTACCATATCCACATACAAATGCAACAACACAATTTAATAATAAAAACAGTGAATATACTGCTCTAAATGATGTGAGAATAACATGCCTTTACGTTTAAAACGCACGAAAAACTAATACGGTTGCGGTTGCACGTATCGGGACTCGGAAATCTCATAATTATCCAATTCTGGAAGCTCAAATTCCTAAACTGTTTTTTTCTATCTCTAATTATTCTCAACTAGCTTCCAATCTGCGAAAAATCACACAATGGTCAAAAGTCAACCTTGGTCAACTCTGGTCAAACTTTGACCAAAAATTACCGAATTTTATTACGCTCTCACCGCTTAACGATTTCGATTCATGACTCGAAACTTGGATATTCGGATCTATCACGTCGAACCTGTCAAAAATGGATAACACATCGAAGGTCGGTGGCTCGTCGGAGAAGACGGCGGCGATGGCGGCGTCGGTCGTCGGAAAATCGCAGAACAACTCCAAAAATTATGAAATTTGGCAAGGTTGTAGAGCTCGACGAGATGATTCTAACGGACTAGGCCACGTCCGGAATGGACCACCATGGCACCGGAATCGGCGAAAAACAAGCGGCGGCGGCGTGAGCTTCCCGAGCTCCGATCTGCACCATTCGCGACGGAAAAAGCTACTACAAGCTTAGGAAATGTTCTACACATCACCTACTACCATCTAGCATCTAAAAAACAACCCAATCGAGCAAAATTCCGATCAAAACGCGCGAGGAAGACGATGAATAGTGGCCACTCCTTCTCGACTTCGTGCTCGGCAAATCGGACACCAAAAATCACAATTCTTGGTATGGTTGTGACCGCCTCGACGAGAGCTACAAGATGGGGTAGTCAATCGACGGCGATGGGCGGCGGCCGGCGACGGAAGAGGCGGGAATGGGGGTTAGGGTTTAGTGTGTGTTTTAGGTGTTTAGTGCGTGAGAGAGAGTGTACCATTTAATATTATAAAATTTGGTTCTAAAATGACCCGATCTGATCCATTTTAATATTCTTGTGTTATTTTACTCCAATATGAAATTAAACACATTTTTAAAATTATCTGAAATAGCGAACTTTGACCTGACAACTAGACCAATTAATTCCCAATAAATAAGTTGAGTCAATCTAAGGCTTTGACCAATCACCCAAACTGATTATTTTCTCCAATTTAAATTATCTGGCATCAATAATTATTTTTAATTCCATTATCTCAATAATTATCTCAAAATGTCAATATTATCATATATTCAGAAATAGTCAAACTCATTGACTAATTGGCACGTGTATTTTGTAAATACACTCTATAACTCATTTGGCAGTAATAATTATTTTTTTCCAACTCAATAATTATTTTAATTGCCAATTCATTCGGTAATAAACTTTGGGACGTTACACAACTTCTCCTTCGGCCGCCTCCCTCATCAGGCCCTGTCACTGGCTTCTCCACATCTCGGTATTCCAAGTCTTCGCCTACTGCTGCTCCTGGACAACATCGTTCCCCTGCACCGGCTCGCAGTCGTGACTCACGCGGATCCTCTCCATGGACTGCTCGTCCCTCCTCGGGACCCCCTAGTGCCTCTCCTCTCCCTTATCTTGGTCGATGTAAATTGTGTGGTACTTTGGGTCACTCCTCCATGCACTGCCCCGAATTCCAGCACATTCCTTGGACCACCTCTCCATCATCGGGTTGCATTGCTCCAGCCTACACCCCTCCGTGGGCTCACACAGCGTTAAACATCGCGCCCTCACCCTCTTCCACTGAGTGGTTTCTCGACTCCAGTGCCTCCCATCATGTCACCATGGATTTGGCTAACCTGTCTCTCCATATGCCGTATGACGGGTCTGACACCATGACAGTTGGAAATGGCGAGGGTTTGCCTATCTCTCACACTAGCTCAGTCTTCGTATCTACATCTACTACTCCCCTATTACTTTCAAATGTTTTATGTGTCCCTACTATGACCAAAAACGTAATCTCAGTTCACCAACTTTGTCGCACTAACCACCTTTCTGTCATTTACTTGTTGTCTTCCTTTTAGGTAAAGGATCTTCGCACGGGGGCCCTACTCCTCACCGGGCTATGTAAGGATGACACTTATGTTTGGCCGAGTTCTGGTTCTTCCCCTATCGCCTTTAGTGCCACTTCGGCCTCTCTGTCCTTGTGGAACTCACGTCTCGGTCATCCATCGTCTGATATTATGCGTCATTTAGTTTCATCTAAAGTCTTGTCAGTCTCGTCTAAATACTTTTCGTCCCATCATTGTAATTCTTGCAATATCAATAAAAGTCACAATTACCATTTTATCATTCTGCTCTTACCTCCTCACGTCCCCTAGAATTAATTTATTCTGATGTATGGACCTCTCCCGTTCTCTCACTCGATGGACACAAATATTATGTTATTTTTGTCGATCACTATACTAAATATGTATGGCTCTATCCCTTAAAACGAAAGTCTGATGTCCTCGCTGCTTTCACAAGTTTTACTCCCCTCGTTGAAAATAAATTTCACACTAAAATTATCACTTTATACACGGATAATGGCAGATAGTTTATTGCTCTACGCTCACTTCTCCTCTCATGGTATCTCTCATCTTACCCCTCCCCTACACACACACCTGAAAACAGTGGGTATTCCGAGCATCGACATCGTCATATTGTCGAAACTGGCCTTACTCTACTTCACCAAGCTTCCCTTTCCCTAACCTTCTGGCCGTTTGCGTTTGTTGCTACCACATACACTATCAATCGCATGCCCAAGTTCAATCTCTCTATGTCTTCCTCTTTCACCAAACTTTTCGGGCACTCTCCAAATTTCCAAAAACTCCGTGTCTTTGGGTTTCTGTGTTATCCTTGGCCGAGTCCGTATAATACGCACAAACTGGACCCCAAATCCAGTCCTTGTGTTTTTCTTGGCTACTCGCTCACCCAAAGTGCATATTTGTGTTATGACCCTGTGTCCACTAAACTCTTGGTCTCTCGTCATGTCCACTTTGAGGAGTCTTTCTTCCCCTACACCACCCTCGTCTGTCCGCCCACCCCCAGTGACATCCCTGTTGACTCTTCCCTTCTTCCCCTTGTCCATCCTCCAGTCTTTCGGCCCCCGAACATAGTTCCGTCTGCTGCCCCGCCTCTTTGCGTGGATTCTTCACTGTCGTCGCTTCCACACACCGCTGTCCCTCAACCTCAGCCTCCATCATAACCAGCCGCTCTAAAAATAACATTCGCAAACCAAACCCCATGTTCTCCCTTGTCACCATACCTGGCTCTTCTGATCTCGAACCCACATGTGTCTCTGCCGCCCTTAAGGATTCTTGATGGCGAGCTGCTATGTCTCTTGAATTTGATGCTCTTCTCCGCAATGGAACTTGGGATCTTGTACCTTCTCATACTAGTCAAAATCTGGTTGGTTGCAAATGGGTGTACCGCATCAAGTGCCATCCTGATGGCTCAATTGGCCGCTTTAAAGCTCGCCTTGTTTCTAAAGGTTTTCATCAACGCCCAAACATTGATTTCCGTGATACCTTCAGTCATGTGGTCAAACCAACAACTATCCGTATTATTTTAAGTCTTGCGGTCATGCAGGGCTGGTCTCTATGGCAGCTCGATATCAATAATGCTTTTCTGCAGGGATCCTTGGATGAGGAGGTATTTATGGCTCAACCACCAGGGTTCTGTGACGTCAACTTCCCTACCCATGTCTGTAAACTCTGTAAGGCTATCTATGGTCTTAAGCAAGCTCCTCGCGCTTGGTATCATGCACTCCGCACGTTTTTGCTGGGTCTTGGCTTCTCCAATTCCATCTCTGGTGCCTCGTTATTCTTTCTTCGTCGTGGCTCTGACACTATCTATCTTCTGGTCTATGTTGATGATTTGATTGTTACTGGAAGCTCTCCCCCTCTTATTGCCACGATTATAGCACAGCTCGCCGCTCGGTTTTCTCTGAAGGACTTGGGACCGTTATCTTATTTTCTGGGTGTTGAGGTTCTACACACATCTCGTGGTATTCTTATCTCTCAATGCAAGTAGGTTCTTGATCTACTTTCCCGCTTCAACATGCAGACTGCTAAACCTGTTCAGACTCCCCTTGCTACTGGCATGACTCTTTCTCTGCATGATGCTGGTCCCTCTACTGATGCTTCTCGTTATCGACAGGTGGTTGGCAGTCTTCAATACCTTCTCCTTACACGTCCTGATATTGCTTTCGCTGTCAATTGTCTGTCTCAGTTCATGCATTCCCCGTTTGAACATCATTGGGGCGCCGTCAAGCGCTTACTTCGATATTTAAATGGGACTATGACTTATGGCCTTCATATTTGGAAGGATAATGCTTTATCTCTTCATGGTTTTACTGATGTTGACTTGGCTGGCAACCCAGATGATCGTTGTTCCACTGCTGCTTATGTGATTTTTCTAGGCTCCAACCCGATTTCCTGGAGCTCAAAGAAGCAACGGTCGGTTGCTCGCTCATCTACTGAAGCCGAATATAGAGCCATTTCATCCGGCGCGGCTGAAATTACTTGGATTCACTCTCTTCTTTGTGAGCTTGGCGTGCACTTACCCTATGTTCTTGTTCTCTACAGTGACAATATTGACACTACTTACTTATGTGCTAATTCGGTCTTCCACTCTCGTATGAAACACATAACTCTGGATTATCACTTTGTCAGAGAACTAATTCAAGGTTCACACCTACGTGTCTCTCATGTCTCTTCTCGAGATCAACTCGCCGATGCTCTCACAAAGCCTCTATCTTCTGCTCGACTTCGTGATCTAATGTTCAAGATTGATGTTTTCCATGAATCATCATCTTGAGGGGGCCTGTTAGCAAATATTCTGGAGATATTTCTTATATTTGTATTTATCTTCTTCTATATTCATTGATTTGTTACCATGTATTTAGTATTGTTACGATAAAGATTTATTTTGTAAAATCATTTTATCTTTATAGACCTTTGTATGTACTCTATTTATTGGAGTGTTATTATGAAATAAAACAATTCGAGTTGTATCTCATTATATGTTAGTCTCAAATGGACAACTTATTTGGAATAAAGCAATTGTGTTGGGTCAACTTTCATCTCTTAATTGCAAATAAGAAAATGTACAAACCAATTAACCAAATTTAATTTTGATCCCTATAAGTTTTTTTTATAAAAAAATAAATTATAAATATTTATTATTTTTAATAAATTTTAAAATTTAATTTTTTAAAAAATAAACTTAAATATTATCTTAAAAATCATGTTTTTCACGCTTATTATAGTCAACCAAAGGGTTGACCGCTTTCTCCACGTTTTTACCCAAAGCGATGTTTTTTGTTCACACTTAATCGCGATTAAGCTGTATTTTTTTGTGTTTTTAGAACTCTGATTGTATGTAGTAAATTGTGTTCCAACCTTATGACAAAATAATTATAGGTCAATTAACCGATGTCCCTTTTTTATTTATTAATGTTGGATTATAATATATCGTTGTCTACATTTAACCAAAATCCCGACTCAGTCTGAGCAATTAGCCCCTGATTTTTTTCCCTGTATCTCCATGCATGTTATAATTTGGCGAATATTATACAGTACTATTAAAAGAATTAATTAATCATACTTGTTTATTCTAGCTAGATACCATCAAACTAAAACGTCACAGAGCCTCACTCTCCCAGTTTCAGATTTGTCGCACCAAATTAGTCCCCATTTGATACACTTTATCATACCAAATGTTGCACCAATTTTAAAAATGTCATGTATTTTGAATTGGTACAGAAAGTCTCATTTCTTGAAATTTTGAAATGTTACCCACTAAACATGCAATAATTGGATATAATCGACACCTCTAAATTATTATTATTATTAGGTTCACCAGCTCTGGAGGTACAGATTCTTGTCCCTTTGCGGGTCAAGTTTTTCCACCATGGCCCACACTTTTGGGAAAAAAATTCTACACGACAATTTAGTCTGTACATGGCATTTAATCAAGGGGATTGGTAAAATAACCTAGATCAATTTTTTTTTTTTGAAAAAAAATAATTTTGTCAAATGTATTTGAAATAAATTTAGGAAGGTGATTTTTTTTAAAAAAATAGTTTAATGAGGTTTAAAAAAAATCCTTGTTTTAAAAATTATTTTTTGAAATAATTTAATTAGTAAAATAACCACATAGATATAACATGAACTGGCACCTGAACATGTTTCAACGGGGTAGATAAACAGATAATTAACAGTTATTGTTCATTCCCCACAAAACAATAACTAATACAATTAATTAAGCGTGGCTACTGGTTTGAAATTAAATGATTAACCTTGTTTACTTATATTATATAACAATTTTATATTATAATGATAAAGCTTTTTGTTGTTTTCAAACAAAGGTTACCACATGATAACGCCAGTCAAACTGGCTGTCTGATATGATAATTGTTGCTAAAGTACACTAATTACTGACACTAATGCATTAATTTATTAGATAAGTACATGTTATCCTAACTATCGTATTCTTCTCACGGTCTCAAATTTGGGAAGATATACCAAGTTCAAAGTAGTACATGCGTTTAGGTAGTTTTATTATATTTTTTATTTTTTATTTTTTGAAATTTTGGGTACTGTTTTGTGATTGCTTTTATAAAATATTTTTTAGTTTTTCTTTCACAAGATTGATTGAAACTCAACTTTAATAAATAGAGATAATAGATTAAAATATTTTTATAAATGATAAAACGTGAAATCAATAAAGATATTTTAAGGTATTATCTAATAAATACCTCCGGTAAAAAAAAAACACAAAAACAAAATACAAACCTTTTATAATTGCTGGATTATTACTGAATAAAGTAAGATTAGGAGGACAGTGGACAGTGGGATTCTTACGTTTTTTAAGGCTTAAAACAAACGCAAACCCATGTGCGCTTATGTATGTGGAATCTTTTTCTTCTATACCATTTTTTTAAAAAAATAATTAATTAAATTACTAAAAAATAATTAATTAATCAAATTATCCATCTATACTATAGATTATGTAAGAGTATCTTAATTGATTTCTTGGTATGCCTATAAAAATATAAAATAAATATAAAAACACACACGCACAATAAACTGCTTCCCTCCACTATCTCAATTTTTTTTTTCATTTAACTTTATGCTATTTTTCTTCCAAATTTTTGTATTTAATATATAGTACAATACTCTTATTTGTCAATTTTAATTAAAATATAATTTTATTATAAAAACGAGATTGTTTAACGGACAATACCTGCAACAAGACACTCGTACTAGTTAAGAAACAAGTACTTATTACAGCATATTTTGAATTCAATTATTTATTCACGTCGGCGCATTACATAAGGTAGTGTTTGCAACCTTTAAAAATAAGTGATTATAGAGATTCTTTTAACAAATTTGTTAACAGAATCTCCATAATCACTTATTTTTAAAGATTGCAAACACTACTTAAACCACTGTGATTGCTTTTTTTAATTGGGCTTTCACTTATCTATTGGCTAATAAGACAACTACCGAAATACACAATTGTAGTGATGCATTATTACATTTAAATGACATTCAATTTTATATATTAATAAAAGAGAATATATATCATCCTACAATTTATATAATTTGAAATTTTCTAGTCCGTACATTTAATTTAAGTAGTAAGACATAATAACACTACCACTAACAGCAACAATGATAAAAATAAATTAAAAAACTAATATATATAATATAAGATATATTTTAATTCTTATACTATAAAGTTTATTTATCTAATTATATAAGCTTTTGAACATGTTTCTTGTGAAATAATCTCACGAATCTATATTCATATTCATGATACGAGTCGATGAAATAATCTCACGGAGAATTAGTAAATGCAGTAAAAACTAAGCTTTTGATATAAAATATTATAGTTTTTTATAAATAAAATTGAATCGAAAATCTCTCTTATGAATTTTACACGTGTAATAATTTAATAATATTTTTTTGTGTGAAATAATAACCTTATCATATTTCACTGTCGAATCGTCGGTCCGTCCTCGATTTTTATCAATATATAAAATAACATATAATAAAAAAATTATAAGTATATTAAATTATATGTATGTGTAAATAAAAATAGAGGGGTGGGTGGGTGCCATTGGAAGAGCAGCAGTAACTGATAAATCTCTCTTTCCTGCGTGAACAACTAACCACGGAAAAAGGAGAAGTAACCTCTGGGGGAGACACCAATAAGCATTTGTCAGATTAGGGTTCTAATGTTCCCCTGTATTGCCCTACATACATGTAATTTATAATACTAAAGAATTATCGGGGCTCTCAACTTTGTGGGAGACAAGTCAGGTGATTAATTCTTTCAACCATGTTCTTGATTCTTTTTTTTTTTTTTTTTTTGCCTCCGAATTTTCTGTTCTCTGTATTTATTTAGATTTTTTTTGTTGATTAATTGTGTGTATGAGTGCAAGTGTTGGTGATGATTAGCTGGAGAAGTGGGATTCCACTTTCTTGGGCTGACTTTTTTGTACGAAGGAATTTTGTCTCTTCTTTTTCGACTGGAGGGAAAATCTTTTATCTGGGAAAGAAAAAAGATTTGTTTTTTTTTGAATTATGTTTCAAGTTTTGTGATGATTTTGGATCTTGAGGTTGATGCTTACTTGAGCTTAGCTTTGAGTTTTCTTGATTTGTATGTATATGGTACGGTTATTTAAAGGGTTTGTTAGTGTTAGTTTATGCTGGTCATCTGGAAGCAGGATCTATTTCAGGAGCAACAAATGGAATTTATGTGTTGGATTTTGAAATCTAATTAATTAGTCGTTGTTGCTTCGAATGTTTTAGTAGTTTTGGAAAATTACATGGCGATGGAGGATCAGAGAGTAGTTGCCGATGGTTCTGATGTTAATGAAATTAAAGCCAAGCATGACGAAGAAGAAGACGAGTTCAGAAGCTGTTGTGAGGATGAGGATGAATTGAAGGATATAGAAATCAGTTCGAAGATGGATTCAAAAGACAATCTTGATGAACTTTTGGTTAAAATGTATTTCAAAGGTTTATCTGTTGCTAATCCGGGAGATTCTGGTTCTGGGATTTCTGGGATTGGAGTGGTGATGCAGAAGTCCTGTGATGCTTCTCCAGTTCGAGTCCAGAAAAAGCTTGATTTCTATGTGGAAGAATCAATCGCGGATTATTTAGCTTTGCTGGATGGTCTCTCTGTTGCTATGGAGAAAAACATCACGCGGGTGCTTGCCTTGACCGATTCTCAAGCCATGTATGATCAGGTGAGGGATCCTCAGCCAAAAATTTTGGTGTTTTTGAGCTATTGTTACTATTCAATTTATCAATGGTACTGACGCTTGATATTTAATCGCCTCAAAACTTTTAAAACTCTGAAATCTACATTTATTACCACGATTTTGGACATTTACAATCTAAGCATGGCTTCGTGTATGAAAAAGATATCTTCTTGAGGTCTGTTTTCCTCTTTCCATTTTATGCTTAATGGTGCTAAAATTGGTAAACCTATTCCAGATTACACGTGAAGAATTAATTGCAAATCCCCTTTTGTTGGCGCTGAGACGAAGGATACTAGACCAAGCCAGTAATATGGAATCATTTGTTCTAAAAATTGCCCCAACGGTAGACCAGGCGTTACAGCTAGCACAGGTGGCTATTGGTGTCGTCTCCTTTCCTACTGTGGGAGAAAAAGTTACTGAAATTTGTTCCATCTGTTGTGAGGAGAGGCTGTCTTCTATGATGCTTAAAGTTAAATGCTCCCACACATTTTGTTCCCTTTGTATGAGAACATATGTTGAGGAAAAAGTACAGTCTTTCCAGGTTCCCGTTAGGTGCCCTCAGCCGAAATGCAAATACTGTATTTCTTCTTCTGAATGTAGGTCTTTTCTTCCAGTTACCTCATATGAATCTTTGGAGAAAGCCCTCGAAGAAACCAAGTTTCAGATCTCAGATAAGATTTGTTGTCCGTATCCTAATTGCTCGGTCTTGCTTGATCTGAAGGAATGCTTGTCGACCCGATCAAGTTCATCAAGTCTGACTCGGTCAGACGACAATTGTATGGAATGTCCTGTTTGTCAGAGGTTTATATGTGTTTATTGTGGGGTTCCTTGGCATTCCTCGGTGACATGTGAAGAATATCAAAATCTGCCATTGGAAGAGAGGGATGCTAGTGACATAACCTTGCATCAATTGGCACAAAATAAAAGGCGGAGGCGTTGCCAACAGTGCCAGAGAACGATTGAGCTCACTCATGGTTGCTCCCACATGACATGCTGGTAAATAAAAAATTGTTTCATTATTATGGATATGGTGGAGGAAAAGCTATTTCTCAAACCTTTTGTACAAGGAGTAACTTAACAAAATATATCTGCTTGTTGAGAGGTTGGTATTAAGTTTCCTTTGTTAGATCTTTACCGACATCCCAAATATTTACTTTCATGGCCATCTTATATCTCTCGACCACCTGGAACGAGAACTCTTGACCTCTGTTTCCTTGATTAGGAAAGACACTTTCAGTACTGAAACAAGGTATTATCAATGGTATTCAAGTAATAAAATTTCTAGTTTTCGTTGTGGAATTTAATATGAGATTTCGCGGGACGTAGCCTAGGGTTCTTGAAATGTTACGGGTTTGACCATTAGCTGGTTGAAAGAGTTTGATGCCCAGTCAGATTCAAAGTCTTTCTTAAATTGAATCTTATCCCATCTAAACGTGCCTATGATGATTTCTTCTCCAGAGCTATTCCTACACAATCTTATCCTTTAATAATTTGTCAATCCAGATTGGAAGCACATGGAGACATACATACCAAAACGATAAATGCCATCTGTGATTCATGTCATGCTGGTTATTTATTTTGTTTTTCTTGTGTTATTCATTGTCTTGAACTTCATGACAAACGCGGTCATAAATAGCACCACAAAATGAATACATAAACCTGCAAAAGGGTCGAGCCGATATAGAATCCAAATATTGCACTTGGATACGATTTATAACCTCAAAGCTCAATACACTTACCCCTTGTTTCTTGCTACAGGTGTGGTCATGAGTTCTGCTTTTCTTGCGGTGCGGAATATAGAGATGGCCAACAGATGTGTCAATGTGCATTATGGGATGAAGATTACTCTGACGAATTAGCAACTTATCAAACTCAACACTTTGAACAATGGGCTTGGGATTCATTTGAATCACTTCCAATGATGATGGATGCATATTCAGAGCAAGAAAGATCACAACTGGCGCTTATCCATAGGTTTCTCGCCGGAGGTTTCAGTTTGACCGATCACCAACCTTACCAGTCTCCACCTCGATGTACAGATTCATACGTCGATGCCATGAAGGATCTGAATCAGCTGCCTTGGCTCGAAAGATTCGTGTCTGTTATTAATGATAATTACTATGAAGACCTCATCCAATGAATTGTTGCAAGCTTGGAAAAGTTCATTATTAGTGTTGGAGGTAGAGTAGCTCACTCTTGAACTCCTCTAGCAAACAGAGTTTCTTCTTTTCATATAGTTTTCTTGTTATATCCATTGCTCATAGCCTATGAGCTTGAATTACTTTGTGGTTCATCGAGGAAAGAAATGAAAGGTAAACATGATGAAAACAATTTCTTGACCAATTAAGGTCTCAGCATTTGGATTCTCTATCTCTTTACATGCTAGTTAGAGTTATATGTACCCTAAATAATTAACAATATTCCACTCTACCTCACGTTTTTTTTTTAATATGTAAAAATTTGGTTCATCATTTGGACTGGAATATAGTGATTTTGCAAATTGACTATTAAATTTTCGTATTTTAAAATGTAAAATTGCTTTTGTAACCTTAGTTTTTAATGTATTTTTATATTTATCTATAGTTATCACAGATGGAAAAAATTGGCAAAATTAGAATCAACAAATTGATTTGGTTATTTACGTATATTATTGATTTGAGAAACATATGCTATTTTTTTCTCAAATTGATTGACTTTTTTAATAGTTGATTGGTTAAACAAATTAAACAATTTGTTGGTATAAAATATACATATTTTTATTAGTTCAACCTTTTTTAATTAATGTATTTAATCGTTTTGATTTATTGGATATAATTTGAGAGTTTTTACGAAACACTTTTAAGATTCTAGCTCCAAAAAATGCTTTCAATATTTGTGAATGTCAACTTCAACTTCAGCTATTATAAATTTTAGTCAAGTTATGAGCAAAAATGTGATTTTTTTTCATGTTTTTGTTTTTTAATTTAGAGTTTAAAATTACAAATTGACATTTACATCCTTAAAATATTTACCATTTACACAATTATCCTTGATTCATTTGTTCTAATTTGTTTTCCTAATATGAGTTTTTTTAATACTTTTAATAAAATTTAGTTATAAAATTTAAATAATATTTTATTACAAGCATTTATTTTTTAAATAATACTTTGTATTTTTATATAACTAGGAAAAAACATGTGCGATGCGATGCATGTGGGAACAAACTTTCATTGTCGATAAGAGTTGTTAAAAAATAAGTCGAGAATAGATAAATTTAGTGCAAATTAATGATGTTCATGATATTTTAGTCAATAGTAAATTCAACGTAATATAATATAATATGTATAATATATATTATAAAATGTGTGCAAATGATCTTTGTTAAAAAAATTCATGTGAAATCTAAATGAATTTATAATTGTTGAAAAAAATATTAATAATCAATCTTATAATTTTATATAAATTAGACACTGGAAAAATATAAAACAGAACTGATACCATAATGGTGTTATTAAAATAAATTTAAGATAAGAAACAAGTATAATTCATAGTGTTGAACTACTTATTTTACTACTATTGATTTGTGAAACAATAAACATATAATATAGATAGGGAGTTGATATTTACAATTTATTTTGTGTTATCTACACACACTTCATGTGTAAAATATGTGTTCAATTTACTCACAAGTGGAGTGCAAATAACACAAAATGGAGTGTAAATATCAACTCTCATATAGATAATGAGTTCTAAATCTAAAATTAAAATGTTGTGTCAAATATTTACTTCATTTATATTTTGAACTCTTATATCTTTCACGATGTTTGATTTTGTCATCCATCTTTTCTTCTTTGTGAAAGAAACATGATGTACCTCAATAAAGTGATCTCCTTGGATGAGCTGAAGGGGCTCCTCCAAATAAAAGATGAACTGCTGCTGACCTGAAACCACTAACAAGAGTGTTAAGGGGGGCCGGAAGGTGTTCCGGCATATCCCCTCCGACGCTCAAGTCAGATGCTAGGATAGCGAAAATATAGAGAGTGGTGTGTGCACACGAGTGAAAAATTAGGATCCAAATAATGAAAGTGAACCTGGTATTTATAGGAGAGGGCTCCGGGTTTAGCGCCTACTTTCCTTATCAAGAATCCGCGAATCCCAGGATCACAATCCCGAATATTTAGGCTGAGATCTCGCCTGAATCTTGTCTGACAAAGGAAATAACAATACACTTAATCTGAGCTGAACAGTCATCATGAGGATGCTATACTGCTGCTCTCCCTGAGGTCATATGGAAAAGGGGTGAGTGAGTTATTGCTGAACCCCTGAACTCCACCTGAACACTGATCCTAACATCTTAGCTAGCTCATCAAGGTTATTCAACCCCTCTACTAAGCTAACTCCCTACTGACATCGGGGCTAAGATGAACTCCAGAGCTCCCAACCCGAGTTGGAGAGGATGGTGAAGGAATTTGGCTGAGCTCTCGAGCTCCCGAGCTGAGCTCCCAAGCCGAGCTGGAGGTGATCGTGGAGGAAGTTTGGCTGAGCTCCCGAGCTCCCGAGCTGAGCTGGACATTACAATGGGAGAGCTTGTCCGAGCTCTCGAGTTCCCAAACTCCCGACCCGAGCTGACCCCCCGAACGATTCTGGCTAGCTAAGGATTGATCTTTACCTTAGGGTCATCGATGAGCTGAGGTGATTTCCTCTTCCGGGTATCACAAGTCCCTCCCATAAAAGTCGAATTGAGGTCAAAGACTCGAAATTCGTTTTTATGTTGAGATGACCCTAAATGGATGCCGAGCTAAGGTGTCTGGGTGAAGTTACCCTCGACTGTACTGAGCTGAGGTACCTGAGTGAGGACAACTGTAATTCTAATAACACGTGTCATCATGTAACGGTAACTTTTCAGCTTGGGACATATGTTCAGCTTGGAGGGTTCTCCCAACTCCAATAAAAATTGGGACATATGTTCAGCTTGGAGGGATGTTCTCCCACTCCTACCTGTTTCCGCCCCGGGCTTCCGTCAAGGGGAATTGTTTATTGGAGCCCAAAGGGCTATAGGGGGAAGGTGCTTTGATGTCTCTGCCATTTTGGCAGAGGACCTGCTCTACCACCATGGGCTCAGCTCGGCAGATGTTTTTGTTCGAGAAAACTTAGGTACGGCCCTTCCCCCGCCCGTGCTCCGCTTTACTAATGTTATGCTCTCTCATTTCCTGTCCTGACCTTCCCTATGTCTCGTGAAAAAAAAAGGGTATGGATTCAGCCATGAAGAGAATGTTGGAGAAGAAGAAAACAACTGCCCCATCAGGGGGTCGGGCTGAAGGGAGCTCAGCCAAGTCTAAAGCCCCTTCACCCCGGGCCACTAGCAAGCCTGAGCCTTCTGCCACCCAGTCCAAAGGCTCGAAAAGGCGGGCACCGTCAAGCCCTCACCCTGAGGTAGTGGAGCTGGACTCCAGGAAGTCTTATATTCCGGAGGTGGCAGCCCTTCGTCAGTTCAGGGCGGAGAAGCCTCAGACTCCAGTGGTCCGGTGCAGGACCAATTTCTTCGAAATGTACCACGATGCCCTGCGTATTATGGGGGTCGGGCCTACTCCAACGGCTGGGTCATTCCTCCGGGATATGATCTCCCAGGCTGACGCCGATTATGTGAAAAGCCTTGGATGGGCTGAGCTGATGCAACGTTCTAACACTACCTCAGCTGAGGTAACCTTCCATTATCCATTACTTTATGTTCCTCTTTTATATTCTCTTTTAATTGTTCTTTTCCTTTCTTAGGCTGCTGTCCTGAACGCCGAGATGTCCCTCCGAGCTTCCATGACTCGAAAGCAACTTTCTAAGGATGCCCAAGGTTATGAAGCTCATTTTGCTGAGCTTAACCAGTTAGCGGAGGACGCGAAGCTTGGTTATGAGAAGGAGGTGGCCAATCTCCGAGCCCAGATGGAGGAAATGAGGATGGGCTTCCAAGCTGAATGGCTGAAGCATCAAAGTGACTTCCGGGTCTCCGAGGTACAGAAGGAGAATCTTCGGAGCGAACATAAGGGGTCCCATGATCAACTTGCTCAGGCCCTTCAAGAACTGGAAGAGTCCCGAGCTGAGCTGTCCAAGGGAGCTGAAGGCTTCAAGGAGGCATTCTTGAAGTCCGATGAATATATGGATGAGGTGGTTGCCCAAGCCTATGGTTACCTGGCCAAAGGGTTCGACGGCTGCACTCAGCAGTTCAGGGCAGCAAGCTATCCTCCTGAAGGGACCCCTGTGGACTTCCTGGACCTAGACGAGTTTGCCCTCTCCCTTACCTCAGCAGAGGCAGCAAAAGAGGATGGGGGCGTAGATGAACAGGGTGAGGATGAGGGCGAGGGAGAGAATAAAAGTTAGTTTGGGGTTTTTGTGGATGTAAACATTTAAATTTTTGCCTTCTTACGCCAGTTTATTTGCTTTACATTTTTCTTAGTCTTCATAATTCAAACTGACCTCCTTAACCTTCCCCGATGAGCTGAGCTATGCTCCCTAAGGAAAGCGTAATAAACATTAAAAATAAAACCAACACTCGAAGGTGAACTGAGCTGAGCTCCCTAAGAGGAGGTAAGATTAACTCTTCAAAATAGGCTCACCCGAAGGTGAGCTGAGCTGAGCTTCCTGAAGGGAAATAAGATTAATATTTAAAAATAAACTAACACCCAAAAGTGTCGAGCTGAGCTGAGCTCCTTAAAGGGAGGTGAGATTATCACCTAAAAATAAACTAACACCCGGAGGCATCGAACTGAGTTGAGCTCCCCAAGGAGAGCAAAGTACGAATTTAAAAATAAACTAGCATCCGGAGGCGTTGAACAGAGCTGAGCTCCCTAAGGGGAGCAAAGTACTTGTTTACAAATAAACTAACACCCGGAGGAGTTGTATTGAGCTGAGCTCCCTAAGGGAAGCAAAATACTTGTTTAAAAATAAACCAACACCCGGAGGCGTTGTATTGAGCTGAGCTCCCTAAGGGGAGCAAAGTACTTGTTTAAAAATAAACTAACACCCGGAGGCGCTGTACAGAGCTGAGCTCCCTAAGGGGAGCAAAGTACTTGTTTAAAAATAACTAACACCCGGAGGCGTTGTATTGAGCTGAAGTTTCAGGAACCGAGCTGAGCTGCCAGAGCCGAGCAGAGCTTTCGGAACCAAACTTCCGACCTAACCTGAAATATGTTCTCAGATCGCGTAAATGGGCTCCCGAACTCCCGAGCTCCCCAGCCAAATTTCCTTGACCGCCAGCTCATCTACATGAGAGCACTATGAAGTGACCCCTCATAATTACCAAGCGCGTGTTTAATTAACTTGCTAACACCATTTGTACTTGAGTATCTAAAATGAGCTAAGGGCTGAAATCAAAGTGCCGTAACTGAACTGAGCCCAAAAATCAGGGTCGAGGTGACTAGACTAAGGTAGAGAGCTGAACCAAAGTCAGGGGCCTAAGAGGCATGACTAAGGTGATGAGCTGAACCAAAGTCAGGGGCCTAAAAGGCGTGACTAAGGTGATGAGCTGAACCAAAATCAGGGGCCTAAGAGGTGTGACTAAGGGAATGACCTGAACCAAAGTCAGGGGCCTAAGAGGCGTGACTAAGGGAATGAGCTTAACCAGAGTCGGGGGCCTAAAAGGCGTGACTGAGGTGATGAGCTGAACCAAAGTCAGGGGCCTAAGAGGTGTGACTAAGGTAATGAGCTGAACCAAAGTCAGGGGCCTAAGAGGCGTGACTAAGGGAATGAGCTTAACCAGAGTCAGGGGCCTAAAAGGCGTGACTGAGGTAATGAGCTTAACCAGAGTCAGGGGCCTAAAAGGCGTAACTGAGGTGATGAGCTGAACCAAAGTCAGGGGCCTAAGAGGCGTGACTAAGGTAATGAGCTGAACCAAAGTCAGGGGCCTAAGAGGCGTGACTAAGGGAATGAGCTTAACCAGAGTCAGGGGCCTAAAATGCGTGACTGAGGTAATGAGCTTAACTAGAGTCAGGGGCCTAAAAGGCATGACTGAGGTGATGAGCTGAACCAAAGTCAGGGGCCTAAGAGGCGTGACTAAGGTAATGAGCTGAACCAAAGTCAGGGGCCTAAGAGGCGTGACTAAGGTGATGAGCTTAACCAGAGTCAGGGGCCTAAGAGGCGTGACTAAGGGAATGAGCTGAACCAAAGTTAGGGGCCTAAGAGGCGTGATGTAACGCCCTGTTTTTATCTTAAATGAGTTTATTTGAGTTAATCAGAGATTACAGAGTTCTCGAGCCGGTTTGATTTTGATCAGGGTCCTTTTTGCAAATTTTGGAAATTTCAGGGACTAAAATGCAAATATGGAATTTTATATATTATCTACAACTTGATTGGATTTAGAAAGGTCTTCTTCTCCTCCTCCTTTCCTTCTCCACGCCTCCAACCTCCATTAGAGAGCCAAACGTGAGTTTGGAGCTTTCAAAATCCAGTCCGAGCTCGATCCGTCCGTTAGAAATTAATTCTGAAGGCAGATTATCGATCACTGCAGTGAGAGCTCTGTTATATTGTAAGTATTTCTCCGATCGGATATGTTTTGTTTTTCGGAGGTTGTTAGAATCGATTTAGATTCTAGTATGTTTTTCTAGACAGAGTTCTGATCGTTTATTATCTGTCGGTTTTGAATTAGAGCGACGTCCGGATTTGTTATGATTTTTGGAAGCCATTTTCGAAAATGTGGATTTTGAGATTGATGGGTTTGCTTTGTTGTTGTTGTTTTGGGCATTGAATTGAGTTGTTATCAGTATTGTAATGCTGTCTGCGTTGCCGGTTTGTTCAGTTTATAGCCGTTATGCCGTCGGTTTGAGTTTTGGGTTTTCGAATCGTTTTTGTATTGATTGAAGTCTTGGTGTGTGAGTGATCGTGGTTGTTGATCATCTCTTGTATCTGAACAGATTCGTTTGGAGTTGTCAAGCCCTGAGTTAGCAGCTGATTGATTGTTTCAGAGTTGGACGAAGATCGGTAATGAGATTTACCTTGATCCGTAGTTGTTGTTTAGATTGTATAGTTGTTGATACAATCTTTTGTTGTAGCTTTCCTGGAGTTGGAACTACTGCATTGAAAGGTAAAAGCAGTCATCGTAGCGGGATAGCATACTCGGGACTGTTGGTTCTCGAGTTTCCCTTTTTAAATCACATATTGCATTGATACTTGTTCTAGCACGTGGAACTTGTAATTGTTGATTGATTGAGTTTTTGTTATGTGGATTATGTTTATGTTTCTGTTATGCATTCATCTTGAGCCTACTTTGATTTCAGCGGGCAGAACCGCCCTTTTTGTTAGACGTTTGGGAACTATGATTGAGTGGTCTAGGTTGTAGTATTTCGCCTAGTGCTAGCATACTCATTATGGTTGCTCAAAGTCTAGAGGAGTGGGATACGTGGCACCACCTCGATTGGGAGAGTCGGTGAGTCGTTACGTGATCTCATCCTCGGGATCCCAAAAGCAGAGCAATACTCCCGTGTTTATCAGAATCGATATCCTGGTTTTAAAGACATGCATATCATTAACTTCGACTTGAATATGTGGTTTGATAGCATGTTGTGTATTCATTACTTGATATGTTGCTTTTACTGGGATTATCATTCTCACCGGTTATCCGGCTGTTGCTTTGTTTTGTATGTGTACTTGGCAACAGGTGGGGCAGGAACAAGTCAGAAGAGGCATGGTTAGCTTCGAGGGCAAGTAGTAGAAGTGAGACTCGGTTTAGAAGTCGAATTAGCATGTTTATCTAGTTTAAGATTGAAGCATGTTAGAACTCGAACTTGATATGTTTTGTTATTCGAATTAGTTTGTATTCGGATTGTAATCTAAAATCGAAGTATGTTGTTGTTGTATCGATTTAGACTTCTGGTTGTTTTTATGCCTTCTGAAAGTATGACTTGTTATGGCATGTTTCCCTACACTCTGTTATTGCATATATATTTGAAGGCATGTCGGACCAAGCGCGGAATCCTTTCTTTTTTTTTTTTCTGCAGCCTGAGCATTTCTGCCCAGGCCTTCCGCGCGCGGGCGAGGCGTTCCTCGCGCGCGCGCGAGGCCTTCGTTGGGCCTCTGAATGGTTTGCCCGCGCGCGCGCGAGCTTGGTACCTCGCGCGGGCGCGAGCCTTTGGTGGGTCTCGGATGTTGAAGCCCGCGCACGCGCGAGCTTGGTTCCTCGCGCGGGCGCGCGGCATTTAAAAAAAAAAAAAAACTTTTGAATTGTTTTACTCTTGGATTCTTGTTCGCTTACTTGTTGTTTAATCCGAGATTAGTGGTTTAGAATCGAGGTCTCACATTAAGTGGTATCAGAGCAATAAGATTCTTGGTCGAACTAGAGTGAGCGGGGTAGATCGAGTCTGTGTGTAATGACTCCTCGCATGTGTTTGAATTATTTAATTGTGTACTTAATTCCATGCGAGCATGATTTATTGTTTGAGCATTATTTGAATTACATGGTTGTGTGATTTAAATTAATAAAGCATGATCTACTTGAGATATAGCTGTTTCTGTTCTCGACTGGTATTCGGTATTCCAAGCGGTTGTAAGGGCACTGATGGTAGCGATTGAGATATCTCGTGTGCTAACCTTTGATTATCAGATGGGTCCTCGTCGAGTGATAAACAGAAACACACCACCAGTTATCCCTGCGACTGAGCAAGCTAGCACTGAGGTTGATCAGTTGGATGCTTCAGCAACTCCTATGGAAACCTTGCTGAAGAGGTTTCAGTCGTTCAATCCGCCATTGTTGATGGGTTCAGAAAATCCAGTTGACTGTGAGAGTTGGTTGGATGATATGGATCAGTTGTTTGATTCCATTGACTACACAGATGACCGCCGAATCAGGTTAGTAATTCATCAGCTGCGTGGTGGTGCTAAGAACTGGTGGATCATGACAAAGAAAGCATTTGAGAGTAGAGGTACAGAGGTTACTTGGACTCTTTTTAAATCTGAGTTTTATAAGCGGTTTTTCCCTATCTCGTATCGCAAGGATAAGGGAGCAGAGTTTGCAAATCTGAGGCAAGGGAATCTGAACACTGAAGAATACGTGGCTAAGTTCGATAGTCTGTTGCGTTTTGCACCGCTAATTGCCGGAGATGAAGAAGCTAAGGCAGATCAGTTCATCAACGGGTTAAACCCCGATGTCTTCACGTTGGTTAACACCAACAGGCCTAGCAACTTTGCGGATGCCATGAATTACGCAAAGGGAGCAGAAGCAGGCTTATGGAGGCAAAGAGGTAATCAGGGGGCACCTCAGCAGCAGAGGCAGTATCAGAACCAACCATCTCAGTACCAGAATCAGCCACCTCAACATCAGAACCAGCAACAGAGGTATGAAGGTGGAAACAGTGGGGGAAACAGAAAGGATCAGTACAAGGCAAGAGGTAAACAGTTCAAGAGACAGGGGAACAGTTCGTCCAGTTCCAGTGGTTCGAAGCAATTCGGTTCAGGACCGAGTTCTGGGTCATCATCCTTGTACTGCGGCAAGTGTGGAGGAAGACACTCACCGGATCAGTGTGTGGGAGTCTTCGGCAATTGTAACACATGTCAGCAACCGGGACACTTCTCTAAAGTGTGCCCTCAACGTAATAGAGATAGAGCTCAGAGTGGGAGTTCGTCTAGACCTGCAGCTCAGACGGAGAGGCAGTCGTCTGCAGTACACTCTTTCCAACCCCAGCAACAGCAGAACAGACAAGAAGGTAGCTCTAGTGCAAATCAGCCTCCGAGACAGCAAGCACGAGTCTTTGCATTGACAGAGGATCAGGCTCGGGCAGCACCTGACGATGTCATAGCAGGTAACTGTTCGATTTTCGGTCATTCTGCTCATGTCTTGATAGATACAGGTGCTTCCCATTCCTTTATCTCTGAGAAATATGTGTTATTGCATGCTTTGCCAACTGAATTGTTGCCTACAGTAGTAGCTGTTACTTTACCTTTGGGTGGAGGAATTGTTTCTGTCCGACTAGTCAGGAACTGTGAACTTTGTTTCGAGGGGAATTGGTTAGAATTCGACTGTATTGTGCTTGGGTTGTCAGATTTTGATTGTATTGTCGGTATAGATGCTTTGACCAAGTACAGGGCAACCGTTGATTGTTTTCTGAAAGTTGTCAGGTTCAGACCTGAAATGGCAGACGAGTGGAAATTCTTTGGTAAGGGTTCTCGATCTAGAATTCCTTTGATTTCAGTGTTATCTATGACTCGTTTGTTACAGAGAGGTGCAGAAGGATTTTTGGTTTATGCGGTTGATGTACTGAAATCTAGCCCAGCTTTGGTTGACTTACCAGTGGTTAGAGATTTTGCTGATGTGTTTTCGGAAGATGTTCCTGGATTGCCACCCATTCGAGAGGTTGAATTCAGCATTGACTTAGTGCCAGGTACTCAACCTATTTCAAAAGCTCCTTATCGTATGGCACTTGTTGAATTGAGAGAGTTGAAGGAGCAGCTTCAGGATTTGATTGCCAAGGGATACATCAGACCTAGTGTATCGCCTTGGGGTGCTCCTGTTCTATTCGTTCGGAAGAAGGATGGTTCTATGCGGCTCTGTATCGACTACCGTCAATTGAATCAGGCTACAGTTAAGAACAGGTATCCTTTACCCCGAATAGATGACTTGTTCGATCAACTGCAGGGTTCTTCTGTCTACTCTAAGATTGATCTGAGGTCAGGCTACCATCAGCTGAGAGTGCGAGAGGAAGATGTTCCTAAGACCGCATTCAGAACGAGGTATGGTCACTTTGAGTTTATAGTCATGCCGTTCGGTTTGACTAACGCTCCAGCTGTTTTTATGGGTTTGATGAACCGTATCTTTCAGCGTTATTTAGATGAGTTCGTCATTATTTTCATCGATGATATTCTTATCTACTCGAAGAACCGTACTGACCATGCAGAGCACTTGAGAATCGTCTTGCAGATTTTGCGAGTTGAGCAGTTGTTTGCCAAGCTATCGAAATGCGAATTCTGGTTAGATCGAGTTGTCTTTCTCGGTCATATTATTTCTGAAGATGGGATTTCTGTCGATCCCAGCAAAATCGAAGCGGTTATGAATTGGCCTAGACCGACATCAGTACCTGAGATCCGAAGCTTCATGGGTTTAGCTGGTTATTACCGTTGTTTCATCGAGGGTTTCTCGTCTATTGCCAAGCCTATTACCCAGCTGACTCAGAAGAATGCGCCTTTTGTCTGGACTCCAGATTGTGAGGCTAGCTTTGTTGATCTAAAGAGGAGACTGACCAGTGCTCCAATTCTTACTATTCCGAAGGGTACTGGAGGGTTCACAGTCTATTGTGATGCTTCTAACCGAGGTTTGGGTTGTGTTCTTATGCAGCATAAGCATGTAATAGCGTATGCATCGAGGCAGCTGAAACCGCACGAGACTCGTTATCCCGTTCATGATCTTGAACTTGCAGCGATTGTATTTGCTTTGAAGATCTGGCGTCACTATCTTTATGGTGAGTCTTTCGAGATCTTTTCTGATCATAAGAGTCTTAAGTACTTGTTTTCTCAAGCAGAGCTGAATATGAGACAGAGAAGATGGTTAGATCTGTTGAAGGATTTCGACTGTGAGATCAAGTATTATCCAGGGAAGTCGAATGCAGTTGCAGATGCCTTGAGCCGAAAGCTTTGTTCGTTATCTCTTTCAACTATCGGTGTTTCTCAGTTGGTCGATGATTGTTGCACTTCTGGTTTAGAGTTTGAAACAGATAGGGAGACTATCAGAGTATTTGCTATTCAAGCCGAGCCGGAGTTGTTTGTTGCAATCAGAGAAGCACAGAAGTCTGAGCCGAGCATTCAGGTTTCAGTAGAGAAAGTCAGAACTGGGCATCAGTCAGAATTCCAGGTTAGAGATGACGTTTTGTTTGTGAATAACCGTATTGTTGTGCCTGATATTTCGGAGTTGAGACAGCGTATTCTCCGAGAGGCTCATTGCAGTCGGTTTAGCGTTCATCCTGGAGGTCGTAAAATGTACAACGATCTGAAGAGTCAGTTCTGGTGGAAGAGAATGAAGGACGATGTTGCGAGATTTGTATCTCGGTGTTTGAATTGTCAGCAAGTGAAAGCAGAGCGGAAGCGACCAGGTGGTCTTTTGCACAGCCTATCTGTTCCTGAATGGAAATGGGATCACATTTCTATGGATTTTGTCACGAAGCTACCACGATCCGTTCGAGGATGCGATGCTATTTGGGTAGTGATCGACCGATTGACGAAGTCTGCGTGTTTTATTCCGTACAGGATGACGTATCGTCATGATCAGATGGCTGAGTTGTATGTTAGCAATGTTGTGAGAGTGCATGGTGTGCCGAAGTCGATCGTTTCAGACAGAGATCCTAGATTCACTTCGCACTTCTGGCATAGTTTGCAAGAGGCGCTTGGTACTCGATTGCATCTGAGTACAGCTTATCATCCTCAGACAGATGGACAGTCAGAGCGGATTATCCAGACGTTGGAGGATATGCTGCGAGCGGTAGTGCTAGACTTTGGCACTAGTTGGCAGGATTCTTTGCCTCTTGTCGAGTTTTCTTACAACAACAGCTTCCAAGCGAGTATCGGTATGGCGCCTTTTGAGGCTTGTATGGTAGAAAGTGCCGATCTCCGTTGTTTTGGGATGAATTGTCCGAGTCACCAGATTTGGGACCGGAGATGCTTAGAGATATGGCAGAGCAGGTTAAGATCATTCATACCAGAATGAAGTCAGCTCAAGATAGACAGGCGAAGTATGCGAATGTCTGTAACACCCGGTATTTTTAATTACATAAATCCGCCTGCATAATTAGGATAGTTAATTATTTAAATTTATGATTTATGGGTTAAATAATTAGGTGAATTATTTATGCATGATTTAATTTATTTTTAAGCATTTAACCCATAATTAGTGATTTTTATGATTTTTAGTATTTTTATTATTTAATCGCGTAGACGGGACCGAGGACGGACGAGATGACAACTTTCCACCCAAATTATTTTATGAGTCTTTTTAGAGCCTTAAATTATTATTTTGAGTTTTATTATCCCAAAATTTTAAGTATTTAATTTTATTTAATTTTAGGAGTCCATTTTATCCAAAATTAGCCAAAATAATGACTTTTAACCACTTTTAAAAATTCCCTATTTTAATATTTCGGGATTTAACTTTCCCATCAGATTATTATAATTATTAGGGATTTTAAATAAATGTTTTATGGTATATTATAATTCTAAATAAGCTATTATCCTATTTAAATTCTAATTAACCCAAAAGTCTAACCTAATCTACCCAAACTCACGTCTCTAAGCTCCTAGCCGCCTCCCTCCCCTCCATTCTCCATCTTCATCTTCTTCCTCAAGCCTAGGAGGTTCCATAGCTCAAATCTTTTAAAGCTTCGAAGGTGTGTTCGCCCCGTCGTCCCGGAAACGTCCTACGTGCGTTCTAATCAACTCCTACGGTGAAAGGCATGATTTCCTTCTATACTTTTCGTGCCTATCAGTTATATTAATGGGTGTGTTGTGTATGCATCGAAAATCATTAAGACTTTTTCAGAAAATCGATTTGAATGTTGGTTGTAGGCGCATTGTTCTTTGATTTCATAAGCATGCTCACGTTTTTGGCTAACCATGGCTTGGATGACTGCTGGTTGGGGTCTCTAGGGCGTCTAGGGTGAACCTAGGCTCAATTGGCTCGGTCGACTCAAGCCAAAAGAGCCCAGAAAGCAAGAGGGTGCAGTCGGGCTCATGGAAGTCGCAGGCTAGGGTTTCGGGATTTGAGGCTTCGGGTTCGAAGTGCAGTGTGCATGGGTCTCGAACCAAAGTATGGTTCGAACCGGCAGGACCCTGGGAAGGTCCTGCCGGCGGCGCTCCGGCCGATCGTGGCCGGAGTGAGGCGGCAGCAGTCCCTAAAGGACTGCTGCACGCGGCGGCCAAGGAGGGGAAGAGGGGGTGTTCGGGTTTTAGGGTTAGGAGTAGTCCGGGTCGGGTCTGAGGTGTCCGGGTCGGGTCAGTAGGTTAGTGGGTCGGGTCAGGTGAGTCCGGGTCCGGGTTAGGTGGGCCGGGCTCGAGTCTTTTTATTTTTAAAATATTTTATGAATTAATGGATTTTTGAGTCAATTAAATTGAAATAAAATTATTTGGACTCCCAACTAATTTTATTTGGTCTTTTAAAATTTTAATTAAGTTAGTCCATTAATTTTATGGGCTTTTGAGCCCATAAAAGTTATTGGGCCAGTCTTTGGGTTTTTGGGCCCAATGGGCCAGTTTAAGTGTTATTGGGCTTAGTGTAATTTTAATGGGCTTTATTAATTTAATTGGGCTTAGAATAATTATGTGGGCTTAAAGTTTGAAATAATGGGCTTAAGTATGTTAATGGGCCAGATTTAAGTTAATGGGATTGTGTGTAGGGCCAGCAGTCCAGGACCATCCATGAGAAAATTTGCATGTGTCCTGATTATATATTTAATTATTTTTATGCATTTGAGTTATTTTAATATTTATATGTTAATAAGAAATTAAATTAAATATATATGATGGACACACATTTTATTCAAGTACATGCATTCATGAAGTAATATTTTATGCATGATTTAATGTTTAAGTTGAGCAATAAAAATATTTTATGTTGGAAGTTGAAGTAGTGTGACAATTTAAGGGGGATTCGTCCCCATATGATTGAAGGGCAGTTTACTGCCAATTTAAGAGGTGATTCGTCACCGGCCACGTACGTAGGTTTCCACGCTGATCAGTATTTAATGTATGATTTAAGGTTACACTACGGATACAACCATGCTATGTTAGAAAATAAATTGCTCAATATTGTTATGTATTATGTTATGTATTATGTTTATTTAAGTAAGTTATGTTATGTAATTTTTAAGCATGCTCATTCATGTATATGTATGTATTAGTATTAAATTGGTTTAAATTATTTTAAACCCTTGTTATGTTAGCATGTTGGGCCTCTAGGCTCACTACACTGATATGGTGCAGGTGAGTACGCTGAGGATGACATTGTACCCACCGGAGGCGAGGACGTATGAGCATGCATGCAGTGGCCCCGTGACCGTGAAATATTCTGAGTCGCTATGGATGTTATTGTTTTTGTCAGCATGATACATTTTTATTATTTTCAGTGATTGAGGGTCTAGATTATTTATTTAATATTTTCAGTGCATGCCAACTTTTATTTACTTATGCAGTATATTTTTAATTAATGTTTGACTCAGATATTTATTATATTTTTAAGAATGCATTTTTATTTAAGTATTTAATTGTTTATTCATTTTAAATATTTTTATTCTGTGCATATATGTATGGGCATATATGTACATATTTTATTTAGTAAGTATAAAAAAAAAAAATTTCCGCATATTTATTTATTATAGAGTTAGGGTCGTTTCAGTTGGTATCAGAGCACGGTCCTCGGAGGGGTCCTCACTGCTATGCGAGCTCAGAAATCCACGCTACCGGTCTGTAAGTTTTAAATGTTTGTAGCATGATTTAATTTCTAGAATTTAAGTTAGTATAAATTTCAAAACACTTAGTTATGCATGGCGATTTACGTAAATAAATATGTGGTGGTGCAGAATGCCTCCCAGACAGGTGAATCGACGTGGGAGACCTCCACCTCCACCGCCACCTCAGCAGCACCCCATGACAGCACTGGAGCAGGCCAGTGCCACGATGATGGCAGGTATTACTGCCTTGCTGGAGCAGCAGGCAGCCCGTCCCAGACTATCCCACGAGGAGGACGTCGCCGAGAGGTTCCAGAAGAAGGGGCCTAAGGAGTTTCTGGGGACCACCGATCCGTTGGTGGCTGAGGGATGGATTCGATCTTTGGAGTCCATCTTTGACTATATGGGGATCACAGACGCCGACAGGGTGAGCTGTGCTACATACATGATGCGAGGCGATGCAGCCTCATGGTGGGAGGGTGCAGTACGAGGAGTCCATCTACCTACTCTGACATGGGCTGAGTTCAGGCGTATCTTCTACGCCAAATATTTCACTGAGGATGTGCGCAGTCGCATGATCCGAGAGTTCATGAGTCTCCGTCAGGGGGACAGATCTGTGGTGGAGTACATAAGCCAGTTTGAGAGGGGCTGTCGTTTTGTGCCCATGATTGCTGATAGTCCGCAGGAGAAGCTGCGACAGTTTGTTGAGGGCCTGAAGGCTGAGATCAGGCATGACGTGCGCATGGCAGACGTGTTTACATATGAGTCTGCAGTCAGCAGGGCTTTGCGTTCTGAGGAGGGTCGGAGAGCGATCCAGAGAGAACAGCAGGGTAAGAGGCAGTTTGTGCAGACAGGGTATCAGCGACCATCTTCGCAGCCACCTGCGAAGAAGCAGTATACAGGGCCGGCTAAGGGCCCGAATCAGCAGCAGAGGCCACAGCAGCAGAGGCCGCAGCAGCAGCAGAGGGGCGGGGCCCCTAATGCCATAGCTCATCCCACTTGCCCGAAGTGCCAGAAGATGCATTCGGGACCTTGCCTATTGGGAGCAGGAGTTTGCTTCCACTGCAGAGAGCCGGGGCATCAGATTGCTAACTGCCCCAGGAAGAAGAACACCGCTGGTAGGGTGTTCGTGATGCAGGCTGAGGAGGTCGATCCAGACACCTCCTTGATCACCGGTACATCCTATCCCTAGTATTTTAATAATTCTCCTTTGGTTAAAGATTTAGTATTTAATTTGAAGTTCTTGTTATTTGGGTCATTTAACTGCATGTTAGAATAGGAAGCATGTTTTACTTGTGATTAGAATTAAGAACTTGTAGTGACTCGTTTGGAAAAAAAAAAAAAAATATTAGAAGTGGTATGAAACTGTTGGGAATTTTCTGCGTGCAGGGAGAATTCTAGTTGGAGGCAACTCCACGTTTGCGTTGCTAGATTCAGGGGCTACGCATTCGTTTATCTCCCTGGAGTTTATCAGGCGAGTAGGCATCACACCTGAGAGTAGTGACAGTGGGTATGATGTTACTATGCCGTCAGGGCAGATTATGTCTACCTCGAAGGTTATTCGAGGACTGGAGTTAGAGCTGCAGGGACACTCCATTCGAGCAGATGTAGTAGTCTTGCCGTTGAGTGGTTTTGATCTTATTTTGGGTATGGACTGGTTGACAGTCAATGGAGCTTCGATTGATTTTCGTTGGAGATCAGTGTCAGTGAGACCTACAGGGGGCGACCCGTTCACTTTTCATGCATCTCAGAGCAGTGATATTCCTCAGGTGATATCCTATATTCAGGCGAGGAAGTTGTTGAGACGGGGTTGTCAGGGGTTTCTAGCGAGTATCGTCACGACTTCGGAGCCATCTAGCAGATCATTATCAGAGTTAGAGGTGGTTCGTGACTTTCCGGATGTCTTTCCGGAGGATGTTGCAGGAATTCCACCAGTGAGAGAGGTGGAGTTCAGTATTGACTTAGTGCCAGACACCGTGCCTATCTCTAAGGCACCGTACAGGCTTGCTCCTACCGAGATGAAAGAGTTGAAGGAGCAGATTCAGGAGTTGTTAGAGAAAGGCTTTGTTCGACCTAGCTTTTCTCCTTGGGGAGCTCCGGTGTTGTTTGTGAAGAAGAAGGATGGCAGTATGAGACTGTGCATCGATTACCGAGAGCTTAACAGAGTCACAGTGAAGAACAAGTATCCACTGCCGAGGATAGAGGACTTGTTTGACCAGTTGCAGGGAGCTTCAGTGTTCTCCAAGATCGATCTGCGATCTGGTTACCATCAGTTGCGTGTTAGGGATGCAGATGTGTCCAAGACTGCTTTCCGGACACGATATGGGCATTACGAGTTCTTGGTGATGCCATTTGGGTTGACCAATGCTCCAGCGGTTTTCATGGATCTCATGAACCGAGTCTTTCAGCCATATCTGGATCAGTTCATCATAGTCTTTATTGATGATATTTTGATCTATTCTAGGAGCATCGAGGAGCATAGACAGCACCTTCAGACCGCATTGCAGACTTTGAGGGAGCATCGGTTGTATGCCAAGTTCAGCAAGTGCGAGTTTTGGCTTGAGCAGGTGGCATTTCTTGGCCACATTATTTCGAGAGATGGAGTTGCAGTTGATCAGTCTAAGGTGGAGGCAGTGCAGAATTGGGGCATTCCGAAGAATGCTTCAGAGATTCGCAGTTTCTTGGGTTTGGCCGGATACTACAGAAAGTTCATCAAGGGTTTTTCCTCTATTGCAGTACCCTTGACTTCCTTGACCAAGAAGAATGCGAAGTTTATCTGGAGTTCAGACTGTCAGAGGAGCTTCGATCAGCTGAAGGAAGCACTCACTACAGCACCAGTGTTAGCGATGACAGTACCACATGAGGAGTTAGTGGTTTACACCGACGCGTCTAAACTTGGTTTAGGCGCAGTGCTTATGCAGTGTGGTAAGGTTATTGCGTATGCGTCGAGACAGTTGAAGATTCATGAGCAGAACTACCCGACGCATGACTTGGAGTTGGCAGCAGTGGTTTTCGCTTTGAAAATCTGGAGGCACTATCTTTACGGCGAGAAGTGCAAGATTTTCACCGATCACAAGAGCCTCAAGTACTTCTTCACCCAGAAGGAGTTGAACATGAGACAGCGCAGATGGTTGGAGTTGGTGAAGGACTATGATTGTGACATTAGCTACCATCCGGGTAAGGCTAATGTAGTGGCAGATGCTTTGAGTCGGAAGTCGTCAGTGGTATCATGTTTGACTGTGCAGTTACCACTACAGACCGAGATTCAGAGATTTGGTTTGGAGTGCTATCCGAGCGGCCATGCACCGAGCTTGTCAGTGTTGACGGTGCAGCCGGTTTTGAGAGATCGGATTAGAGAGGGACAGTCCACTGATGAGGAGTTACAGCGATGGAGACAGAGAGATGAGGCTAGAGGTAATCTCTTGTATACAGTGGAGGATGGCATCGTTCAGTACCGTGGTAGGATGTGGGTACCGAACGTCGATCAGTTGCGAGCTGAGATTTTGACAGAGGCTCACGCATCTCCGTACTCCATTCACCCCGGAAGTACGAAGATGTACAAAGACTTGCAGCTATTGTATTGGTGGCCCGGGATGAAGAGTGACATCGGGAGAGTGGTGTCAGAGTGCTTGACTTGTCAGCAAGTCAAAGCAGAGCATCAGCGTCCAGCAGGACTTCTTAGACCTCTCCCTATTCCGGAATGGAAATGGGAGAATATTACGATGGACTTTGTGGTTGGCTTACCGAGGAGTGCCAGAGGGTGTACAGCGATTTGGGTGATTGTGGATAGACTCACCAAGTCAGCTCATTTCTTGCCGGTGAGGACTAACTATACTTTGACACAGTATGCAGAGCTTTACATTAGAGAGATTGTTAGACTGCATGGCATACCAGTGTCTATTGTGTCAGACAGAGATCCGAGATTCACATCTGCATTTTGGAAGAGTCTGCACACGGCTATGGGGACTAGGCTTCTGTTCAGTACAGCATTTCATCCCCAGACAGATGGTCAGTCTGAGAGAGTGATCCAGGTTCTCGAGGATCTTCTGAGAGCTTGTGTCATTGATTTTCGGGGCTCTTGGGAGACTAGACTGCCATTGGTGGAGTTTACCTATAACAACAGCTTTCAGTCGTCTATAGGTATGGCTCCATATGCAGCACTTTATGGGAGGAGATGCAGATCTCCGGTGCATTAGGATGAGGTTGGTGAGCGGATTTTGTTGGGTCCGGAGATTGTGCAGCAGACAGCTGACATCGTGACGCAGATTCGAGACAGGATGAGGACTGCGCAGAGTCGGCAGAAGAGTTATGCGGATGCCAGACGACGCGATTTGGAGTTCGCGGTAGGTGATCACGTATTCTTGAAGGTGTCACCTATGAAGGGAGTAGCGCGTTTTGGATGGAGAGGCAAGCTTAATCCGAGATATATAGGGCCATTCGAGATCTTGGAGCGAGTTGGCACGTTGGCCTATCGTTTAGCTCTACCTCCAGGGCTAGCGGCAGTGCACAACGTTTTCCATGTATCCATGCTTCGGAGATATGTCTCCAATCCGTCGCATGTGTTGGATTTTGAGCCCTTACAGTTGCCACCAGATCTTGTTTACGAGGAGAGACCAGTGCGGATTTTGGCTAGAGAGGAGCGGAGGCTTAGGACGCGGGTCATACCGATGGTCAGAGTCCAGTGGCTGAATCACTCGGAGGAGGAAGCTACTTGGGAGACCGAGGAGGATATGAGGACTCGCTACCCGGAGTTGTTCGGGTAAGTACTTTAATTTCGAGGACGAAATTCAATTTAAGGGGGGGAGAATTGTAACACCCGGTATTTTTAATTACATAAATCCGCCTGCATAATTAGGATAGTTAATTATTTAAATTTATGATTTATGGGTTAAATAATTAGGTGAATTATTTATGCATGATTTAATTTATTTTTAAGCATTTAACCCATAATTAGTGATTTTTATGATTTTTAGTATTTTTATTATTTAATCGCGTAGACGGGACCGAGGACGGACGAGATGACAACTTTCCACCCAAATTATTTTATGAGTCTTTTTAGAGCCTTAAATTATTATTTTGAGTTTTATTATCCCAAAATTTTAAGTATTTAATTTTATTTAATTTTAGGAGTCCATTTTATCCAAAATTAGCCAAAATAATGACTTTTAACCACTTTTAAAAATTCCCTATTTTAATATTTCGGGATTTAACTTTCCCATCAGATTATTATAATTATTAGGGATTTTAAATAAATGTTTTATGGTATATTATAATTCTAAATAAGCTATTATCCTATTTAAATTCTAATTAACCCAAAAGTCTAACCTAATCTACCCAAACTCACGTCTCTAAGCTCCTAGCCGCCTCCCTCCCCTCCATTCTCCATCTTCATCTTCTTCCTCAAGCCTAGGAGGTTCCATAGCTCAAATCTTTTAAAGCTTCGAAGGTGTGTTCGCCCCGTCGTCCCGGAAACGTCCTACGTGCGTTCTAATCAACTCCTACGGTGAAAGGCATGATTTCCTTCTATACTTTTCGTGCCTATCAGTTATATTAATGGGTGTGTTGTGTATGCATCGAAAATCATTAAGACTTTTTCAGAAAATCGATTTGAATGTTGGTTGTAGGCGCATTGTTCTTTGATTTCATAAGCATGCTCACGTTTTTGGCTAACCATGGCTTGGATGACTGCTGGTTGGGGTCTCTAGGGCGTCTAGGGTGAACCTAGGCTCAATTGGCTCGGTCGACTCAAGCCAAAAGAGCCCAGAAAGCAAGAGGGTGCAGTCGGGCTCATGGAAGTCGCAGGCTAGGGTTTCGGGATTTGAGGCTTCGGGTTCGAAGTGCAGTGTGCATGGGTCTCGAACCAAAGTATGGTTCGAACAGGCAGGACCCTGGGAAGGTCCTGCCGGCGGCGTTCCGGCCGATCGTGGCCGGAGTGAGGCGGCAGCAGTCCCTAAAGGACTGCTGCACGCGGCGGCCAAGGAGGGGAAGAGGGGGTGTTCGGGTTTTAGGGTTAGGAGTAGTCCGGGTCGGGTCTGAGGTGTCCGGGTCGGGTCAGTAGGTTAGTGGGTCGGGTCAGGTGAGTCCGGGTCCGGGTTAGGTGGGCCGGGCTCGAGTCTTTTTATTTTTAAAATATTTTATGAATTAATGGATTTTTGAGTCAATTAAATTGAAATAAAATTATTTGGACTCCCAACTAATTTTATTTGGTCTTTTAAAATTTTAATTAAGTTAGTCCATTAATTTTATGGGCTTTTGAGCCCATAAAAGTTATTGGGCCAGTCTTTGGGTTTTTGGGCCCAATGGGCCAGTTTAAGTGTTATTGGGCTTAGTGTAATTTTAATGGGCTTTATTAATTTAATTGGGCTTAGAATAATTATGTGGGCTTAAAGTTTGAAATAATGGGCTTAAGTATGTTAATGGGCCAGATTTAAGTTAATGGGATTGTGTGTAGGGCCAGCAGTCCAGGACCATCCATGAGAAAATTTGCATGTGTCCTGATTATATATTTAATTATTTTTATGCATTTGAGTTATTTTAATATTTATATGTTAATAAGAAATTAAATTAAATATATATGATGGACACACATTTTATTCAAGTACATGCATTCATGAAGTAATATTTTATGCATGATTTAATGTTTAAGTTGAGCAATAAAAATATTTTATGTTGGAAGTTGAAGTAGTGTGACAATTTAAGGGGGATTCGTCCCCATATGATTGAAGGGCATTTTACTGCCAATTTAAGAGGTGATTCGTCACCGGCCACGTACGTAGGTTTCCACGCTGATCAGTATTTAATGTATGATTTAAGGTTACACTACGGATACAACCATGCTATGTTAGAAAATAAATTGCTCAATATTGTTATGTATTATGTTATGTATTATGTTTATTTAAGTAAGTTATGTTATGTAATTTTTAAGCATGCTCATTCATGTATATGTATGTATTAGTATTAAATTGGTTTAAATTATTTTAAACCCTTGTTATGTTAGCATGTTGGGCCTCTAGGCTCACTACACTGGTATGGTGCAGGTGAGTACGCTGAGGATGACATTGTACCCACCGGAGGCGAGGACGTATGAGCATGCATGCAGTGGCCCCGTGACCGTGAAATATTCTGAGTCGCTATGGATGTTATTGTTTTTGTCAGCATGATACATTTTTATTATTTTCAGTGATTGAGGGTCTAGATTATTTATTTAATATTTTCAGTGCATGCCAACTTTTATTTACTTATGCAGTATATTTTTAATTAATTTTTGACTCAGATATTTATTATATTTTTAAGAATGCATTTTTATTTAAGTATTTAATTGTTTATTCATTTTAAATATTTTTATTCTGTGCATATATGTATGGGCATATATGTACATATTTTATTTAGTAAGTATAAAAAAAAAAAAATTTCCGCATATTTATTTATTTATTATAGAGTTAGGGTCGTTTCAATGTCAGACGTCGACCTCTGAGTTTTGAGCAGGGAGACCGTGTATTCCTTAAGATTTCTCCGTTCAGAGGCACCGTCAGATTCGGTAAGAGAGGAAAGTTATCTCCGAGATTCATCGGTCCGTATGAAATTCTCGAGAAAATAGGCGATCTTGCCTACAGACTTGCACTTCCTCCGTCTTTATCTGGTATTCACGACGTTTTTCACGTCTCTATGCTGCGAAAGTATCAACCAGATATTTCTCATATCCTTCAGCCTGACGAAGCCGAGTTAGACGAGACCCTGAGCTATTTTGAGCGACCGATTCAGATCCTTGATCGGAAAGAAAAGCAACTCAGAACCAAGTTGATTCCGTTGGTGAAAGTGCAGTGGAGCCGTCACGGAATCAAGGAAGCGACTTGGGAGACAGAATCTGACATGAGACAACGTTTTCCAGAGTTGTTCGGATGACGTGAGTTCTTCTTACTGTCTTTAGTTCTTTATTCTATCTTATGAGTTGTGGTTCTCGTTGATTTCGAGGACGAAATCTCTTCTTAGTGGAGGAGAATTGTAACGCCCTGTTTTTATCTTAAATGAGTTTATTTGAGTTAATCAGAGATTACAGAGTTCTCGAGCCGGTTTGATTTTGATCAGGGTCCTTTTTGCAAATTTTGAAAATTTCAGGGACTAAAATGCAAATATGGAATTTTATATATTATCTACAACTTGATTGGATTGAGAAAGGTCTTCTTCTCCTCCTCCTTTCCTTCTCCACGCCTCCAACCTCCATTAGAGAGCCAAACGTGAGTTTGGAGCTTTCAAAATCCAGTCCGAGCTCGATCCGTCCGTTAGAAATTAATTCTGAAGGCAGATTATCGATCACTGCAGTGAGAGCTCTGTTATATTGTAAGTATTTCTCCAATCGGATATGTTTTGTTTTTCGGAGGTTGTTAGAATCGATTTAGATTCTAGTATGTTGTTCTAGACAGAGTTCTGATCGTTTATTATCTGTCGGTTTTGAATTAGAGCGACGTCCGGATTTGTTATGATTTTTGGAAGCCATTTTCGAAAATGTGGATTTTGAGATTGATGGGTTTGCTTTGTTGTTGTTGTTTTGGGCATTGAATTGAGTTGTTATCAGTATTGAACTGCTGTCTGCGTTGCCGGTTTGTTCAGTTTATAGCCGTTATGCCGTCGGTTTGAGTTTTGGGTTTTCGAATCGTTTTTGTATTGATTGAAGTCTTGGTGTGTGAGTGATCGTGGTTGTTGATCATCTCTTGTATCTGAACAGATTCGTTTGGAGTTGTCAAGCCCTGAGTTAGCAGCTGATTGATCGTTTCAGAGTTGGACGAAGATCGGTAATGAGATTTACCTTGATCCGTAGTTGTTGTTTAGATTGTATAGTTGTTGATACAATCTTTTGTTGTAGCTTTCCTGGAGTTGGAACTACTGCATTGAAAGGTAAAAGCAGTCATCGTAGCGGGATAGCATACTCGGGACTGTTGGTTCTCGAGTTTCCCTTTTTAAATCACATATTGCATTGATACTTGTTCTAGCACGTGGAACTTGTAATTGTTGATTGATTGAGTTTTTGTTATGTGGCTTATGTTTATGTTTCTGTTATGCATTCATCTTGAGCCTACTTTGATTTCAGCGGGCAGAACCGCCCTTTTTGTTAGACGTTTGGGAACTATGATTGAGTGGCCTAGGTTGTAGTATTTCGCCTAGTGCTAGCATACTCATTATGGTTGCTCAAAGTCTAGAGGAGTGGGATACGTGGCACCACCTCGATTGGGAGAGTCGGTGAGTCGTTACGTGATCTCATCCTCGGGATCCCAAAAGCAGAGCAATACTCCCGTGTTTATCAGAATCGATATCCTGGTTTTAAAGACATGCATATCATTAACTTCGACTTGAATATGTGGTTTGATAGCATGTTGTGTATTCATTACTTGATATGTTGCTTTTACTGGGATTATCATTCTCACCGGTTATCCGGCTGTTGCTTTGTTTTGTATGTGTACTTGGCAACAGGTGGGGCAGGAACAAGTCAGAAGAGGCATGGTTAGCTTCGAGGGCAAGTAGTAGAAGTGAGACTCGGTTTAGAAGCCGAATTAGCATGTTTATCTAGTTTAAGATTGAAGCATGTTAGAACTCGAACTTGATATGTTTTGTTATTCGAATTAGTTTGTATTCGGATTGTAATCTAAAATCGAAATATGTTGTTGTTGTATCGATTTAGACTTCTGGTTGTTTTTATGCCTTCTGAAAGTATGACTTGTTATGGCATGTTTCCCTACACTCTGTTATTGCATATGTATTTGAAGGCATGTCGGACCAAGCGCGAAATCCTTTCTTTTTTTTTTTTTTCTGCAGCCTGAGCATTTCTGCCCAGGCCTTCTGCGCGCGGGCGAGGCGTTCCTCGCGCGCGCGCGAGGCCTTCGTTGGGCCTCTGAATGGTTTGCCCGCGCGCGCGCGAGCTTGGTACCTCGCGCGGGCGCTAGCCTTTGGTGGGTCTCGGATGTTGAAGCCCGCGCACGCGCGAGCTTGGTTCCTCGCGCGGGTGCGCGGCGTTTAAAAAAAAAAAAAAAAAACTTTTGAATTGTTTTACTCTTGGATTCTTGTTCGCTTACTTGTTGTTTAATCCGAGATTAGTGGTTTAGAATCGAGGTCTCACACGTGACTAAGGGAATGAGCTTAACCAGAGTCAGGGGCCTAAAGGGCGTGACTGAGGTAATGAGCTTAACCAGAGTCAGGGGCCTAAAAGGCGTGACTGAGGTGATGAGCTGAACCAAAGTCAGGGGCCTAAGAGGCGTGACTAAGGTAATGAGCTGAACCAAAGTCAGGGGCCTAAGAGGCGTGACTAAGGTGATGAGCTTAACCAGAGTCAGGGGCCTAAAAGGCGTGACTGAGGTAATGAGCTTAACCAGAGTCAGAGGCCTAAAAGGCGTGACTGAGGTGATGAGCTGAACCAAAGTCAGGGGCCTAAGAGGCGTGACTAAGGTAATGAGCTGAACCAAAGTCAGGGGCCTAAGAGGCGTGACTAAGGTGATGAGCTTAACCAGAGTCAGGGCCTAAAAGGCGTGACTGAGGTAATGAGCTTAACCAGAGTCAGGGGCCTAAAAGGCATGACTGAGGTGATGAGCTGATGAGCTGAACCAAAGTCAGGGGCCTAAGAGGCATGACTAAGGTGATGAGCTTAACCAGAGTCAGGGGCCTAAGAGGCGTGACTAAGACAATGTTTACATCAATATTTCTGAAAGAATAACTGCTTATAGATAAAAACAAAATGTAGCTTGCATGAATTACAACTTAAAGAAAAATTGTTCTTACAACATTTAAAAATAATATTTGCGTAAATTATAAGCACTCCATGGTCTCTTCAACATCCTTCCCTTTGAATCTTCTAAGTAGTAAGCATCTGAACTGAGCCTCATCACCACCTTGTACGGTCCTTCCCATTTAGGGTCGAGCTTCCCTACAGCCGCATCTTGAACTCTTCTGAGTACCAAATCTCCTACCTGGAATCCCTTCCTGCGCACCCGATGATTATAGGATCGAGCTACCCTATTCTTGTATGCCTCCATTCTGATGGCAGCAGCTTCTCTTTTCTCCTCCATAAAGTCTAAGTCTTCCATTCTCTTTTCTCCATTCTTCTCATCGTAGAAGATGATCCGAGCTGACTCTTCTCCAATTTCTGCTGGCAAGACCGCTTCATTTCCATAAACCAGACTAAATGGAGTCTCTCCTGTCCCAATTCTGGGTGTGGTACGATATGACCATAACATACTAGGGAGTTCCTCCACCCAATTTCCTTTGGCTTTTCCTAATCGGGTCTTCAAGCTTTGCACCAAAGATTTGTTAGTGACCTCAACCTGACCATTGCTTTGAGGATAATGGACAGATGTGAAGTGTTGTTGAATTTTCATCTCTTTGCACCAAGCTTGCACCCGGGCTCCCTGAAACTGTCTACCATTATCGGAGATAAGCTTCTGCGGTACTCCAAACCTACACACAATATTCTTCCACAGAAATTTCAGAACTTCTCCTTCAGTAATTCGGGCCAAGGCCTCCGCCTCCACCCATTTTGAGAAGTAATCTATAGCGACCAACAAGAATTTCTTCTGAGCTGGGGCTAAAGGGAAAGGACCCACAATATCCATTCCCCACTGATCGAAAGGACATGCTGCCACGACTCCTTTCATTAACGCCGCTGGCTGATGCTGAATTCTGCTATGTCGCTGCCAACTGTCACAAGAAGTCACCAAAGCTATGACACCTTTCAAAATAGTAGGCCAAAAATATCCTGCTAAAAAAACCTTATGGGCTAGAAAATAAGATCCCAAGTGATTGCCACAACACCCATCGTGTATCTCCTTCAGGACATAATGAGCTTCCTTAGGACCCAAACACTTGAGAAGAGGTCCAAAAAATGACTTCTTATAAAGAACTTCCCCCCACCATCACAAAGCGGAGACTCCTCTGTTTCAACCGATATGCCTTCTTGGGATCCTTAGGTAACTCGCCCTTCTCCATGTATTCCAAGAGCTCTTTTCTCCAGTCACTCTCTTCCGGAGCTAATGGTGTGAGCTCAGTAGAAGGTGTTAATTCCACTTGTACGACTACCTCTCTGTTTTTCCAGTTATGAAGTGAGCTAGCCATCTTGGCCAGAACATCCGCCTTTTCGTTGCTCTCTCTAGGGATCTGCTCAAACATTACCTCATCAAAGAGGCCCCGAGCTTCCTCTATTGCCTTCATGTACTCTTTTAACTTCTCACTTTTCACCTCGTAAGACCCATTCACTTTCTGAGCTACCAATTGCGAATAAGAATAGAGATGTATCCGGGCTGCCCCAACTTGCTTAGCTGCCCGAAGGCCAATTAACACGGCCTCATATTCTTCCTCATTATTGGAAGCTCAAAATTCCAACCTGACTGCCAATCGGATTTCATCTCCCTAAGGGGATATCAGAAGCACCCCCACTCCACATCCTTCGCTGTTAGAAGAACCATCAACATACACTCTCCATAAGCCCTGCCCTTCCATATGTTTTGTTTCGGCTAAAAAATCAGCCAATGCTTGAGCTTTAATCGCTGCTCTTGGTTCATACTGAATATCATACTCACTGAGTTCAGTAGTCCACTTCACCAATCGCCCCGAAATGTCAGCGTGAGTTAATATCCTTCCCATGGGACTATTGGTTAACACCACAATAGGATGTGATAGAAAATAAGGTCTGAGCTTCCGGGCCGTCATAACAAGTGCAAGTGCCAACTTCTCGACCTCTGAATACCGGAGCTCAGCACCCTTGAGAGCATGTGAGAAAAAGTAGATATGATGTTGAGCCGCTCCCTCCTGCCTAATTAGTACCGAACTGACCGCCCCCTCCAAAGCTGAGAGGTAGATGTATAACGGTTCACCCGGAACTGCCTTAGCCAATACAGGAAGTTCGGCTAAATAATTTTTTAAGTCCTCGAACGCCTTCCCACATTCAGCATCCCACTCAAACTTCTTAGCTTTCCGAAGAACCCTAAAGAAAGGTAAACTTCTATGAGCTGATCTGGATATGAACCGAGATAGAGCTGCTATCCTTCCTGCCAACCTCTGAACTTCCTGCAGATTTTGAGGATGAGACATGGATCGGATAGCTTGCACTTTCTCGGGGTTAGCTTCAATCCCTCTCTCAGTCACCATGTATCCCAAAAACTTGCCTCCTCTTACTCCAAACACACATTTTTCAGGATTGAGCTTTATTCCGTAGGACCTGAGCGTGGCAAAGGTCTCCCTCAAGTTGGTCATCAAACCTGCATCATCCTGGGATTTTACCAGGATATCATCCACATAAACCTCCACATTTCGGCCAATCTGGGAAGCAAACACCCTATCCATGAGCCTCTGATAAGTAGCCCCTGTATTTTTCAAACCGAAAGGCATCACTCTGTAACAGAAAGTTCCATGAGAGGTAGTGAAACTTACTTTATCCTGATCTTCCTCTGCCAACGGAATCTGATGGTACCCTTGATAGGCATACATGAAACACAAATACTGATGACCTGCCATAGAATCAACCAACTGATCAATTCGAGGCAGTGGATAGCAATCTTTTGGGCATGTCTTATTTAAGTCTCGAAAATCAACACACATCCTCCATTTGCCTAAACTCTTAGGGACAAGGACTACATTTGACAACCAAATAGGGAACTGGACTTCCCTAATATGACCTGCCTTAAGGAGTTCATTCACCTCTTTCTTAATAACCTTATCCTTTTCAGGCCCAAAGTGTCTTTTTTTCTGTTTTACCTGCTTCGCTCCCGCGAAAATGTTGAGCCGATGAACCATAACGTCTGCACTAACCCCTGTGAGCTCTGAAACAGACCAAGCAAAAACATCTTTGTTCTCCTTCAAGCAATCATTCAAGCTTTGCCTCATTGAAGAACTGAGATCAGCGGCTAACTTCACCATCTGAGCTCCAGGACTTAGCTCTACTTTCTCATGATCTTCTTCAGACATTAAAAATACCTTTTGATCCAACACCCTTGGTGCTCGGCCTATCAAAACCATTCCTACTTCCCTTCTACTTCTCTTTGCATCAACCTTCACTTCATTCACATAACACAAACGTGCTGCCTTTTGATCACCCCTAACAACCCCCACTTCTTTTCCACTTGGGAACTTCAATTTCTGGTGGTAGGTGGAAGCCACAGCTCGGAAATCACTCAGGGCAGGGCGTCCCAATATTCCATTGAAAGAAGATGGGGCATCCACCACTGTAAAGCAAGCCATTTTGGTTATTCTCTGCTCTCCACTTCCAAGGGACAAGGGGAGCACTATCTGTCCCAACGGTTGCAAAGCATGACCTGTGAACCCATACAACTCTGTGGTGATTGGATCCAACTCAAATCCTTCCAATTTCATTTGGTCCAGAGTTTCTTTAAATATAATGTTTACTAAACTCCCAGTATCCACAGATACGAGCCACGTCATAATTGGCTATGGTCAAGGTGACCAGTAAGGGATCATTATGAGGTAGCACCACATCCTTTAAATCTTCCCTTCCAAAACTGATGTTCGGATCAGTGGGACAGCTAAACTGAGAATTTACCTCAAAATTTTCCAACCTACGCCCGTGAGCTTTGCGAGCCCTTCCCGAATCTCCATCCGTACTACCCCCTGAGATCATATGGATAACACCCCGATTGGGATGATTTGCAATTTGCTGCACCATATCTCCTTGACCGTTTTGAGGAGCTCTTCCTTGACGATCACCTTGATTCTCTCTAACTTCATTCCTTTGATTCCTCCATTGGGGAGCTCGGCCTTGGCGAGGAGGATTTGCCCTTCGAGTCAGCTCAGCTCTGATTCGAGGGTCATCATACATGATCCTTTGAACCCCCTTACCTAGCCTCTGACAATCATTGGTGATATGCCCATACTCCTGATGAAAATCTCAAAACTTGTCAGATGGCGGTAACCGCGGGCTTTTCTCCGCATTACGAGGCCTCACAAGTGCTCGTCTATCCTCACATACTTGCATTGCCTTCTCCAGGCTTACCGAGAGTGGTACATAGGGGTAGGGTCCTTTGACCCTGTTCATCTCTTCTGCAACCCTCTTCCTTCCTCCTTTTGTCTTCCCCTCTGCCTTTGCTCCCACCTTGGCACTGGGCTTACTCCCAGACGTTCCTTTATGTCTCCTCTGCCTCTGTCCATCCTCCAAATTCACGTACTTCTCAGCTCGACTAAGGAGATCATCATAAGTCAAAGGAGGCTTCTTGACCAAGGATCTGAAAAACTCTCCTCCTCTCAACCCTTGAGTGAAAGAGTTGACCAAGGTGTCAGCAGTGGCAGCAGGTACTTCCAGAGCTGCTGTATTGAAGCGCTGAACATACTCCCGCAACGGTTCCACCTCAGATTGCTTCATATTGAACAAACTGAGAGAAGTCTTCAAATATCTCTTACTACTCGCATATTGGTGTAGAAAAGTTGAGCTGAAGTCATTGAAACTCTGAATACTACCAGGCTGTAAAAGGTTAAACCATTGTTGGGCTGACCTTACCAGAGTAGTGAGGAAGACCCGACATTTAATTGCATCTGAATATCTATGCAACAAGGCTGCATTTTCAAATCTCCCCAAATGTTCCTCCGGATCTAAGCTCCCGTCATATTCCCCTAAAGTAGGCTGCTTAAAATTTGCATGAAGTTCTTCATCTAGAATAGCCCGAGCAAAAGGACTTTCCCTCTGTATATGCCCAGGCCGACCTCCGACTTGCCGACCCAGTCTCCTGATCTCTTTCCACACCGCATCCATTGGGTTTGGCTGACCTACGGGAGGAGGTGGTGGATTTTGACCCATGGCCGCTTGCACCGTTTGAGTGATGAACTGGCTGAGCTGATCTACAGTCATATCCGCCACATTTTCTCTTCCCCTTCCTCTTCCTCTTCCTGCCATATCTACGTCTTAGCTTGAATTTCCCACAGACGGCGCCAATTGATGTACCTCAATAAAGTGATCTTCTTGGATGAGCTGAAGGGGCTCCTCCAAATAAAAGATGAACTGTTGCTGACCTGAAACCACTAACAAGAGTGTTAAGGGGGGCCGGAAGGTGTTCCGGCGTATCCCCTCCGACGCTCAAGTCAGATGCTAGGATAGCGAAAATATAGAGAGTGGTGTGTGCACACGAGTGAAAAATTAGGATCCAAATAATGAAAGTGAACCTGGTATTTATAGGAGAGGGCTCCGGGTTTAGCGCCTAATTTTCTTATCAAGAATCCACGAATCCCAGGATCACAATCCCGAATATTTAGGCTGAGATCTTGCGCGAATCTTGTCTGACAAAGGAAATAACAATACACTTAATCTGAGCTGAACAGTCATCATGAGGATGCTATACTGCTGCTCTCCCTGAGGTCATATGGAAAAGGGGTGAGTGAGTTATTGCTGAACCCCTGAACTCCACCTGAACACTGATCCTAATATCTTAGCTAGCTCATCAAGGTTATTCAACCCCTCTACTAAGCTAACTCCCTACTGACATCGGGGCTGAGATGAACTCCAGAGCTCCCAACCCGAGTTGGAGAGGATGGTGAAGGAATTTGGCTGAGCTCCCGAGCTCCCGAGCCGAGCTGGAGGTGATCGTGGAGGATTTTGGCTGAGCTCCCGAGCTCCCGAGATGAGCTGGACATTACAATGGGAGAGCTTGGCCAAGCTCCCGAGTTTCCAAACTCCCGACCCGAGCTGACCCCCCCGGACGATTCTGGCTAGCTAAGGATTGATCTTTACCTTAGGGTCATCTATGAGCTGAGGTGATTTTCTCTTCCGGGTATCAAAGCAATATTCTCATCATCTTCAATAACAATTCTCTTGATGTCGTTGTCATCAGTCATTTGTTTTTTCATATCTTTATTATCTTATTCTTTTGTTGAATGACTTTTTATTTTTTAATTATGAAAATATTTTTTTTTGTAATAGTAGCGATAGTTTCACTATGTCACCTTTTCATTATTGTGTTGCTATCGTATTTTATTACTTGTATATCGGTATCTTAATGATTGATACATATGTTGGACGTCCTCTTTTTGTCCATGTCTCTCTCTCAAAAAAGATACTCATTTGTTAATTGCAAGATCATCCTCATAAAGTAGTTGTTATAATTTATAGTCTTTACAAAGAAGAAAAAATTAATAAAAATATATGTATTCAATCATGTACTATTAAATTTTAATAATAAATTAAGCCGTTGAAAAATATTTTTTGGCCTTTTTTAATAAATAAGTATAGATAAATAAACATTGAAGAAGTATTTATAAGAATTATTTCTCTTCTATATCTGTTAATGTACGTGTCACTTTAGTGAAATATAATTAATTGTCGAACATTCTTTTTCGACACATGATTTAATTATTTTGATTTTTATTTTAATTAATCATTTAAAATAATTAATCCTAATTTATGTCAAATAAAGAATATTAACATCAAGTCCTTAAACAAATTAAGTTTTGTGAGAAAAATCTTTTCACTCTATATACAAACAAATAAAACAAAAGAATCACGGTATTTCAATCTTATACAAATTAAGTTTTTTGTTAAATAATTTCATTTCTTCTACAAGCAAATAAAACCAACGAATTTTGGAATTTCAATATTCTCGAATTAAGATTTCGTGGAATTAATATATTTCCAAAAAAAAAATAAAAACCAAATAATTTTAGAATTTCAATCTTCTTAAAATTGAATCCTTATATAGTATGCATGTTGTTTGACAATTTTGACCATATCATAATAAGTAATTTTTAAAAAACATGCTCACCAGTTATCTCAAGTATGTATAAATAAAGAATAAAGTTGACAATACACAATGTAAAACTTTAACATTTGTTTACACTTTTATAATTATAATTATATATATATATATATATATTTGTTCACACTTTTATAATTATATATAGTATGGTATAGATTTGCATTTTCCGAATTTTTTTAATACATATTTTGTGTATATATACAAATTTTGTCATTTTTTATATTTGTATTTTTATTAATCTTATATATATTTTCAACCATTTATATTATAAAAAAAACAAAATAATTTTGATACAATATTTATAATGTAATAATAATTATATAACATATTTTTTATGTTGTGAGTATCAAAATTTAAATAATTAAAAGAGATCAATTTAATATAGTTTAAAAGTATGGTTGTCATTTAACAAAAATTAAGATAGGGAACAATGATTTTTCAAACACTCAAATTCTAGCTTGTATTAGCTTTAATCTTCTCACAAACTTCAAAATAATATCTCAAAATATCACTTTAAATAAATAAATACTCTCCAAAACACTACCTTAAACAACTTTGTTACGTTTAAATAAATTCGATTCTCTGACAGGTTGGTAACAAGGTCATTCTAAACTCTAGAGTAATACCATATATATTTATCGTATTTAATTTAATATAAACAAAATATAAAAGAAAAGATTATTAAAATGATATGAAATAATAATAGTTCGGCGTCCAAATATATCAAATTATAAGAATTGATGTAGCAAATTATATATGTATGCATTTTTTTTAAAAATAGCGATCCGATTGGAGATCAAACAGAAATGAACTTGAATATTCCATGTAGAATGTAGATCAATGTTTATTAAGTAGTCAGTAAAAATATATCTGAGATCACACAAATATAAAATCCAAATTTACTGATTTAACCAAAACACTAAAAAAGTCGAAGCCAGTAACAGTAGGCGACGAAAATAACATGACAAGTTTTACTCCTATACATACACCTCGAGTAATATAGAAACAAAACAAATGGGTAGTCGCTGCCAAAGTAATCTGCACAATGACACTTTTTTTTTTTTGGATACATTTGACTCTGATGAGAAATGTCCAACACCTCAAGAGCAACAAGAAGCACCTGTTGCACTCCCCGCTGTTCGATCTACCAGAACCATGCCCGACGGGTTTGGTGCTGGCTGCAGAAGTGGCAGTTTCTTTGCTGTGGACAGATTCAATTGATACATGTAAACGAATATGCGAGACAACATAGCCGGTGAACAACAATGGTATTCCGACTGAAGAATTATTAAAAGAATGAGCCAAAGACGGACTCAAGACTGTTGACTGCGACTTAATGATGTACTTTTTCGGAGTAGAAGCAACATTTTTTTAGAACTTAAGCTGAGAAATTTCAAATTCTATGTACAATGGAAAACAACTAATTACGTCTCCAGTCTCCACTATTCTTATTCAACAATGCAAAAGTATAAGTGTACAACAATTAAAAAAAATTAATCACAAGGAAAAACTACAGTGAAAAAGCAACCGACGGGGACCAGATACTGTAATGCTCAGTGTCTAAACAACTACGCTTTGTGTCATAATCATCAATCAAGAATATATTCTCGCTATTCAGTTACTTTTGGTTGTTTTCACATTGTTCTGTAAAGGAAAGACACATTCCATAATATTATAAGGCTGCGTTTACTTATGTTGATAGGATTGTGAATATGTAATTTATTAGGTGAGTATTAAACTAATTAGATATGATATATAGTGTTATGAATAAATAATAATTTGTTTACTGTGATTGATTACGATTGTGATTAAACAAAAATTCACAATTTTGCCCTTTAAATATAATAGAAAAGATTAGAAAGAAGGGTATATTAGGATTTTTCTAATTTTCTTTCCATTTATACAAGCCATAGATTATTTATCATTAATGAAATTGAGAATTAAAAATCATGCTCAAATCTAATTATTAACGGGCCCTTGAGTTTAGGAATTTTTGTAAATTTTTAAGTAAACATGGGATGAATTATTATTAATAGTCTTACCACATGATAATCACCCCAAGTGATAATCACCCCAAGTAAACGAAGCCTAAGAATATATGAACTTACCTATTGCATAAAATAGGTCATTGACATTAGTTGCATCCTTTGCAGAGGTTTCCATGAAGAAAAGACCATTCTCCTGCGCGTAAGTTTGTGCCTCCTGCATTAAAATTTCACATTGGTACAGCTGATAATGGTAGATTGATGCCAAACAAAGGTAAGTATTATGCCATGGAAAATTTTCTCGTCGGATAGAATTTTGGTTAGAGATGATGTACATGATTATTGGCTATTCTGGAACCATAGAATGAGATGGACAACCGCATTATACCAGCAAGACAGAACACATGTAGAAAATAGTTAAAATGCTAGATTGCTAGTTAATTGAGAAAGAGAGAAGTTTCACGTTACTGAACTAATGATCACAAAGGTTTCGTGTTGGTATAAAGTTTGAACCACGTATCGATACCTGATGAATTTTCATGCAAATCAATCACCTCATTTATTACTGCCTAACCAGAGGTTCAGTTCTGGTGTTCAAGAACAGAAACCCCCAACAATGTCGCTTGTGTTGCTATATTGCCCTGAACAACAAAATACTGGTGCCTATGTAATGACCTGAACGACAAAATACTGGTGCCTCTGGAAACACTTGTACCGATTGTATTAAGATCACACCTTCCTCACAGCTAGGATTTCTTGGTTAACACAGTATCCAAGTTTGAAATTTTTAGTCCAAAAAGAAAACACTATTTACCGGTGACTAAGGCTGCATAAAGTTCATGATCATGCTCAATAAAGTATGAGCTTATTCTAAGTAGAAATGCACGAGACTAAATAAACATTCAAGTAAAATCGAAATTCAAACCCCAGCGAACATTCATATAAATCGATAACACAGACATAGTAACACAACAAAAAGTAAGCGACAGCTTGCCTCTGCTGCCACCTTCCTTGCTTCCAATAAATCCACTTTATTCCCAGTAAGGGCCATCACCATATTTGGGTTACCTTATACCAAAAAACAGAAAACAGTTGGCCCAAAGAATAAAACTAAATAAATAACAAAGAAATGCATAAAACCTGCAGAAAAAAGATAGATAGATAGATAGATGGTGAGATTCAAAGTTATCAATGAAACAGATCTAATCAATAGCTTATATAAAATCCTCTCTCCCATTTCCACTTTCAAGGTTTTAGGTATTCTGTGGTCTTCCTAACAGAGGCCTTCCCTTTTCATAAGAACTATTTATAAAGTAAATGAGGGAATAAAAAAGAAGCTTATTCTCATGAAAATAAAAGGTTTAATCAGTTCATTTTTTTTCAATCATCATTCCGATGAGTAAAATCATTAATACAAAGGGCATAGCATAAAAGGCACTTTCGACACAAGAAAACCCACAAGTGACAAAAAGTCACAGTAACTTGCAGCCAAATTAGCCTACCCATCAAAAGGGAATTTACCTTGTGCCTGGAGCTCGTGAACCCATTTTTTAGCCCGATCAAAGGATGCCTACAAAATTGACAGGATACTAACATGAAAAGCATGACAATGTGCAATTTTAAGAAACAATTTGACAATTCACAATGAATAAATCTTTCCTTGTATAATAGTAAAAGCATATTGCTTTCCTAAGTGGTGCAGATCAAATTGAAATGCAGGGCACAAAACATAACAGAATAATTCATACTTATCAACTAGCCAAGCACATTATATTTAATAGACAATTATGGCAGCAACAACCTTACTTGATTTGTTATATCATAGACAATTATGGCTGCTGCAGCTCCTCTATAATACATCGGAGCTAAGCTGTGGTATCTCTCCTGACCTGCTGTATCCCATATTTCAAATTTTACCGTTGCATCATTTACAGCAACAGTTTGTGAAAAAAAGGCAGCACCAATAGTTGATTCCTACAATATCAAGCAAGTAAATTCAATCTCCAAAAGAAAAGTTTAAGAAGTTCAGGAATTAATATGAAATCCATGAAAATAATTTTGATCAAACCTGAAATTCGACAAATTGCCCTTTCACAAAACGCAATACTAGGCTAGATTTTCCAGCTCCAACATCTCCAAGAAGCACCTAAAGGCAGAAATAAATAACTAAAACAGGTAGATGGTGGTAAAGACTAAAGTAGAAATAGAAACTGCTATAACACCAATCAAAGTTGAGAAAAATCTTCTTTAAACTAAGGGAATTTGGCTTCATGCGAGTAAAATGTGTGTTGTATTGAGCTGTTTATTAAATTTTACAATCTCAAAAAACTCAACGCCTACTACTTCGATTTAATCCTGACACTGCAAACATTATGTAATCTTCGATCTTGTGTGTCAAAAGTTTTTTTACTAGCCACGTCTCGATTTAGAATCATACATGGTGACACGAATAATATTGACTATACAAATCCACGACCTAATGGGCCATTCAGAGTGATAAGAACTAAGGTAATTGATTCCATAAACCACCAACAACTAACAAACACATTGCTTAGAAATGACATCAGTAAAATACTAAACCATCACCGATTTATCATCATCATAAAAAAAAATTAGCATAGAATTGCCAAAGGATGGAAAACGAGGAATTATGATTGATTAATCAACTGATCACGAACCTAATAATACTAACAGAAATAGTCAAACTAAACCCAAATTGATATAACTATTGTTAGCGACAATCCTATACAAAAACGATTTCAATTCTCGACGTTAACAAATTACATATATCCACGAGAAAATAAAGGAACCCACGAATATTTGAAGTAGATAAAACAGACCCAAATTGAAAATTGCATCAGAAAAAAAAAAAGAACGAATCAACCCTAAATCAGTGGGAAAAGCAAAAGAGATCGGAGAAAGAAAATACCAGCTTGGCATTGACGTTCTTGTGTCCGCTGGAGGCCATGAATCAAGTTTGGGAGGTTTGAGTTGAATTGTAGAATTTGAGAACTTCAAAGAAAAGTGTCGATGATCCAGCAATCCTTTTTATTTCGCTTTCCTTCTTATTTATTATTTGCACATTTTCGCATTTATTATTATTATTAAAATAATGTCGGCGCAATTTGAAGTTTAGCATCTTTTTTATTTGAGTAATTAAAAGTAGTACTAGTATGAAAAGTAATTTTTTTATAAATTGTATTGGGATGGAGATCTGTTTTATAAAATTAATTCGTGAAATGATATTATAAGATTTTTTGTGTTTTTATTTTCTTGCAAAAACTATTGTTTTATAAAATTAACTCGTGAAATGATATTATAGGATTTTTGTGTTTTTTTTATTTTCCTACAAAAACTATTGTATTACATTTAAAATTTATTAGATAATCTCTTACCAACCATTCTATTCATTTTATAAACTATCCTATCTGTTTATAGGATGTTTGATTGAGCTTATGAAATATTTTGAAGTTTATGAGCTCATCGAATTTGTTGAAAAATGATTTGGTCAAAGAGCTTATAAACAGTTAAAATAAGTTGTTTGACAGTTTATACGTCGTTTTTAAAAAGTTACAATGATCCTTTATTTTTTTTAAAAAAAATATCTTATTTTAAAATCTACTTCTACAAAATAATCTTGTATATTTTCATAAATATTTAGGGATAGTTAGCCAAATAATATCGGTGGAACCTTTTTTTTTTTTTTTAAAAAAAAGAAAAAACCTTATAAAAAAAAAAAGAAAAAACCTTATGTAATGTATTTGAAACACTTCAAATATATGTGAGAAGGTAGTTTTAAAAAAAAACTAATTTGACCAAGGCCATTTATTAAAATATTTTCTAAATGTCTACCATGTTCTCAATATTAAATTTATTGTTTTAAAAATTTACAAAAATAGCAATTTTTCTAAATTAAAACAGGAAATAATTCTAATATAAAGTTTAACATTTACGGTGAAATTTTAAAAGTGGTGATTTTGATAATAAAAAAAACTTATAATGTCAAACACGTCAACGACTCAGTCTATGTTATCCCACCCGAGCATCCAATGGCCCGAATCATGCGACAGATCAAATAATTTTATCTGTCGGGTGATCCGGGCCGTTGATGCTAGTACTCGGTCTGCCAGCATCGACTGAGCCCACGTCAACATCTTTAATATGTTTAAAAAACAAAAACTACTATGAAACAGTTCTATCAGTTAATTTTGTGAAACATATCTCTTATTTGACGACCAATGAAAATGTATTACTTTTAATGCTAAAAATATTACTTTTATCGTAAATCCATGAGACCGTATCATAGGAAATATACTTTTATTTAAAATAAGGTTATTTAAGCAATTCAATAGCTTGTTTTTTTAAAAAAATTAATAATTAATGAAAAATCAGTTCAAAAAAAAAAAGTACAGACAAACCAGCTTGTAGATCATTTTTAATATACTTAACCAAACACCTTTACTTTATATATATTTTTTAGAAAAATGTAGATAGGTGACAGAAAAAAAAAATTGATTTTAAGTTAAAATAATTATTAAGACTTGCCATATGTGCTTGGGGGCTGAGTCGATGCTACCATCAAAGGGCATTACCTTGATCCATTCAATGGTTGACACTTGGCATCTCAATTTTTTTTATATAAAAAAATAAAACAAAACAAATTCAGAGTTAGCTGTAAACCTTTCAACCAACCATGGTTTGTACAAAGATACGAGATTTCAAAACTTTCAATTCCCTCGCAAAGCTTCCACTCCACTTTTCTCTCCTCACATAGTTTCCTCCCATTGCCCGTGAACGCTCGAAGCCGACGGATGTCCCCACGCCGAAGAACTCCATTTGTCGCTCAAGACCACCCCACCGGCGGTGACCGCTGTTGCCACCCATATCTCCGCCTCCGACTCCGACCGTGCCTGACTCCGACAACCACTCCACCGGTGAATCTGAATCCGACGCTCCAGATCTAACCATTCCTCTTCTGGTCATTTTTCGTCAAGGTCGTCATCTCCGCCACATACTCCGACTCCGACCGCGCCTGACTCCCGCGGCTAGGTGAATCCACTCCATTACCTCTCTATATTCTCAGACACGTTCATAAATACTTTAAAGGCAGCATCACCCCCTTACCGGAGTCTGGTCATTTTTGTTTTCATGCTCGGTATAATGAGTTAGTAAAATGTAATTCATTTGTATTGTTGCTTGGTATAATGATTTAGTAAAATGTAGTTCATTTGTACTTATAATCTTCATTTGTACATGACTGTAGTAAATCAAAATTGAGTTAAAATAGGAATGTAGGAACCATGAAGCATTTGTATGTTTCATGTTTGTACATGACTGTAGGAACCATGAAGCATTGAGGTAAAATAGGAACCAAAAAATATTTCATTAACCCGCATCTTCAGAACATTGAAAATGTGTATGGAATGTAAAATAGGAACCAAAAAATAGGACTTTAGGAACCATGAACCATTTGTACGTTTGTGTTAAATGTTTATATGCTTTATGATTTATGATTGTGTAATTTTGTTTGTCTATTTTGGAATCCATGGGGCTGTTTATTGATTAGATTTGGCTTCTGATATTAAGAGATTGTTTATTATTTTAAGTTTGTTAATTGAAGCAGACTCATGTAATTTCAAAACCTTCTCGCAATTATATGCTTTATGATTCTAATTTGTTTTGCATCTTTTATTTAAGCATTTGGACATGGTAAGGAAAAAGATGTTTTCCTGAAAAAAAACATATTAAAGAGAAGCAAGACTTGAATATGTACGTACATGGTTCAGCCAGTTCAAGTTAAAGTGTATTATTTCTTTAGTTTCACTTACTGATGATCATTAAATATGATTCAAAGCAGGACTTCAGATCAAATATTAAATTCTGTGTATGAATTTTGGATCTATGCAATATTTTAGTTCTTTTGAATCTTGTAACATGAAACGCGGGAAACTTCTGCGAGCGATGCCGGTTTTCACATTTGCAAACCTGGCTGGTCTTGACATGCTCGAGACAACCTTGGTTGCACTTCAAGACATATCTTTGGATAAGAGCTTCAACGACCATGGTCGGAAAAACCTCATGGCGGAGTTCCCACACCTCCTCCATCTTCAATCAACAAGTACCTCGCAACCACTGTCAATTAGTAAAGCTTGGGAAACTCACTAGACCATTATTGGGTGTTATGTTTGCACTTGATCAATCAGTGGAGCAACTGGGAGTTGGTGGATGATTTTTCCTTCTATAAATTATAATGCAGAGCTGGTTCAGATTTTTTGGGTGCTTACAATTCGAAGTAGGCTATTCTTGTATCTGATAACGCAACTGGGAGTTAGTGGGGTTCTTGTCTTGGATCATCCATCAAATTTCAGTTTGCTTGAGATGCGAATGACTACAGATCGAAGACCTGTGAACTATGTTATTAAAAACTAGTGGGATAATAGCCAAAATAGTCCTGCAAGTTTACTTGTTTTGTAATTTGGTTTTGTAAGTATTGAATTTTGAGTTTTGGTCCTGTAAATTTAGTTATATTTTGGTTTTTAGTCCTTTTTTTCATTTAAGAAATATTTTTATAATCGAACTGATAATCAAACCGATCTAACTTAAAAAAACATTCCAATTGATTGGATTATTATAACCGGATGGTCGTATTGGAAAATTGTTTATATAATATAATTAATAATATATTTTAAATTATAAACCTAACAAATTTATATAAATAGAAAAAATATATATCTATTGTAGTTTAAAAACTAAACTTTAATATTAATAAATATTAATTAATTTTTAAAAAATAAAAAATATGTTAAAAAATTATAAACTCTAATATTAATAAATAATATTTCTAACGAGAAAAAAAATCAAATAATCATGTATATATATAATAAAATATTAAATTAAGGTTTTAAAATAAAAAACTAATTTTTCTAAAAAAAATCGAAAAACCAATTTTTTAGTTCTTGACTAATTTTATCGGTTCAATCGTTAAAACGGTTTTTTGGAGCGTTTCGGATCAAATCAGTGACCGGTTTCGTGTCGAATTGGTTGAACCCGTTGGTACAGTCTGATTTTGAAAATATAATATTTAAGGTGTTGAAAACATAACATTTAATTGTTGATACCACAACAGACACGTCATCATTTCTCAATGTTATTTAAGAATTTTTAGCTGTCACGTTAGTATTTTCTAATGTCACGTCAACAATCTATTAAGAAAGGACTAAAATCCAATTATAACTTAACTTATAGGACTAAAACACAAAATTAAATACTTACAGGACCAAAACATAAAATAGGCAAACTTACAGGACTATTTTGACTATATTCCCAAATAGTATTTTCTTTTATGCATACAATAGTAGTGCATACCGATTCTTAGTGCATAAGTCAACGAATCCTGATATACATGAAGGCACAATTATGGAGTCAAGGAATGCTGTATTTTTTGAAAATATCTTTCCATGTAAAGACAAGAAAGAAATAAGTTCGAACAAGCGAACTCATGAAAAAACAATTGAAACTCCACAAAACAACGTGGAACCACGACGCAGCAAGCGTGCAAGAGTTGAAAAATCGTTTGGTCCTGATTTTCTAACATACATGTTAGATAATGAACCAAGAACTCTTCAAAAGACTTTATCAAATCCTGAGGCTTCTTTTTGGAAGGAAGCCATACAAAATGAAATAGATTCCATAATGCATAATCATACATGAGAGTTGGTTGATCTCCCTCCGGGATGTAAACCTTTAGGATCCAAGTGGATTCTTAAAAGAAAATACAAAGAAGATGGATCTATAGATAAATATAAAGCTCGACTTGTGGTTCAAAGTTTTAGACAAAAAGAGGGATATGATTTCTTCGATACCTACTCTCCGGTTTCTAGAATAACATCCATTCGTGTTCTCATAGCTATGCAGCATTGCATGATCTTGAGATTCATCAAATGGATGTTAAAACTGCGTTTTTGAACGGAAAATCGGATGAAGAAATATATATAAAACAACCAGAAGGGTTTGTTGTACCCGAGAAAGAACAAAAGGTGTGTAAACTTGTCAAGTCATTGTATGGACTTAAACAAGCACCTAAACAGTGGCATCAAAAGTTTGACACTGCAATGTTGTCAAATGGTTTCACAATAAATGAATGTGATAAATGTGTCTACATTAAAGGTACTACAAATGCATATGTAATTGTTTGTCTTTATGTAGATGACATGTTAATCATGGGTAGCAACCATGAATTGATTGTGAAAACCAAAAAAATGTTGAGACAACATTTTGATATGAAGGATTTGGGATTGTGTGATATAATTCTAGGGATTAAAGTTTCTAGACTTCCTGCTGGAATTATGTTATCCCAAACTCATTATGTAGAAAAGGTTCTTGAACGATTTAATGCCACAAATCATCCTACGGCTAGAACACCTATGAAATTGGGTACACATTTAGCCAAAAATAGAGGAGAACCTGTTTCACAAGTAGAATATGCAAGGGTGATAGGAAGTTTGATGTATTTAACTAACTGTACCCGTCCTGATCTTGCATATATTGTAAATAAGCTAAGTCGATTCACAAGTAATCCAAGTAAGGATCATTGGAACTGGCTTACCTCAAAATATGTGGGGTGAAGCGATTATCTCAGCAACACACATTCTAAACCGGATTCCAATAAAAAAAAAGACGAAACACCATATGAACAGTGGAAAGGTCGTAAACCTTCTTACTAATACCTCAAAGTGTGGGGGTGTTTGGCGAAAGTAGAAGTACCTAAGCCAAAAGAAATAAAAATTGGGTCTAAAACGGTTGACTGCATATTTATTGGTTATGCATACAATAGTAGTGCATACCGATTCTTAGTGCATAAGTCAACGAATCCTGATATACATGAAGGCACAATTATGAAGTCAAGGAATGTTGTATTCTTTGAAAATATCTTTCCATGTAAAGACAAGAAAGAAATAAGTTCGAACAAGCGAACTCATGAAAACACAATTGAAACTCCACAAAACAACGTGGAACCACGACGCAGCAAGCGTGCAAGAGTTGAAAATCGTTTGGTCCTGATTTTCTAACATACATGTTAGATAATGAACCAAGAACTCTTCAAAAGGCTTTATCAAATCTTGAGGCTCCTTTTTGGAAGGAAGCCATACAAAATGAAATAGATTCCATAATGCATAATCATACATGAGAGTTGGTTGATCTCCCTCCGGGATGTAAACCTTTAGGATCCAAGTGGATTCTTAAAAGGAAATACAAAGAAGATGGATCTATAGATAAATATAAAGCTCGACTTGTGGTTCAAGGTTTTAGACAAAAAGAGGGATATGATTTCTTCGATACCTACTCTCCGGTTTCTAGAATAACATCCATTCGTGTTCTCATAGCTATTGCAGCATTGCATGATCTTGAGATTCTTCAAATGGATGTTAAAACTGCGTTTTTAAACGGAGAATTGGATGAAGAAATATATATAAAATAACCAGAAGGGTTTGTTGTATCTGGAAAAGAACAAAAGGTGTGTAAACTTGCCAAGTCATTATATGGACTTAAAAAAGCACCTAAACAGTGGCATCAAAAGTTTGACACTGCAATGTTGTCAAATGGTTTCACAATAAATGAATGTGATAAATGTGTCTACATTAAGGGTACTACAAATGCATATGTAATTGTTTGTCTTTATGTAGATGACATGTTAATCATGGGTAGCAACCATGAATTGATTATGAAAACCAAGAAAATGTTGAGACAACATTTTGATATGAAGGATTTGGGATTGTGTGATATAATTCTAGGGATTAAAGTTTCTAGACTTCCTGCTGGAATTATGTTATTCCAAACTCATTATGTAGAAAAGGTTCTTGAACGATTTAATGCCACAAATCATCCTACGGCTAGAACACCTATGGAATTGGGTACACATTTAGCCAAAAATAGAGAAGAACCTGTTTCACAAGTGGAATATGCAAGGGTGATAGGAAGTTTGATGTATTTAACTAACTGTACCCGTCCTGATCTTGCATATACCGTAAATAAGCTAAGTCGATTCACAAGTAATCCAAGTAAGGATCATTGGAAAGCACTAATGAGAGTGCTTGGATATTTGAAATACACTTTGAGTTATGGACTCGTGTATACAAAATATCCTGCGATCCTAGAAGGATATTGTGATGCAAATTGGATTTCTGACACAAAAGACTCCAAGTCTACGAGTGGATATGTGTTCACTATCGGTGGAGGAGCGGTGTCATGGAGATCCTCTAAACAAACTTGTATAGCTCGGTCGACTATGGAGTCCGAGTTTATTGCTCTAGATAAAGCTGGAGAAGAAGCCGAGTGGCTTCGAAACTTTCTCGAAGATATTCCATGTTGGAAAAACCGGTGTCTTCCATTACGATTCATTGTGACAGTCAGTCAGCAATAGGAAGAGCACAAAGTAGTATGTACAATGGTAAATCTCGACATATTCGTCGGAGACATAATACCATAAGACAATTGATCTCGAATGGGGTTATTTCGGTTGACTATGTGAAGTCAAAGGAAAACCTTGCGGATCCGCTTACAAAAAGTATAAATAGAGATCAAATGTACAAACTACTTGGAGGAATGGGTTTAAAATCCATAAAATAAAATATTTATAGCGGTAACCCAACCTTGAAAATTGAAGATCCCAAAACCTTGGTTCAATGGGACAACTAAGTTATAAATATTAGTTTGAGTATTTGGAAAAATTACTTACTCAATCCTGGAACATCCAAGTTGACATAACCTGCAAAATGTGGTGAGGTTAAGTTTTTCTTTTAATGATTCCTATACCTATAAAGTGGAGTAATGCAGGATACTCTTGATAGGAGATCATCTATATAAGTGCAAAGTATTGGCCGCTTTGATTGCAACACTTATGAATCTAAGATATGGTCCAGGGCCGAAATGGACACAACGTGAGAACAAAATAGTTAAAAGTATTGTTAAGTACTATTGTCTTGGTTTACACAAACGGTTGACTAGTTCAAAATCGCGTTACTATGCAACTAGTAAATTCGATAGTATTTTACTACGGTAGGTTCAAAGCCACAAGCTACCTATCCTGATGTAACAATAATTCAAAATGATTTTCTAGTGAGAATGTTACTATACGTGAAATTCATTCATGTGGGGGATTGTTGAAAATTGTATTATTGAATGAATTACAATTGAAATGGGCTTGAAAGGGTTTGAATTGATTAACCCAAATTGTTTGTAAAAGTCTTGTCCAAAGTATTACAAAATTCAAAATTTTGGTGAAATAAATTGGAGGGAAATGGGGAAATGGTAGTCCCACATTGGAACAACTCCAATTTGTTGTTCACCTTAATTAGTCCAACATTGGACTATGGGATTGGGCCCTTAGGGCACCGGATGTTTTGTAAAGGGGCAAGACGCTAGTCGATGCAACAAACACACACGCGCGCGCGCGGTTGGCCGACTCGGCTCGGCGTGGTGTGGTGTGATCTTCTGATCCGATTATTCTTTTTGAATAAAATTTATTTAAAATAATATTTTATTATTTTATGAAGTAGGCCCGAGCGGTAAAATATTATCGCGCGGGCGCAGCACCGCACATGCAAGACAGTGAGTTCAAAGCGACGTGCGCCCGCGCGGTTAAAAATTACCGCGCGAGCGCGGTACCAAATTGAGAGGCAGTGTCTTGGCTTAAAGTTGGGCGCTCGCGCGGTAGAAAATTACCGCCCGAGCGCACCTTCTGCAAAATGAACAGTCACGACTGTTTCTGGCATTTTTCTATCATGGGTTGCATCCTTACGCCTTCAGACGTGTTGTTTTGTGTATAAGACTATATATATGGTGGTTATAACACAGAAAACAGACATAGAAACATCTGATAACATACATTTCAGATTTCTGATTTCTCAAAATCTCTCCCTCACTTTCTCAAAGAAAAGTTAAAGCATATTTTCGTTCGTTGAAGTTCGTGATATTTATATCACGATCGAAAGTCGTTGTATCTTAGAGACGATTGCCGCTAACGTTTAGCACTTGGAACGAGCAATTTCGTCTTGTGGATAGAGAATTTCTCTCGCCTCGACTGTGTTCATTATTGTCGCTGTTATTGTTGCTGCTGTTTAAACAAGGTTTTCAGAATTCGGAATACACCCTTCTAACAATTTTTTGGCTTATGAAGCTCGTAGCCAGCTACACCAATTTCCCAGTGTAATTATACCCACAACTTTGATAATCTCATTTTAGCATTTAGTAAAACTTCGTTTTACCGTTGTTGAGTGCTTACATCTCACAAAAAGTAAATAAAATAAAGGCACAAAAGAGATTCAAGCTCATAGTCTTCACATATAAGAGCATCCTACAACAATGAATATATGAACATCTCGTTCTATTTATAGAAAATAAAATGGCATAACTACACAGCAAATATATGTTCATGGTGATCTCTCGTGACATAGCTTCACAAACCACGGCTACCTCAACGAACGCCCGAGTCGATTGAAAATTCAATAACTAAAGATGGTTATTACAATTATTATTGCTTTTTTTTTTTTGGGTTGCACGAGTGAGAAAATCCTTGGAAATGGAGAAGGTTTTGAATTATGAAACAAGCCAAAATTCAATATGAAACATTCCACCCCAATCCATTCAAGAAAGCGAAAATGTGTCCTTCGCTATAATACAGGATCGAGTTTCATACTTGGATGCCCATAATTTAAAAATAATGAACACAGAAAATAAATTAAACAGAAACGGATAGAAAAAAGACACAAGGATTAAGGCGGAACAATATTTCCATCTCCATCGAGCTAATGTAATATTAGATCCCAACATGCATCGGAGTAACAATTTATCACTAGTGTGAAAATTCACCTAGAGGTGTGAGTCAAGGGCAGACTCCGTTGATGTCGAAGTCAGGAGCGGAGGGAGTCGGAGTCGAAAGGTTGAGCGTCGGAGTAGGGGCGGAGGGAGTCGAAATTGTTATGGATTATGCCGGTGCGAACATGACGATAATAATAATTGCAGAATAAAACAATCAACAAGAACACCAAAGATTTACGTGGTTCACCCAATATAGGCTACGTCCACGGAGCTGCTGCAATATTTATAACCGGAGAAATATTACAAGTGTATATAAAACACTATATCTCACCACACCCAGACCTCGAGTATTACCGAGAAATAATTCTCTGACTCACAAGAGATCTCCGAAAAAAAAACTCTTTTTTTTTCTCTCTTTTTATTTTCTTCTCTCTTTGTTAATACAAAAGAAGAGGAGAATGAGATGATATAAACTGAAATCGGGGAAGCTTATTTATAGGCATTCGAATACGCGTGAATTAAATATATTGCATTTAATCACGCCTCTCCACTCACCAACCCCCAACCACCATCTGACAACTAACAATTCTCCCACTTGAAGACTTGATATCAATCATGGTTTCACACAGTCAATGTAGCAGCTCATGCCTCTACTCTTATACTTGCAGTTCAACTGAAGTTGAACATAACTTCAGTTTGTCAGTGGTCACTACCTTTGTGAACATATCAGCTGGATTTTTGCTTCTAAAAATATTCTCAAGCATCAATATTCCATCCTCCAAAACTGATCTGATGAAATGGTACCGTATCTGTATATGCTTCGTCCTAGCATGATAAACAGGATTCTTTGCCAAATGAATAGCACTCTGACTGTCACAGTATAATGTGCTATCCTCAAGCTTCTGACCCAACTCCTCAAGGAATGATCTCAACCATATCATCTCCTTGCTAGCTTCTGTCACTGCAACATACTCAGCTTCAGTAGTCGAAAGTGCAACAATCTTTTGCAACTTGGATACCCAACTTACTGTCGTACCACCTAATGTGAACACATATCCAGTAGTACTCTTCCTGCCGTCTAGGTCACCACCCATGTCGGCATCTACATATCCTTGTAAGTCCTGATTAGTCCTCCTGAAGCACATAGATGAACTGATGGTACCTTTCAAATATCTGAGAATCCACTTCACTGCTTCCCAGTGTTGTTTTCCCGGATTGCTCATAAACCTGCTCACAACTCCCACTGCATGTACTATGTCTGGTCTGGTGCACACCATTGCATACATGAGGCTTCCGACAGCAGATGCATAAGGAACCCTATTCATATAAGCATGCTCCTGCTCCGTCGATGGTGATTGGGCTTTGGTTAATTTGAAATGACTAGCCAAAGGAGTACTCACCGGTTTAGCTTCATCCATGTTGAATCTGTTAAGAACCTTTTTCACGTACTCTACCTGAGATAGCTTCAAGACTCCGTTCACCCTATCTCTCAAGATCCTCATACCAAGAATTTGTTTTGCAGCTCCCAAATCCTTCATATCAAATTCTTTTGATAACTCTCTCTTGAGCTTATCAATCTCTTCCAGACACGCTCCTGCTATTAACATGTCATCCACATATAGCAGTAGAATGATATATGAACCATCAATCTTCTTCACATAACAACAATGATCTGCCTGGCACCTCAGGAAACCGTTGTTATTCATGAATCCGTCAAACTTCTTGTAGCACTGTCTTGGAGCTTGTTTGAGACCGTACAAGCTCTTCTGAAGTTTGCATATTTTCTCTTTTCCTCGTACTTCGAATCCCTGTGGCTGTTTCATATAAATTTCTTCATCCAGATCACCATGAAGAAACGCCATCTTTACATCCAACTGCTCCAGATGTAAATCTTCCTTAGCCACTAGTCCAAGTACTATTTTGATAGTGGTTAAATTAACCACTGGAGAGAAAATCAGTGTAATCAACGCCTTCTCGTTGTTGAAAGCCTTTTACAACAAGTCTTGCCTTGTACCGTTTGATGCTATCAACTTCTTTTTTGATCCGGTACACCCACTTATTGTGTAATGCCTTCTTGCCTTTCGGAAGTTCCGTCAACTCCCATGTCTGATTGGATGACAGTGAATTCATCTCATCTTCCATGGCTAACTCCCACTTGGTTGAATCATCATTTTGCATCGCTTCTTCAAAGGTCTCAGGTTCACCTTTATCAGTCAGCAAAATATAGTGAAGTGCAGGGGAGTATTTCTGAGGTGGTCTGATTGTTCTCGACGATCTCCTGAGTTCAATCACCGGAGTTTGTGGATCAACTTCTTGTGCAGTTTCTTCTTCCTGGTTACTATTCTCCTACTCATTCATAGGAATATCTATCAATGACACTTCATTTGACTTCAGGACTTCGGGACATTTATCTCCTGCTATAATGTCTGACTTGTCCTTGTACAAAACTTGCTCATTGAAAATGACATCTCTGCTCCGAATAATCTTTCGATTTTGGTCATCCCATAACCGATAACCAAACTCATTATCTCCATAACCAATAAAAAAACATTTCTTTGATTTCGGATCAAGTTTCATTTTGTTGGCTGAATCGATGTGAACATATGAGAGACAACCAAACACTTTCAAGAACGAAAGGTTTACTCCTTTGCCGCTCCAGACCTCCCCTGGTATTCTACAATCAAGTGGTACCGAAGGTCCTCTGTTGATCAGATACGCTGCAGTGTTAACTGCATCAGCCCAGAATGATTTCGGCAGTCCAGCGTGCAATCTCATGCTCCTGGCTCGCTTATTCAAGGTCCTGTTCATTCTTTCAGCTACACCATTCTGTTGAGGTGTACCAGGAATGGTTTTCTCCATCTTGATCCCGTTCTGTGCACAATAATTCTTGAACTCAAAATCTTCATATTCTTCACCATTATCAGACCGTAAACACTTCACTTTCAAGTTGGTCTCATTCTCCACCATGACTTTTCACCTCTTAAAGGTTTCATAAACATCAAATTTATTTTTCAAAAAATAAACCCAAACTTTCCTGCTCGAATCATCGATAAATGTCACATAATATCGTGAGTCGCCAAAGGATGTCACAGGAGATGGCCCCCACACATCAGTATGAACCAGCTCCAACTTTGATGCTTTTGGTTCCCTACCGCCTTTCAAAAAGCTCACCTTTTTCTGCTTTCCAAGAACACAACTTTCACACAGTTTGTGTTCGACAGTTTTTAACTCTGGTAGCTTCCCTTTTGATATCAACATCTTCATTTCCTTCTCACTCATATGTCCAAGTCTACAGTTTGAGTTAGCTCCAGCATCCACAGCTGCTAACATGTCTCTGCAACTGGAAGTCATGTACAGGGTTCCAGTTTTCGTTCCTCGAGCAATAATCATGGCTCCTTTGCTCACTTTCCAAGAGCCATCACCAAAGGTCACTTTATGTCCTTCATCATCGAGCTGTCCCACTGAGATCAGATTCCGGGTCAACTTTGGTACATTCCTTACTTTGTTGAGCTTCCAGATGGATCCGTTTGACATTTTCAAACTGATATCACCCATACCAGCTATTTCCAACGGTTTTTCATCAGCCAGAAAAACTTTTCCGTAATTACCAGCAGTGTAATTACTGAATACCTCACGATCACCGGTGGTATGAAATGAAGCTCCCAAATCCATAACCCATGAATCAACCGGGCTTTCCATGGATAGTACTAAGACATCATGTACATCCTCAGTAACAGCATTTGCATTATTCTTGGGTGCTCTGCAGTCTTTTCTCATGTGGCCAGTTTCACCACAGCTCCAGCACTTCAATTTCTTTTCAAAGGTATTTTTGTCTTTTCCATTCCTTGACTTGGATCTGCCACGCCATCGGTTAGAATTATTTTCAGCACTTCTGCCCCTACTTCTATTTTCGAGATTTATGGCAGATCTCGATGATGTTGCTTCTCCCGAATCCCTCCTGCGAACTTCTTCACCAAGGATTCGATATCTGACATCATTGAATTGTAACTTTCCTTTTCCAGCAAAATTGCTAACCGCTGCCCGCATCGGTTCCCAAACATTTGGTAAAGATGTCAAAAGAATAAGTGCACGAATCTCATCATCAAATTTGATTTCAACCGATGTTAGCTGGGAAACAATCGTGTTGAATTCATTGATGTGTGCCGCCACAGAAGCACCTTCCTCCATCTTCAAGTTGAATAACTTTTTCATGAGGAATACTTTATTATTTGCTGATGGCTTCTTGTACATGTCCGACAAAATGGACATCATCTCCTCCGTAGTTTTTGCCTCCGCCACGTTGTGTGCCACGTTCTTTGTTAGGGTCAATCGTATTATCCCTAACACTTGTCGGTCAAGAAGCTCCCACTCATCATCCTCCATCTTTTCTGGCTTCACCCCAAATAGAGGTTGATGTAGCTTCTTGCTGTACAGATAATCTTTAATCTGTAACCGCCAGAACGTGAAATCTGTACCGTTGAACTTATTGATTCCCGGTCCCGATCCGTCATTTCCGGCCATCGCTTCTACTGCCTTAATAAAATTTCAAAAAATCTTTTCTGATGTGAAAGATCAGACAAAGCTGCAACCACAAAGCATACTCAGAATTTTAAGAAATTTTTCACCAAGGCTTCCGGACACCGTAAGAGCTTTGATACCAGTTGTTATGGATTATGCCGGTGCGAACATGACGATAATAATAATTGCGGAATAAAACAATCAACAAGAACACCAAAGATTTACGTGGTTCACCCAATATAGGCTACGTCCACGGAGCTGCTGCAATATTTATAACCGAAGAAATATTACAAGTGTATACAAAACACTATATCTCACCACACTCAGACCCCGAGTATTACCGAGAAATAATTCTCTGACTCACAAGAGATCTTCGAAAAAAAAACTCTTTTTTTTTTCTGTTTTTATTTTCTTCTCTCTTTGTTAATACAAAAGAAGAGGAGAATGAGATGATATAAACTGAAATCGGGGAAGCCTATTTATAGGCATTCAAATACGCGTGAATTAAATGCATTGCATTTAATCACGCCTCTCCACTCACCAACCCCCAACCACCATTTGACAACTAACAGAGGAGTGGAGGTCATCGGAGTCGGAGTCGAGAGGAGATCTGGGCAACAACGAGAAGTGGGGAAAGAACTTTTGAAATTTTGAGATGGGAAAGAGGCAGTGAATATATTTTAATCTTTTCAAATTCAAATGTTCAGGCTTAACCATGGTTAAGCTTCCACCTTTTTCACGTTTAAAAAAAATTGAAAAAATAATGCCATGTGTCAGGCAACCAATGGTTCAAGGCACTGCCTTTAAGGGCAGCATCGAATTAGCCCGTGCTTGGGAGCGGCAATTGTGCAGGGTTGCCAAATAGGATTTCGGACTGGAAGAGGGTTAATCGAACGCGGAGTTTGTGGGACCAAATCGTAGTTCTCTGTGCTTCTTTTGGCCATAAAGAAATTATTTGATTACCCATATTTTCGTCTAACATTTGGCCTATGTTATACAATTATAAATAATTATAATATCCATTTTATATAATATATCACGTGCCATTTCATCATTTTAGCAAAATTCATATAAATAGTCTAATTTGTACCAACTGTAATCCCATTTCTCAAGCGAGGGAGGGAGCACTGACAAAATCAATTTATAACTTCGAATTATCATTGAAAGTGGAGTACCAAAATCTCTCCACAAGGTGTTAAAAACACGACATAAAACAGCAAGCAAGAGTCTAATACAAGAAACTGGATGAAATTCCCTATAATTATTCAGGGAAGCCACTCTTGAATGAGAACTAACCAATCAAGAATATAAACATTTAATTGGCGAGGCTTGCTGACTTGCTATGTTGTCCAGTAAGAAAAATGGCTATGGTGGGTTCTGTGAACTGAGGTTCTGCGATTTCGAAACCATCCCGACCATAGATGGAGTCTCATATCCCACAGATCCAAGATTCCCCGAGTCACCCCGGGTCGTGGCTCTCTGCAAAGACTGTGAGCTTATACCTGACAGCACGTAAGAACGGCCTGTACGCTTGTATATCTCCACGTTTGCCATTCTTTCTCTAATTTCCGTTAGTTCACATTGAAGCCAACTGCAGAGGCTGTCACCGGCTTGTGCTGACGCAGAAGAAAGTAGAGCCGACATCCTGTTGCTTAGCACGGCCTGAGCACCACTAAAATTTCCTGTATCGGCCATTTCTCGCGCCTCTGAGATACCATCGGCCACCCACAAGCGACTCCGCTGGCGATCCACCTCCAGACTTAATATGTTCTCAGCCAGAGACAGCGCCTTTGGTCGGGATACCTCAACCATCACGCCCTCCACCTGCATCATTACCTTTGACACGGTATCTTTAAAAGAACATGTAAATTTCAAAAGTGACATTCTTTTTACCCACTCTTCTCCTTCCAAAACTGGCCACGGTGGAATCGATAAATTGACAAGAAACTCTTTTTCCTCATCAGCATACATGTCTCCTATGTGTACTAGACCTGTCAGTCCACCCTCAGAAATTTCCCTCGCATACCTCCCAGATGAAATCGATTTAATTCTCACTCCACTGGATGCTGATGAGACAGTAAGCTGAAGTTCCTGAGCAGATACACTCAGGAGACCACCAATACATCTAGCGAAAGCTTCTCGCATAGTGTCGACTGTTTCGATAAAGGAAAATGTGCCACCTGATGCATCAGATATGCCATTCATAGCTGAAGAATCATGATCTGCACCAAACCCAAATGTGTGGATGGGGAAAATAGGTTGGCTGCCATCATTTACGGGCTCTCCATTTTGAGAAAAAATGGAAGCAGACAACATGTTCAAAAATGAAGTTGCAGTCGAGGAATTGTGGTTCTTTCGACCACGAATTATAGTTTCACCGTTGTATGTATCTTTTCCATCAGATAAGAGAATGATGCTTGAAACTGAATTTCTCATGCGCCTTTCGTTGAGAACTCGGATCCCTTTTTTTAGACCCTCCACGATATTCGTTCCACCAAGTGCATCTAGAGAACTGACAGCCTGTTTGGCAACTTCACGGCCCGTATCAGTCATCCTAAGCAGAGGGAAAATTCTGTTAGCACTGGATGAAAAGGAAACGAGAGAAAGCCGGTCACCAGGCCCTAAGTTTTCAATGATAAAATAAACAGCATCCTTCATAAGGACCAGCTTTGCACCGCCCATGCTGCCACTAACATCAAGAACCATAACAAGATCAATAGACGCACGGTCCAGTTGATGTGTGGCATCTAAACGTGGCGGTGCCCGCACACTAACAAGAACTGCAAAGTCAGATACTGACTCTGCAGCAGCAACAGCGGGGTATTCGGGGAAGGCCTTAATGACTAAATTACTCGAGGGAGCACAAGCATGTTCAACTGCTGGTGTTGAATCTGTGCAGATGACAGGAAGGGGTTCATCATCCGAATAGCGAGAGGGCTCAGGCTGTGCACGAGGATAGTTGTGATTTTCAAATGGGGCCTGAGGTGGTGAGACTTGGACTTGGCCATGTGTGTTATGGTTGGCATTAGTGTTGATAGCAGGAAGTTGGGATGGGATTTCTTTCCATTTCGAGCGGCAAATGGGACAAAGATGATTCCCATGCTTGACACTGCTAGAGATACAGCTGAAGTGGAAGGAGTGTGAGCATTCAGCTGTGAAAATGGCCTGGCCCCGCCCCATTTTCACTATCCCCAAACATATAGCACAAATCTTCTGTGATCAAGAGAGCATTAACAAAATCAATGAACAGTTTCAAGTTCAAATCAGAGTTAAACACAAGTGGGTATAGAGTGACTTATCTGTAAACTTCACCATAAAATAACATTTATCTAAGCCTACTAGTACACTTAATTTACTAACCAAATTTTAACCAAACATAAAATCAAGATATTCAAATATTCAAGGCAAATAACAAAGGATGGAATTTCATCACTACTGTATTTTTCGAGGAAGGTTTAAGGTGTGCGTAAAGAACTCATCCTAGAGACATGCTATAAAAATTCCACCCCATCCCAAATAAATCGCATCCTAGAAAGACCCAAGCTTTAACGATGTTCAAAAAGTATAAAGCTAACATGTTAAATACATATACTTTTTTAAAAAATATCGTCTCAACCAAAGTCAAATAAAAATTCAATCACTAGTACGAGTTTTCAGAAGGTACTTTTTGACTAAAAATTCTTTTCCAGTACAAGTCGGAATTCTTTTCTTTATCTATAAATATAATAAGTGAATCTGCAACAGTGACGCCACTGTGTACGATGATATTTTATTTTATCCACCCCACCGAGAAACGTGACGAAACACAACACATCAATTACCAAATTTACCCTTCCAAGCAGCACACCAAAAGGCCAAAAGGCAAAACTATACGCAAAGTCGAGGGGCGTTTGTGGCAAAGCGAAAATTCATGCATTTTGTTTCGCATTGGATTCAGTTAGAAAACAGGCAAAATCACTCGCAGATCTCTCGAGACCACAGCTGTCATTCTCGATTACGTACTTCTCTCAGGCAGGCGAGGAAAAAAACAAAAACCACCGCGATAATTAGTTACGCCGGCGCCGGGAAATCGCGGAATCCTAGAATCGGAAGGAAGAATAATAATAACAATAAAAGGAGAAATCAATGCAGCGAATTAAACGGACCTTTGACGAAGAGCTGATGCTGAGGCTGCGGGAGAGGCGGGAGGAAAAGGATGAGGATGAGGTTGAGGAGGTGGGCGGCCGAGATTTCGACTGATCGGGAACGGGTGGCGGAAGATTACAAGAAGGCGGCGCCGCGGCTGAGGTGGCGTTCACTGACAGCATCTTCTTCAATTTGCTCCACTTCCCAGACATGGTTTACGCACGCGAATGGAAAGAATTTGGGAATCTGATTTGTCTTACGTTTTTATATATAGAATATAATTAATTAATGGGGAAGCTATCCATTTTATATTGATTTTTACAAAATATTATTCATCCGTCCTAAATATTGTCCACATTTTCTTTTTTGTTTGTTTCAAATATATAGTCATACACCATATTTAATAATACTTTTTTACACTTCTTTACTAGCATACCCCTAATAACTACACCTTAAAAATTGTGCAATCATTTTTTAATACATTAAATAGGGATAAAATAAAAAGTTTATATAAAATTTATTTTCCCAATACATTTTTTTTTAATTCGTGTGAAAACTAAAACAAGTCAACATATATGAAACGGAGGGAGTACATGTTATTTTGTATTTAATGCTAAGAATATCCTAATTTTATTTATTATTAAATATTTTTAAAAATACACTATTATTGTGTATTCACAGATGTTATTCTATTATTATTATATATCTATTTATTAAAGTTGATATATTATTAAAGTTTGAGAGCTTAAAGTAAATTTTTATATTCTGATAAATAAAAAGTGTACTTTTCTTAAATTTAAAAACCTTATTACATATTTATTTAATAAATATTTATTTACAAATATTATATTTAAATATATTATATGTTTGTTTTTATCTATATTTTTTAATTTTTTTTAAAAAAATATTGCCGTAAAATAGAAAAATTAGTATCATAAACTTTTTTTATTATTATAATAATATAATCTATGAACTTTTTACACAAAAAAATAAAAAACTTTAGTATGATTTTCCCAAAAATCATGGGATTTTATTGGTGAGGAATGAGGATATCAGTGCTGCTGTTCTGAGTTAGTCTATGCTACACCGAAAGTGTTTCTCCCCCTATTTTAATATCATTAGATCACGTGAGACCCATATATTTTTATGAAAATTGACATATGTCTTGATGATTCAATTGTTAATATTTGACCACATCATGGGAAGAAAAGTACTCCATGTGCAGCATAAAATAATCACGTTGTTCTTCACATCTTAAATGATAAAGGTGACGTCTCAACCTGGAACTCTACTTTGGTTACGTTTATTCCTAAAATTACTAATTCAACCTCTCCCAAATATTTTAGACCAATCAGTCAATGTAACACGTGTTATAAAATTGTAGCAAGAGCCATTTCGAACATGCTTAGAGGTGTTCTTCCTAGAATTATTGTTCTCGGCAGACGGCAAGGAAATTCTTATAAATTCGGTACTCCAAGCTATCCCGAATTACGCCATGTCTTGTTTTAAAATCCCGGTATCACTGTGTAATGAAGTTGAACAATTATGCGCAATATTCCGGTGGAAATCGTCAGGTGATCGAAATGGGATTACATTGGGCATCTTGGGATAAACTGTGTAAACCGAAGCAGCTTGAGAGGATTGGGTTTCAACAATTAGTGGAATTTAATAAAGGTCTGTTAGCCAAGCAAGTGTGACGTATTATCCAATTCCCGGAATCCTTAGTAGCTCGCATGCTTAAGTGGAGGTATTTCAAATCAATGGATACTCCCAAGTGTTACAACCCATCGTCTATTTGGCAATCAATGTTGTGGAGCCGTGATTTAATTGCTAAAGGGATTCGGTGGCGGGTTGGTACTTGGAGAAATTTTTTAGCATTCAAAGATGTTTGGATTACGGGGTCTAACTTCAGCTTGCAGCTCAAGATTTTCTGAGATTAATCAACAGCAAGTGGCAGATTTCATTAGGGAAGATGGCCAGTGGGATAAAAAGGGTATATACTCTGTGAAGACTGGTTATTTGCTGGAAATGGGACTATTGAATCCGCACCCTTACCAATCTTCGATCTCTATGAGAAAGTGGTGGAACAAAATATGGAATCTCAATCTACCACCTAAAGTGAAAGTATTTATTTGGAAAGCTGCATGTAATTTCATACCGACGGATGAATCTGGCTTCGCATCATGTTCCAGTCTCAGGTGCGTGTTTATTTTGCAATCATCATTCGGATTCAACGTGTCATGCTATTTATTTCTGCAAAATTTCTCGACAAGTTTGAAAGGATAGTAGTTTTTGAAGATTGATTCGAGTTCATGTTGGAATATCTTTCTTGGACTTACTATTTAGTGTATCTCTCTGTTTGTCGGTGGAAGAGTTGGTGTTGTTTTGTGTTATGTCTTGGGCGGTATGGAGAGAGATCTGTCGTAAACATGACAAGGTTTTATTGTCTCAGCCTCTTGGTGTAAGTTGGGTACAACCTCTCATTTCAGAATTCAAATTTGTTAATCAAACTCAGCGCATCCCTGTTCTTGAACCAAGATCTTTTTCTCGATGGGTGGCCCCTCAATCCGGGCAACTTAGATTGGATGTGGATGCGGGTTTTGATGATTGTAGGGGTTGTTATTCCATAGGAGTGATTATCAGAGATGGCGCTGGTGAATTAGTAGCATCAACTTCCTACCTAATTCGTAATCCGGGCTCGGTGTTAAGAGGTGAGCTACGGGCTGTTTTGTGTGGAATGGAATTGGTGTTGCGCTGCTCCCTAAAAAACATATGAGGTTTTAGGACCTGAAGGAGTGTTGGTCTTGGCCATTAAAGATTTGTTGACGGAGGACGTTTTTCTGGGCTTCAAACATATGTACCGGCAAGCTAATTCGTCCTAGCACTTTGGTGTTTTTTCGTAGATTTCCCATCTTGGTTACGTGACATTATAATTAAAGATTTGGTTGTTTAATGTAGTACCTATTAGCCCATAAAAAAATTAAAAAAATATATATATGTATAATAAAAATAAGGGAACTTTATTAATTTAAAAAATATGAAATTTTTATTTTTTTAAAAAATCGATTAAATATCTACTATGCACAAAATATTATAAATGCAAACTCTGCTACCAGGGCCGTATAATAAATAAGGCCCAATTTCTTAGAGGTGTGTGGGAAAAAAATCTATTTATTTCCAAGACTTTTTTCCTCACAACTCACAAGGCCCAACACAAAATCCAAAAAACAAATTGTTTTTAGCTAGGTGGGTTACTTTTAGGTATACCTTTAGATATGTTTGATTTTATTGTTCAATTATAATAAAAAAATTTGACTATTATTTGCTGTATAGTTTTTTATATTGTCTTAATTGATGTATTGATTTAATTAAAAAAATTGTTATAAAATTAAAAGGACGTGAAAGATTCGAAAATGGTTAACATCCACCTGTCTGCTGCTCCCAAGTTACCGGTGACTTGTGTATATTAAGCACACGAGTTAGAGAACTATTATAAAAAGTAATTACACGTACTTTTTATTTTGTCTGTTTAAATTTCTAAATAAATATTAAAAAATATATAATACTAAAAATAAATTTATCATGTACACGCAAATCGACTCGAAGTAAAAATTATTCAACGACTATATATTATAAATATTAAAAATAATATATATTTCTGCAAATTTTCGCGTGTGCTTTTATGTATTAGTGAGCTACTTATTAAGTAAAAACGGTCCAATAAGCGAGGTGATTTATCATTCATCTGATATAACATTTTTTAAAAAAAATCACAAAAAATTATGTTAGTTTTGTGAAATGAATATGTTAAACATAAAAAAAAATTTAAAAATATATCTTTTCTATTTTATTAAAGTTGAGGGGTTGGTATGTTGGTAATTTGGTATGACCAACCCCTTTGTTTTTACCTTTTAATTAATATATATTTAATTACCAAAATACCATTTATTTTTGTCCAATTATAACTACTAATTTAGAAAAATACAACTTTTATAAAATTAATTTACTCATATACCAAAAAACACTTTTTAAAATTAATTTTTATTTTTATTTTTGATTTTTCGTAAAAAACGGACTGCATAAGCACGCAATGCGTGCACGCGAATACTAGTTTTTATAATAAATAAATATAGATGTGAGAGAGACCTATTCTAAAATATACATGTATGTTATTGCTTGAAATTGAAAGATTGGAGGTTCATGGATTTGGTCCAAACAGTTGGGATAGATTTGATATAGAAATGGACCAAAATCCTTTTATCCAAACATCATATTCAAACTGGGTTTGTTGGAAAAGATTTGATAGCGATAAAACAGATGTCATCTTAAAAAATTGGATGACATTTATGATCGAAGTGGTTAGAAATCCAAGATTTCAAATACCATCAAATTATGATAAAATACTGATATAGAATCCACGTTCTTATGTTCCAGCAACCAAATCAGATTAAGCCCGCAATCACCCACAACATTCTTCCTAAAATTGGCCTATTTATTGCTTTGGAAACAGTAGTGAAAAGAAAATTAGCATGGACCATAAAAAAACTTTTGCACAAAACCAAGTCTAGTTTAGTGATTCACCAAATTCAAATTGCAAATCATCGTCGTACAACAGATAACTCACCATCTTGAGTTAAATGCTAAAGAGGATACAGAAGGGACATTTATTCTACACCAATTTTGCCCACAAGAATGAGGCCTACACAGTCATTCACTACAAATCATGAATTTGAACTCGATGGTTAGAGGGAAGAAATGCAGATTAAGAGAAACAAAACACCAAACTCGAACCAGAAAACGAAGAAAAATGCAACGATCCTACCAAAACCAATCAAGAACACTCAATAATCCCCGGGATTATCAGCTTCAGCATCGGGAGTCTCGAGTATCTCCTGTTCAGCTTCCTGCACTTCTTTCTCCGTCTTCCTGCCTTTCTTCGATTTGTAATACACGCTCATGAATGTACCAACGGCGCTGTACTTCTTCCTGCAATGCTCATAAAGACCTGCATCAAACATTCTCCAGAAGCTCTTCTCGCTGAGCTCAGAAACAGCATATTGAGGCTGGAAGCCATGGTTTTCAATCAACCAGTCCTCCATTTTACGAACTGCTCCAGCTCCATCAAATTCTTCACCCCTTAGGACAGGTCCCGGAGCATAGTAGACTCCAACATCAGTATACATTTGAGCGTAATGCGTGTCACCTTGCCTGTGCTGTTGCTCAAATCCTGGTTCTGGATACACCATGGTTTTAACAGGCAGCTTGAACAGTCTGTGAGGACAGAGCCAGAGGGGATACAGCTGAAAAGAGGAGCCTTCAGTATACATAATAATCACATGACATAGTTTCTTTTAATTGTGATCATGATGCGACTTGAAATCAAGGCGATGATCAAGGGATCTCATCTCTCCTCAAAAGGCATTCAGTCGAAAGTTTTATCCTTTTAGGTTGGATTCGATGATTTTTAAGAGGTACATTTACACGAGGATGGTGCATCTTTAACTCTCTCGATCAATCACACCAAGAAGATTAGCATTGTTACAAGAAAATGTTAAAACAAAGTATATCGTTAAAATAAAAATAACAATCACAAGGAACTATGCTGTGTGGGAATTATAGCATACAAAGAAAAAAAAAAAGCATACCTCCATCTCGCGATGAACCCACTCCAAAGCATCTCCAACCTTATAAAGGGGAACGAGCATATCCTGAATGACGTGCATCTCATGATAGTAGTTCCTAATGGCTTCTCCTTGTGTAGCCTTGAGCAGAGAAACCTTAGGTGGCATCAGCCAACCAAGCAGATATCTGAACCAGCACTGATCTGCAAAAGGAAGGATGAGCTTTCCCTCCCAGTACAAACATCTTGTATGCCTGTGATAATATTCTCTGGTAGGGATATATTCAACGAACTCCCCCTTTTTCAATGCTGTCTCGGCATGCTGGTAAAACCACGGTTTGAACCACCAACCAACACTGTTGATTTTATTTCCCTTCTTCTTTGCTTCTTCTTTGGAAGCATAGTTTCCTGCCATGCACACGGCTTCTGTTGGAGAGTACACCATGGTCTCGACAAAGTCTGGAACCTTGTCAGGATTATCCTGGTCTCCATCCCTGGGTGCAAGGGAATCCATGTAGGCTTGTGCAATCTCCATTAGATTACCCACTACTGGCTTGTATGTTAGCTTCATGTACTCCTTAACAGGTATAAGCTTAATTTCAGCAGCAACAAGAAGTCCAAGTGTCCCCTGAGACCAGGGGATAGCATAGAAAAGATCAGAGTATTCATTGTCTTTTGTAGCTCTAACCAACCGGCCATCTGCCAAAACAATTTCATAAGCCACAACTGTGTCCGAGAACAGGCCATAAAGATGGGAGCTTCCTTCAATCCCGTACCCATTGATCAGACCACCCACAGTCAGATCATCAAGCTCTGCAACAACGGCGAGGGAAAGGTTCATCGGGACAGTGACCCTGGAAATCTGACCCATGTTGACCAAAGGCTCCACTCTAGCAATCATTCGCTCTTTGTCAACGTCAAGAACGTTCCTGAATGAAGAAAGATCAACCTCAAAATGTCGAGCACGCTTATAGTCCACATTGCGCATTCCAACGGCAATCCAAGGTTTCCGGGCTGTGCAGACTAAACCATCCTTCTTGGGGTTCCTCTCCTTGAGGCGTTTAACGACCTTCTTGACATTTTCATCATGCTCTTCCTGGCGCTTCTTGAATGATTTGCACTCAGACCTCACGTCTCCAAGGTAAGTGAGGAAGTACAACGTGAAGGAAATGGGAAGAACGACGAAGATAACAATTATCCATCGGAATTGGACAAAGTAATCCACCCAGATCTTCTTTCTCTTGGGACGTAACGGGGCCTCAAGATCAGACATCGCAAAACAATGAACAGGCCTACAGCATAAAAGAAACAACTGCAGAAGTAAGAAACTCGAGCAAAAACCACATTTGTAATGGTCAATGGCTGCGACAGCTAACAGCGAACCCAAAACTTCAATATAAGGCTTACATAAATATATCTAAAACCCAATAAAATTACAAGAAAAAATCTCCCCCCCCCCCCAAAAAAAAAAAGATGCTAATTAAGCTAACGAAAAATGACGAATAGAAGGTTTCATTAAATGCAGAAAGCAATTGTTTACAATCTCAGATAGAAGTTCCTAACATGAATAAATTTGAGTTTCCAAAGGAGAATCAAACATATAGCTTTTGTTATCACTAATTTTGTTTACAGCTAAAATGTTGAATCAGTAAACAAACAAGACATGGGTGAAAAAGGATCTTCCATTCAACATTAGATTTGAGCACCCACCCAACCACTAACAAAAAAACCCAGCTAATGTTGACTCCGAATGAAGCATAAAACACAGCATCCACAACCAGATCTAAAATCTGAACCGTAAGCAACAATGCATGGATCAAGCAAGAAACATCAAACTTCAAACGCATCAATTAAACATGAACAAATCCAAAACGTGGAAGTAAAAAAAACTCGATCATTCATCACATGAAAACACCAACATTATTTGAGGAAATTTAGCAAGGAAAGCTCGAAGAGAGTAGGAGAGGCATGTACCCGTGTCGGAGAGTGGACTGTGGCGTGACTGTTGAGGAGGCGAGGAGGTTGATATATATTATTTATAAATAATATAATATAATAATTTATAATATTATGATAGCGAAAGGGCATTTAGGTAAATTCAGGGTAGATCTGTTATTTGTTAATATTCAATTTGTTTGGCGCTTTGAATTTTGGTGGATCTATCGGAATGCGTTGATCTCGAGATGACTTTTGTAAAAGATTATTATGAAAAAGGGGAACTCGCTTTTTTTTTAATAAAACAAAAATATACGAAATTTGTTGAGAATTTTTAGTAAAAATTTTTTAGTTTTATTGAAATTTTTTTGACGAAAAAGCTGAAAAATACTTTTTAAAATCTCACTCAAAGACTCATGAGTTTTTTTTATAATTTACCAGTGAGACCTAGGTGCATGTAATGTATGTGTAATATAATAAAAAAATATGTAAAATAAAAAAAATTGAGAAAGATTAAAATTAAATAAATATATGAGATGGAAATAAGCTGATTAACACATTTCTTATAATTTTTTTACTAAAAAATATTTATTATAATTTTTATATTAGAGATGATAATAAATTTTAATTTAAACATGTTTGATCTTTAACAACATATGTTATTTGATGTTGACATCAAATTGATCAACCAAATCAATATACAGTACATATACTATAAGTAAAGGGTTTATAGTAATAGTTTTGATATTTTGAAATGTTTTTTTATAAACCAAAAAAAAATACTAATTTCTCAAACTACAAAACTATTTTATTTTAATAAAAAATAATAATAAAACCTATTTTTACTAAATATATATCTTATCTAAAACTATCATATCCTAAATCCTAATGAATTATATTTTTGAATTTTGAAATTTTTTTTAGAAACGAAAAATACTCATTTCTCAAACTACAAAACTATTTTATTTTAATTTAATAAATAATAATAATAAAACCTATTTTTACTAAATATATATCTTATCTAAAACTATCATATCCCAAATCCTAATGAATTGTATTTTTGAATTTTGAAATGTTGTTCAAGTTGGTGGTGTGAGTCTGTGAGAGGTGGGAATTTTTTACATAAACTGTAGATCACGGATAATGCATCTAAGAGTGAAAATGTATCAATATATGTGGGGTTCACACAAAAAAGTGGACCTCATATGTATTGTTAACTCTCCATTTTATATGTTTTTTGGGACAATGCTGTATAGGTAGGATTGAATTTATCGAGTAGGTGACCGATTGATCAATAATTATAAATTCAACCCCTCTGCTAATATTTTTTCGAGCAATTCTGTCATACATGATTAGTCAAATACGGTTTACATGACTAATATAATTTGTAGGTTATTACGTTAAATCGAGATTTTTTTGAAAAACCGTTGCATATGCTTTGAAAACGGATTTTAAAGATAATATTACCTTACAATTTTACCAAAAAAAGCACCAACATCGGATGAATTTAAAAATTACTCCAATGGCACCTCTAAGTGGGGATCTGAACATATGTCGAATCTAATATTTTATGTGTATATATATATACACATACCCGTAGATGGATCAATAGATACTTCAATTATACATAACCAATAAGAGAAAAGTTGAGCAACAAAGAAAACAGTTACATGAATCACATGTTAATCAAAATAATCTTTGACTTGGAGATAATAATCTATATGTCACACTATCTTATTCAAAAGCAGCCAACGTTTCGATATTCAAATTGTATAAATGATTAAAATTATAAATTCAACCCCCTATTGATATTTTTTCGAGCAATTCTGTCGCACATGATTAGTCAAATACGGTTTACATGACTAATATTTTGTAGGTTATTACTTTAAATCAAGATTTTTTTTTTGAAAAACTTTTGCATATGCTTTGAAAACGGATTTTAAAGATAATATTACCTTACAGTTTTATCAAAAAAAACACCAACATCGGATGGATTTTAAAAATTACCTAATGACACCCCTAAGTGGGGATCTGAACAGATGTCGAATCTAATATTTTATGTGTATATATATATATATACACATATCGGTAGATGGAGCAATAGATACTTCAATTATACATAACCAATAAGAGAAAAGTTGAGCAACAAAGAAAACAGTTACATGAATCACATGCTAATCAAAATAATATTTGACTTGAAGATAATAATTTACATGTCACACTATCTTATTCAGAAGCAGCCAACGTTTCGATATTCAAATTGTATATATGATTAAAATTATAAATTCAACCCCCCTACTAATATTTTTTCGAGCAATTATGTCGCACATGATTAGTCAAATACGATTTACATGACTAATATAATTTGTAGATTATTACGTTAAATCGCGTTTTTTTGTTTTGAAAAACCGTTGCATATGCTTTGAAAACGGATTTTAAAGATAATATTACCTTACAATTTTACCAAAAAAGCACCAACATTGGATGGATTTTAAAAATTACCCCAATGACACTCCTAGTGAGGATCTGAACAGATGTCGAATATAATATTTTATGTGTATATATATACACATACCCGTAGATGAAGCAATAGATACTTCAATTATACATAACCAATAAGAGAAAAGTTGAGCAACAAAGAAAACAGTTACATGAATCACATGCTAATCAAAATAATCTTTGACTTGAAGATAATAATCTACGTGTCACACTATCTTATTCAAAAGCATCCAACGTTTCGATATTCAAATTGTATAAATGATTAAAATTATAAATTAACATAATTCTGTTTGGATGAGTATTTTAAAAATATTTTTTTAGTGTTTTATAAATAAAAAATACTTAAAATATGTGTTTTGATAAGTTTTTTATTTTTTAAGGAGTGTTCTGCAATTATAATGGAATAAAATGATGGAAATCAAAATACATTACTTCTGAAATGCAAAAATATTTTTATAAAGTAATTGTTCAAATACATCTTTATTTTTAAAGTAAATTTTAAAACATTCATTTTAAAAAAACACTTATATAAATATTTTTTAAAGTACGTGTCGAAATGAATTTTTGTGTTGACAGATCAAACCAAATATTTTTATGCTGAGATATTTGTTTTAAAAATATTGTATGTCAGGTTTATTTTATTTTTTTTGTTTTTAAATGGTGATGCATGCCATCGAATGAGAACAAGGAAATCTGGAAATGGATCCCACAAGGGATACGTGGCCTTGCTGGCGGTCACGTTGTGTGGCAGTTGGCTGCACGTGCTTTTGATTCTAAATGTCCTTTTCTGCCAACAGTATGCTTTTAGATATTTATTATTCACAAACAAAACTACTTGTACACCACACTTTCCTATATATCATTCATGTCCATGTCGCCACAAAAACAGGGAGTTTCTATTGAAATTCAGTATTATAATTATTGAATAGTTCATATGTAACATTAATTTCAAAAAGTGAACGATAGATTAGAAAATTCTAGAAGATGATATTTCTGGAAAGACGATAAATGATTTCATTTCATTTTGAAGAATAAACAATTACAATCAAATATATTTAAGGATTCTTGCGTCTAATAAGCCAATGACAAATGGTAAAGAAATCGTAACAAACTAACAATCAAATATTTCTTCTTAGATAATGAAAATCTTTCCACTATGCTTTGCTAGGTTAAGCACCGCTATACACTTTTGGGAGTTACTTTTGGACCTTTTATTGTTTCCTTAACTTGCCCCTTAAGCTGTGTGGGTTGAAAAACAACACTACTGAGCTTTTTACGGAGTCAAACTTCGATATTCGGCTTCAGCACTTGCAAGGGCGACCTCGTCTCAGGGCGGGCAGGGCCCTTTCCCAGGGCCCCACCCTCGGTGTGCTCCCCAATCTATTAAATAAATCATTATATATAATGTAATACTATTAATAATGTTAAATCATTTAAAAAAATTATATTATAATTATTATTATTTAAAAATTCAAAGAATATCATGCATAGTTACAACAAAATTGTCCCTTAAACAAATATGTTCAATCTCCGCTATGATTATTATCTCTCATTCTGATGTTTTTTTGTTTTCGACTATCGCTGGTCCTCATTTCTTCCGTGATCATCAACGTTTCTAACATCGAGTTGTTACCTTGAGTTGTTCGAGTGATTTATTCCAGTCGCACTAAAATTTGACTTATATTAGTTGTTCAATTTAATTGGATTTCATGTTAGATGCTCATAAAACACACAGTACGCCAAAAATACGGACCACACCCACACAAAAACACACACTACACACAAACTTACACACACACTGACACACACACACATGACACACACAAACACATATTCTGCACACACACACATCGCACACACACAGTACACATACTAAAACATGTACTGTTCATGCATACATACAGTATACGTGAACAGTAGTGTATACCTGCTGTATTTTCTCAACAAAATCCACTTTTACACCTTAAAACACACACACAATCCTTCAAACTTTCATATACATATATATCCTTCAAGAAAACTCTTTCTATCAACCAAATCACATCAAATACACTTTGAAAAATATATGACAATATCCACAAGTCAAAGAACGGATTATAACTTGACTTTAATCGAAGAACGATTGATCTGGAAAGCGTTTTCTTGGATCTGAAATTGACCGAAACACGATCAGATCACCAAAACTCAAGCTGGAAGAAGAACCCTAGCCCATTTTCTCACGTCTTTCTCTCCCACTCGTTCGTTTATGTCTCTTACGTCTGATTAGGAGTGCAAACGAAATGAATTGAGTCGAATAATGGTAAAATTTTAAGGTTAAAATTCGGCTTGATATAAGTATATTCGAGTTCGAGCTCGATTCGAAGTTCGATCATTTCAAATATTTTGGCTCGAGCTCGGCTCAAAATAAATTTCGAGTTGAGTTCGGATCGAAATATTCGAACCTATTCGTGAACTATTGCTCGGATATTATGGTTCGAAAAGCTCGAAATATTCGAAAATGTTCAAAACGTATATATATTTATTATATAATTATATTATATTAATTAAATATTAAGGCTCACGAATTATTCGTGAACTATCGAACTAAATAATTTTGACTCGAGCTCGGCTCGAAAAAAAGTTTGAACGTGTTCGAATTCGACTCGAGTTCGATAAGTTCGAATACGAATCAAATATTTATAGAGTCGGCTCAAAAAACTCACGAACATGTTCGATTCATTTGCACCCCTACGTTGTTGGAACACGCGTTCTCTGATCACACGGATGTGATACCCAGAGCAGCGGAAGTTTAAAAATTTTATTTTTTCGATATGAAACGATTCCATATCGTGGGTATCAAATCCTAACGATTAAAATCTTGCAAGTAAAAATATAAATTCACAATTAAATATTTTTACCTCTTCAAGCTAAGACTTGATTATGGACTCCAACATAATTTAATCTGCTCTTCTTGTAAATCCCGAGAACCGATGACTTGCTCGATCAATCTCCGAAATTAGGTCCACGAATAGAAAATAGAAACCCTCTGATTGATTGTACTAGAAATCAATCAGATGTTTATCGTAGAGAATAAACAGATTTGATCTGTTAATTCAGAAAGTAATTTTTCACAAAAATTACAGCCTGAATTATCTCAAAAAGGAGAAGATAATTTCGAAAATTCCCTTAGAATATTATAAGTGATTTTCGAAAATTTCAAGGATGGAATGCATGCAATTTCAAACACTAAACCTATATTTATAGATAATTTCTATACTAGATTAAGTTATAATTATATTAGGACTCTAACTCCTTAGGGCCCATAATCCATAACTTAAGCCCAACAAGCCAAGCCTGTTATTATAGAAATTAATATAAAATTCATCATGACTCCGATTGATAAACTGATTTCACCAATGTGCACAAAAACCATTTCTGCATCTTTTAAAGTCAAGATAATTTTTCTGAATCCGAATTCAGTGATTTCCAAAAATGCCCATCCCTATGTCATTTTAGAAAATTCCACTGCCTTTAGTTAAGAAGTCCAACTTCTCTTTCATTAAATTTAACTCTTTAAATTTAACTATCTCAACGGGGTTTAGTAATCCATTACTTGTGTGACCCTCAATGGTTCAGGGATACAGCTAGCCGTGGGCTCACAACTCCTTGTGACTCGGAACAATGATTTCCGACTTGCCCAATGAATCATGATAAGAGCGTCTAGCAACATCGCCCCATGATTCCCTAGGTATCACTGATAGTGCCTCCAAGAACCAGTAGGTTTTGGTTAGCGTACAGTACGGTCCCTTCATCCATATATCCCGATCGAATCAACAATCATTGGTACATCGAGAGTCGTTCGAGATTCGATAACTATGCAATGCATCTTGAAGATCAAATAGTGACATCGCATGTGCTACTAGGAAACCATTTCTTAAAGCACATCATGTACTCTGGCCAGAGATTTGTCACACTAATATCTCCTCAGATCGCATAGGATATCCACACTCGCAAGTATGTGGTGAATCCTTGACAACAAAGCATCGACTCCTATATGTGTCGTAACTGTACCCAATCCCGACACCTGATGACCCCAATAGAGTCGGTAAACGAGTCAAAATACAGTACTAGCATATAGAGTCTCAATGATGTTTCAAGTAGTAAGGACTAATGGTGTACAACCAAAACCGCGGACTTATCCACTCAAATAATAATAACCACTTGGAAAGTTCGAATAGGGTAGTTCGATCATTCATCATATGAATATCCATTTGCATGCTTTGAACATCTCCATGTCCATTACCAATGAAACGTGGTACTTGGCATCACAAATGCTAGTCTCAATCTCGAGCGATCCTTATCCTTATTAGCGGACGGCTCAATTGACTAGGAACTGTTTAGAATATACAGTAACTATAAGATGTGTTTCATAATAGTGATCTCTCTTTATTCACCATCTAATCTTACTTACACTATAGTATATTCAAGGTTTTATCAAAACAACAATAGTATATCACAATATAACAATATGAAGAAAGACAAAGAAAATGCCATTAATGAATGTAAATTATATTAAACAAAGATTGTTTATACATAGAGTCATAAAATCCCTTAGCACAAGGTGGCTAACCGGGCACCCACTCTTTCATATGTCTGATTCCCTTTTTTTTATGTGAGACCTCGTTTCTAATCAACTAATATCAGACAACAAGTGATAAGTAAACAAGAAACCAATAATATATATATTTTTTTTAATAAAAGAAGGCTCGCGCGCCCATGCCTAAGCTCCGCTAAAACCAGCGCGCCCGCGCCTAAGGCAGCGCGCCCGCGCTCTAAGTAAGAGTGCCCGCGCCCATACCTCGCAAAGAGGCCGCGCGCCCGCGCCGTCCTCTCGCCCAGAAGAGTTAAGGCACCGAAATAAACTCAATCAAAACCTAAACACTTGCATTAAAAGTATTTGACATGCCAATAACAATACAAGTAAGGTTTAGGGAAGAGAAACATTCAATACGGTAGTACCTACATCGATTCTTGCTTACAAAACAATAACGAGAAGTTCGAATGACTAAACATGTTCGCAAAACATAACTAGGTTGACATGCTGATTCGACTTCTAAACGAGTCTCACTTCTATCCCTTGCTCTTGACGCTAACCAGGTCTATTCTGACTTGATCTTGCTCTTCCTATTGCCAAGTACACATACAAAACAAAGCAACAACCGGATAAACCGGTGAGAAAGATAATCCCAGTAAAAGCAACATATCAAGTAATACAACAATAAACATGCTTTCAAGACAACAACACAATCAATAACAACGTAATGAAATGCATGTCTTTAAACTGGGATATCAAATTTGATAAACGAATGATTGCTGCTGTGCTTTTGGGATCCCGAGGATGAGATCATGGGACGACTCACCGACTCTCCCGGTCGAGGTGGTGCCACATATCTCACTCCTCTAGACTTTGAGCAACCATAATGAGTATGCTAGCACTAGGCGATACGACTACGACCTAGGCCGCTCAATCATAGTTTCCAAACGTCCAAACAAAAAGGGTGGTTCTGCCTGCTGAATCAACGTAGGCTCAAGATGAATGCATAACAGAAACATAAAACATAAGCCACATAGTCAAAAGCAAAATCAATCAACAAGAAACAAGTTCCTCATGCTAGAACAAGTGTAGATGCAATATGTGATTTGAAAGGGAAACTCGAGAACCAACTGTCCCGAGTATGCTATCCTGCTACGATGACTGCTTTTACCTTTCAATGTCGTAGATCCAACTTCGGACAAGCTACAACAAAAGATTGTATCAACAACTATACAACCTAAACAACAAACAACGGTTCAAGGAAATCTCTTTACCGTTCTTCGTCCAACTCTCGACGAACAATGCTGCTAACACAGGGCTCGACAAAACTACAACGAATCTGTACGAATACAAGAGTTGATCAACAACCATGATCACTCACAAGCCAAAGCTTCAATCAATACAAAAATGGTTCGAAATCTCCAAAACTCAAATCGACGGCATAACGGCTATAAACTGAACAAATCGGAAACGCAGACAGCAGTTCAATACCGATATCACCTCATATCAATGCCCAAAACAACAATAAAAAAGCAAACCCATCAATCTCAAAATCCACATTTTCGAAAATGGCTTCCAAAAATCATAACAAATCCGAACGTCGCTCTAATTCAAAACCGATAGATAATAAACGATCAAAACTCTGTATAGAACAACATACTCGAATCTCGAACGATTCTAACAACATCCAAAAACTAGAATGCATCTGATCGTAGAAAAACTTACGATATAACGGAGCTCTCGCTGCAGTGATCGCTAAACTGCCTTCAGAAATAAATTCCAACGGCCGGATCGAGCTCGGACTGAAATCTGGGAGCTTGGAGAAATGTTGGAAGCGTTTCAAAGGAAGGAGACGGCTTGGAGGAGATGAAGAGACTTTTTCAACCAATTTCTAAGAGTAGATAATATATAAAATCCACAATTTACATTTTAGTCCCTGAAAAATCCAATTTTTGCAAAAAGGACCCTGATCAAAATCAAGTCGGCTCGTGAACTCTGTAATCTCCGATTAACTCAAATAAACTCATTTAAAATAAAAATGGGGCATTACAATTCTTCCCCACTAAGAAGAGATTTCGTCCTCGAAATCAACAAGAATCACAACTCATAAGATAAAATAAAGAACTAAAGACAGTAAGAAAAATTCACGTCATCCGAATAACTCCGGAAATCGCTGTCTCATGCCAGATTCTGTCTTCCAAGTCTCTTCCTCGACTCCGTGATGGCTCCACTGCACTTTCACCAACGGAATCAACTTGGTTCTGAGTTGCTTCTCTTTCCAATCAAGGATCTGAATCGGTCGCTCAAAGTAGCCCAGAGTCTTGTCTAACTCGGCTTCGTCAGGCTGAAGAACATGAGAAGGATCTGGATGATACTTTTGCAGCATAGAGACGTGAAAAACGTCGTGAATACCAGATAAAGACGGAGGAAGTGCAAGTCTGTAGGCAAGATCGCCTATCTTCTCGAGAATCTCATACGGCCCAATGAATTTCGGAGATAACTTTCCTCTCTTACCGAATCTGACAGTGCCTCTGAACGGAGAAATCTTCAGAAATACTCGGTCTCCCTGATCAAAACTCAGAGGTCTACGCCTGACATTCGCATACTTCGCCTGTCTATCTTGAGCTGACTTCATTCGGGTCTGAATGATCTTAACCTGCTCTGCCATATCTCTAAGCATCTCCGGTCCCAAATCTGGTGACTCGGACAAATCATCCCAAAACAACAGATATCGGCACTTTCTACCATACAAAGCCTCAAAAGGCGCCATACCGATACTCGCTTGGAAGCTGTTGTTGTATGAAAACTCGACAAGAGGCAAAGAATCCTGCCAACTAGTGTCAAAGTCTAGCACTACCGCTCGCAGCATATCCTCTAACGGCTGGATAGTCCGCTCTGACTGTCCATCGGTCTGAGGATGATAAGCTGTACTCAGATGCAATCGAGTACCAAGTGCCCCCTAAAGACTGTGCCAGAAGTGCGAAGTGAATCTAGGATCTCTGTCTGAAATGATCGACTTCGGCACACCATGCAATCTCACAACATTGCTAACATACAACTCAGCCATCTGATCATGACGATACGTCATCCTGTACGGAATAAAACATGCAGACTTTGTCAATCGGTCTATCACTACCCATATGGCATCGCATCCTCGAATGGATCGTGGTAGCTTCGTGACGAAATCCATGGAAATGTGATCCCACTTCCATTCAGGAATAGATAGACTGTGCAACAGACCTCCTGGTCGCTTCCGTTCTGCTTTAACTTGCTGACAGTTCAAACACCGAGATACGAACCTCGCAACATCTCTCTTCATTCTCTTCCACCAGAACTGGTTCTTCATGTCGTTGTACATCTTACGACCTCCAGGATGAATACTAAACCGACTGCAATGAGCCTCTCGAAGAATACGCTACCTCAACTCCGAAATATCAGACACAACAATATGGTTATTCAGAAACAAAACATCATCTCTAACCTGGAATTCAGACTGATGCCCAGATCTGACTTTCTCTACTGAAACCTAAATGCTCGGCTCAGACTTCTGTGCTTCTCTGATTGCAACAAACAAATCCGGTTCGGCTTGAATAGCAAACACCCTGATAGTCTCCCTATCTGTTTCAAACTCTAAACCAGAAGTACAACAATCATCGATCAACTGAGAAACACCAATAGTAGAAAGAGATAAAGAACAAAGCTTTCGGCTCAAGGCATCTGCAACTGAATTCGACTTTCCCGGATAATACTTGATTTCACAGTCGAAATCCTTCAACAGGTCTAACCATTTTCTCTGTCTCATATTCAGCTCTGCCTGTGAAAACAAGTATTTAAGGCTCTTATGGTCAGAAAAGATCTCAAAAGACGCACCATACAGATAGTGACGCCAGATCTTCAGAGCAAAGACGATCGCAGCTAGTTCAAGATCATGAACTGGATAACGAGTCTCGTGCGGTTTCAGCTGCCTCGATGCATACTCCACCACATGCTTATGCTGCATAAGAATACAACCAAGCCTCGGTTAGAAGCATCACAATAGACTGTGAAACCTCCAGTACCCTTAGGAATAGAAAGAATCAGAGCACTGGTCAGTCTCCTCTTCAGATCAACAAAGCTAGCCTCACAATCTGCAGTCCAGACAAAAGGCGCATTCTTCTGAGTCAGCTGGGTAATAGGCTTGGCAATAGACGAGAAACCCTCGATGAATCGGCGATAATAACCAGCTAAACCCATGAAGCTTCGGATCTCAGGTACTGATGTCGGTCTAGGCCAATTCATAACCGCTTCAATCTTGCAGGGATCGACAGAAATCCCATCTCCAGAAATGATATGACCGAGAAAGACAACTCGATCCAACCAGAATTCACACTTAGACAACTTGACAAATAACTGCTCAACTCGCAAAATCTGCAGTACGGTCCTCAAGTGCTCTGCATGGTCAGTACGGTTCTTCGAGTAGATAAGAATATCATCGATAAAGATAATGACGAACTCAAAATCTGACAGTCCAAGCACAATACAGTCGAATTCTAACAAATTCCCCTCAAAACAAAGTTCACAATTTCTGACTAGTCTGACAGAAACAATTCCTTCACCCAACGGTGAAGTAACAGCTACTATATTAGGCAACAACTCAGTAGGCAAGGCATGCAATAACACAAATTTTTCAGAGATAAAGGAATGGGAAGCACCTGTATCTATCAAAACATGAGCAGAATAACCAAAAATCGAACAGTTACCTGCTATAACATCATCAGGTACTTCCTGAGCCTGATCCTCTGTCAAAGCAAAGATTCGTGCCTGCTGTCTCGGAGGCTGGTTCGCACTAGAGTTACCTCCCTGTCTGTTCTGCTGCTGAGGCTGGAAAGAGTGCACTGCAGAAGACTGCCTCTCGGGTTGAGCTGCAGGTCGAGATGAAATTCCGCTCTGAGCTCTATCTCTGTTACACTGAGGGCACACCTTAGAGAAGTGTCCCGATTGCTGACAGGTGTTACAATTACCAAAGACTCCCACACACTGATCCGGTGAGTGTCTTCCCCCACACTTGCTGCAGTACATGGCTGAAGATCCAGAACTCTGTCCTGAACCGAATTGCTTGGAACCACTGGAACTAGAAGAACTGTTCCCCTGCCTCTTGAACTGTTTACCTCTTGCTTTGTACTGATCTTTTCTGTTTCCCCCACTATTTCCACCTTCATACCTTTGCTGCTGGTTCTGATGCTGAGGTGGCTGATTCTGATACTGAGATGGTGGGTTCTGATACTGCCTCTGTTGCTGAGGTGCTACCTGGTTACCTCGTTGCCTCCACAAGCCTGCTTCTGCTCCCTTTGCGTGATTCATGGCATCCGCAAAGTTGTTAGGCCTGTTGGTGTTTACCAACGTGAAGACGTCGGGGTTCAAACCATTGATGAACTGATCTGCCTTAGCTTCTTCATCTCTGGAAATTAGCGGTGCAAAACGCAACAGACTATCAAACTTAGCCACGTACTCTTCAATGTTCAGATTCCCTTGCCTCAGGTTGGCAAACTCTGCTCCCTTATCTTTGCGATATGAGATAGGGAAAAACCGCTTATAAAATTCAGATTTAAAAAGAGTCCAAGTAACTTCCGTACCTCTACTCTCCATTGCTTTCTTTGTCATGATCCACCAGCTCTTAGCAACCCCACGTAGCTGATGAATGACTAACCTGATTCTGCGGTCATCTGTATAATCAATGGAATCGAACAGCTGATCAATATCATCCAACCAACTCTCGCAGTCAACTATATTTTCTGAACCCATCAATAACGGCGGATTGAACGGCTGAAACCTCTTCAGCAAGGTTTCCATAGGCGTTGCTGAAGCATCCAACTGATCAACTTCAGTGCTAGCTTGCTCAGTCGCAGGGATAATTGGCAGTGTGTTTCTGTTTATCACTCGACGAGGACCCATCTGAATAACAAAGGTTAGGGCACAAGATATCTCAATCGCTACAACCGGTGCCCTTTTACAACCGCTCAGAAAAACCGGATACCAGTCGATAACATAAGCAGTTATATCTCAAGTAGATCATGCTTTATAAAAGTAAATCACATAACCATGTAATTCAGTAATTCTCAACAATAAAGCATGATCGCATGGAATTAATTATACAGAAAAAATAATTCAAACACATGCGATGAGCCAATACACACAGACTCGATCTACCCGCTCACTCTAGTTCAACCAAGAATCTTATACCACTTAATGTGAGACCTCGTTTCTAATCAACTAATATCAGACAACAAGCGATAAGTAAACAAGAAACCAATAATATTTTTTTTTTAATAAAAGAAGGCTCGCGCGCCCGCGCTGACATCAGCGTGCCCGCGCCTAAGCTCCGCTAAAACCAGCGCGCCCGCGCTGATGCTGCACAAAAACTAGCGCGCCCGCGCTCTAAGTAAGAGCGCCCGCGCCCATACCTCGCAAAGAGGCCGCGCGCCCGCGCCGTCCTCTCGCCCAGAAGAGTTAAGGCACCGAAATAAACTCAATCAAAACCTAAACACTTGCATTAAAAGTATTTGACATGCCAATAACAATACAAGTAAGGTTTAGGGAAGAGAAACATTCAATACGGTAGTACCTACATTGATTCTTGCTTACAAAACAATAACAAGAAGTTCGAATGACTAAACATGTTCGCAAAACATAACTAGGTTGACATGCTGATTCGACTTCTAAACGAGTCTCACTTCTATCCCTTGCTCTTGACGCTAACCAGGTATATTCTGACTTGATCCTGCCCTTCCTGTTGCCAAGTACACATACAAAATAAAGCAACAGCCGGATAAACCGGTGAGAAAGATAATCCCAGTAAAAGCAACATATCAAGTAATACAACAATAAACATGCTTTCAAGACAACAACACAATCAATAACAACGTAATGAAATGCATGTCTTTAAACCGGGATATAAAATCTGATAAACGAAGGATTGCTGCTGTGCTTTTGGGATCCCGAGGATGAGATCATGGGACGACTCATCGACTCTCCCAATCGAGGTGGTGCCACATATCTCACTCTTCTAGACTTTGAGCAACTATAATGAGTATGCTAGTAATAGGCGATACGACTACGACCTAGGCCGCTCAATCATAGTTCCCAAACGTCCAAACAAAAAGGACGGTTCTGCCCGCTGAATCAACGTAGGCTCAAGATGAATGCATAACAGAAACATAAAACATAAGCCACATAGTCAAAAGCAAAATCAATCAACAAGACACAAGTTCCTCATGCTAGAACAAGTGTAGATGCAATATGTGATTTGAAAGGGAAACTCGAGAACCAACTGTCCCGAGTATGCTCTTCCGCTACGATGACTGCTTTTACCTTTCAATGTCGTAGATCCAACTCCGGACAAGCTACAACAAAAGATTGTATCAACAACTATAAAACCTAAACAACAAACAACGGTTCAAGGAAATCTCTTTACCGTTCTTCGTCCAACTCTCGACGAACAATGCTGCTAACACAGGGCTCGACAAAACTCCAATGAATCTGTACGAATACAAGAGTTGATCAACAACCATGATCACTCACAAGCCAAAGCTTCAATCAATACAAAAATGGTTCGAAATCTCCAAAACTCAAACCGACGGCATAACGGCTATAAACTGAACAAACCGGAAACGCAGACAGCAGTTCAATACCGATATAACCTCATATCAATGCCCAAAACAACAATAACAAAGCAAACCCATCAATCTCAAAATCCACATTTTCGAAAATGGCTTCCAAAAATCATAAAAATCCGAACGTCGCTCTAATTCAAAACCGACAGATAATAAACGATCAGAATTCTGTATAGAACAACATACTCGAATCTCGAACGATTCTAACAACATCCAAAAACTAGAAAGCATCTGATCGTATAAAAACTTACGATATAACGGAGCTCTCGCTGCAGTGATCGCTAAACTGTCTTCAAAAATAAATTTCAACGGCCGGATCGAGCTCGGACTGAAATCTGGGAGCTTGGAGAAACGTTGGAAGCGTTTCAATGGAGGGAGACGGCTTGGAGGAGATGAAGAGACTTTGTCAACCAAGTTCTAAGAGTAGATAATATATAAAATCCACAATTTGCATTTTAGTCCCTGAAAAATCCAATTTTTGCAAAAAGGACCCTGATCAAAATCAAGTCGGCTCGTGAACTCTGTAATCTCCGATTAACTCAAATAAACTCATTTAAGATAAAAACGGGGTGTTACAATTCTCTCCCACTAAGAAGAGATTTCGTCCTCGAAATCAACAAGAATCACAACTCATAAGATAGAATAAAGAACTAAAGACAGTAAGAAGAACTCACGTCATCCGAATAACTCCGAAAATCGCTGTTTCATGACAGATTCTGTCTCCCAAGTCGCTTCCTCGACTCCGCGATGGCTCCACTGCACTTTCACCAACGAAATCAACTTGGTTCTGAGTTGCTTCTCTTTCCGATCAAGGATCTGAATCGGTCGCTCAAAGTAGCTCAGAGTCTCGTCTAACTCGGTTTCGTCAGGCTGAAGAACATGAGAAGGATCTGGATGATACTTTCGCAGCATAGAGACGTGAAAAACGTCGTGAATACCAGATAAAGACGGAGAAAGTGCAAGTCTGTAGGCAAGATCGCCTATCTTCTCGAGAATCTCGTACGGCCCGATGAATCTCGGAGATAACTTTACTCTCTTACCGAATCTGACAGTGCCTCTGAATGGAGAAATCTTTAGAAAGACTCGGTCTCCCTGATCAAAACTCAGAGGTCTACGCCTGACATTCACATACTTCTCCTGTCTATCTTGAGCTGACTTCATTCGGGTCTGAATGATCTTAACCTGCTCTGCCATATCTCTAAGCATCTCCGGTCCCAAATCTGGTTACTCGGACAAATCATCCCAAAACAACGGAGATCGGCACTTTCTACCATACAAAGCCTCAAAAGGCGCCATACCGATACTCGCTTGGAAGCTGTTGTTGTAAGAAAACTCGACAAGAGGCAAAGAATCCTGCCAACTAGTGCCAAAGTCTAGCACTACCGCTCGCAGCATATCCTCTAACGTCTGGATAGTCCGCTCTGACTGTCCATCGGTCTGAGGATGATAAGCTTTACTCAGATGCAATCGAGTACCAAGTGCCCCCTGAAGACTGTGCCAGAAGTGCGAAGTAAATCTAGGATCTCTGTCTGAAACGATCGACTTCGGCACACCATGCAATCTCACAACATTGCTAACATACAACTCAGTCATCTGATCATGACGATACGTCATCCTGTACGGAATAAAACATGCAGACTTTGTCAATCGGTCGATCACTACCCAAATGGCATCGCATCCTCGAACGGATCGTGGTAGCTTCGTGACGAAATCCATGGAAATGTGATCCCACTTCCATTCAGGAACAGATAAACCGTATAAAACCGACCGAAAAAACCGTACCGTATCACAAAAATAACCGGACCGAACCGTAATAAAATGGTTCGGTTTCGGACCAAAAATTTTGAAAACCGAAACCGAAAAAACCAAACCGTAATAGAGTAAAACCGAACCAAATCGGCCGATGCCCACCCCTAGTTTTATTTGACATTTGTAATTTTGTATATCTCAAACCTGTAATTAACTATTTTTGTGACGCCCGAGGTTGAGGAGGCGGGGAGTGATCGCCGGTGCCAAGAGGTTGCACGGACAATGAGCGGCTCCTGAAAGGCTTCAAGGCGGAGGGAGACATGAATGAACCGGTTCTGCCGGAATGAGAGGGATTCTGAGACTGTGTAGGTATGAGACTGCATAGTTGAGGAGAGTTTAAAAGATTTCATATGTGCTACTCATATCAAGAAGGTGCATCTTCTTTTCGGAAGCTCATCACATAAGAACTCCAAAGTTAAGCGTGCTTGACTTGGGGAAATTATAGGATGAGTGACCCCCTGGGAAGTTTCTCAGGGTGCGTGTGAGTGAGGACAAAAGCACGCTGAAAAGACCCGTCTTGATACAGTGGGGCATTACAAATGGTATCAAAGCCGACCTCTCTTAGTACGGTATGGTTCGGGGACAACCAAGCGGAAGCTGGTGGGCATGTGACACCCGGGGTTGAGGAGGCGGGGAGTGATCGCCGGTGCCAAGAGGTTGCACGGACAATGAGCGGCTCCTGAAAGGCTTCAAGGCGGAGGGAGACATGAATGAACCGATTCTGCCGGAATGAGAGGGATTCTGAGACTGTGTAGGTATGTGATTGCATAGTTGAGGAGAGTTTAAAAGATTTCATATGTGTTACTCATATCAAGAATGTGCATCTTCTTTTCGAAAGCTCATCACATAAGAACTGCAAAGTTAAGCATGCTTGACTTGGGGAAATTATAGGATGAGTGACCCTCTGGGAATTTTCTCAGGGTGAGTGTGAGTGAGGACAAAAGCACGCTGAAAAGACCCGTCTTGATACAGTGGGGCATTACAATTTTAGTTATCAAATTTTTATTTACAGTGTTTTATTTATTCTCTTATGTTGATCCTCTATGGTTTTTTTCTATTTCTCTTTCATAATTTCATGTAAAATTTTAGTTTCTGCCTTTTATCTGCAGATAGGAAAATTGGTAAAAATATAAACTTTAGCAGCATCAATTTTGTTTTACAATAATTGGTTTTTAGTTCAATTTATCTTCATTCTATAATTTTTGTTGAATCTCTTTTACAACTTCATGTAAAATTTTAGTTTCTACTTTTATTTTTTCTCATTTATTTGCAGGTTTTGTGCACTTTCATGTCCTGTATTTTTCTACACTTTTATTATTTCTACTTTATTTGCAGGTTTTGTACACTTTTATGTCCTATTTTTTTCTTCAAGATTATTACTTTTATTAGTCAATTGGTTATATTGAGTATTGACAGTTCATAATCCATCAGTATTAAAATTTCATGATTAAATTGTGTCATGTTTTGAAATTTTTACCCTTGACAATTACTCTAATTTAAGATTTTCTAATGTTATAAGATTGATATATGTCTTACATGAACGAATGTGTTGCATTTTTTTTTATCAAATATAATAATTTAATTACTCAATTGATTACATTGACTTCATTGAACAACGCAAAAAAAAAGTATATTAGTGTATTACGTTACACACACAACGCGTATGCCACTTAGCTACATAAGGTAAATTTAAGATCAATCGTTAACTCAAATATTAATAAAATTCTCTGTTTAATACATTTTCATCATTTTATATTTAACTTTGGAAATTCTATATTTTTATGGTTTTTTAAAAATAACTTATGAATTGATACATGTATTCTAATATAGTAATAAGATAAAAAAAAACATTATGATGAAAATGTATTAATTTCAAATAAATAAAAATTCAATTATAATTTAATATATTTATTTTCATTTCAACTATATATTTTTTTACAAAAGTTTATTAGATGGATTTAAAATTTCATTTTGAAAAATACAAACTTTATCTTATTATTATACTATATTATATTATACATATGTATATATATACATATTAATTTATTCAAATATTATAAAAATTTGGGTCGTAAAATCAAAACAAAAAATGATTTATTAATATAAATTATATGATTGAGAAAATTGATTTTAAAAAATAAAATAAAATTTTGTATATCATCTTGAATAATAACATGTGATTAATTTTGAATTATTTGAGAGATATAAAAAATGGACGATTTTACTCATGTATGTATAATTTAAAGTCAACTGAGTAGTTCTTTCATTTTGCTAATGTTATTAATTCCGTGTTAGACGTTTTAGTAATATATATTGTAATTTATTTAAAAAATTTTACACTATTAATTCTAAAATAATTACTTTTATTTCGTGTTATTAATTATTATTATTCATTTGAATATTACTATTTTTTATTTAGTTTATTATTATAACCAATCATATTATTAATGATTTTGTATTATGAATTTTAAAAATTAAAATAACATGTTTGGTTAGCAAGTTGGTGAATTCACTATTTCAAATATTGGTTTTTCAAAATTTATAAATTTAAAAATAATATAATTAAAAAAGTGCATATTATAAAGTTGGACAAAGAAAAACTTATATTATAAAAAATTTGAGGGTATTTATGTCATTTTAGCTAATAAAAATTGAAAAAATAATGATATATTACATTTCAAGCGCGCGTGCAATAACAATTATTGAATTAAGGATTTTTTAGCTAATTATTTGAAAAGTGGATGACTTGATAGCTAATTATTTTTTTATAGGGGGTTTTATGCTATATTGGTATTTCACAAGGGGCAGAATGCTATTAGCCCCTAATCAATATTTTATCTCTAATTTAAGTTTATAATATTTTTGAATTTGAATAATTTTAATATATTATTATATTTTTAATATGAAAATATATTATTATGATTTTTTTAATATTAATTAAATAAAAAATGATGTATTTTAACTTGTAAGAATAATTTTTTTCTTAAATATTATTAATATAAATTTGAAAAATAATATTAATGATGATTTGTTAATTTTTTAATTTATTTAAATATTTTATTTAATAAAATTTAAATTATATTTAATTTGACGGGTCCAACAGATCTAACCCGAATTGGACCCTCCGAGTCTGCGGGACGAGGCAGGGCAGGTCTCGGATTTTTCCAAACCCGCCCCCGTTGCCATTTTGGTTACGAGACATTATAATTAAAGATTTGGTTGTTTAATGTAGTACCTATTAGCCCATAAAAAAATTTATATATATATATATATATATATGTATAAAAAAAATAAGGGAACTTTATTATTTTAAAAAATATGAAAATTTTATTTTTAAAAAAAATCGATTAAATATCTACTATGCACAAAATATTATAAATGCAAACTCTGCTACCAGGGCCGTATAATAAATAAGGCCCAATTTCTTAGAGGTGTGTGGGAAAAAAATCTATTTATTTCTAAGACTTTTTTCCTCACAACTCACAACGCCCATCACAAAATCCAGAAAACAAATTGTTTTTAGCTAGGTGGATTGCTTTTAGGTATACCTTTAGATATGCTTGATTTTATTGTTAAATTATAAAAAAAATTGACTATTATTTGCTGTATAGTTTTTTATATTGTCTTAATTGATGTATTGATTTAATTAAAAATATTGTTATAAAATTAAAAGGACGTGAAAGATTCGAAAATGGTTAACATCCACCTGTCTGCTGCTCCCAAGTTACCGGTGACTTGTGTATATTAAGCACACGAGTTAGAGAACTATTATAAAAAGTAATTACACGTACTTTTTATTTTGTCTGTTTAAATTTCTAAATAAATATTAAAAAATATATAATACTAAAAATAAATTTATCATGTACACGCAAATCGACTCGAAGTAAAAATTATTCAACGACTATATATTATAAATATTAAAAATAATATATATTTCTGCAAATTTTCGCGTGTGCTTTTATGTATTAGTGAGCTACTTATTAAGTAAAAACGGTCCAATAAGCGAGGTGATTTATCATTCATCTGATATAACATTTTTTAAAAAAAATCACAAAAAATTATGTTAGTTTTGTGAAATGAATATGTTAAACATAAAAAAAAATTTAAAAATATATCTTTTCTATTTTATTAAAGTTGAGGGGTTGGTATGTTGGTAATTTGGTATGACCAACCCCTTTGTTTTTACCTTTTAATTAATATATATTTAATTACCAAAATACCATTTATTTTTGTCCAATTATAACTACTAATTTAGAAAAATACAACTTTTATAAAATTAATTTACTCATATACCAAAAAACACTTTTTAAAATTAATTTTTATTTTTATTTTTGATTTTTCGTAAAAAACGGACTGCATAAGCACGCAATGCGTGCACGCGAATACTAGTTTTTATAATAAATAAATATAGATGTGAGAGAGACCTATTCTAAAATATACATGTATGTTATTGCTTGAAATTGAAAGATTGGAGGTTCATGGATTTGGTCCAAACAGTTGGGATAGATTTGATATAGAAATGGACCAAAATCCTTTTATCCAAACATCATATTCAAAATGGGTTTGTTGGAAAAGATTTGATAGCGATAAAACAGATGTCATCATAAAAAATTGGATGACATTTATGATCGAAGTGGTTAGAAATCCAAGATTTCAAATACCATCAAATTATGATAAAATACTGATATAGAATCCACGTTCTTATGTTCCAGCAACCAAATCAGATTAAGCCCGCAATCACCCACAACATTCTTCCTAAAATTGGCCTATTTATTGCTTTGGAAACAGTAGTGAAAAGAAAATTAGCATGGACCATAAAAAAACTTTTGCACAAAACCAAGTCTAGTTTAGTGATTCACCAAATTCAAATTGCAAATCATCGTCGTACAACAGATAACTCACCATCTTGAGTTAAATGCTAAAGAGGATACAGAAGGGACATTTATTCTACACCAATTTTGCCCACAAGAATGAGGCCTACACAGTCATTCACTACAAATCATGAATTTGAACTCGATGGTTAGAGGGAAGAAATGCAGATTAAGAGAAACAAAACACCAAACTCGAACCAGAAAACGAAGAAAAATGCAACGATCCTACCAAAACCAATCAAGAACACTCAATAATCCCCGGGATTATCAGCTTCAGCATCGGGAGTCTCGAGTATCTCCTGTTCAGCTTCCTGCACTTCTTTCTCCGTCTTCCTGCCTTTCTTCGATTTGTAATACACGCTCATGAATGTACCAACGGCGCTGTACTTCTTCCTGCAATGCTCATAAAGACCTGCATCAAACATTCTCCAGAAGCTCTTCTCGCTGAGCTCAGAAACAGCATATTGAGGCTGGAAGCCATGGTTTTCAATCAACCAGTCCTCCATTTTACGAACTGCTCCAGCTCCATCAAATTCTTCACCCCTTAGGACAGGTCCCGGAGCATAGTAGACTCCAACATCAGTATACATTTGAGCGTAATGCGTGTCACCTTGCCTGTGCTGTTGCTCAAATCCTGGTTCTGGATACACCATGGTTTTAACAGGCAGCTTGAACAGTCTGTGAGGACAGAGCCAGAGGGGATACAGCTGAAAAGAGGAGCCTTCAGTATACATAATAATCACATGACATAGTTTCTTTTAATTGTGATCATGATGCGACTTGAAATCAAGGCGATGATCAAGGGATCTCATCTCTCCTCAAAAGGCATTCAGTCGAAAGTTTTATCCTTTTAGGTTGGATTCGATGATTTTTAAGAGGTACATTTACACGAGGATGGTGCATCTTTAACTCTCTCGATCAATCACACCAAGAAGATTAGCATTGTTACAAGAAGATGTTAAAACAAAGTATATCGTTAAAATAAAAATAACAATCACAAGGAACTATGCTGTGTGGGAATTATAGCATACAAAGAAAAAAAAAAAAGCATACCTCCATCTCGCGATGAACCCACTCCAAAGCATCTCCAACCTTATAAAGGGGAACGAGCATATCCTGAATGACGTGCATCTCATGATAGTAGTTCCTAATGGCTTCTCCTTGTGTAGCCTTGAGCAGAGAAACCTTAGGTGGCATCAGCCAACCAAGCAGATATCTGAACCAGCACTGATCTGCAAAAGGAAGGATGAGCTTTCCCTCCCAGTACAAACATCTTGTATGCCTGTGATAATATTCTCTGGTAGGGATATATTCAACGAACTCCCCCTTTTTCAATGCTGTCTCGGCATGCTGGTAAAACCACGGTTTGAACCACCAACCAACACTGTTGATTTTATTTCCCTTCTTCTTTGCTTCTTCTTTGGAAGCATAGTTTCCTGCCATGCACACGGCTTCTGTTGGAGAGTACACCATGGTCTCGACAAAGTCTGGAACCTTGTCAGGATTATCCTGGTCTCCATCCCTGGGTGCAAGGGAATCCATGTAGGCTTGTGCAATCTCCATTAGATTACCCACTACTGGCTTGTATGTTAGCTTCATGTACTCCTTAACAGGTATAAGCTTAATTTCAGCAGCAACAAGAAGTCCAAGTGTCCCCTGAGACCAGGGGATAGCATAGAAAAGATCAGAGTATTCATTGTCTTTTGTAGCTCTAACAAACCGGCCATCTGCCAAAACAATTTCATAAGCCACAACTGTGTCCGAGAACAGGCCATAAAGATGGGAGCTTCCTTCAATCCCGTACCCATTGATCAGACCACCCACAGTCAGATCATCAAGCTCTGCAACAACGGCGAGGGAAAGGTTCATCGGGACAGTGACCCTGGAAATCTGACCCATGTTGACCAAAGGCTCCACTCTAGCAATCATTCGCTCTTTGTCAACGTCAAGAACGTTCCTGAATGAAGAAAGATCAACCTCAAAATGTCGAGCACGCTTATAGTCCACATTGCGCATTCCAACGGCAATCCAAGGTTTCCGGGCTGTGCAGACTAAACCATCCTTCTTGGGGTTCCTCTCCTTGAGGCGTTTAACGACCTTCTTGACATTTTCATCATGCTCTTCCTGGCGCTTCTTGAATGATTTGCACTCAGACCTCACGTCTCCAAGGTAAGTGAGGAAGTACAACGTGAAGGAAATGGGAAGAACGACGAAGATAACAATTATCCATCGGAATTGGACAAAGTAATCCACCCAGATCTTCTTTCTCTTGGGACGTAACGGGGCCTCAAGATCAGACATCGCAAAACAATGAACAGGCCTACAGCATAAAAGAAACAACTGCAGAAGTAAGAAACTCGAGCAAAAACCACATTTGTAATGGTCAATGGCTGCGACAGCTAACAGCGAACCCAAAACTTCAATATAAGGCTTACATAAATATATCTAAAACCCAATAAAATTACAAGAAAAAATCTCCCCCCCCCCCCAAAAAAAAAAAGATGCTAATTAAGCTAACGAAAAATGACGAATAGAAGGTTTCATTAAATGCAGAAAGCAATTGTTTACAATCTCAGATAGAAGTTCCTAACATGAATAAATTTGAGTTTCCAAAGGAGAATCAAACATATAGCTTTTGTTATCACTAATTTTGTTTACAGCTAAAATGTTGAATCAGTAAACAAACAAGACATGGGTGAAAAAGGATCTTCCATTCAACATTAGATTTGAGCACCCACCCAACCACTAACAAAAAAACCCAGCTAATGTTGACTCCGAATGAAGCATAAAACACAGCATCCACAACCAGATCTAAAATCTGAACCGTAAGCAACAATGCATGGATCAAGCAAGAAACATCAAACTTCAAACGCATCAATTAAACATGAACAAATCCAAAACGTGGAAGTAAAAAAAACTCGATCATTCATCACATGAAAACACCAACATTATTTGAGGAAATTTAGCAAGGAAAGCTCGAAGAGAGTAGGAGAGGCATGTACCCGTGTCGGAGAGTGGACTGTGGCGTGACTGTTGAGGAGGCGAGGAGGTTGATATATATTATTTATAAATAATATAATATAATAATTTATAATATTATGATAGCGAAAGGGCATTTAGGTAAATTCAGGGTAGATCTGTTATTTGTTAATATTCAATTTGTTTGGCGCTTTGAATTTTGGTGGATCTATCGGAATGCGTTGATCTCGAGATGACTTTTGTAAAAGATTATTATGAAAAAGGGGAACTCGCTTTTTTTTTAATAAAACAAAAATATACGAAATTTGTTGAGAATTTTTAGTAAAAATTTTTTAGTTTTATTGAAATTTTTTTGACGAAAAAGCTGAAAAATACTTTTTAAAATCTCACTCAAAGACTCATGAGTTTTTTTTATAATTTACCAGTGAGACCTAGGTGCATGTAATGTATGTGTAATATAATAAAAAAATATGTAAAATAAAAAAAATTGAGAAAGATTAAAATTAAATAAATATATGAGATGGAAATAAGCTGATTAACACATTTCTTATAATTTTTTTACTAAAAAATATTTATTATAATTTTTATATTAGAGATGATAATAAATTTTAATTTAAACATGTTTGATCTTTAACAACATATGTTATTTGATGTTGACATCAAATTGATCAACCAAATCAATATACAGTACATATACTATAAGTAAAGGGTTTATAGTAATAGTTTTGATATTTTGAAATGTTTTTTTATAAACCAAAAAAAATACTAATTTCTCAAACTACAAAACTATTTTATTTTAATAAAAAATAATAATAAAACCTATTTTTACTAAATATATATCTTATCTAAAACTATCATATCCTAAATCCTAATGAATTATATTTTTGAATTTTGAAATTTTTTTTAGAAACGAAAAATACTCATTTCTCAAACTACAAAACTATTTTATTTTAATTTAATAAATAATAATAATAAAACCTATTTTTACTAAATATATATCTTATCTAAAACTATCATATCCCAAATCCTAATGAATTGTATTGTTGAATTTTGAAATGTTGTTCAAGTTGGTGGTGTGAGTCTGTGAGAGGTGGGAAATTTTTACATAAACTGTAGATCACGGATAATGCATCTAAGAGTGAAAATGTATCAATATATGTGGGGTTCACACAAAAAAGTGGACCTCATATGTATTGTTAACTCTCCATTTTATATGTTTTTTGGGACAATGCTGTATAGGTAGGATTGAATTTACCGAGTAGGTGACCGATTGATCAATAATTATAAATTCAACCCCTCTGCTAATATTTTTTCGAGCAATTCTGTCACACATGATTAGTCAAATACGGTTTACATGACTAATATAATTTGTAGGTTATTACGTTAAATCGAGATTTTTTTGAAAAACCGTTGCATATGCTTTGAAAACGGATTTTAAAGATAATATTACCTTACAATTTTACCAAAAAAAGCACCAACATCGGATGAATTTTAAAAATTACTCCAATGGCACCTCTAAGTGGGGATCTGAACATATGTCGAATCTAATATTTTATGTGTATATATATATACACATACCCGTAGATGGATCAATAGATACTTCAATTATACATAACCAATAAGAGAAAAGTTGAGCAACAAAGAAAACAGTTACATGAATAACATGTTAATCAAAATAATCTTTGACTTGGAGATAATAATCTATATGTCACACTATCTTATTCAAAAGCAGCCAACGTTTCGATATTCAAATTGTATAAATGATTAAAATAATAAATTCAACCCCCTATTGATATTTTTTCGAGCAATTCTGTCGCACATGATTAGTCAAATACGGTTTACATGACTAATATTTTGTAGGTTATTACTTTAAATCAAGATTTTTTTTTGAAAAACTTTTGCATATGCTTTGAAAACGGATTTTAAAGATAATATTACCTTACAGTTTTATCAAAAAAAACACCAACATCGGATGGATTTTAAAAATTACCTAATGACACCCCTAAGTGGGGATCTGAACAGATGTCGAATCTAATATTTTATGTGTGTATATATATATATACACATATCGGTAGATGGAGCAATAGATACTTCAATTATACATAACCAATAAGAGAAAAGTTGAGCAACAAAGAAAACAGTTACATGAATCACATGCTAATCAAAATAATATTTGACTTGAAGATAATAATTTACATGTCACACTATCTTATTCAGAAGCAGCCAACGTTTCGATATTCAAATTGTATATATGATTAAAATTATAAATTCAACCCCCCTACTAATATTTTTTCGAGCAATTATGTCGCACATGATTAGTCAAATACGATTTACATGACTAATATAATTTGTAGATTATTACGTTAAATCGCGTTTTTTTGTTTTGAAAAACCGTTGCATATGCTTTGAAAACGGATTTTAAAGATAATATTACCTTACAATTTTACCAAAAAAGCACCAACATCGGATGGATTTTAAAAATTACCCCAATGACACTCCTAGTGAGGATCTGAACAGATGTCGAATATAATATTTTATGTGTATATATATACACATACCCGTAGATGAAGCAATAGATACTTCAATTATACATAACCAATAAGAGAAAAGTTGAGCAACAAAGAAAACAGTTACATGAATCACATGCTAATCAAAATAATCTTTGACTTGAAGATAATAATCTACGTGTCATACTATCTTATTCAAAAGCATCCAACGTTTCGATATTCAAATTGTATAAATGATTAAAATTATAAATTAACATAATTCTGTTTGGATGAGTATTTTAAAAATATTTTTTTAGTGTTTTATAAATAAAAAATACTTAAAATATGTGTTTTGACAAGTTTTTTATTTTTTAAGGAGTGTTCTGCAATTATAATGGAATAAAATGATGGAAATCAAAATACATTACTTCTGAAATGCAAAAATATTTTTATAAAGTAATTGTTCAAATACATCTTTATTTTTAAAGTAAATTTTAAAACATTCATTTTAAAAAAACACTTATATAAATATTTTTTAAAGTACGTGTCGAAATGAATTTTTGTGTTGACAGATCAAACCAAATATTTTTATGCCGAGATATTTGTTTTAAAAATATTGTATGTCAGGTTTATTTTATTTTTTTTGTTTTTAAATGGTGATGCATGCCATCGAATGAGAACAAGGAAATCTGGAAATGGATCCCACAAGGGATACGTGGCCTTGCTGGCGGTCACGTTGTGTGGCAGTTGGCTGCACATGCTTTTGATTCCAAATGTCCTTTTCTGCCAACAGTATGCTTTTAGATATTTATTATTCACAAACAAAACTACTTGTACACCACACTTTCCTATATATCATTCATGTCCATGTCGCCACAAAAACAGGGAGTTTCTATTGAAATTCAGTATTATAATTATTGAATAGTTCATATGTAACATTAATTTCAAAAAGTGAACGATAGATTAGAAAATTCTAGAAGATGATATTTCTGGAAAGACGATAAATGATTTCATTTCATTTTGAAGAATAAACAATTACAATCAAATATATTTAAGGATTCTTGCGTCTAATAAGCCAATGACAAATGGTAAAGAAATCGTAACAAACTAACAATCAAATATTTCTTCTTAGATAATGAAAATCTTTCCACTAAGCTTTGCTAGGTTAAGCACCGCTATACACTTTTGGGAGTTACTTTTGGACCTTTTATTGTTTCCTTAACTTGCCCCTTAAGCTGTGTGGGTTGAAAAACAACACTACTGAGCTTTTTACGGAGTCAAACTTCGATATTCGGCTTCAGCACTTGCAAGGGCGACCTCGTCTCAGGGCGGGCAGGGCCCTTTCCCAGGGCCCCACCCTCGGTGTGCTCCCCAATCTATTAAATAAATCATTATATATAATGTAATACTATTAATAATGTTAAATCATTTAAAAAAATTATATTATAATTATTATTATTTAAAAATTCGAAGAATATCATGCATAGTTACAACAAAATTGTCCCTTAAACAAATATGTTCAATCTCCGCTATGATTATTATCTCTCATTCTGATGTTTTTTTGTTTTCGACTATCGCTGGTCCTCATTTCTTCCGTGATCATCAACGTTTCTAACATCGAGTTGTTACCTTGAGTTGTTCGAGTGATTTATTCCAGTCGCACTAAAATTTGACTTATATTAGTTGTTCAATTTAATTGGATTTCATGTTAGATGCTCATAAAACACACAGTACGCCAAAAATACGGACCACACCCACACAAAAACACACACTACACACAAACTTACACACACACTGACACACACACACATGACACACACAAACACATATTCTGCACACACACACACATCGCACACACACAGTACACATACTAAAACATGTACTGTTCATGCATACATACAGTATACGTGAACAGTAGTGTATACCTGCTGTATTTTCTCAACAAAATCCACTTTTACACCTTAAAACACACACACAATCCTTCAAACTTTCATATACATATATATCCTTCAAGAAAACTCTTTCTATCAACCAAATCACATCAAATACACTTTGAAAAATATATGACAATATCCACAAGTCAAAGAACGGATTATAACTTGACTTTAATCGAAGAACGATTGATCTGGAAAGCGTTTTCTTGGGTCTGAAATTGACCGAAACACGATCAGATCACCAAAACTCAAGCTGGAAGAAGAACCCTAGCCCATTTTCTCACGTCTTTCTCTCCCACTCGTTCGTTTATGTCTCTTACGTCTGATTAGGAGTGCAAACGAAATGAATTGAGTCGAATAATGGTAAAATTTTAAGGTTCAAATTTGGCTTGATATAAGTATATTCGAGTTCGAGCTCGATTCGAAGTTCGATCATTTCAAATATTTTGGCTCGAGCTCGGCTCAAAATAAAGTTCGAGTTGAGTTCGGATCGAAATATTCGAACCTATTCGTGAACTATTGCTCGGATATTATGGTTCGAAAAGCTCGAAATATTCGAAAATGTTCAAAACGTATATATATTTATTATATAATTATATTATATTAATTAAATATTAAGGCTCACGAATTATTCGTGAACTATCGAACTAAATAATTTTGACTCGAGCTCGGCTCGAAAAAAAGTTTGAACGTGTTCGAATTCGACTCGAGTTCGATAAGTTCGAATACGAATCAAATATTTATAGAGTCGGCTCAAAAAACTCACGAACATGTTCGATTCATTTGCACCCCTACGTTGTTGGAACACGCGTTCTCTGATTACACGGATGTGATATCCAGAGCAGCGGAAGTTTAAAAATTTTATTTTTTCGATATGAAACGATTCCATATCGTGGGTATCAAATCCTAACGATTAAAATCTTGCAAGTAAAAATATAAATTCACAATTAAATATTTTTACCTCTTCAAGCTAAGACTTGATTATGGACTCCAACATAATTTAATCTGCTCTTCTTGTAAATCCCGAGAACCGATGACTTGCTCGATCAATCTCCGAAATTAGGTCCACGAATAGAAAATAGAAACCCTCTGATTGATTGTACTAGAAATCAATCAGATGTTTATCGTAGAGAATAAACAGATTTGATCTGTTAATTCAGAAAGTAATTTTTCACAAAAATTACAGCCTGAATTATCTCAAAAAGGAGAAGATAATTTCGAAAATTCCCTTAGAATATTATAAGTGATTTTCGAAAATTTCAAGGATGGAATGCATGCAATTTTCAAACACTAAACCTATATTTATAGATAATTTCTATACTAGATTAAGTTATAATTATATTAGGACTCTAACTCCTTAGGGCCCATAATCCATAACTTAAGCCCAACAAGCCAAGCCTGTTATTATAGAAATTAATATAAAATTCATCATGACTCCGATTGATAAACTGATTTCACCAATGTGCACAGAAACCATTTCTGCATCTTTTAAAGTCAAGATAATTTTTCTGAATCCGAATTCAGTGATTTCCAAAAATGCCCATCCCTATGTCATTTTAGAAAATTCCACTGCCTTTAGTTAAGAAGTCCAACTTCTCTTTCATTAAATTTAACTCTTTAAATTTAACTATCTCAACGGGGTTTAGTAATCCATTACTTGTGTGACCCTCAATGGTTCAGGGATACAGCTAGCCGTGGGCTCACAACTCCTTGTGACTCGGAACAATGATTTCCGACTTGCCCAATGAATCATGATAAGAGCGTCTAGCAACATCGCCCCATGATTCCCTAGGTATCACTGATAGTGCCTCCAAGAACCAGTAGGTTTTGGTTAGCGTACAGTACGGTCCCTTCATCCATATATCCCGATCGAATCAACAACCATTGGTACATCGAGAGTCGTTCGAGATTCGATAACTATGCAATGCATCTTGAAGATCAAATAGTGACATCGCATGTGCTACTAGGAAACCATTTCTTAAAGCACATCATGTACTCTGGCCAGAGATTTGTCACACTAATATCTCCTCAGATCGCATAGGATATCCACACTCGCAAGTATGTGGTGAATCCTTGACAACAAAGCATCGACTCCTATATGTGTCGTAACTGTACCCAATCCCGACACCTGATGACCCCAATAGAGTCGGTAAACGAGTCAAAATACAGTACTAGCATATAGAGTCTCAATGATGTTTCAAGTAGTAAGGACTAATGATGTACAACCAAAACCGCGGACTTATCCACTCAAATAATAATAACCACTTGGAAAGTTCGAATAGGGTAGTTCGATCATTCATCATATGAATATCCATTTGCATGCTTTGAACATCTCCATGTCCATTACCAATGAAACGTGGTACTTGGCATCACAAATGCTAGTCTCAATCTCGAGCGATCCTTATCCTTATTAGCGGACGGCTCAATTGACTAGGAACTGTTTAGAATATACAGTAACTATAAGATGTGTTTCATAATAGTGATCTCTCTTTATTCACCATCTCATCTTACTTACACTATAGTATATTCAAGGTTTTATCAAAACAACAATAGTATATCACAATATAACAATATGAAGAAAGACAAAGAAAATGCCATTAATGAATGTAAATTATATTAAACAAAGATTGTTTATACATAGAGTCATAAAATCCCTTAGCACAAGGTGGCTAACCGGGCACCCACTCTTTCATATGTCTGATTCCCTTTTTTTTATGTGAGACCTCGTTTCTAATCAACTAATATCAGACAACAAGTGATAAGTAAACAAGAAACCAATAATATATATATATTTTTTAATAAAAGAAGGCTCGCGCGCCCGTGCCTAAGCTCCGCTAAAACCAGCGCGCCCGCGCCTAAGGCAGCGCGCCCGCGCTCTAAGTAAGAGTGCCCGCGCCCATACCTCGCAAAGAGGCCGCGCGCCCGCGCCGTCCTCTCGCCCAGAAGAGTTAAGGCACCGAAATAAACTCAATCAAAACCTAAACACTTGCATTAAAAGTATTTGACATGCCAATAACAATACAAGTAAGGTTTAGGGAAGAGAAACATTCAATACGGTAGTACCTACATCGATTCTTGCTTACAAAACAATAACGAGAAGTTCGAATGACTAAACATGTTCGCAAAACATAACTAGGTTGACATGCTGATTCGACTTCTAAACGAGTCTCACTTCTATCCCTTGCTCTTGACGCTAACCAGGTCTATTCTGACTTGATCTTGCTCTTCCTATTGCCAAGTACACATACAAAACAAAGCAACAATCGGATAAACCGGTGAGAAAGATAATCCCAGTAAAAGCAACATATCAAGTAATACAACAATAAACATGCTTTCAAGACAACAACACAATCAATAACAACGTAATGAAATGCATGTCTTTAAACCGGGATATCAAATTTGATAAACGAATGATTGCTGTTGTGCTTTTGGGATCCCGAGGATGAGATCATGGGACGACTCACCGACTCTCCTGGTCGAGGTGGTGCCACATATCTCACTCCTCTAGACTTTGAGCAACCATAATGAGTATGCTAGCACTAGGCGATACGACTACGACCTAGGCCGCTCAATCATAGTTTCCAAACGTCCAAACAAAAAGGGTGGTTCTGCCTGCTGAATCAACGTAGGCTCAAGATGAATGCATAACAGAAACATAAAACATAAGCCACATAGTCAAAAGCAAAATCAATCAACAAGACACAAGTTCCTCATGCTAGAACAAGTGTAGATGCAATATGTGATTTGAAAGGGAAACTCGAGAACCAACTGTCCCGAGTATGCTATCCTGCTACGATGACTGCTTTTACCTTTCAATGTCGTAGATCCAACTTCGGACAAGCTACAACAAAAGATTGTATCAACAACTATACAACCTAAACAACAAACAACGGTTCAAGGAAATCTCTTTACCGTTCTTCGTCCAACTCTCGACGAACAATGCTGCTAACACAGGGCTCGACAAAACTACAACGAATCTGTACGAATACAAGAGTTGATCAACAACCATGATCACTCACAAGCCAAAGCTTCAATCAATACAAAAATGGTTCGAAATCTCCAAAACTCAAATCGACGGCATAACGGCTATAAACTGAACAAACCGGAAACGCAGACAACAGTTCAATACCGATATCACCTCATATCAATGCCCAAAACAACAATAAAAAAGCAAACCCATCAATCTCAAAATCCACATTTTCGAAAATGGCTTCCAAAAATCATAACAAATCCGAACGTCGCTCTAATTCAAAACCGACAGATAATAAACGATCAAAACTCTGTATAGAACAACATACTCGAATCTCGAACGATTCTAACAACATCCAAAAACTAGAATGCATCTGATCGTAGAAAAACTTACGATATAACGGAGCTCTCGCTGCAGTGATCGCTAAACTGCCTTCAGAAATAAATTCCAACGGCCGGATCGAGCTCGGACTGAAATCTGGGAGCTTGGAGAAATGTTGGAAGCGTTTCAAAGGAAGGAGACGGCTTGGAGGAGATGAAGAGACTTTTTCAACCAAGTTCTAAGAGTAGATAATATATAAAATCCACAATTTACGTTTTAGTCCCTGAAAAATCCAATTTTTGCAAAAAGGACCCTGATCAAAATCAAGTCGGCTTGTGAACTCTGTAATCTCCGATTAACTCAAATAAACTCATTTAAGATAAAAATGGGGCGTTACAATTCTTCCCCACTAAGAAGAGATTTCGTCCTCGAAATCAACAAGAATCACAACTCATAAGATAAAATAAAGAACTAAAGACAGTAAGAAAAACTCACGTCATCCGAATAATTCCGGAAATCGCTGTCTCATGCCAGATTCTGTCTCCCAAGTCTCTTCCTCGACTCCGTGATGGCTCCACTGCACTTTCACCAACGGAATCAACTTGGTTCTGAGTTGCTTCTCTTTCCAATCAAGGATCTGAATCGGTCGCTCAAAGTAGCTCAGAGTCTTGTCTAACTCGGCTTCGTCAGGCTGAAGAACATGAGAAGGATCTGGATGATACTTTTGCAGCATAGAGACGTGAAAAACGTCGTGAATACCAGATAAAGACGGAGGAAGTGCAAGTCTGTAGGCAAGATCGCCTATCTTCTCGAGAATCTCATACGGCCCAATGAATTTCGGAGATAACTTTCCTCTCTTACCGAATCTGACAGTGCCTCTGAACGGAGAAATCTTCAGAAAGACTCGGTCTCCCTGATCAAAACTCAGAGGTCTACGCCTGACATTCGCATACTTCGCCTATCTATCTTGAGCTGACTTCATTCGGGTCTAAATGATCTTAACCTGCTCTGCCATATCTCTAAGCATCTCCGGTCCCAAATCTGGTGACTCGGACAAATCATCCCAAAACAACAGATATCGGCACTTTCTACCATACAAAGCCTCAAAAGGCGCCATACCGATACTCGCTTGGAAGCTGTTGTTGTATGAAAACTCGACAAGAGGCAAAGAATCCTGCCAACTAGTGCCAAAGTTTAGCACTACCGCTCGCAGCATATCCTCTAACGTCTGGATAGTCCGCTCTGACTGTCCATCGGTCTGAGGATGATAAGCTGTACTCAGATGCAATCGAGTACCAAGTGCCCCCTAAAGACTGTGCCAGAAGTGCGAAGTGAATCTAGGATCTCTGTCTGAAACGATCGACTTCGGCACACCATGCAATCTCACAACATTGCTAACATACAACTCAGCCATCTGATCATGACGATACGTCATCCTGTACGGAATAAAACATGCAGACTTTGTCAATCGGTCTATCACTACCCATATGGCATCGCATCCTCGAATGGATCGTGGTAGCTTCGTGACGAAATCCATGGAAATGTGATCCCACTTCCATTCAGGAATAGATAGACTGTGCAACAGACCTCCTGGTCGCTTCCGTTCTGCTTTAACTTGCTGACAGTTCAAACACCGAGATACGAACCTCGCAACATCTCTCTTCATTCTCTTCCACCAGAACTGGTTCTTCATGTCGTTGTACATCTTACGACCTCCAGGATGAATACTAAACCGACTGCAATGAGCCTCTCGAAGAATACGCTACCTCAACTCCGAAATATCAGGCACAACAATACGGTTATTCACAAACAAAACATCATCTCTAACCTGGAATTCAGACTGATGCCCAGATCTGACTTTCTCTACTGAAACCTGAATGCTCGGCTCAGACTTCTGTGCTTCTCTGATTGCAACAAACAAATCCGGTTCGGCTTGAATAGCAAACACCCTGATAGTCTCCCTATCTGTTTCAAACTCTAAACCAGAAGTACAACAATCATCGATCAACTGAGAAACACCAATAGTAGAAAGAGATAAAGAACAAAGCTTTCGGCTCAAGGCATCTGCAACTGAATTCGACTTTCCCGGATAATACTTGATTTCACAGTCGAAATCCTTCAACAGGTCTAACCATTTTCTCTGTCTCATATTCAGCTCTGCCTGTGAAAACAAGTATTTAAGGCTCTTATGGTCAGAAAAGATCTCGAAAGACGCACCATACAGATAGTGACGCCAGATCTTCAGAGCAAAGACGATCGCAGCTAGTTCAAGATCATGAACTGGATAACGAGTCTCGTGCGGTTTCAGCTGCCTCGATGCATACTCCACCACATGCTTATGCTGCATAAGAACACAACCAAGCCTCGGTTAGAAGCATCACAATAGACTGTGAAACCTCCAGTACCCTTAGGAATAGAAAGAATCAGAGCACTGGTCAGTCTCCTCTTCAGATCAACAAAGCTAGCCTCACAATCTGCAGTCCAGACAAAAGGCGCATTCTTCTGAGTCAGCTGGGTAATAGGCTTGGCAATAGACGAGAAACCCTCGATGAATCGGCGATAATAACCAGCTAAACCCATGAAGCTTCGGATCTCAGGTACTGATGTCGGTCTAGGCCAATTCATAACCGCTTCAATCTTGCAGGGATCGACAGAAATCCCATCTCCAGAAATGATATGACCGAGAAAGACAACTCGATCCAACCAGAATTCACACTTAGACAACTTGACAAATAACTGCTCAACTCGCAAAATCTGCAGTACGGTCCTCAAGTGCTCTGCATGGTCAGTACGGTTCTTCGAGTAGATAAGAATATCATCGATAAAGATAATGACGAACTCAAAATCTGACAGTCCAAGCACAATACAGTCGAATTCTAACAAATTCCCCTCAAAACAAAGTTCACAGTTTCTGACTAGTCTGACAGAAACAATTCCTCCACCCAACGGTGAAGTAACAGCTACTATATTAGGCAACAACTCAGTAGGCAAGGCATGCAATAACACAAATTTTTCAGAGATAAAGGAATGGGAAGCATCTGTATCTATCAAAACATGAGCAGAATAACCAAAAATCGAACAGTTACCTGCTATAACATCATCAGGTGCTTCCTGAGCCTGATCCTCTGTCAAAGCAAAGATTCGTGCCTGCTGTCTCGGAGGCTGGTTCGCACTAGAGTTACCTCACTGTCTGTTCTGCTGCTGAGGCTGGAAAGAGTGCACTGCAGAAGACTTCCTCTCGGGTTGAGCTGCAGGTCGAGATGAAATTCCGCTCTGAGCTCTATCTCTGTTACGCTGAGGGCACACCTTAGAGAAGTGTCCCGATTGCTGACAGGTGTTACAATTACCAAAGACTCCCACACACTGATCCGGTGAGTGTCTTCCCCCACACTTGCTGCAGTACATGGCTGAAGATCCAGAACTCTGTCCTGAACCGAATTGCTTGGAACCACTGGAACTAGAAGAACTGTTCCCCTGCCTCTTGAACTGTTTACCTCTTGCTTTGTACTGATCTTTTCTGTTTCCCCCACTGTTTTCACCTTCATACCTTTGCTGCTGGTTCTGATGCTAAGGTGGCTGATTCTGATACTGAGATGGTGGGTTCTGATACTGCCTCTGTTGCTGAGGTGCTACCTGGTTACCTCTTTGCCTCCACAAGCCTGCTTCTGCTCCCTTTGCGTGATTCATGGCATCCGCAAAGTTGTTAGGCCTGTTGGTGTTTACCAACGTGAAGACGTCGGGGTTCAAACCATTGATGAACTGATCTGCCTTAGCTTCTTCATCTCTGGCAATTAGCGGTGCAAAACGCAACAGACTATCAAACTTAGCCACGTACTCTTCAATGTTCAGATTCCCTTGCCTCAGGTTGGCAAACTCTGCTCCCTTATCTTTGCGATACGAGATAGGGAAAAACCGCTTATAAAATTCAGATTTAAAAAGAGTCCAAGTAACTTCCGTACCTCTACTCTCCATTGCTTTCTTTGTCATGATCCACCAGCTCTTAGCAACCCCACGTAGCTGATGAATGACTAACCTGATTCTGCGGTCATCTGTATAATCAATGGAATCAAACAGCTGATCAATATCATCCAACCAACTCTCGCAGTCAACTATATTTTCTGAACCCATCAATAACGGCGGATTGAACGGCTGAAACCTCTTCAGCAAGGTTTCCATAGGCGTTGCTGAAGCATCCAACTGATCAACTTCAGTGCTAGCTTGCTCAGTCGCAGGGATAATTGGCAGTGTGTTTCTGTTTATCACTCGATGAGGACCCATCTGAATAACAAAGGTTAGGGCACAAGATATCTCAATCGCTACAACCGGTGCCCTTTTACAACCGCTCAGAAAAACTGGATACCAGTCGATAACATAAGCAGTTATATCTCAAGTAGATCATGCTTTATAAAAGTAAATCACATAACCATGTAATTCAATAATTCTCAACAATAAAGCATGATCGCATGGAATTAATTATACAGCAAAAATAATTCAAACACATGCGATGAGCCAATACACACAGACTCGATCTACCCGCTCACTCTAGTTCAACCAAGAATCTTATCTCTCTGATACCACTTAATGTGAGACCTCGTTTCTAATCAACTAATATCAGACAACAAGCGATAAGTAAACAAGAAACCAATAATATTTTTTTTTTAATAAAAGAAGGCTCGCGCGCCCGCGCTGACATCAGCGTGCCCGCGCCTAAGCTCCGCTAAAACCAGCGCGCCCGCGCTGATGCTGCACAAAAACTAGCGCGCCCGCGCTCTAAGTAAGAGCGCCCGCGCCCATACATCGCAAAGAGGCCGCGCGCCCGCGCCGTCCTCTCGCCCAGAAGAGTTAAGGCACCGAAATAAACTCAATCAAAACCTAAACACTTGCATTAAAAGTATTTGACATGCCAATAACAATACAAGTAAGGTTTAGGGAAGAGAAACATTCAATACGGTAGTACCTACATTGATTCTTGCTTACAAAACAATAACAGGAAGTTCGAATGACTAAACATGTTCGCAAAACATAACTAGGTTGACATGCTGATTCGACTTCTAAACGAGTCTCACTTCTATCCCTTGCTCTTGACGCTAACCAGGTATATTCTGACTTGATCCTGCCCTTCCTGTTGCCAAGTACACATACAAAATAAAGCAACAGCCGGATAAACCGGTGAGAAAGATAATCCCAGTAAAAGCAACATATCAAGTAATACAACAATAAACATGCTTTCAAGACAACAACACAATCAATAACAACGTAATGAAATGCATGTCTTTAAATCGGGATATCAAATCTGATAAACGAAGGATTGCTGCTGTGCTTTTGGGATCCCGAGGATGAGATCATGGGACGACTCATCGACTCTTCCAATCGAGGTGGTGCCACATATCTCACTCTTCTAGACTTTGAGCAACCATAATGAGTATGCTAGTAATAGGCGATACGACTACGACCTAGGCCGCTCAATCATAGTTCCCAAACGTCCAAACAAAAAGGGCGGTTCTGCCCGCTGAATCAACGTAGGCTCAAGATGAATGCATAACAGAAACATAAAACATAAGCCACATAGTCAAAAGCAAAATCAATCAACAAGACACAAGTTCCTCATGCTAGAACAAGTGTAGATGCAATATGTGATTTGAAAGGGAAACTCGAGAACCAACTGTCCCGAGTATGCTCTCCCGCTACGATGACTGCTTTTACCTTTCAATGTCGTAGATCCAACTCCGGACAAGCTACAACAAAAGATTGTATCAACAACTATAAAACCTAAACAACAAACAACGGTTCAAGGAAATCTCTTTACCGTTCTTCGTCCAAATCTCGACGAACAATGCTGCTAACACAGGGCTCGACAAAACTCCAATGAATCTGTACGAATACAAGAGTTGATCAACAACCATGATCACTCACAAGCCAAAGCTTCAATCAATACAAAAATGGTTCGAAATCTCCAAAACTCAAACCGACGGCATAACGGCTATAAACTGAACAAACCGGAAACGCAGACAGCAGTTCAATACCGATATAACCTCATATCAATGCCCAAAACAACAATAACAAAGCAAACCCATCAATCTCAAAATCCACATTTTCGAAAATGGCTTCCAAAAATCATAAAAATCCGAACGTCGCTCTAATTCAAAACCGACAGATAATAAACGATCAGAATTCTGTATAGAACAACATACTCGAATCTCGAATGATTCTAACAACATCCAAAAACTAGAAAGCATCTGATCGTAGAAAAATTTACGATATAACGGAGCTCTCGCTGCAGTGATCGCTAAACTGCCTTCAGAAATAAATTTCAACGGCCGGATCGAGCTCGGACTGAAATCTGGGAGCTTGGAGAAACGTTGGAAGCGTTTCAATGGAGGGAGACGGCTTGGAGGAGATGAAGAGACTTTGTCAACCAAGTTCTAAGAGTAGATAATATATAAAATCCACAATTTGCATTTTAGTCCCTGAAAAATCCAATTTTTGCAAAAAGGACCCTGATCAAAATCAAGTTGGCTCGTGAACTCTGTAATCTCCGATTAACTCAAATAAACTCATTTAAGATAAAAACGGGGTGTTACAATTCTCTCCCACTAAGAAGAGATTTCGTCCTCGAAATCAACAAGAATCACAACTCATAAGATAGAATAAAGAACTAAAGACAGTAAGAAGAACTCACGTCATCCGAATAACTCCGAAAATCGCTGTTTCATGACAGATTCTGTCTCCCAAGTCGCTTCCTCGACTCCGCGACGGCTCCACTGCACTTTCACCAACGAAATCAACTTGGTTCTGAGTTGCTTCTCTTTCCGATCAAGGATCTGAATCGGTCGCTCAAAGTAGCTCAGAGTCTCGTCTAACTCGGTTTCGTCAGGCTGAAGAACATGAGAAGGATCTGGATGATACTTTCGCAGCATAGAGACGTGAAAAACGTCGTGAATACCAGATAAAGACGGAGAAAGTGCAAGTCTGTAGGCAAGATCGCCTATCTTCTCGAGAATCTCGTACGGCCCGATGAATCTCGGAGATAACTTTCCTCTCTTACCGAATCTGACAGTGCCTCTGAATGGAGAAATCTTCAGAAAGACTCGGTCTCCCTGATCAAAACTCAGAGGTCTACGCCTGACATTCGCATACTTCTCATGTCTATCTTGAGCTGACTTCATTCGGGTCTGAATGATCTTAACCTGCTCTGCCATATCTCTAAGCATCTCCGGTCCCAAATCTGGTGACTCGGACAAATCATCCCAAAACAACGGAGATCGGCACTTTCTACCATACAAAGCCTCAAAAGGCGCCATACCGATACTCGTTTGGAAGCTGTTGTTGTAAGAAAACTCGACAAGAGGCAAAGAATCCTGCCAACTAGTGCCAAAGTCTAGCACTACCGCTCGCAGCATATCCTCTAACGTCTGGATAGTCCGCTCTGACTGTCCATCGGTCTGAGGATGATAAGCTTTACTCAGATGCAATCGAGTACCAAGTGCCCCCTGAAGACTGTGCCAGAAGTGCGAAGTAAATCTAGGATCTCTGTCTGAAACGATCGACTTCGGCACACCATGCAATCTCACAACATTGCTAACATACAACTCAGTCATCTGATCATGACGATACGTCATCCTGTACGGAATAAAACATGCAGACTTTGTCAATCGGTTGATCACTACCCAAATGGCATCGCATCCTCGAACGGATCGTGGTAGCTTCGTGACGAAATCCATGGAAATGTGATCCCACTTCCATTCAGGAACAGATAAACCGTATAAAACCGACCGAAAAAACCGTACCGTATCACAAAAATAACCGGACCGAACCGTAATAAAATGGTTCGGTTTCGGACCAAAAATTTTGAAAATCGAAACCGAAAAAACCAAACCGTAATAGAGTAAAACCGAACCAAATCGGCCGATGCCCACCCCTAGTTTTATTTGACATTTGTAATTTTGTATATCTCAAACCTGTAATTAACTATTTTTGTGGCGCCCGAGGTTGAGGAGGCGGGGAGTGATCGCCGGTGCCAAGAGGTTGCACGGACAATGAGCGGCTCCTAAAAGGCTTCAAGGCGGAGGGAGACATGAATGAACCGGTTCTGCCGGAATGAGAGGGATTCTGAGACTGTGTAGGTATGAGACTGCATAGTTGAGGAGAGTTTAAAAGATTTCATATGTGCTACTCATATCAAGAAGGTGCATCTTCTTTTCGGAAGCTCATCACATAAGAACTCCAAAGTTAAGCGTGCTTGACTTGGGGAAATTATAGGATGAGTGACCCCCTGGGAAGTTTCTCAGGGTGCGTGTGAGTGAGGACAAAAGCACGCTGAAAAGACCCGTCTTGATACAGTGGGGCATTACAAATGGTATAAAAGCCGACCTCTCTTAGTACGGTATGGTTCGGGGACAACCAAGCGGAAGCTGGTGGGCATGTGACACCCGGGGTTGAGGAGGCGGGGAGTGATCGCCGGTGCCAAGAGGTTGCACGGACAATGAGCGGCTCCTGAAAGGCTTCAAGGCGGAGGGAGACATGAATGAACCGATTCTGCCGGAATGAGAGGGATTCTGAGACTGTGTAGGTATGGAATTGCATAGTTGAGGAGAGTTTAAAAGATTTCATATGTGCTACTCATATCAAGAATGTGCATCTTCTTTTCGAAAGCTCATCACATAAGAACTGCAAAGTTAAGCATGCTTGACTTGGGGAAATTATAGGATGAGTGACCCCCTGGGAATTTTCTCAGGGTGAGTGTGAGTGAGGACAAAAGCACGCTGAAAAGACCCGTCTTGATACAGTGGGGCATTACAATTTTAGTTATCAAATTTTTATTTACAGTGTTTTATTTATTCTCTTATGTTGATCCTCTATGGTTTTTTTCTATTTCTCTTTCATAATTTCATGTAAAATTTTAGTTTCTGCCTTTTATCTGCAGATAGGAAAATTGGTAAAAATATAAACTTTAGCAGCATCAATTTTGTTTTACAATAATTGGTTTTTAGTTCAATTTATCTTCATTCTATAATTTTTGTTGAATCTCTTTTACAACTTCATGTAAAATTTTAGTTTTTACTTTTATTTTTTCTCATTTATTTGCAGGTTTTGTGCACTTTCATGTCCTGTATTTTTCTACACTTTTATTATTTCTACTTTATTTGCAGGTTTTGTACACTTTTATGTCCTATTTTTTTCTTCAAGATTATTACTTTTATTAGTCAATTGGTTATATTGAGTATTGACAGTTCATAATCCATCAGTATTAAAATTTCATGATTAAATTGTGTCATGTTTTGAAATTTTTACCCTTGACAATTACTCTAATTTAAGATTTTCTAATGTTATAAGATTGATATATGTCTTACATGAACGAATGTGTTGCATTTTTTTTTTATCAAATATAATAATTTAATTACTCAATTGATTACATTGACTTCATTGAACAACGCAAAAAAAAAGTATATTAGTGTATTACGTTACACACACAACGCGTATGCCACTTAGCTACATAAGGTAAATTTAAGATCAATCGTTAACTCAAATATTAATAAAATTCTCTGTTTAATACATTTTCATCATTTTATATTTAACTTTGGAAATTCTATATTTTTATGGTTTTTTAAAAATAACTTATGAATTGATACATGTATTCTAATATAGTAATAAGATAAAAAAAAACATTATGATGAAAATGTATTAATTTCAAATAAATAAAAATTCAATTATAATTTAATATATTTATTTTCATTTCAACTATATATTTTTTTACAAAAGTTTATTAGATGGATTTAAAATTTCATTTTGAAAAATACAAACTTTATCTTATTATTATACTATATTATATTATACATATGTATATATATACATATTAATTTATTCAAATATTATAAAAATTTGGGTCGTAAAATCAAAACAAAAAATGATTTATTAATATAAATTATATGATTGAGAAAATTGATTTTAAAAAATAAAATAAAATTTTGTATATCATCTTGAATAATAACATGTGATTAATTTTGAATTATTTGAGAGATATAAAAAATGGACGATTTTACTCATGTATGTATAATTTAAAGTCAACTGAGTAGTTCTTTCATTTTGCTAATGTTATTAATTCCGTGTTAGACGTTTTAGTAATATATATTGTAATTTATTTAAAAAGTTTTACACTATTAATTCTAAAATAATTACTTTTATTTCGTGTTATTAATTATTATTATTCATTTGAATATTACTATTTTTTATTTAGTTTATTATTATAACCAATCATATTATTAATGATTTTGTATTATGAATTTTAAAAATTAAAATAACATGTTTGGTTAGCAAGTTGGTGAATTCACTATTTCAAATATTGGTTTTTCAAAATTTATAAATTTAAAAATAATATAATTAAAAAAGTGCATATTATAAAGTTGGACAAAGAAAAACTTATATTATAAAAAATTTGAGGGTATTTATGTCATTTTAGCTAATAAAAATTGAAAAAATAATGATATATTACATTTCAAGCGCGTGCAATAACAATTATTGAATTAAGGATTTTTTAGCTAATTATTTGAAAAGTGGATGACTTGATAGCTAATTATTTTTTTATAGGGGGTTTTATGCTATATTGGTATTTCACAAGGGGCAGAATGCTATTAGCCCCTAATCAATATTTTATCTCTAATTTAAGTTTATAATATTTTTGAATTTGAATAATTTTAATATATTATTATATTTTTAATATGAAAATATATTATTATGATTTTTTTAATATTAATTAAATAAAAAATGATGTATTTTAACTTGTAAGAATAATTTTTTTCTTAAATATTATTAATATAAATTTGAAAAATAATATTAATGATGATTTGTTAATTTTTTAATTTATTTAAATTTTTTATTTAATAAAATTTAAATTATATTTAATTTGACGGGTCCAACAGATCTAACCCGAATTGGACCCTTCGGGTCTGCGGGACGGGGCAGGGCAGGTCTCGGATTTTTCCAAACCCGCCCCCGTTGCCATTTTGGTTACGAGACATTATAATTAAAGATTTGGTTGTTTAATGTAGTACCTATTAGCCCATAAAAAAATTTAAATATACATATATATATATATATATATAATATGTATAAGAAAAATAAGGGAACTTTATTATTTTAAAAAATATGAAAATTTTATTTTTAAAAAAAATCGATTAAATATCTACTATGCACAAAATATTATAAATGCAAACTCTGCTACCAGGGCCGTATAATAAATAAGGCCCAATTTCTTAGAGGTGTGTGGGAAAAAAATCTATTTATTTCTAAGACTTTTTTCCTCACAACTCACAACGCCCATCACAAAATCCAGAAAACAAATTGTTTTTAGCTAGGTGGATTGCTTTTAGGTATACCTTTAGATATGCTTGATTTTATTGTTAAATTATAAAAAAAATTGACTATTATTTGCTGTATAGTTTTTTATATTGTCTTAATTGATGTATTGATTTAATTAAAAATATTGTTATAAAATTAAAAGGACGTGAAAGATTCGAAAATGGTTAACATCCACCTGTCTGCTGCTCCCAAGTTACCGGTGACTTGTGTATATTAAGCACACGAGTTAGAGAACTATTATAAAAAGTAATTACACGTACTTTTTATTTTGTCTGTTTAAATTTCTAAATAAATATTAAAAAATATATAATACTAAAAATAAATTTATCATGTACACGCAAATCGACTCGAAGTAAAAATTATTCAACGACTATATATTATAAATATTAAAAATAATATATATTTCTGCAAATTTTCGCGTGTGCTTTTATGTATTAATGAGCTAATTATTAAGCAAAAACGGTCCAATAAGCGAGGTGATTTATCATTCATCTGATATAACATTTTTTAAAAAAAATCACAAAAAATTATGTTAGTTTTGTGAAATGAATATGTTAAACATAAAAAAAAATTTAAAAATATATATTTTCTATTTTATTAAAGTTGAGGGGTTGGTATGTTGGTAATTTGGTATGACCAACCCCTTTGTTTTTACCTTTTAATTAATATATATTTAATTACCAAAATACCATTTATTTTTGTCCAATTATAACTACTAATTTAGAAAAATACAACTTTTATAAAATTAATTTATTCTTATACCAAAAAACACTTTTTAAAATTAATTTTTATTTTTATTTTTGATTTTTCGTAAAAAACGGACTGCATAAGCACGCAATGCGTGCACGCGAATACTAGTTTTTATAATAAATAAATATAGATGTGAGAGAGACCTATTCTAAATATACATGTATGTTATTGCTTGAAATTGAAAGATTGGAGGTTCATGGATTTGGTCCAAACAGTTGGGATAGATTTGATATAGAAATGGACCAAAATCCTTTTATCCAAACATCATATTCAAAATGGGTTTGTTGGAAAAGATTTGATAGCGATAAAACAGATGTCATCATAAAAAATTGGATGACATTTATGATCGAAGTGGTTAGAAATCCAAGATTTCAAATACCATCAAATTATGATAAAATACTGATATAGAATCCACGTTCTTATGTTCCAGCAACCAAATCAGATTAAGCCCGCAATCACCCACAACATTCTTCCTAAAATTGGCCTATTTATTGCTTTGGAAACAGTAGTGAAAAGAAAATTAGCATGGACCATAAAAAAACTTTTGCACAAAACCAAGTCTAGTTTAGTGATTCACCAAATTCAAATTGCAAATCATCGTCGTACAACAGATAACTCACCATCTTGAGTTAAATGCTAAAGAGGATACAGAAGGGACATTTATTCTACACCAATTTTGCCCACAAGAATGAGGCCTACACAGTCATTCACTACAAATCATGAATTTGAACTCGATGGTTAGAGGGAAGAAATGCAGATTAAGAGAAACAAAACACCAAACTCGAACCAGAAAACGAAGAAAAATGCAACGATCCTACCAAAACCAATCAAGAACACTCAATAATCCCCGGGATTATCAGCTTCAGCATCGGGAGTCTCGAGTATCTCCTGTTCAGCTTCCTGCACTTCTTTCTCCGTCTTCCTGCCTTTCTTCGATTTGTAATACACGCTCATGAATGTACCAACGGCGCTGTACTTCTTCCTGCAATGCTCATAAAGACCTGCATCAAACATTCTCCAGAAGCTCTTCTCGCTGAGCTCAGAAACAGCATATTGAGGCTGGAAGCCATGGTTTTCAATCAACCAGTCCTCCATTTTACGAACTGCTCCAGCTCCATCAAATTCTTCACCCCTTAGGACAGGTCCCGGAGCATAGTAGACTCCAACATCAGTATACATTTGAGCGTAATGCGTGTCACCTTGCCTGTGCTGTTGCTCAAATCCTGGTTCTGGATACACCATGGTTTTAACAGGCAGCTTGAACAGTCTGTGAGGACAGAGCCAGAGGGGATACAGCTGAAAAGAGGAGCCTTCAGTATACATAATAATCACATGACATAGTTTCTTTTAATTGTGATCATGATGCGACTTGAAATCAAGGCGATGATCAAGGGATCTCATCTCTCCTCAAAAGGCATTCAGTCGAAAGTTTTATCCTTTTAGGTTGGATTCGATGATTTTTAAGAGGTACATTTACACGAGGATGGTGCATCTTTAACTCTCTCGATCAATCACACCAAGAAGATTAGCATTGTTACAAGAAGATGTTAAAACAAAGTATATCGTTAAAATAAAAATAACAATCACAAGGAACTATGCTGTGTGGGAATTATAGCATACAAAGAAAAAAAAAAAAGCATACCTCCATCTCGCGATGAACCCACTCCAAAGCATCTCCAACCTTATAAAGGGGAACGAGCATATCCTGAATGACGTGCATCTCATGATAGTAGTTCCTAATGGCTTCTCCTTGTGTAGCCTTGAGCAGAGAAACCTTAGGTGGCATCAGCCAACCAAGCAGATATCTGAACCAGCACTGATCTGCAAAAGGAAGGATGAGCTTTCCCTCCCAGTACAAACATCTTGTATGCCTGTGATAATATTCTCTGGTAGGGATATATTCAACGAACTCCCCCTTTTTCAATGCTGTCTCGGCATGCTGGTAAAACCACGGTTTGAACCACCAACCAACACTGTTGATTTTATTTCCCTTCTTCTTTGCTTCTTCTTTGGAAGCATAGTTTCCTGCCATGCACACGGCTTCTGTTGGAGAGTACACCATGGTCTCGACAAAGTCTGGAACCTTGTCAGGATTATCCTGGTCTCCATCCCTGGGTGCAAGGGAATCCATGTAGGCTTGTGCAATCTCCATTAGATTACCCACTACTGGCTTGTATGTTAGCTTCATGTACTCCTTAACAGGTATAAGCTTAATTTCAGCAGCAACAAGAAGTCCAAGTGTCCCCTGAGACCAGGGGATAGCATAGAAAAGATCAGAGTATTCATTGTCTTTTGTAGCTCTAACCAACCGGCCATCTGCCAAAACAATTTCATAAGCCACAACTGTGTCCGAGAACAGGCCATAAAGATGGGAGCTTCCTTCAATCCCGTACCCATTGATCAGACCACCCACAGTCAGATCATCAAGCTCTGCAACAACGGCGAGGGAAAGGTTCATCGGGACAGTGACCCTGGAAATCTGACCCATGTTGACCAAAGGCTCCACTCTAGCAATCATTCGCTCTTTGTCAACGTCAAGAACGTTCCTGAATGAAGAAAGATCAACCTCAAAATGTCGAGCACGCTTATAGTCCACATTGCGCATTCCAACGGCAATCCAAGGTTTCCGGGCTGTGCAGACTAAACCATCCTTCTTGGGGTTCCTCTCCTTGAGGCGTTTAACGACCTTCTTGACATTTTCATCATGCTCTTCCTGGCGCTTCTTGAATGATTTGCACTCAGACCTCACGTCTCCAAGGTAAGTGAGGAAGTACAACGTGAAGGAAATGGGAAGAACGACGAAGATAACAATTATCCATCGGAATTGGACAAAGTAATCCACCCAGATCTTCTTTCTCTTGGGACGTAACGGGGCCTCAAGATCAGACATCGCAAAACAATGAACAGGCCTACAGCATAAAAGAAACAACTGCAGAAGTAAGAAACTCGAGCAAAAACCACATTTGTAATGGTCAATGGCTGCGACAGCTAACAGCGAACCCAAAACTTCAATATAAGGCTTACATAAATATATCTAAAACCCAATAAAATTACAAGAAAAAATCTCCCCCCCCCCCCAAAAAAAAAAAGATGCTAATTAAGCTAACGAAAAATGACGAATAGAAGGTTTCATTAAATGCAGAAAGCAATTGTTTACAATCTCAGATAGAAGTTCCTAACATGAATAAATTTGAGTTTCCAAAGGAGAATCAAACATATAGCTTTTGTTATCACTAATTTTGTTTACAGCTAAAATGTTGAATCAGTAAACAAACAAGACATGGGTGAAAAAGGATCTTCCATTCAACATTAGATTTGAGCACCCACCCAACCACTAACAAAAAAACCCAGCTAATGTTGACTCCGAATGAAGCATAAAACACAGCATCCACAACCAGATCTAAAATCTGAACCGTAAGCAACAATGCATGGATCAAGCAAGAAACATCAAACTTCAAACGCATCAATTAAACATGAACAAATCCAAAACGTGGAAGTAAAAAAAACTCGATCATTCATCACATGAAAACACCAACATTATTTGAGGAAATTTAGCAAGGAAAGCTCGAAGAGAGTAGGAGAGGCATGTACCCGTGTCGGAGAGTGGACTGTGGCGTGACTGTTGAGGAGGCGAGGAGGTTGATATATATTATTTATAAATAATATAATATAATAATTTATAATATTATGATAGCGAAAGGGCATTTAGGTAAATTCAGGGTAGATCTGTTATTTGTTAATATTCAATTTGTTTGGCGCTTTGAATTTTGGTGGATCTATCGGAATGCGTTGATCTCGAGATGACTTTTGTAAAAGATTATTATGAAAAAGGGGAACTCGCTTTTTTTTTAATAAAACAAAAATATACGAAATTTGTTGAGAATTTTTAGTAAAAATTTTTTAGTTTTATTGAAATTTTTTTGACGAAAAAGCTGAAAAATACTTTTTAAAATCTCACTCAAAGACTCATGAGTTTTTTTTATAATTTACCAGTGAGACCTAGGTGCATGTAATGTATGTGTAATATAATAAAAAAATATGTAAAATAAAAAAAATTGAGAAAGATTAAAATTAAATAAATATATGAGATGGAAATAAGCTGATTAACACATTTCTTATAATTTTTTTACTAAAAAATATTTATTATAATTTTTATATTAGAGATGATAATAAATTTTAATTTAAACATGTTTGATCTTTAACAACATATGTTATTTGATGTTGACATCAAATTGATCAACCAAATCAATATACAGTACATATACTATAAGTAAAGGGTTTATAGTAATAGTTTTGATATTTTGAAATGTTTTTTTATAAACCAAAAAAAATACTAATTTCTCAAACTACAAAACTATTTTATTTTAATAAAAAATAATAATAAAACCTATTTTTACTAAATATATATCTTATCTAAAACTATCATATCCTAAATCCTAATGAATTATATTTTTGAATTTTGAAATTTTTTTTAGAAACGAAAAATACTCATTTCTCAAACTACAAAACTATTTTATTTTAATTTAATAAATAATAATAATAAAACCTATTTTTACTAAATATATATCTTATCTAAAACTATCATATCCCAAATCCTAATGAATTGTATTTTTGAATTTTGAAATGTTGTTCAAGTTGGTGGTGTGAGCCTGTGAGAGGTGGGAAATTTTTACATAAACTGTAGATCACGGATAATGCATCTAAGAGTGAAAATGTATCAATATATGTGGGGTTCACACAAAAAAGTGGACCTCATATGTATTGTTAACTCTCCATTTTATATGTTTTTTGGGACAATGCTGTATAGGTAGGATTGAATTTACCGAGTAGGTGACCGATTGATCAATAATTATAAATTCAACCCCTCTGCTAATATTTTTTCGAGCAATTCTGTCACACATGATTAGTCAAATACGGTTTACATGACTAATATAATTTGTAGGTTATTATGTTAAATCGAGATTTTTTTGAAAAACCGTTGCATATGCTTTGAAAACGGATTTTAAAGATAATATTACCTTACAATTTTACCAAAAAAAGCACCAACATCGGATGAATTTTAAAAATTACTCCAATGGCACCTCTATGTAGGGATCTGAACATATGTCGAATCTAATATTTTATGTGTATATATATATACACATACCCGTAGATGGATCGATAGATACTTCAATTATACATAACCAATAAGAGAAAAGTTGAGCAACAAAGAAAACAGTTACATGAATCACATGTTAATCAAAATAATCTTTGACTTGGAGATAATAATCTATATGTCACACTATCTTATTCAAAAGCAGCCAACGTTTCGATATTCAAATTGTATAAATGATTAAAATTATAAATTCAACCCCCTATTGATATTTTTTCGAGCAATTCTGTCGCACATGATTAGTCAAATACGGTTTACATGACTAATATTTTGTAGGTTATTACTTTAAATCAAGATTTTTTTTTTTGAAAAACTTTTGCATATGCTTTGAAAACGGATTTTAAAGATAATATTACCTTACAGTTTTATCAAAAAAAACACCAACATCGGATGGATTTTAAAAATTACCCAATGACACCCCTAAGTGGGGATCTGAACAGATGTCGAATCTAATATTTTATGTGTGTATATATATATATATATATATATACACACATATCGGTAGATGGAGCAATAGATACTTCAATTATACATAACCAATAAGAGAAAAGTTGAGCAACAAAGAAAACAGTTACATGAATCACATGCTAATCAAAATAATATTTGACTTGAAGATAATAATTTACATGTCACACTATCTTATTCAGAAGCAGCCAACGTTTCAATATTCAAATTGTATATATGATTAAAATTATAAATTCAACCCCCCTACTAATATTTTTTCGAGCAATTATGTCGCACATGATTAGTCAAATACGATTTACATGACTAATATAATTTATAGATTATTACGTTAAATCGCGTTTTTTTGTTTTGAAAAACCGTTGCATATGCTTTGAAAACGGATTTTAAAGATAATATTACCTTAAAATTTTACCAAAAAAGCACCAACATCGGATGGATTTTAAAAATTACCCCAATGACACTCCTAGTGAGGATCTGAACAGATGTCGAATATAATATTTTATGTGTATATATATACACATACCCGTAGATGAAGCAATAGATACTTCAATTATACATAACCAATAAGAGAAAAGTTGAGCAACAAAGAAAACAGTTACATGAATCACATGCTAATCAAAATAATCTTTGACTTGAAGATAATAATCTACGTGTCATACTATCTTATTCAAAAGCATCCAACGTTTCGATATTCAAATTGTATAAATGATTAAAATTATAAATTAACATAATTCTGTTTGGATGAGTATTTTAAAAATATTTTTTTAGTGTTTTATAAATAAAAAATACTTAAAATATGTGTTTTGACAAGTTTTTTATTTTTTAAGGAGTGTTCTGCAATTATAATGGAATAGAATGATGGAAATCAAAATACATTACTTCTGAAATGCAAAAATATTTTTATAAAGTAATTGTTCAAATACATCTTTATTTTTAAAGTAAATTTTAAAACATTCATTTTAAAAAAAACACTTATATAAATGTTTTTTAAAGTACGTGTCGAAATGAATTTTTGTGTTGGCAGATCAAACCAAATATTTTTATGCCGAGATATTTGTTTTAAAAATATTGTATGTCAGGTTTATTTTATTTTTTTGTTTTTAAATGGTGATGCATGCCATCGAATGAGAACAAGAAAATCTGGAAATGGATCCCACAAGGGATACGTGGCCTTGCTGGCGGTCACGTTGTGTGGCAGTTGGCTGCACGTGCTTTTGATTCCAAATGTCCTTTTCTGCCAACAGTATGCTTTTAGATATTTATTATTCACAAACAAAACTACTTGTACACCACACTTTCCTATATATCATTCATGTCCATGTCGCCACAAAAACAGGGAGTTTCTATTGAAATTCAGTATTATAATTATTGAATAGTTCATATGTAACATTAATTTCAAAAAGTGAACGATAGATTAGAAAATTCTAGAAGATGATATTTCTGGAAAGACGATAAATGATTTCATTTCATTTTGAAGAATAAACAATTACAATCAAATATATTTAAGGATTCTTGCGTCTAATAAGCCAATGACAAATGGTAAAGAAATCGTAACAAACTAACAATCAAATATTCCTTCTTAGGTAATGAAAATCTTTCCACTAAGCTTTGCTAGGTTAAGCACCGCTATACACTTTTGGGAGTTACTTTTGGACCTTTTATTGTTTCCTTAACTTGCCCCTTAAGCTGTGTGGGTTGAAAAACAACACTACTGAGCTTTTTACGGAGTCAAACTTTGATATTCGGCTTCAGCACTTACAAGGGCGACCTCGTCTCAGGGCGGGCAGGGCCCTTGCCCAGGGCCCCACCCTCGATGGGCTCCCCAATTTATTAAATAAATCATTATATATAATGTAATACTATTAATAATGTTAAATCATTTAATAAAAATTATATTATAATTATTATTATTTAAAAATTCGAAGAATATCATGCATAGCTACAACAAAATTGTCCCTTAAACAAATATGTTCAATCTCCGCTATGATTATTATCTCTCATTCTGATGTTTTTTTGTTTTCGACTATCGTTGGTCCTCATTTCTTCCATGATCATCCACGTTTCTAACATCGAGTTGTTACCTTGAGTTGTTCGAGTGATTTATTCCAGTCGCACTAAAATTTGACTTATATTAGTTGTTCAATTTAATTGGATTTCATGTTAGATGCTCATAAAACACACAGTACGCCAAAAATACGGACCACACCCACACAAAAACACACACTACACACAAACTTACACACACACTGACACACACACACACATATTCTGCACACACACACACATCGCACACACACAGTACACATACTAAAACATGTACTGTTCATGCATACGTACAGTATACGTGAACAGTAGTGTATACCTGCTGTATTTTCTCAACAAAATCCACTTTTACACCTTAAAGCACACACACAATCCTTCAAACTTTCATATACATATATATACTTCAAGAAAACTCTTTCTATCAACCAAATCACATCAAATACACTTTGAAAAATATATGACAATATCCACGAGTCAAAGAACGGATTATAACTTGACTTTAATCGAAGAACGATTGATCTGGAAAGCGTTTTCTTGGATCTGAAATTGACCGAAACACGATCAGATCACCAAAACTCAAGCTGGAAGAAGAACCCTAGCCCATTTTCTCACGTCTTTCTCTCCCACTCGTTCGTTTATGTCTCTTACGTCTGATTAGGAGTGCAAACGAAATGAATTGAGTCGAATAATGGTAAAATTTTAAGGTTCAAATTCGGCTTTATATAAGTATATTCGAGTTCGAGCTCGATTCGAAGTTCGATCATTTCAAATATTTTGGCTCGAGCTCGACTCAAAATAAAGTTCGAGTTGAGTTCGGATCGAAATATTCAAACCTATTCGTGAACTATTGCTCGGATATTATGGTTCGAAAAGCTCGAAATATTCGAAAATGTTCAAAACGTATATATATTTATTATATAATTATATTATATTAATTAAATATTAAGGCTCACGAATTATTCGTGAACTATCGAACTAAATAATTTTGACTCGAGCTCGGCTCGAAAAAAAGTTTGAACGTGTTCGAATTCGACTCGAGTTCGATAAGTTCGAATACGAATCAAATATTTATAGAGTCGGCTCAAAAAACTCACGAACATGTTCGATTCATTTGCACCCCTACGTTGTTGGAACACGCGTTCTCTGATCACACGGATGTGATACCCAGAGCAGCGGAAGTTTAAAAATTTTATTTTTTCGATATGAAACGATTCCATATCGTGGGTATCAAATCCTAACGATTAAAATCTTACAAGTAAAAATATAAATTCACAATTAAATATTTTTACCTCTTCAAGCTAAGGCTTGATTATGGACTCCAACATAATTTAATCTGCTCTTCTTGTAAATCTCGAGAACCGATGACTTGCTCGATCAATCTCCGAAATTAGGTCCACGAATAGAAAACAGAAACCCTCTGATTGATTGTACTAGAAATCAATCAGATGTTTATCGTAGAGAATAAACAGATTTGATCTGTTAATTCAGAAAGTAATTTTTCACAAAAATTACAGCCTGAATTATCTCAAAAAGGAGAAGAGAATTTTGAAAATTCCCTTAGAATATTATAAGTGATTTTTGAAAATTTCAAGGATGGAATGCATGCAATTTTCGAACACTACACCTATATTTATAGATAATTTCTAGACTAGATTAACTTATAATTATATTAGGACTCTAACTCCTTAGGGCCCATAATCCATAACTTAAGCCCAACAAACCAAGCCTGTTATTATAGAAATTAATATAAAATTCATCATGACTCCGATTGATAAACTGATTTCACCAATGTGCACAAAAACCATTTCTGCATCTTTTAAAGTCAAGATAATTTTTTCTGAATCCGAATTCAGTGATTTCCAAAAATGCCCATTCATATGTCATTTTAGAAAATTCCACTCCCTTTAGTTAAGAAATCCAACTTCTCTTTAATTAAATTTAACTCTTTAAATTTAACTATCTCAACGGGGTTTAGTAATCCATTACTTGTGTGACCTTCAATGGTTCAGGGATACAACTAGTCGCGTGGGCTCACAACTCCTTGTGACTCGGAACAACGATTTCCGACTTGCCCAACGAATCATGGTAAGAGCGTCTAGCAACATCGCCCCATGATTCCCTAGGTATCACTGATAGTGCCTCCAAGAACCAGTAGGTTTTGGTTAGCGTACAGTACGGTCCCTTCATCCATATATCCCGATCGAATCAACAACCATTGGTACATCGAGAGTCGTTCGAGATTCGATAACTATGCAATGCATCTTGAAGATCAAATAGTGACATCGCATGTGCTACTAGGAAATCATTTCTTAAAGCACATCATGTACTCTGGCCAGAGATTTGTCACACTAATATCTCCTCAGATCGCATAGGATATCCACACTCGCAAGTATGTGGTGAATCCTTGACAACAAAGCATCGACTCCTATATGTGTCGTAACTGTACCCAATCCCGACACCTGATGACCCCAATAGAGTCGGTAAACGAGTCAAAGTACAGTACTAGCATATAGAGTTTCAATGATGTTTCAAGTAGTAAGGACTAATGGTGTAACGCCCCACTGTATCAAGACGGGTCTTTTCAGCGTGCTTATGTCCTCACTCACATGCACCCTGGAAAACTTCCCAGGGGGTCACCCATCCTATAATTGCCCCAAGTCAAGCACGCTTAACTTTGGAGTTCTTATGTGATGAGCTTCCGAAAAGAAGATGCACCTTCTTGATATGAGCAGTACATATGAAATTTTTTAAGCCCTCCTTAACTATGTAGTCCCATACCTACACAGTCTCAGAATCCCCTCTCATTCCGGCACGAGATCGGTTCATTCATGTCTCCCTCCGCCTAGAAGCCTACCAGGAGCCGCTCATTGTCCGTGCAACCTCTTGGAACCGGCGATCACTCCCTGCCTCCTCAGCCCCGAGCGTCACATGCCCACCAGCTTCCGCTTGGTTCGTCCCCGAACCATACCGTACTAAGAGAGGTCGGCTCTGATACCATTTGTAATGCCCCACTGTATCAAGATGGGTCTTTTCAGCGTGCTTATGTCCTCACTCACACGCACCCTGGAAAACTTCCCAGGGGGTCACCCATCCTATAATTGCCCCAAGTCAAGCACGCTTAACTTTGGAGTTCTTATGTGATGAGCTTCCGAAAAGAAGATGCACCTTCTTGATATGAGCAGTACATATGAAATTTTTTAAGCCCTCCTCAACTATGTAGTCCCATACCTACACAGTCTCAGAATCCCCTCTCATTCCGGCACGAGATCGGTTCATTCATGTCTCCCTCCGCCTAGAAGCCTACCAGGAGCCGCTCATTGTCCGTGCAACCTCTTGGCACCGGCGATCACTCCCTGTCTCCTCAGCCCCGAGCGTATTCACATCTGCGTTTTGGAAGAGTCTGCACACAGCATTGGGGACTAGGCTTTTGTTCAGCACAACATTCCATCCCCAGACAGATGGTCAGTCTGAGAGAGTGATCCAGGTTCTTGAGGATCTTCTGAGAGCTTGTGTCATTGATTTTCGGGGCTCTTGGGAGACTAGACTGCCATTAGTGGAGTTTACCTATAACAACAGTTTTCAGTCGTCTATAGGTATGGCTCCTTATGCAGCATTGTATGGGAGAAGATGCAGATCTCCTGTGCATTGGGACGAGATTGGTGAGCGGATTTTATTGGGTCCTGAGATTGTGCAGCAGACAGCTGACATTGTGACTCAGATTCGAGATCGGATGAGGACTGCTCAGAGTCGTCAGAAGAGTTATGCAGATACCAGACGACGAGATTTGGAGTTCGCTGTAGGTGATCACGTATTCCTGAAGGTGTCACCTATGAAGGGAGTAATGCGTTTTGGCCGGAGAGGCAAGCTTAATCCGAGGTATATAGGGCCATTCGAGATCTTGGAGAGGGTTGGCACGTTGGCCTACCGTTTAGCTCTACCGCCAGGGCTAGCGGCAGTGCACAACGTTTTCCATGTATCCATTCTTCGGAGATATGTTTCCAACCCGTCGCATGTGTTGGATTTCGAGCCCTTGCAGTTGCCACCAGATCTAGTGTATGAGGAGAGGCCAGTGCGGATCTTGGCTAGGGAGGAGCGGAGGCTTAGGACGCGGGTCATACCGATGGTCAGAGTCCAGTGGCTAAATCACTCAGAGGAGGAAGCTACATGGGAGACCGAGGCAGACATGAGGACTCGCTACCCGGAGTTGTTCGGGTAAGTACTTTAATTTCGAGGACGAAATTCAATTTAAGGGGGGGAGAATTGTAACACCCGGTATTTTTAAATACGTAAATCTGCATGCATAATTAGGGAATTTAATTATTTAAATTTGTGATTTATGGGTTAAATAATTATGTGAATTATTTGTGCATGATTTAATTTATTTTTAAGCATTTAACCCATAATTAGTGATTTTACGATTTTTAGTATTTTAATTGTTTTGATCGCGTAGACGGGACCGTGGACGGACGAGATGACAACTTTCTAGCCAATTTATTTCATGAGCATTTTTAGAGCCCAAAAATATTATTTTGAGTTTTATTACCTCAAAATTTTTAGTATTTAATTTTATATAATTTTAGGAGTCCATTTTATCCAAATTTAGCCATTTTAATGACTTTTAATTATTTTAAAAATTCCCTTAAATTGTAATTTCGAGATTTTTATATTTTTAACTTAAGTTATCAGATTTTAACCTTTTATTTGGAGTTTTTAAAATTTTATATTTTATATTTAAAACTTTTAATTATCCTAAAACCTATTTTAATTAAATTAAAAACCTAAACCTAATCTACCCAAACCCCACGTTAGTTTCCCATCAGCCGCCTCCCTCCCTACTATTCATCATCTTCTTCCTCGAACCACAGCCAAGGAGGTTCCATAGCCAAATTTCTTCGAAGTTTCAAGGTTGCTCGTCTCCCGTCGTCCCGGAATCGTCCCACGCACGTGTTTCTCTTCAATTTCGGTGAAAGGCATGTTTTTCTTCCAAATTTTCGTACCTATCAGATATTATAGAGTGTGTATTGTGTAGCATTGAATTTTCTTCAAATTTTCAAATTTAAGGATCGGTTTTGATGTTCATGACATGTTTATGCATTTGTTTGATCATGACTCACGTTTTCTTCCAACATGGTACGACCAACTGCTGGTGCATGTCTAGGTGGGTGTGTTAGGGTCCCTAGGGTCGAGATTGGTCAGGTGTTATGGGTGTAACAGGCTGGAACCGAAGCCATCTATTTCTGATGCGCAACAGGTTGCAGTTTGAGCGGTTTTAGGATAATGGTGCGTGTGCACTGTTTAAGATGAGTTTGAGGGTGATTCCAATTGGGTTAGAACCCCAAGACCTTGGGAAAGGTTGTACAGGTAATTTTTCCGGCCGGTGGTTGCCGGAGATGAGCGGCCGAACGGCCTGAAGCCTCTGGTCGCGTTCTGCGCGTGAGCAGAAACTAGGGGTAGATTGTTTTGGTTCGTTCTCCCTCTACAGAGATCCGTTTGAGGTAAAATTTATGGGGTTAGAACCGTCTTGATGTTGGTTAAGTATGTGCGGTAGTTTCACGGCCATAGGTGGCCGGAGCAGGTGGCACGGTTAGTTTTTCTAAAGCCGCTCAGGGCTGCTCACGGCCGCAGCACAAGGGGAGATAGAGTTTTGGGTTTTAGGGTTCTAGGTGCTTTCCGGGTCGGGTCATGGGTCCGGGTCGGTTTCAGTAAGTCATGGGTCAAGTCTAGTGGGTTCGGGTCCGGGTTAAGTTAGTCGGGCTCGGGTATTTTATTTTTAAGTTAATTATTAAGTTAAAGTGTTTTAATTGGGCTAATTAGATTAATTAAATTAATGGGCTACATTTAAGTTTCTTAATGGGCTTGAATAATTATTTTAAGTTAGTCCAATAATTTTTATGGGCTTTGGAGCCCACGGAAATTATTGGGCAAGTCTTTGGGCTTTTAGGCCCATTGGGCCAGATTAAGTTGTTATTGGGCCAAGTATGTGCTAATGGGCTTTAATTGATTTATTGGGCTTAGAAAGGTGTTAATGAGTTTAAGTATGTTAATGGGCCAGTCTCAATGTTAATGGGCCAAAATTTAAGAAAAAGGGCTTGAGTGTTAGGGCCAGCAGTTCAGTACAACCCATGAAAAATTGCATGTGTCCTGAATATATATTTAATTATTTTTATGCATGGAAGTTATTTTTTTATATTATATGTTAGTATGAAATTAAATTAAATATATATGAAGGACACACATTTTATTTAAGTACATGCATTCATGAAATAATTTTTATGCATGATTTAATGTTTAAGATTGAGCAAAAGAAAATATTTTATGTTGGAAGTTGAAGTAGTGTGACAATTGTTGGAGTGCGCGGCTTTCAGATCAAACAAGATTGATACCCGGTGCAGCGGAAGTTTAAAATTTTTATTATATGGAACGATTCCATATTGGGTATCACATCTTTACGATTAAATTGTGTGTGTAAAAATTCAAATAACGATTATATAATTTTTACCTTTAATCTCGAATCGAGATTCTGGACACCAACAGATTTCTCTGCTCTTGTTGTATCTCCCTGGAACCGATGGACGAACAGTTCTTCTATCAGGTCCACGAATAGAGATTTAATCCCTCTGATAGATTGCACTAGAAAATCTATCAGAAGTTTTCTACGAAGAGAGTTAACGAATTTGATCCGTTAAACCAGACTGTAATTCAAAATCACAGGCTGGAATTTTTTCTCGAGTAGAGAGAGGGAGAGGGGGCGGCCACTTTAAGAAAAATAGCTTAGGGTTTTCGAAAATTTTGTGCCTGTTATGTGTAATTTCTGTACTGCAATAACTTATTTATAATGTAGGCCACTAACAGCTTAGGGCCCATTAGTCATAAGTTCAGGCCCGACAAGCAAAGCCCGCATGTTCAGAAATTAATATAAAATTCATCGTGACTCCGATTGATAAACCGATTTTACCAATGTGCACAGAAACCATTTCTGCACCTTTAAAGTCAAGATAAATTTTTCTGAATCCGAATTCAGTGATTTCCAAAAATGCCCATCACTATGTCATTTTAGGAAATCTCACTCCTCTACTCTTAAATAAGAAGTCCAACTTCTTCGTTCATTAAATTTAACTCTTTAAATTTAACTATCTCAACGGGGATTAAAAATCCATTACACTGTGTGACCCTCAATGGTTCAGGGATACAGCTAGCCGTGGGCTCACAACTCCTTGTGACTCGGAACAACAATTTCCGACTTGCCCATCGAATCATGGTATGAGCGCCTAGCAACATCGCCCCATGATTCCCTAGGTATCACTGATAGTGCCTACAAGAACCAGTAGATTTTGGTTAGCGTACAGTACGGTCCCTTCATCCATATATCCCGATCGAATCAACAACCATTGGTATATCGAGAGTCGCTCGAGATTCGATAACTATGCAATGCATCTTGAAGATCAAATAGTGACATCGCATGTGCTACTAAGAAACCATTTCTTAAATCACATCATGTACTCTGGCCAGAGATTCGTCACACTAATATCTCCTCAGATCGCATAGGATATCCACACTCGCAAGTATGTGGTGAATCCTTGACAACAAAACATCGACTCCTACATGTGTTGTAACTGTACCCAATCCCGACACCTGATGAACCCAATAGAGTCGGTAAACGAGTCAAAGCACAGTACTAGCATATAGAGTCTCAATGATGTCTCAAGTAGTAAGGACTAATGGTGTACAACCAAAACCGCGGACTATATCCACTCGATAAGTGATAACCACTTGGAAAGTCCGGATAGGGTAGTTCGATCATTCATCATATGAATATCCATTTGCATGCTTCAAACATCTCTATGTTCCCTACCAATGAAACGTGGTACTCTGCATCGCAAATGCTAGTCTCACACTCGAGCGATCCTTATCCTTATTATCGGACGGCTCAATCGACTAGGAACGGTTTAGAATATACAGTGACTATAAGATGTGTTTCATGATAGACATCCCCATGTTCTACCACATCTTACATACACTATAGTATATTCAAGGTCTTTATCAAAACAACAATAGTATATCACAATATAACAATATGAAGAAAGATAAAGTCATTGCCATTAATAAAAGTGTAAATTATATTAAACAAAAGATTGTTTATACAAAGAGTCATCAAAGCCCTTAGCCACAAGTTGGCTCACCGGGCACCCACTCTTTCAATCTCCCACTTGCCCTATAGCCAACTAGTCATACTACGTAGACCCATTGCTTCGCGATGTTTGTCAAATAATGGTCCTGGCAAGGGCTTAGTAAGTGGATCAGCGATATTGTCTGCAGAGGCCACTCTTTCGACAGTAATGTCTCCTCTTTCCACAATCTCCCGGATGATGTGGTATTTCCTCAGTACGTGTTTGGATCTTTGATGAGACCTTGGTTCCTTTGCCTGAGCAACGGCACCCGTGTTGTCACAGTACACCGGGACTGGACCAACAACTTCAGGAATGACGCCCAACTCTTGGACGAAATTCCTCATCCAAACGGCCTCTTTAGCAGCAGCTGATGCTGCAATGTATTCAGCTTCAGTGGTGGAATCCGCTGTGGTGTCCTGCTTGGAACTCTTCCAAGAGACAGCACCGCCATTGAGCATGAACACAAATCCAGAGGTTGACTTCGAGTCATCCACGTCACTTTGGAAGCTAGAGTCGGTATAACCTTCCAATTTTAGTTCTCTTCCTCCATATACCATGAACATATTCTTAGTCCTTCGTAAGTACTTAAGAATGTCCTTTACGGCTTTCCAATGCATTTGACCGGGATTAGCTTGATATCTGCTCGTGACACTCAGAGCAAATGCTACATCCGGTCTGGTAGATATCATCCCATACATGATACTACCTATGGCTGACGCATATGATACATGTGTCATTTTCTCTATCTCTTCATCTGTCTTGGGACACATAGACTTGGATAGAGAAACTCCATGACACATGGGTAGATGTCCTCTCTTGGACCCATCCATTGAAAACCGTTTTAATATGGTGTCGATGTAGGTTGATTGAGTGAGTCCTATGATTCTCTTAGATCTATCTCTATAGATCTGTATCCCAAGAATATAGGATGCCTCACCCAAATCCTTCATCGAAAATCTACCTGATAACCATATCTTTGTTGACTGCAACATCCCTACATCATTCCCAATGAGTAGGAAGTCATCAACATAAAGTACTAAGAATGTCACAGCATCCTTAACTACTTTCTTGTACACGCATGGTTCCTCCGGATTCTTGATGAAACCAAAATCTTTTATTGTTTCATCAAATTTTTGGTTCCAACTTCTTGATGCTTGTTTTAGACCATAAATTGATCTCTGAAGCTTGCATACCTTATGCTCGCTTCCCATGGATGTGAACCCCTCAGGCTGCTTCATATAGATTTCTTCCTTAATGTCTCCATTAAGAAAAGCAGTCTTCACATCCATTTGCCATATCTCATAGTCATACCATGCAGCTATGGCAATAAGGATTCTTATGGACTTGAACATTGCAACTGGTGAAAAGGTTTCATCATAGTCAACTCCTTGTCTTTGAGTATAACCTTTTGCCACCAATCGCGCCTTGTAGGTCAATACCTTACCATCAGGCCCAAGCTTTCTCTTGTAGATCCATTTACACCCTATTGGAACAATTCCATCGGGAGGATCTACTAAAGACCAAACTTGGTTTGTATGCATCGAATCTATTTCCGACTGCATAGCTTCAAGCCATAAATTTGAATCCGCATCAGAAATTGCTTCCTTGAAGTTTCTTGGATCACATCCAACATCGGGTTCATTTTGATCCCCTTCAAGAAGAAGACCATATCGAATAGGAGGTCTAGAAGTCCTCTCGGATCTTCTAGGTATAGGCGTGTCCAGCAATGGTTCCTGAGGTGTAGGATCGTTATTTTGTATTTCGGGTTCTTCTCGAATTTCTTCGAGTTCCATCATCTCGCCTTTCTTATCCAATAAGAACTCCTTCTCCAAGAAGGTGGCATTCCTTGAAACAAACACCTTTGTTTCAGCAGGATAATAGAAATAATATCCGATTGAATTCTTCGGATACCCTACAAAATAACATAAGCTGGATCGACTATCCAACTTATCTCCCACTGTCCGCTTCACGTAAGCAGGACATCCCCAAATCCTCAAGTACGAATACTTAGGAGCTTTGCCATTCCATAACTCGTATGGTGTTTTGTCCACTGCTTTAGTGTGGACGTTGTTCAACAACAATACCGCCGTTTCAAGTGCATAGCCCCAAAACGAAGGTGGAAGCTCAGTGAAGCTCATCATGGATCGAACCATGTCCAACAAAGTTCGATTACGACGCTCCGATACACCATTCAGCTGTGGTGTCATAGGAGGAGTCCACTGAGAGAGAATCCCATTCTCTTTCAGATAGTCCAAAAACTCGGTACTCAAGTATTCTCCACCTCGATCCGATCGAAGTGCTTTAATACTTTTACCTAGCTTGTTTTCTACTTCAGCCTTGAATTCTTTGAACTTTTCAAATGCTTCAGACTTATATTTCATTAAATATAAATACCCATACCTTGAATAATCATCAGTAAAGGTAATGAAGTAGGTGTGGCCATATTGAGTCCCAACTCTAAATGGACCACAAACATCTGTATGGATCAAATCCAACAGATTTTGACTACGCTCAGGTTTCCCCTTAAAAGGAGATTTAGTCATTTTTCCTTTTAGGCAGGATTCACAAGTAGGTAGAGAGTTAATATCAGACATATCAAACATGCCCTCTCCCACTAGCTTGTTCATCCTCCTTGAGGAAATATGACCTAGCCTAGCGTGCCAAAGGTTTGCCGGGTTTTGGCTATCGATTTTCCTTTTGTTTGTTGTTGCCGGTTTTTCAACATAATTTATTGGAACGTCTTTTAGTTTTAAGTTGTATAGATCGTTTTCAAGTTGTCCATTTCCAATTAAACATTCATTCTTGTAAATATTGCAAATCCCATTCACAAAATTGCAAGAATAACCATCTCTATCAAGCATAGAAACAGAAATAATGTTTTTAATTAAATCTGGAACAAATAAAACATCTCTTAAAAGTAACTTAAAACCGTTCTGCAAAATTAAATAAACATCTCCCACGGTTTTTGCTTCAACTCTGGAACCATTTCCGAGCCTCAGCTGGGTCTCACCCATCCTAAGCCTGCGACTTCTTGTCATCACCTGCAAATCATTGCAAATGTGAGATCCACATCCGGTATCCAATACCCAAGAAGTAGTATTAAGTGAAACATTTATTTCAATATAGAACATACCCTTTGCAGTTCGCAACTGCTCTAGATATTCCTTGCAGTTACGCTTCCAATGACCGGGCTTCTTGCAGTAATGGCAAACATCCTTGGATTTTTCCATATTTGAAGCCTTTGTCTTGTACTTCTTCTCGGGTTCGACTTTCTTGGGTGGGGCAGAACGTTTCTTACCCTTCGTACTTGGCCCCTTCTTAGCAGAAGAAGAGGAGCCCACCAAAAAAGCCGGTTTATCCTTCTTTAATGTGGATTCATATGTCACAAGCATATTGACCATCTCTTCAAGGGAGGCCTCTATCTTGTTCATATTGAAATTTACCACAAATCCGTCAAACGAAGAAGGAAGAGACAGAAGTAGTAAGTCCACGTTGAGTTCATGCTCCAACACCAAATCAAGGGTTACCAACTTCTGTATGAGCCAAATCACTCGTACCCCATGATCACGGACCGAAGTCCCTTCACGCATGCGACACGTCATTAGCTCCTTTACAGTAGCGAACCTTTCAGCCCTCGATTGAGCCCCAAAAAGTTCCTTGAGTTGAACGTGAATGTCAGCAGCATTCACGGTGTCCTCAAATCGCCTCTGGAGTTCATCAGACATCGAGGCTTGCATATAGCATTTGGTCTTGATATCATGGTCCCACCATGTATCAAGTTTGGCTAACTCCTCCGGACTTACGTCAGCTGGTGCTTCCTTCGGAGGAGATTTCTCTAACACGTAGAGCATCTTCTCCGAAGTCAAGACAATCTTCAACTTACGGAACCATTCCGTATAGTTTGCGCCAGTCAACTTATTTTGTTCGAGGATCGAGAAAAGTGGATTACGCGAATTCATTGTATGAAATACTGAAAAGAAACAGACAAATATCAGTGATTGTTTAAGCAATTTACTAAGACATAAAATAGGCGAAATTTATTTCATGAATCTCACTCCCACTATTTTAACGATTTCACTACCCTCTAGTGAAAACGGGAAACTGTTTTCCTTAGTGAGAACATGGAGTCCAATTGACAAACTTATAGTCCCGAATAATATCAGCCAACCATAATTTTCAAAAGGTAGAGCCCAATTGCTTCCAAAGCAACCTCCACGTTTTTACCTCATGTCCAATAAGGGCCCAATAATATGACGCCGATTATTGTGACATGTCAAGATGACCCATCAATATTAAGTTGTGATGGACGGTCGCCATGTGGATCCCCAATAATATGAGCCGATCCCATGGGAGTTCCACCCAACTTACAACATGTGTCGATCCAATGTACAGCTTTCCGACGAACGGGCCCCCCCAATAATATGAGCCGGACCGTATCCGCGGGTAGCATCTCATACATTGATCGTTGATGGAAGGTAGGAACATTTAAACAAATTTAAATTTCCTTTATTTATCTTGATATCAATTTTAAATCATATTTAAAATGAGAGATTTTTAATTATAAAAATTTGTCTCATCATTTTTAAAATTTTGTATGCTTGTCGGATTCACACAATTTTGTCTAAAACATGCATACAACTATAACATCACATATTATATAGGATGATCGATTCCATTTCTAATCGACCCGTGGTTGCCAATCACGAGTCTTAGTCCAATCCTAGGTAATATGCAGTATGAAATGCAATCCTATTACATTTGCTTCCAATTTACATTTCTTCTGTCTTTATTGTCTGCTGGGCCCACCTCCATCTTCAAATCTTGATCTCCCACTAAATCTAATGTATTTACAATAAATAACAATGACAAGTAGGGGATACATTTTTAAGGGGTGGGAACGGGCCATAAACCAAGCCCACTTTTATTACATATGACATTCATATTGGGCCATAAACCAGGCCCATTAATAAAACTAACAACAATAAAACAAATGTAAATTCCTAACATACACCTACAAAATTGGTCATGACAATCGATCATCCTTATCCAATAATATTTAATTCAAAATTAATTTATTGGATAACATGCAATGGCAATTTAAATTTAAAAAGATAAAATCATATCTCATACATAAAATCTTATTTTACATATAAAATCATATTTTATCTTTTTATCAAATAAAATCATATTTTATCTATAAAATCCAATTTTATACATAAAATCATATTTTACTCAATATATCCATAAGATCATATCTTATCATCAATTGTACCAAAAATTAATTAATTTCAAAATTCAATTAAAGGATAAAATATTAAAATTTTCCAAAAATTCAAATTTATCCAAAAATCAATTTTAAAATTTTCGGACTCGAACAATTCGATCCGACGCCTCGTGGACCAATCAAAACAATTTTCGATCGGACCAAAAATAGAATTTTAACATATTAAAATTTAATTTAAAAAATTAAAAATAATTTTTCCCGCGGGCCGCCCGGGACGTTCCCGGGCCGGGCAGCCCGGCTGCCCCTAGGGCAGCGCCGAGCGCTACCCTGCGCAGCGCCCAGCGCAGCGCCGTGCGCCGCCCTGTGCAGCGCCCAGCGCTGCGCAGGGCAGCGCCGTGCGCTGCCCGGGGCAGCGACCATCGCTGCCCCTCCCGGACAGCGATCCAATCGATGCCCGGGTTTTTGCCCGAAAAAATATTTTTATTTTAAAATATTTATTTTGTTTCAAAAACCGAGGCTTAAAAAAAAAATTTTTGTACAATCGATTTATTTAATCGCTTAATCTGAGCAACCTGGCTCTGATACCACTGTTGGAGTGCGCGGCTTTCAGATCAAACAAGATTGATACCCGGTGCAGCGAAAGTTTAAAATTTTTATTATATGGAACGATTCCATATTGGGTATCACATCTTTACGATTAAATTGTGTGTGTAAAAATTCAAATAACGATTATATAATTTTTACCTTTAATCTCGAATCGAGATTCTGGACACCAACAGATTTCTCTGCTCTTGTTGTATCTCCCTGGAACCGATGGACGAACAGTTCTTCTATCAGGTCCACGAATAGAGATTTAATCCCTCTGATAGATTGCACTAGAAAATCTATCAGAAGTTTTCTACGAAGAGAGTTAACGAATTTGATCCGTTAAACCAGACTGTAATTCCAAATCACAGGCTGGAATTTTTTCTCGAGTAGAGAGAGGGAGAGGGGGCGGCCACTTTAAGAAAAATAGCTTAGGGTTTTCGAAAATTTTGTGCCTGTTATGTGTAATTTCTGTACTGCAATAACTTATTTATAATGTAGGCCACTAACAGCTTAGGGCCCATTAGTCATAAGTTCAGGCCCGACAAGCAAAGCCCGCATGTTCAGAAATTAATATAAAATTCATCGTGACTCCGATTGATAAACCGATTTTACCAATGTGCACAGAAACCATTTCTGCACCTTTAAAGTCAAGATAAATTTTTCTGAATCCGAATTCAGTGATTTCCAAAAATGCCCATCACTATGTCATTTTAGGAAATCTCACTCCTCTACTCTTAAATAAGAAGTCCAACTTCTTCGTTCATTAAATTTAACTCTTTAAATTTAACTATCTCAACGGGGATTAAAAATCCATTACACTGTGTGACCCTCAATGGTTCAGGGATACAGCTAGCCGTGGGCTCACAACTCCTTGTGACTCGGAACAACAATTTCCGACTTGCCCATCGAATCATGGTATGAGCGCCTAGCAACATCGCCCCATGATTCCCTAGGTATCACTGATAGTGCCTACAAGAACCAGTAGATTTTGGTTAGCGTACAGTACGGTCCCTTCATCCATATATCCCGATCGAATCAACAACCATTGGTATATCGAGAGTCGCTCGAGATTCGATAACTATGCAATGCATCTTGAAGATCAAATAGTGACATCGCATGTGCTACTAAGAAACCATTTCTTAAATCACATCATGTACTCTGGCCAGAGATTCGTCACACTAATATCTCCTCAGATCGCATAGGATATCCACACTCGCAAGTATGTGGTGAATCCTTGACAACAAAACATCGACTCCTACATGTGTTGTAACTGTACCCAATCCCGACACCTGATGACCCCAATAGAGTCGGTAAACGAGTCAAAGCACAGTACTAGCATATAGAGTCTCAATGATGTCTCAAGTAGTAAGGACTAATGGTGTACAACCAAAACCGCGGACTATATCCACTCGATAAGTGATAATCACTTGGAAAGTCCGGATAGGGTAGTTCGATCATTCATCATATGAATATCCATTTGCATGCTTCGAACATCTCTATGTTCCCTACCAATGAAACGTGGTACTCTGCATCGCAAATGCTAGTCTCACACTCGAGCGATCCTTATCCTTATTATCGGACGGCTCAATCGACTAGGAACGGTTTAGAATATACAGTGACTATAAGATGTGTTTCATGATAGACATCCCCATGTTCTACCACATCTTACATACACTATAGTATATTCAAGGTCTTTATCAAAACAACAATAGTATATCACAATATAACAATATGAAGAAAGATAAAGTCATTGCCATTAATAAAAGTATAAATTATATTAAACAAAAGATTGTTTATACAAAGAGTCATCAAAGCCCTTAGCCACAAGTTGGCTCACCGGGCACCCACTCTTTCAACAATTTAAGGGGGACTCGTCCCCATATTTGAACTATTGAAGGGCAGTTTACTGCCAATTTAAGAGGTGATTCGTCACCGCCACGTACGTTGGTTTCTCACGCTGATCAGTATTTAATGTATGATTTAAGGTTACACTATGGATACAACCATGCGATGTTAGAAAATAATTTGCTCAACAATATTTATGTATTATGTTATTTAAGTTAATTTAAGTTATGATATGTTATGATATTTTTTAAGCATGCTCATTCATATATATGTTATGTATTAGTAGTAAATTGATTTAAATTATTTTAAACCCTTGTTATGTTAGCATGTTGGGCCTCTAGGCTAACTACACTGGTATGGTGCAGGTGAGTACGTAGAGGAGGATGTAGTACCCACTGGAGGCGAGGACGTATGAGCAGACTGACAGTGATCCCCGTGACCGTGATAGATGTCTGAGTCGTTATGCATGTTTTGAATATTTTTAGTATGTTACATTTTTAAGTATTTTTCAGTGGTTGGGTTTGAAATATTTTACTTAAATATTTTCAGTGCATGCAAACTTTAATCATTTTATTTATGCAGTATTTTAATTCAATATTTGACTCAGATATTTATTTTATTAAAGAATGCATTTTATTTGAGTTATTTATTTATTTATTTATTTTAAATCTTTTTATTATGTGCGTATATGTATGGGCATATATGTACATATTTTATTTAGTAAGTAAAAAAAAAAAAAAAAATTCCGCATATTTATTTATTAATTATAGAGTTAGGGTCGTTTCAAATGGTGTACAACCAAAACCGCGGACTTATCCACTCAAATAATAATAACCACTTGGAAAGTTCGAATAGGGTAGTTCGATCATTCATCATATGAATATCCATTTGCATGCTTTGAACATCTCCATGTCCATTACCAATGAAACGTGGTACTTGGCATCACAAATGCTAGTCTCAATCTCGAGCGATCCTTATCCTTATTAGCGGACGGCTCAATTGACTAGGAACTGTTTAGAATATACAGTGACTATAAGATGTGTTTCATAATAGTGATCTCTCTTTATTCACTATCTCATCTTACTTACACTATAGTATATTCAAGGTCTTTATCAAAACAACAATAGTATATCACAATATAACAATATGAAGAAAGACAAAGAAAATGCCATTAATAAATGTAAATTATATTAAACAAAGATTGTTTATACATAGAGTCATAAAAGCCCTTAGCCACAAATTGGCTAACCGGGCACCCACTCTTTCATATGTCTGATTCCCTTTTTTTTTATGTGAGACCTCGTTTCTAATCAACTAATATCAGACAACAAGCGATAAGTAAACAAGAAACCAATAATATATATATTTTTTTAATAAAAGAAGGCTCGCGCGCCCGCGCCTAAGCTTCGCTAAAACCAGCGCGCCCGCGCTGATGCTGCGCAAAAACTAGCGCACCCGCGCTCTAAGTAAGAGCGCCCGTGCCCATACCTCGCAAAGAGGCCGCGCGCCCGTGCCAACAACCGCGCGCCCGCGCCGTCCTCTCACCCAGAAGAGTTAAGGCACCGAAATAAACTCAATCAAAACCTAAACACTTGTATTAAAAGTATTTGACATGCCAATAACAATACAAGTAAGGTTTAGGGAAGAGAAACATTCAATACGGTAGTACCTACATCGATTATTGCTTACAAAACAATAACGAGAAGTTTGAATGACTAAACATGTTCGCAAAACATAACTAGGTTGACATGCTGATTCTACTTTTAAACGAGTCTCACTTCTATCCCTTGCTCTTGACGCTAACCAGGTCTATTCTGACTTGATCCTGCCCTTCCTGTTGCCAAGTACACATACAAAACAAAGCAACAGCCGGATAAACCGGTGAAAAAGATAATCCCAGTAAAAGCAACATATCAAGTAATACAACAATAAACATGCTTTCAAGACAACAACACAATCAATAACAACGTAATGAAATGCATGTCTTTAAACCGGGATATCAAATCTGATAAACGAAGGATTGCTGCTGTGCTTTTGGAATCCCGAGGATGAGATCATGGGATGACTCACCGACTCTCCCGATCGAGGTGGTGTCACATATCTCACTCCTCTAGACTTTGAGCAACCATAATGAGTATGCTAGCACTAGGCGATACGACTACGACCTAGGCCGCTCAATCATAGTTTCCAAACGTCCAAACAAAAAGGGCGGTTCTGCCCGCTGAATCAACGTAATCTCAAGATGAATGCATAACAGAAATATAAAACATAAGCCACATAGTTAAAAGCAAAATCAATCAACAAGACACAAGTTCCTCATGCTAGAACAAGTGTAGATGCAATATGTGATTTGAAAGGGAAACTCGAGAACCTACTGTCCCGAGTATGCTATCCCGCTACGATGACTGCTTTTACCTTTCAATGTCGTAGATACAACTCCGAACAAGCTACAACAAAAGATTGTATCAACAACTATACAACCTAAACAACAAACAACGGTTCAAGGAAATCTCTTTACCGTTCTTCGTCCAACTCTCGACGAACAATGCTGCTAACACAGGGCTCGACAAAACTCCAACGAATCTGTACGAATACAAGAGTTGATCAACAACTGTGGGGCCTCGGGTTGCTAATCTCAATTCTTAAGGGCAATTAATGAATAAGCAATCACCAAGCATTCGAAGCTTTAACAAACGAAATATTTTTTTTTTTTAAATAGGCTGCGCTCGAGCGGCTGAAAAGCGCCGCTCGGGCGCGCCCTGCCCATTTCGAGGCAGAACTTTCTGCCCCGGGCTGCGCTCGGGCTGCTGTTTTCTGCAGCTCTGGCACGACCCTGGGCAGATTCTTGCCCACACTTGACAGCTCCCAAAAACTTGGCAATTGACAGCTCCAAAACTTGTTTCCTTTGATGTAAACACAAACTTATACATCTAAACAAAGTCTCAAGCAAGTATACATGTATTTTATTACATCAACCAAGTCGCTAAAGAAACGATAACAATAACGACATAAACTATCTCAAGTTTTATACATGTATTCCAAAACCAACAAGTTCTAAAGTTCCTTGTTTCTAACATTCAAAACATCATCTACAACCCGAGCCCTCACGTGCTAGACTCTCTCCCAGCTGTCAATGACGTCGATGATCAGCTCCTACCCTCTCTATTGTCATGCACACATACAAAACAAGACAACAGCCGGATAAACTCCGATGAGATATAATTCTCAGTATAACCAACATATCAAAAGCGTTAAATAAATCATAACGACTCTATTTAAAACTCAACTCAACAAATAGAGTACTCAACGCTTTAAAGACGAATTGATTCACATAACTTCGAAGCCATCAAGATTCATAACTGATCTTGACATGGATATCCATCTAACGAATTCGTAAACGACTCGCAAATAAGGTTAACCGCAACCTTGGCTTAGAATCCATTCGATATAACATCATATCAACTCAAATTTAAAGATCCACTACCTGAGATGGATCGACAACTCCACAATCAAATCAAAACATAAACAAGTATGTGATTTTTGCGGGCCAACTCAAAGATAATCGTTTTTGAGTTTCAAAGTCCCTATTTCACGATGTCGTCATTATACCTTCGTTTATTGAGGTTCTGAACTCTTCAAATCTATAAGATATAATCAAAACACATATATCAAACTTCATATCAACCTATCATGTCAGAAACGAACCAAAACCATCAAGATTTCATCAATCAAAACCATTTCAAACCTCAATCAACTTTCTTTGGTTCAAAGTCGGCGTCTCGTGTTGTTGGCCTTCCAAACGTGACTGAAATTGAACAAGACACATTCTTTAACATTGATAACATCTCAATAACAACATCAACTCAGAATTCGGCTATCAAAATAGTTCCAAAACTCGATTAAACAACGTAACGATTCAAAATCGGTAACCGACGTAATTCCCGACTTCGAAACTTGTAACTCAACTCATATATCAGCATATATCTTATAAAACTCAGCCATAAAACAACACATCAGCAGCTATACTTGTCAAGATACATGCTACAAATCATAATCAATCCCTTCAAGCATTCAACTTTGATCCGGTGTCAAAACTAGACGCAATACACAACTCAAAACATAACCGAAAACTCAATATCTGATATCTATCAATTTTCGAAATTCAAACCATGCTAAAAGATATAAAATCTTACACCAAATCGAAGCCCTTGTCGTAAGGATTCCAGAACACTTTTCGGAATCAAAATCGGATACCCGGAGCAAAAGTTATAAGGGTTTGAAGATCAAAAACTCAAAGAAAACAAATAAGATCTCGGCTCTGTTTCTCAATTTCTGAATAAGGAATGAAGTACACGTGCAAAAGCTGAGTAATCCAACACAAATCTGATAACTTTCAATAAAATTGCACTTTAGTCCCTAGATTCTTCAATAATTGCAATTTGGTCCTCGGCCCTTATTTTAATTCAATTTCAATCCTAAATAATTTAAGAATATTAGAATTTAAATCAAAACTCTAAATATTCCCAAATTAAATATACTCGGATTAAAATTAAATAAATTCGGATTAATCTCTAATTAATCCCGGGCCTTACATTTCTCCCCCACTAAGACATGAGTTCGTCCTTGAATTCATAAACAGTATAGATATGCAGTCCGCATGCTCATAAGAATAAAGAATAACTGAAAACTGAATAAGAACTCACATCAATGAAATAAGTAAGGAAATCGTTGCTACATATCATCTTCGACTTCCCAAGTCGCTTCTTCAACTCCGTGTCGACTCCATTGAATCTTCACCAATGGAATGGTCTTCGTTCGGAGTTGCTTTGTCTTTCTATCAAGAACCTGAATAGGTTGCTCGAAATAGCTAAGAGTGTCATCCAAATCAGCTTCATCGGAGTGAATCACATGAGATGCATCAGATATGTACTTCCTCAACATCGATACATGAAAGACATCATGTATTCCAGATAAAGACATAGGAAGAGCGAGTCGATAAGCTAGATTGCCTATCTTCTCGAAAATCTCATACGGCCCAATATACCTCGGAGATAATTTCCCTCGTTTACCGAATCGAACGGTTCCTCTGAACGGTGAAATCTTCAGAAACACTCTATCTCCCTGATCAAAAGATAACGGCCATCGTCGTACATTCGCATATCTGGTCTGTCTGTGCTGTGTTGTTCTCATTCTCTGCTGTATTAGTTTCACCCTTTCAGTCATCTGTCTGATCATATCTGGCCCTAACTCAGGTACCTCAGAAACATCATCCCAATACAAAGGCGATCGATACTTCTTTCCATATAACGCTTCGAATGGTGTCATCTCTATACTCGTCTGATAACTGTTGTTATAAAAAAATTCCACGAGTGGTATAGAATTTTGCCATGTAACACCAAAATCAAGTACTACAGCTCTAAGCATATCCTCAAGCATCTGAATAGTTCGTTGAGATTGACCGTCGGTTTGAGGATGGTAAGCAGTACTCAAATGTAAACGCGTACCTAGAGCTTCCTGTAGGCTATGCCAAAAGTGCAAAGTAAACCTCGGATCTCGGTCAGATACAATCGACTTTGGCACACCATGTAGTCTTACCACTTCTTGAATATAGAGATCCGCCATTTGATCATGACGATAAGTCATTCGATAAGGAATAAAGCATGCAGATTTCGTCAACCTGTCGATGATCACCCAAACAGCATCGCACCCTCGAGATGATCGCGGTAACTTCGTTACAAAGTCCATGGAAATGTGATCCCATTTCCATTCAGGAATTGATAAACTCTGTAATAAGCCACCCGGTTTCTTTCTTTCAGCTTTCACCTGTTGGCAATTCAAACATTTGGACACAAATTCAGTCACACCAGACTTCATTTGTTTCCACCAGTACAGACTCTTCAAGTCATTGTACATCTTCCTGCCTCCAGGGTGAACACTAAAATGACTACAATGGGTTTCTTTCAGAATATTCTGTCTCAAGTCTGCAATATTGGGAACAACTATTCGGTTATTCACATACAATATATCATCATCACTAAGCTTGTACTCAGACTGATGTCCTGATCTGATCATTTCAATCGATTTCTGTACATTCTGATCAGCTTTCTGTGCTTCTTTGATACGAATCAACAACTCTGGCTCAGCACTGATTGCATAAACTTTCATAGGCCTTCTATCTGTCTCAAATACATATCCAGAAACACAACAATTCTCAATCAAATTAGATACACCTATAGTAGATAAAGATAGAGCACATACTTTTCTACTTAGGGCATCTGCTGCTGCGTTAGACTTTCCCGGATAGTATTTGATTTCACAATCAAAATCCTTCAATAAATCAAGCCATCGTCGTTGTCTCATGTTCAATTCAGATTGTGAGAATAGATAATTCAGACTTTTATGATCAGAAAAGATTTCAAACTTCTCGCCGTATAAATAATGTCGCCAGATCTTCAATGCAAAAACGATAGCAGCCAATTCAAGATCATGAATCGGATACCTAATCTCATGTGGTTTCAGTTGTCGAGAAGCATAAGCAACAACATGTCCTTTCTGCATTAAAATACATCCCAAACCCTGGTGAGAAGCATCACAATAAACAACAAAATCACCAGTACCTTTAGGGATTGTCAAAACTGGCGCAGAAGTCAATCTCTTTTTCAGTTCAATAAAACTCCTTTCACATGCCTCAGACCAAACAAATGGTGCATTCTTCTGTATAAGCTGTGTAATAGGCTTCGCTATAGATGAAAAATCTCGAATGAATCGACGATAATAACCAGCTAAGCCCATAAAACTTCGAATTTCTGGCACAGACATCGGTCTTTGCCAACTGATCACAGCTTCTACTTTGCTTGGATCCACTGATATACCATCTCCTGATATTATATGGCCAAGAAACACGACTCGCTGTAACCAAAACTCACATTTGGATAACTTGGCATATAATTTTTCTTCTCGTAACGTTCTCAATACAATTCGGAGATGATCAGCATGTTCACACATATTCTTAGAATAAATCAAGATATCATCGATAAATATGATCACGAAATCATCTAGATATCTTTGAAATATCCTATTCATCAATCCCATAAAAACTGCTGATGCATTCGTTAGACCAAAAGGCATGACTATGAATTCATAATGGCCATACCTGGTTCTAAATGCAGTCTTAGGAATATCTTCGTCTCTAACCCTCAGTTGATGATATCCGGATCGCAAATCAATCTTCGAATATACTGACAATCCCTGCAATTGATCAAATAAATCATCGATACGAGGTAAAGGATAGCGATTCTTTACCGTTGCTTTGTTCAATTGCCGATAGTCAATACATAGTCTCATCGATCCGTCCTTCTTTCTAGCAAACAATACCGGAGCATCCCAAGGAGAGACGCTCGATCTGATATAACCCTTGGCCAACAAATCTTCGAGTTGGTCTTTCAGTTCTTTCAATTCAATCGGTGCCATACGGTAAGGTGCTTTTGATATCGGTTGTGTACCTGGCATCAATTCAATACTGAAATCTACCTCTCTGTATGGTGGCAGTCCGGGAATCTCGTCAGGGAATACATCTTCAAACTCGCTCACCACCGGTATATCAGTCAATTTCGGACTAGTCTTCAGTATATCGACTGCATAAATAAGGAATCCTTCTGCCCCTTTCTGTAACAAGTCAGTCATAGAAAGAACATATATCAAAGGAATTCTAGCTCGTGATCCCTTACCATAAAATTTCCATTCATCAGTCATATCAGGTCTGAACTTCACAATCTTCTGAAAACAGTCTACTGTAGCTCTGTACTTGGTTAGCATATCAATACCGATTATGCAATCAAAATCAGACAAACCGAGTACAATACAATCTAGCTCAATCTCATGCCCCTCACACTGTAATATACAATTTTGTACAGACTTCACTGATATAATACCTCGACCCAGAGGTGATGAAATAGATACAACAGTAGCTAAGGGCTCAACAGGTAATGAATGCAATGCAACAAACTGCTCAGACATAAAAGTATGCGACGCACCATTATCAAATAAGACATAAGCAGGATAACCATAAAGAGAACAGTTACCTGCAATCACATCATCTGGTGCCGTTTGTGCTTGCTCCTCAGTCAATGCAAACACCCTTGCTTGTTGCCTCGGAGGTTGATTCACCGTCTGATCTCCTCCTCTACTCGGTGCGGCAGGCTGTGGTTGAAAAGAGTGAACTGAAGATGTAGATTGACCCACCGGTCTCGATGCTCCTGCACCCTGTGCACCTTCAGATCCTCGTTGTGGACACACTCTTGCAAAGTGTCCCATCTTGTTGCAAATGTGGCAGCTTCCAAACACACCTTGGCATTGTTCATCAGTATGGCAACCTCCACATTTGGTGCAATATACATCAGACTTCTGTCCAGCTCTAGACTGTCGGGATCCACTAGAACTAGAAGAGCTACCACCACCTGATCTCTTGAACTGTTTGCTCTTACCCTTGAAGAAATTTTTCTTTCCACTGCTGCTACCTCCAGCTTCAAATCGAGGTGGCTGTGGGATCTGTGGCTGTTCTTGTGGTTGTCTCACTGGCTGTGGCACAAACTGTAAGAGTAGGTGCCCAGTGAGCCAACTGTGTGGCTATGGGCTTTGTTGACTCTTTGTATAAACAATCTTTTGTTTAATATTATTTACACTTTTATGGCAATGACTTTATATTACTTCATATTGTTATATTGTGATATACTATTGTTGTTTTGATAAAGACCTTGAATATACTATAGTGTATGTAAGATGTGGTAGAACATGGAGATGTCTATCATGAAATACATCTTATAGTCACTGTATATTCTAAAACCGTTCCTAGTCGATTGAGCCGTCCGATAATAAGGATAAGGATCGCTCGAGTTTGAGACTAGCATTTGCGATGCGGAGTACCACGTTTCATTGGTAGGGAACATGGAGATGTTCGAAGCATGCAAATGGATATTCATAGGATGAATAGTCGAACTACCCTATCCGGACTTTCCAAGTGGTTATCACTTATCGAGTGGATAAAGTCCGCGGTTTTGGTTGTACACCATTAGTCCTTACGACTTGAAACATCATGGAGACTCTATATGCTAGTACTGTGCTTTGACTCGTTTACCGACTCTGAGGGGGTCATCAGGTGTCGAGATTGGGTACAGTTACGACACATATAGGAGTCAATGCATTGTTGTCAAGGATTCACCACATACTTGCGAGTGTGGATATCCTATGCGATCTGAGGAGATATTAGTGTGACAAATCTCTGGCCAGAGTACTTGATGTGATTTAAGAAATGGTTTCTTAGTAGCACATGCGATGTCACTAATTTGATCTTCAAGATGCATTGCATAGTTATCGAATCTTGAGCGACTCTCGATATACCAATGGTTGTTGATTCGATCGGGATATATGGATGAAGGGACCGTACTGTACGTTAACCAAAATCTACTGGTTCTTGTAGGCACTATCAGTGATACCTAGGGAATCATGGGGCGATGTTGCTAGGCGCTTTACCATGATTCGTTGGGCAAGTCGGAAAGTGTTGTTCCGAGTCACAAGGAGTTGTGAGCCCACGGCTAGCTGTATCCCTGAACCATTGAGGGTCACACAGTGTAATGGAGTTTTAATCCCCGTTGAGATAGTTAAATTTAAAGAGTTAAATTTAATGAACTAAGGAGTTGGACTTCTTAAATAAGAGTAAGGGAGTAGGATTTCCTAAAATGACATAGGGATGGACATTTTTGGAAACCACTGAATTCGGATTCAGGAAAATTTATTTTGACTTTAAAACGTGCAGAAATGGTTTCTGTGCACATTGGTGAAATCGTTTCATCAATCGGAGTCACGATGAATTTTATATTAATTTCTGAACGAGCGGGCTTTGCTTGTCGGGCCCCAGCTTATGACTAATGGGCCCTAAGGTGTTAGTGGCCTGCATTATAAATAAGTTATTTCAGTACAGAAATTACACACAACAGGTCATTATTTTTGAGACAGGATTTTCGAAACCCTAGCCCCTCTCAAAAACGTTTTCGGCCGCCCCCTTGCTCTGTCACAGAGAAATTCCGGTCTGTGATTTTGAATCGCAGTAAGGAATAACGAATCAAATTCGTGTATTCTCTTCGCAGAAAACTTCTGATAGATTTTCTAGTGCAATCTATCAGAGGGATTAAACCTCTGTTCGTGGACCTGATTGAAGGCGTTCATCGGTTCCAGGGAGAGACAACAAGAGCAGAATTGTTCTGTTGGTGTCCATTAATCTCGTTGCGAGATTTGAGGTAAAATTTATTTAATTGTTATTTAAATTTTACACACACACGTAATTCAATTGATGAACGGTTGATACCCATACCATGGAAACGTTCCATGAAAAAATTTTAAACTTCCGCTGCACCGGGTATCAATCGTAATTGGTCTGGGAACTCGCCAGTTTTCCAACAGTGGTATCAGAGCCAGGTTGCTCAGATCAATCGATTGAATTAATCAATTGTACAAAATTTTTGAGTCTCGGTTTATGAAACAAAATAAATATTTTTAAATAAAAAAAAATTTTTTCGGGGCAAAACCCGGGCAGCGATTGGATCGCTGCCCGGTGGGGCAGCAATTGTTGCTGCCCCGGGCGGCGCACGGCGCCGCCCAAAGGGGGCGCACGGCGCCGCCCAAGGCGGCGACCGTCGCCGCCCAGGGCGGCGCACGGCGCCGCCCAGGGGCGGCGCCAGGCGCTGCCCTAAGGGGGCAGCCGGGCTGCCCCCGGCCCGCGCCCCGGGTGCGGGCCAACCCGGGAGTGTCCCGGGTGGCCCGCGGGAAAAATTAATATTTTATTAAAAATTAATTTTAATATGTTAAAATTTTATTTTTGGTCCGGTCAAAAATTGTTTTTGATTGGTTCACGAGATTTCGGATCGAATTGTTCGAGTCCGTAAATTTTAAAATTGATTTTGGATAAATTTGAATTTTTGGAAAATTTTAATATTTTATCCGTAAATTGAATTTTGAAATCAATTATTTTGGTACAATTGATGATAAGAGATGATCTTATGATATATTAGATAAAATATGATTTTATTTGTAAAATTGGATTTTATAGATAAAATATGATTTTATTTGATATGGAGATAAAATATGATTTTATATGTGAAATGTGATTTTATATAAAATATGATTTTATCTTGTTTAAATTTGAATTGCCACAGCATGTTATCCAATAAATTAATTTTGAATTAAATGTTATTGGATAAGGATGATCGATTGCCATGACCAATTTTGTAGGTGTATGTTAGGAATTTACATTTTGTCTTTATTGTTGTTGGTTTTATTAATGGGCCTGGTTTATGGCCCGATATGAATGTCATATGTAATAAAAGTGGGCTTGGTTTATAGCCCGTTCCCACCCCCTAAAAATGTATCCCCTACTTGTCATTGTTATTTATTGTAAATACATTAGATTTAGTGGGAGATCAAGATTTGAAGATGGTGGGCCCAGCAGACAATGAAGACTGAAGAAATGTAAATTGGAAGCATATGTAATAGGATTGCATTTGCATACTGCATATTACCTAGGATTGGACTAAGACCCGTGATTGGCAACCACGGGTCAATTAGAAATGGAATCGATCATCCTATATAATATGTGATATTATGATTGTATGCATGTTTAGACATAAATTGCGTGAATCCGGCAATGCATGCAATAAATTAAATATGATGAGACAAATATTTTTATAAATAAAATCCCTCATTTTAAATATGATTTAAAATTTATATCAAGATAAATAAAGGAAATTTAAATATTGTTTAAATGTTCCTACCTTCCATCAACGGTCAATGTATGTGATGCTACCCGCGGATACGGTCCGGCTCATATTATTGGGGGGGCCCGTCCGTCGGAAAGCTGTACATTGGATCGACAAATGTTGTAAGTTGGGTGGAACTCCCATGGGATCGGCTCATATTATTGGGGGATCCACATGGCGACCGTCCATCACAACTTAATATTGATGGGTCATCTTGACATGTCACTTTAAACGGCGTCATATTATTGGGCCCTTATTGGACATGAGGTAAACACATGGGGGTTGCTTTGGAAGCAATTGGGCTCTACCTTTTGAGAATTATGGTTGGCTGATATTATTCGGGACCATAAGTTTGTCAATTGGACTCCATGTTCTCACTAAGGAAAAAGTTTCCCGTTTTCACTAGAGGGTGGTGAAATCGTTAAAATAGTGGGAGTGAGATTCATAAAATTAAATTCGCCTATTTTATGTCTTAGTAAATTGTTAAACAATCATTGATATATGTCTGTTTTCCTTTTCAGTATTTCATACAATGAATTCGCGAAATCCTTTATTCTCGATCCTCGAACAAAACAAGCTGACTGGCGCCAACTATACGGAATGGTTCCGGAAGTTGAAGATTGTCTTAACTTCGGAGAAAATGCTCTACGTGTTAGAGAAAGCACCTCCGAAGGAAGCACCAGCTGACATAAGTCCGGAGGAATTGGCCAAACTTGATGCATGGTGTGACCATGACATCAAGACCAAATGCTATATGCAAGCCTCGATGTCTGATGAACTCCAGAGGCGATTTGAGGACACGGTGAATGCTGCTGACATTCACACGCAACTCAAGGAACTTTTTGGGGCTCAGTCGAGGGCTGAAAGGTTCTCTACTGTTAAGGAGTTGATGACGTGCCGCATGCGTGAAGGGACTTCGGTCCGTGATCATGGGGTACGAGTGATTTGGCTCATACAGAAGTTAGCGACCCTTGATTTGGTGTTGGAGCATGAACTCAATGTGGACTTGCTGCTTCTATCTCTTCCTTCTTCATTTGATGGATTCGTGATAAATTTTAATATGAACAAGATAGAGGCCACCCTTGAAGAGATGGTCAATATGCTCGTTACATATGAATCCACACTTAAGAAGGATAAGCCAGCTTTCTTGGTGGGCTCCTCATCTTCTGCTAAGAAGGGGCCAAGTATGAAGGGCAAGAAACGTTCTGCCCCACCCAAGAAAGTGGAACCCGAGAAGAAGCAAAAGACAAAGGCTTCAAACGATGGAAAATCCAAGGATGTTTGCCATTACTGCAAGAAGCCGGGTCATTGGAAGCGCAACTGCAAGGAGTATCTTGAGCAGTTAGGAACTGCAAAGGGTATGTTCTATATCGAAATAAACATGTCACTTAATACAACTTCTTGGGTATTGGATACCGGATGTGGATCTCACATTTGCAATGATTTGCAGGTGATGACAAGAAGTCGCAGGCTTAGAATGGGTGAGACCCAGCTGAGGCTCGGGAATGGTTCCAGAGTTGAAGCTACGGCCATTGGAGATGTTTGTTTGATTTTGCAGAATGGTTTTAAATTATTGTTGAGAGATGTTTTATTTGTGCCAGATTTAATTAAAAACATTATTTCTATTTCTATGCTTGATAGAGATGGTTATTCTTGTAATTTTGTGAATGGGATTTGCAATATTTACAAGAATGAATGTTTAATTGGAAATGGACAACTTGAAAACGATCTATACAATTTAAAACTAAAAGACGTTCCAGTAAATTGTATTGACAAACCGGCGACAACAAACAAAAGGAAAATCGATAGTCAAAACCCGGCAAACCTTTGGCACGCTAGACTAGGTCATATTTCCTCAAGCAGGATGAACAAGCTAGTGGGAGAGGGCATGTTTGATATGTCTGATATTAACTCTCTACCTACTTGTGAATCCTGCCTAAAAGGGAAAATGACTAAATCTCCTTTTAAGGGGAAGCCTGAACGTAGTCAAAATCTGTTGGATTTGATCCATACAGATGTTTGTGGTCCATTTAGAGTAGGGACTCAACATGGCCACACCTACTTCATTACCTTTACTGATGATTATTCTAGGTATGGGTATTTATATTTAATGAAATATAAGTCTGAAGCATTTGAAAAGTTCAAAGAATTCAAGGCTGAAGTAGAAAACAAGCTAGGTAAAAGTATTAAAGCACTTCGATCGGATCGAGGTGGAGAATACTTGAGTACCGAGTTTTTGGACTATCTAAAAGAGAATGGGATTCTCTCTCAGTGGACTCCTCCTATGACACCACAGCTTAATGGTGTATCGGAGCGTCGTAATCGAACTTTGTTGGACATGGTTCGATCCATGATGAGCTTCACTGAGCTTCCACCTTCGTTTTGGGGCTATGCGCTTGAAACGGCGGTATTGTTGTTGAATAACGTCCACACTAAAGCAGTGGACAAAACACCATACGAGTTATGGAATGGCAAAGCTCCTAAGTATTCGTACTTGAGGATTTGGGGATGTCCTGCTTACGTGAAGCGGACAGTGGGAGATAAGTTGGATAGTCGATCCAGCTTGTGTTATTTTGTGGGGTATCCGAAGAATTCAATCGGATATTATTTCTATTATCCTGCTGAAACAAAGGTGTTTGTTTCACGGAATGCCACCTTCTTGGAGAAGGAGTTCTTATTGGATAAGAAAGGCGAGATGATGGAACTCGAAGAAGTTCGAGAAGAACCCGAAATACAAAATAACGATCCCACACCTCAGGAACCATTGCTGGACACGCCTGCACCTAGAAGATCCGAGAGGACTTCTAGACCTCCAGTTCGATATGGTCTTCTTCTTGAAGAGGGTCAAGATGAACCCGACATTGGATGTGATCCAAGAAGCTTCAAGGAAGCAATTTCTGATGCGGATTCGAATTTATGGCTTGAAGCTATGCAGTCAGAATTGGATTCGATGCATACTAACCAAGTCTGGTCTTTAGTGGATCCTCCCGATGGAATTGTTCCAATAGGGTGTAAATGGATCTACAAAAGAAAGCTTGGGCCTGATGGTAAGGTATTGACCTACAAGGCGCGATTGGTGGCTAAAGGTTATACTCAAAGGCAAGGAGTTGACTATGACGAAACCTTTTCACCAGTTGCAATGTTCAAGTCCATAAGAATCCTTATTGCCATAGCTGCATGGTATGACTATGAGATATGGCAAATGGATGTGAAGACTGCTTTTCTTAATGGAGACATTAAGGAAGAAATCTATATGAAGCAGCCTGAGGGGTACACATCCATGGGAAGCGAGCATAAGGTATGCAAGCTTCAGAGATCAATTTATGGTCTAAAACAAGCATCAAGAAGTTGGAACCAGAAATTTGATGAAACAATAAAAGATTTTGGTTTCATCAAGAACCCGGAGGAACCGTGCGTGTACAAGAAAGTAGTTAAGGATGCTGTGACATTCTTAGTACTTTATGTTGATGACATCCTACTCATTGGGAATGATGTAGGGATGTTGCAGTCAACAAAGATATGGTTATCAGGTAGATTTTCGATGAAGGATTTGGGTGAGGCATCCTACATTCTTGGGATACAGATCTATAGAGATAGGTCTAAGAGAATGATAGGACTCACTCAATCAACCTACATCGATACCATATTGAAACGGTTTTCAATGGATGGGTCCAAGAGAGGACATCTACCCATGTGTCATGGAGCTTCTCTATCCAAGTCTATGTGTCCCAAGACTGATGCAGAGATAGAGAATATGACACATGTACCATATGCGTCAGCTATAGGTAGTATCATGTATGGGATGATATCTACCAGACCGGATGTAGCATTTGCTCTGAGTGTCACGAGCAGATATCAGTCTAATCCTGGTCAGATGCATTGGAAAGCCGTGAAGGACATTCTTAAGTACTTGCGAAGGACTAAGAATATGTTCATGGTTTATGGAGGACGAGAACTCAAACTGGAAGGCTATACCGACTCTAGCTTCCAAAGTGATGTGGATGACTCGAAGTCAACCTCTGGATTTGTGTTCATGCTCAATGGTGGTGCTGTCTCTTGGAAGAGTTCCAAGCAGGACACCACAGCGGATTCCACCACTGAGGCTGAATACATTGCAGCATCAGCTGCTGCTAAAGAGGCCGTTTGGATGAGGAATTTCGTCCAAGAGTTGGGCGTCATTCCTGAATTTGTTGGTCCAGTCCCGGTGTACTGCGACAACACGGGTGCCGTTGCTCAAGCAAAGGAACCAAGGTCTCATCAAAGATCCAAACACGTACTGAGGAAATACCACATAATCCGGGAGATTGTGGAAAGAGGAGACATCAGTGTCGAACGAGTGGCCTCTGCAGACAATATCGCTGATCCACTTACTAAGCCTTTGCCAGGACCATTGTTTGACAAACATCGCGAAGCAATGGGTCTACGTAGTATGACTAGTTGGCTATAGGGCAAGTGGGAGATTGTAAGAGTAGGTGCCCAGTGAGCCAACTGTGTGGCTATGGGCTTTGTTGACTCTTTGTATAAACAATCTTTTGTTTAATATTATTTACACTTTTATGGCAATGACTTTATATTACTTCATATTGTTATATTGTGATATACTATTGTTGTTTTGATAAAGACCTTGAATATACTATAGTGTATGTAAGATGTGGTAGAACATGGAGATGTCTATCATGAAATACATCTTATAGTCACTGTATATTCTAAAACCGTTCCTAGTCGATTGAGCCGTCCGATAATAAGGATAAGGATCGCTCGAGTTTGAGACTAGCATTTGCGATGCGGAGTACCACGTTTCATTGGTAGGGAACATGGAGATGTTCGAAGCATGCAAATGGATATTCATAGGATGAATAGTCGAACTACCCTATCCGGACTTTCCAAGTGGTTATCACTTATCGAGTGGATAAAGTCCGCGGTTTTGGTTGTACACCATTAGTCCTTACGACTTGAAACATCATGGAGACTCTATATGCTAGTACTGTGCTTTGACTCGTTTACCGACTCTGAGGGGGTCATCAGGTGTCGAGATTGGGTACAGTTACGACACATATAGGAGTCAATGCATTGTTGTCAAGGATTCACCACATACTTGCGAGTGTGGATATCCTATGCGATCTGAGGAGATATTAGTGTGACAAATCTCTGTCCAGAGTACTTGATGTGATTTAAGAAATGGTTTCTTAGTAGCACATGCGATGTCACTAATTTGATCTTCAAGATGCATTGCATAGTTATCGAATCTTGAGCGACTCTCGATATACCAATGGTTGTTGATTCGATCGGGATATATGGATGAAGGGACCGTACTGTACGTTAACCAAAATCTACTGGTTCTTGTAGGCACTATCAGTGATACCTAGGGAATCATGGGGCGATGTTGCTAGGCGCTTTACCATGATTCGTTGGGCAAGTCGGAAAGTGTTGTTCCGAGTCACAAGGAGTTGTGAGCCCACGGCTAGCTGTATCCCTGAACCATTGAGGGTCACACAGTGTAATGGAGTTTTAATCCCCGTTGAGATAGTTAAATTTAAAGAGTTAAATTTAATGAACTAAGGAGTTGGACTTCTTAAATAAGAGTAAGGGAGTAGGATTTCCTAAAATGACATAGGGATGGACATTTTTGGAAACCACTGAATTCGGATTCAGGAAAATTTATTTTGACTTTAAAACGTGCAGAAATGGTTTCTGTGCACATTGGTGAAATCGTTTCATCAATCGGAGTCACGATGAATTTTATATTAATTTCTGAACGAGCGGGCTTTGCTTGTCGGGCCCCAGCTTATGACTAATGGGCCCTAAGGTGTTAGTGGCCTGCATTATAAATAAGTTATTTCAGTACAGAAATTACACACAACAGGTCATTATTTTTGAGACAGGATTTTCGAAACCCTAGCCCCTCTCAAAAACGTTTTCGGCCGCCCCCTTGCTCTGTCACAGAGAAATTCCGGTCTGTGATTTTGAATCGCAGTAAGGAATAACGAATCAAATTCGTGTATTCTCTTCGCAGAAAACTTCTGATAGATTTTCTAGTGCAATCTATCAGAGGGATTAAACCTCTGTTCGTGGACCTGATTGAAGGCGTTCATCGGTTCCAGGGAGAGACAACAAGAGCAGAATTGTTCTGTTGGTGTCCATTAATCTCGTTGCGAGATTTGAGGTAAAATTTATTTAATTGTTATTTAAATTTTACACACACGTAATTCAATTGATGAACGGTTGATACCCATACCATGGAAACGTTCCATGAAAAAATTTTAAACTTCCGCTGCACCGGGTATCAATCGTAATTGGTCTGGGAACTCGCCAGTTTTCCAACACAAACTGTGCTCCTCGTTGTTTTAGTATCCCTGCTTCAGCACCCTTTGCTTGATTCAGAGCATCAGCAAAAGTATTCGGTCTTCCCGAATTCACCAGTGTAAACACCTCAGGATTCAAGCCATTGATGAATTGATCGGCTTGAGCTTCGTCACTAACAGCAATATGTGGTGCAAACTTCAACAGGCTAGTGAATTTGGCAACATATTCTTCAATATTCAATTGTCCCTGTTGCAAACTTGCAAACTCTGCTCCTTTGTCCTTGCGATAAGACATAGGAAAGAAACGCTGATAGAAAGCAGTTCGAAATACAGACCAGGTAATAATAGTACCTTGGTTTTCCAGTGCTCTCTTCGTCGCTATCCACCAACTTTTGGCAAGGCCATGCAGTTGATGAATTATCAGTCTCACACGATGATCATCTGTATAGTCAATGGACTCAAATAACTGCTCAATATCTTCCAGCCAGTTCTCACATTCTATAGCATTCTCCGTTCCTTGCAACTGTGGTGGTTTAAATGACTGGAATCGTTTCAGAAGTTTCTCCATTGGATTAGCATCGCTGAACTCATCAGTAGACGTACTACCCTGTCCATGTTCTGACACTGTCACTGGGACCTGTGCAGCATTTGTCTGTTCAGGCTGATTTGTAACCAATGTCTGCCTAACTCTCGGTGCTGGTCGGGGAGGCATATATGATAATCAAACAGATTAGTGTACAGTTCATCATATAATAACACATTTCTGTTTCAGTTCCTCAATTCCTTCTCAAAAGATCGAATCTGATTCAATCATATTATTACATGCTTCCAATAATATCAGATAACGAATAGCATGCAATTCTTAAAGCTGTAAATCAAGTCAGATAATAAACATGCTTCAAGAATACTTAAATCAGAGTAAAAGATTCGATCTACCCCACTCATCTATTCTTAGTCCGAGAAACTTAACGCTCTGATACCACCTGTTGTGGGGCCTCGGGTTGCTAATCTCAAATCTTAAGGGCAATTAATGAATAAGCAATCACCAAGCATTCGAAGCTTTAACAAACGAAATATTTTTTTTTTTAAATAGGCTGCGCTCGAGCGGCTGAAAAGCGCCGCTCGGGCGCACCCTGCCCATTTCGAGGCAGAACTTTCTGCCCCTGGCTACGCTTGGGCTGCTGTTTTCTGCAGCTCGGGCACGGCCCTGGGCAGATTCTTGCCCACACTTGACAGCTCCCAAAAACTTGGCAATTGACAGCTCCAAAACTTGTTTCCTTTGATGTAAACACAAACTTATACATCTAAACAAAGTCTCAAGCAAGTATACATGTATTTTATTACATCAACCAAGTCGCTAAAGAAACGATAACAATAACGACATAAACTATCTCAAGTTTTATACATGTATTCCAAAACCAACAAGTTCTAAAGTTCCTTGTTTCTAACATTCAAAACATCATCTACAACCCGAGCCCTCATGTGCTAGACTCTCTCCCAGCTGTCAATGACGTCGATGATCAGCTCCTGCCCTCTCTGTTGTCATGCACACATACAAAACAAGACAACAGCCGGATAAACTCCGATGAGATATAATTCTCAATATAACCAACATATCGAAAGCGTTAAATAAATCATAACGACTCTATTTAAAACTCAACTCAACAAATAGAGTACTCAACGCTTTAAAGACGAATTGATTCACATAACTTCGAAGCCATCAAGATTCATAACTGATCTTGACATGGATATCCATCTAACGAATTCGTAAACGACTCGCAAATAAGGTTAACCGCAACCTTGGCTTAGAATCCATTCGATATAACATCATATCAACTCAAATTTAAAGATCCACTACCTGAGATGGATCGACAACACCACAATCAAATCAAAACATAAACAAGTATGTGATTTTTGCGGGCCAACTCAAAGATAATCATTTTTGAGTTTCAAAGTCCCTACTTCGCGATGTCGTCATTATACCTTCGTTTATTGAGGTTCTGAACTCTTCAAATCTGTAAGATATAATCAAAACACATATATCAAACTTCATATCAACCTATCATGTCAGAAACGAACCAAAACCATCAAGATTTCATCAATCAAAACCATTTCAAACCTCAATCAACTTTCTTTGGTTCAAAGTCGGACTGAAATCTGGGAGCTTGGAGAAACGTTGGAAGCATTTTAATGGAGGGAGACAGCTTGGAGGAGATGAAGAGACTTTGTCAACCAAGTTCTAAGAGTAGATAATATATAAAATCCACAATTTGCATTTTAGTCCCTGAAAAATCCATTTTTTGCAAAAAGGACCCTGATCAAAATCAAGTCGGCTCGTGAACTCTATAATCTCCGATTAACTCAAATAAACTCATTTAAGATAAAAACAGGACGTTACAATTCTCCCCCACTAAGAAGAGATTTCGTCCTCGAAATCAACAAGAATCACAACTCATAAGATAGAATAAAGAACTAAAGACAGTAAGAAGAACTCACGTCATCCGAATAACTCCGGAAATCGCTGTCTCATGCCAGATTCTGTCTCCCAAGTTGCTTCCTCGACTCCGTGATGGCTCCACTGCACTTTCACCAACGGAATCAACTTGGTTCTGAGTTGCTTCTCTTTTCGATCAAGGATCTGAATCGGTCGCTCAAAGTAGCTCAGAGTCTTATCTAACTCGGCTTCGTCAGGCTGAAGAACATGAGAAGGATCTGGATGATACTTTCGCAGCATAGAGACGTGAAAAACGTCGTGAATACCAGATAAAAATGGAGGAAGTGCAAGTTTGTAGGCAAGATCGCCTATCTTCTCGAGAATCTCGTATGGCCCAATGAATCTCGGAGATAACTTTCCTCTCTTACCGAATCTGACAGTGCCTCTGAACGGAGAAATCTCCCTGATCAAAACTCAGAGATCTACGCCTGACATTCGCATACTTCGCCTGTCTATCTTGAGCTGACTTCATTCGGGTCTGAATGATCTTAACCTGCTTTGCCATATCTCTAAGCATCTCCGGCCCCAAATCTGGTGACTCGGACAAATCATCCCAAAACAACGGAGATCGGCACTTTCTACCATACAAAGCCTCAAAAGGCGCCATACCGATACTCGCTTGGAAGCTGTTGTTGTAAGAAAACTCGACAAAAGGCAAAGAATCCTGCCAACTAGTGCCAAAGTCTAGCACTACCGCTCGCAGCATATCCTCTAACGTCTGGATAGTCCGCTCTGACTGTCCATCGATCTGAGGATGATAAGTTGTACTCAGATGCAATTGAGTACCAAGTTCCCCCTGAAGACTGTGCCAGAAGTGCGAAGTGAATCTAGGATCTCTGTCTGAAACGATCGACTTCGGCACACCATGCAATCTCACAACATTGCTAACATACAACTCAGCCATCTGATCATGACGATACGTCATCCTGTACGTAATAAAACATGCAAACTTTGTCAATCGGTCGATCACTACCCAAATGGCATCGCATCCTCGAACGGATCGTGGTAGCTTCGTGACGAAATCCATGGAAATGTGATCCCACTTCCATTTAGGAACAGATAGACTGTGCAACAGACCTCCTGGTCGCTTCCGTTGTGCTTTAACTTGCTGACAGTTCAAACACCGAGATACGAACCTCGCAACATCGCTCTTCATTCTCTTCCACCAGAACTGGTTCTTCAGGTCGTTGTACATCTTACGACATCCAAGATGAATACTAAACCGACTGCAATGAGCCTCTCGAAGAATACGCTGCCTCAACTCCGAAATATCAGGCACAACAATACGGTTATTCACAAACAAAACATCATCTCTAACCTGGAATTCAGACTGATGCCCAGATCTGACTTTCTCTACTGAAACCTGAATGCTCGGCTCAGACTTCTGTGCTTCTCTGATTGCAAAAAACAACTCCGGTTCGGCTTGAATAGCAAACACCCTGATAGTCTCCCTATCTGTTTCAAACTCTAAACCAGAAGTGCAACAATCATCGATCAACTGAGAAACACCAATAGTAGAAAGAGATAAAGAACAAAGCTTTCGGCTCAAGGCATCTGCAACTGCATTCGCCTTTCCCGGATAATACTTGATTTCACAGTCGAAATCCTTCAACAGGTCTAACCATCTTCTTTGTCTCATATTCAGCTCTGCCTGTGAAAACAAGTACTTAAGGCTCTTATGGTCAGAAAAGATCTCGAAAGACTCACCATACCGATAGTGACGCCAGATCTTCAGAGCAAAGACGATCGCAACTAGTTCAAGATCATGAACCGGATAACGAGTCTCGTGCGGTTTCAGTTGCCTCGATGCATACGCCACCACATGCTTATGCTGCATAAGAACACAACTCAAGCCTCGGTTAGAAGCATCACAATAGACTGTGAAACCTCCAGTACCCTTCGGAATAGAAAGAATCGAAGCACTGGTTAGTCTCCTCTTCAGATCAACAAAGCTAGCCTCACAATCTGCAATCCAGACAAAAGGCGCATTCTTCTGAGTCAGCTGGGTAATAGGCTTGGAAATAGACGAGAAACCCTCGATGAATCGGCGATAATAACCAGCTAAACCCATGAAGCTTCGGATCTCAGGTACTGATGTCGGTCTAGGCCAATTCATAACCGCTTCAATCTTGCGGGGATGGACAGAAATCCCATCTCCAGAAATGATATGACCGAGAAAGACAACTCGATCCAACCAGAATTCACACTTAGACAACTTGGCAAACAACTGCTCAACTCGCAAAATCTGCAGTACGGTCCTCAAGTGCTCTGCATGGTCAGTACGGTTCTTCGAGTAGATAAGAATATCATCGATAAAGATAATGACGAACTCATCTAAATAATGCTGAAAGATACGGTTCATCAAACCCATAAAAACCGCTGGAGCGTTAGTCAAACCGAATGGCATGACTATAAACTCAAAGTGACCATACCTCATTCTGAATGCGGTCTTAGGAACATCTTCCTCTCGCACTCTCAGCTGGTGATAGCCTGACCTCAGATCAATCTTAGAATAGACAGAAGAACCCTGCAGCTGATAAAAAAGGTCATCTATTCGGGGTAAAGGATACCTGTTCTTAACTGTAGCCTGATTCAACTGACGGTAGTCGATACAAAGCCGCATAGAACCATTCTTATTCCGAACAAACAGAACAGGAGCACCCCAAGGCGATACACTAGGTCTGATGTATCCCTTGGCAATCAAATCTTCAAGTTGCTCCTTCAACTCTCTCAGTTCAATAGGTGTCATACGATAAGGAGCTTTGGAAATAGGTTGAGTACCTGGCACCAAATCGATGCTGAATTCGATCTCTCGAATAGGTGGCAATCCAGGAATATCTTTCGGAAACACATCAGCAAAATATCTAACCACTGGTAAATCTACCAAAGATGGGCTAGATTTCAGTACATCAACCGCATAAACCAAAAATCCTTCTGCACCCCTCTATAACAAACGAGTCATAGATAATACTAAAATCAAAGGAATTCTAGATCGAGAACCCTTACCAAAGAATTTCCACTCGTCTGCCATTTCAGGTCTGAACCTGACAACCTTCAGAAAACAATCAACTGTTGCCCTGTACTTGGTCAAAGCATCTATACCGACAATACAATCAAAATCTGACAGTCCAAGCACAATACAGTCGAATTCTAACAAATTCCCCTCAAAACAAAGTTCACAGTTTCTGACTAGTCTGACAGAAACAATTCCTCCACCCAACGGTGAAGTAACAGCTACTATATTAGGCAACAACTCAGTAGGCAAGGCATGCAATAACACAAATTTTTCAGAGATAAAGGAATGGGAAGCACCTGTATCTATCAAAACATGAGCAGAATAACCAAAAATCGAACAGTTACCTGCTATAACATCATCAGGTGCTGCCTGAGCCTGATCCTCTGTCAAAGCAAAGATTCGTGCCTGCTGTCTCGGAGGCTGGTTCGCACTAGAGTTACCTCCCTGTCTGTTCTGCTGCTGAGGCTGGAAAGAGTGCACTGCAGAAGACTGCCTCTCGGGTTGAGCTGCAGGTCGAGATGAAATTCCGCTCTGAGCTCTATCTCTGTTACGCTGAGGGCACACCTTAGAGAAGTGTCCCGATTGCTGACAGGTGTTACAATTACCAAAGACTCCCACACACTGATCCGGTGAGTGTCTTCCCCCACACTTGCTGCAGTACATGGCTGAAGATCCAGAACTCTGTCCTGAACCGAATTGCTTGGAACCACTGGAACTAGAAGAACTGTTCCCCTGCCTCTTGAACTGTTTACCTCTTGCTTTGTACTGATCTTTTCTGTTTCCCCCACTATTTCCACCTTCATACCTTTGCTGCTGGTTCTGATGCTGAGGTGGCTGATTCTGATACTGAGATGGTGGGTTCTGATACTGCCTCTGTTGCTGAGATGCTACCTGGTTACCTCTTTGCCTCCACAAGCCTGCTTCTGCTCCCTTTGCGTGATTCACGGCATCCGCAAAGTTGTTAGGCCTGTTGGTGTTTACCAACGTGAAGACGTCGGGGTTCAAACCATTGATGAACTGATCTGCCTTAGCTTCTTCATCTCCGGCAATTAGCGGTGCAAAACGCAACAGACTATCAAACTTAGCCACATACTCTTCAATGTTCAGATTCCCTTGCCTCAGGTTGGCAAACTCTGCTCCCTTATCTTTGCGATACGAGATAGGGAAAAACCGCTTATAAAATTCAGATTTAAAAAAATTCCAAGTAACTTTCGTACCTCTACTCTCCATTGCTTTCTTTGTCATGATCCACCAACTCTTAGCAACCCCACGTAGCTGATGAATGACTAACCTGATTCTGCGATCATCTGTGTAATCAATGGAATCGAACAGCTGATCAATATCATCCAACCAACTCTCGCAGTCAACTAGATTTTCTGAACCCATCAATAACGGCGGATTGAACGACTGAAACCTCTTCAGCAAGGTTTCCATAGGCGTTGCTGAAGCATCCAACTGATCAACTTTAGTGCTAGCTTGCTCAGTCGCAGGGATAACTGGCGGTGTGTTTCTGTTTATCACTCGACGAGGACCCATCTGAATAACAAATGTTAGGGCACAAGATATCTCAATCGCTACAATCGGTGCCCCTTTAAAACCGCTCAGTAAAACCGGATACCAGTCGATAACATAAGCAGTTATATCTCAAGTAGATCATGCTTTATAAAAGTAAATCACATAACCATGTAATTCAATAATTCTCAACAATAAAGCATGCTCGCATGGAATTAATTATACAGCTAAAATAATTCAAACACATGCGAGGAGCCAATACACACAGACTCGATCTACCTGCTCACTCTAGTTCAACCAAGAATCTTATCTCTCTGATACCACTTAATGTGAGACCTCGTTTCTAATCAACTAATATCAGACAACAAGCGATAAGTAAACAAGAAACCAATAATATATATATATATTTTTTTTTAATAAAAGAAGGCTCGCGCGCCCGCGCTGACATCAGTGCGCCCGCGCCTAAGCTCCGCTAAAACCAGCGCGCCCGTGCCTAAGGCAGCGCGCCCGCACTGATGCTGCGCAAAAACTAGCGCGCCCGCGCTCTAAGTAAGAGCGCCCGCGCCCATACCTCGCAAAGAGGCCGCGCGCCCGCGCCGTCCTCTCGCCCAGAAGAGTTAAGGCACCGAAATAAACTCAATCAAAACCTAAACACTTGCATTAAAAGTATTTGACATGCCAATAACAATACAAGTAAGGTTTAGGGAAGAGAAACATTAAATACGGTAGTACCTACATCGATTCTTGCTTACAAAACAATAACGAAAAGTTCGAATGACTAAACATGTTTGCAAAACATAACTAGGTTGACATGCTGATTCGAATTCTAAACGAGTCTCACTTCTATCCCTTGCTCTTGACGCTAACCAGGTCTATTCTGACTTGATCCTGCCCTTCCTGTTGCCAAGTACACATACAAAATAAAGCAACAGCCGGATAAACCGGTGAGAAAGATAATCCCAGTAAAATCAACATATCAAGTAATACAACAATAAATATGCTTTCAAGACAACAACACAATCAATAACAACGTAATGAAATGCATGTATTTAAACCGGGATATCAAATCTGATAAACGAAAGATTGCTGCTGTGCTTTTGGGATCCCGAGGATGAGATCATGGGATGACTCACCGACTCTTCCGATCGAGGTGGTGCCACATATCTCACTCCTCTAGACTTTGAGCAACCATAATGAGTATGCTAGCACTAGGCGATACGACTACGACCTAGGCCGCTCAATCATAGTTCCCAAACGTCCAAACAAAAAGGGCGGTTCTGCCCGCTGAATCAACGTAGGCTCAAGATGAATGCATAACAGAAACATAAAACATAAGCCACATAGTCAAAAGCAAAATCAATCAACAAGACACAAGTTCCTCATGCTAGAACAAGTGTAGATGCAATATGTGATTTGAAAGGGAAACTCGAGAACCAACTGTTCCGAGTATGCTATCCCGCTACGATGACGGCTTTTACCTTTCAATGTCGTAGATCCAACTCCGGACAAGCTACAACAAAATATTGTATCAACAACTATACAACCTAAACAACAAACAACGGTTCAAGAAAATCTCTTTACCGTTCTTCGTCCAACTCTCGACGAACAATGCTGCTAACACAGGGCTCGACAAAACTCCAACGAATCTGTACGAATACAAGAGTTGATCAACAACCATGATCACTCACAAGCCAAATCTTCAATCAATACAAAAATGGTTCGAAATCTCCAAAACTCAAACCGACGGCATAACGGCTATAAAATGAACAAACCGGAAACGCAGACAACAGTTCAATACCGATATAACCTCATATCAATGCCCAAAACAACAATAACAAAGCAAACCCATCAATCTCAAAATCCACATTTTCGAAAATGGCTTTCAAAAATCATAACAAATCCGAACGTCGCTCTAATTCAAAACCGACAGATAATAAAAGATCAGAACTCTGTATAGAACAACATACTCGAATCTCGAACGATTCTAACAACATCCAAAAACTAGAATGCATCTGATCGTAGAAAAACTTACGATATAACGGAGCTCTCGCTGCAGTGATCACTAAACTGCCTTCAGAAATAAATTCCAACGGTCGGATCGAGCTCGGACTGAAATTTGGGAGCTTGGAGAAACGTTGGAAGCGTTTCAATGGAGGAAGACGGCTTGGAGGAGATGAAGAGACTTTGTCAACCAAGTTCTAAGAGTAGATAATATATAAAATCCACAATTTGCGTTTTAGTCCCTGAAAAATCCAATTTTTGCAAAAAGGACCCTGATCAAAATCAAGTTGGCTCGTGAACTCTGTAATCTTCGATTAACTCAAATAAACTCATTTAAGATAAAAACGGGGCTTTACATGTTTCTTTTCTTTTCTAATTTTTGTACGCTTTTTTTCTTTGGTTTAATAATTTTCAAATAAAAATCTAAGCCCAGTCCAAAAACTTGAATTTTAAAAAATAACTTCCTACAACAATCTAAATAAAATAAAAGAAACAAGAGTTCTAATCTTTTACTAACCCAGTCCGGATAAAATAATAAAATACTAAAGTTTCTTCTACGGACTAATTTCTCATAATTCTACAGTCCAGTCTAATTCCTAAAAATTTAAATAACTCGTTTTATTAACTAGACTAAAAATCATCATAACTAATATAAAATAAAATTATACCTTAAATTGTGTCCGGATATCTCTTCTCCTGAATGCCTCCAAACACCGTATTCAAACATTAAAAATCTTAAAACAATGATAAACATTAGAAATAAAAATGATTTAAAATCTAACACATAAAAACATAAACTTTTAACTTCAAATCTAATATCATGCATGTGGTCAGGTCGGTCACTTAATTTTTGGGGTGTTGCATGTATAATTTAAATGTATTTGATTTTTAACGTTAATATAACAGACCTCACATTTAATCTTTGGCCCATGACCTCATTTTCTTTAGGACCGCATCTGAGCACTTGAAGCTGTAGCTTGTATTGCATTACCTCGGCTCTTGATCTTGTAGCAAAAAGAGAAGTAACTCTACTCCATAACTGTGTGGAGGTTAAGCAACCAATCATTTGGCTTTGAACACCTTATGTCATAGATGCAAGAATAAATGAAAACAGCAGTTTGTTTTGTCGACATTAACAGATAAAAGTTGGATTGATCATATGAACTCCATGTTCATCGAGTGACACCTTTTGAAGAACATGCAGATCATCAAGAAGATATATATCCAAACCTAATCCACGAATTCCAGCAAGAATATGGACATTCCAAAGAAGAAAGTTGTCATCGCTCAACTTTACAAAGTTTATGTGATTGGCTAGATTAATTATTAAGACGGTGGGACTGGTGGTACTGATAAGAGAAGAGGATGGATTTAACTAAGGGTATTCATTCGGACCAAACTGAACCAAAAATTCAGTTAACTGAACCGAATTTCATGGTTCGGTTCGGTTAAAAACCGAAATATTTTTTATTATTTGGTTTTTCGATTTAACCAAATTTCTATTTATTTACTAATAAAAACATATAAAAATGAATTAAAATATTAAAATAAACAATTAATTTTTTTTTTAAAAAAAGAAAAAATCTGGTTTTCGGTTCGGTGAACCGAGCGAAAAGAACCGAACCGAACCAAACCAAAAATTTGAAAAATTAAAAACCAAAAACCGAAGCCAATGATCACAGGTGGTAAAGAAATCGTAACAAATTAACAATCAAATTCTCCTTCTTACGTAATGAAAATCTATCCACTAATCTTTGCTAGGTTAAGCGCCGCTATACACTTTTGGGCTGATTTAGATTTGGGCGTTGAGTTACTTTTGGGCCTTCCATTGTTTTCTTGACTAATCCCATGAAAAACTCTTCGAATGTCTATAAATAGCTCAGCAAACAGGTTGGCGACGCCACCCATTGTGATTTTGTGATGCAGCTAACAAGCATTAGTTCAATTTCGAGTTAATATTTGCTTCTATCAAAACTCTCTCATCTGTCGTCGACAAACGTATGACGAACACGTATTCTAGATGAGACAATTTCAGTTGGCTACAAAAAAAATACAACAGTGAATCATAAATTTTCATAACCAATTCCTGGTTTGTATCAAACAACTTAGTGGAGTTAGAACTGTTAAACAGGCAGGCTGTCCGCTCCCCCTCGTCTTGTGGTTCGTTTGGTTTAGTTCGTGTAGGCTCGCCTCCAATGGGCATTAAAATCTCAACTCACCTTGCCTCGTCGCGGGTTGCTGGTTAGGAGGGCCAATCAGCCAAAAAAATTTAGAAAACAATAATAATATAAAAATACAAAAATAACACTAATATTTGGAAGGAAAAAAATATCGACGATGTTACACGATGACAAATAATGTTTGTTATAATCAAACAAATCATATAAAATTTTGATGTCAACTATTATATTTTGGATTAAAAAAATAAATAATAGTGTAAGATATTAAAAACACATCAAATACTAGATTTAAATGTTCAAAAACAAAAAAAAACATAATTTAAAAATAAGTGTCTTTATGTCGCAATTCAAAAAAATAAAAATAAAAATTTTAAAAACTTGGCGGGCTCTGTCTCCCTACATGTCTCAACTTGTGGCCCGTTTTGTTGCCCTATTTAGAGCCGCCTCCAAACATGTCAATAAAACCATAATCCAACTTGTCAATTTTTCATGGTGTGACGAACTGATCTGACATATTTGACCCGATTAATCTGCATTATTCCACCTTCCACCTCTTTAAAAAACGTGGGATCCACATGCCACATACTCATTACATTAATACCTTCTCATTATTAATACATACTCATATTCATTTAATATCAATACTCATTATTTATGGATCCCACTGTCCATTCATTATTAAATAAATAAATTTTTAATTTTTTTTACAATTTTAAAATTGTATATTTTTTGTTTTGATTAAAAAAATAATATATTTTAAAAAAATATGAAATAACCGTTGGGGCTCTAGAAATTAATATTTAAATAAATTGTGATTATTTAAAATAACCTTTGATGTTAAATATTTATTTTTTAAAAAAAAAATTAATGAAATGAAAGAATTGTTATTTGCTTTACAAACTGATACATATACACATACTACATACATTTGTATTGAAGCAACCAACCGCTATTTTACTTTTTCCTTTTTTTTAAAACATTTTTTACATTTTAATTGCAAAATATGGGAAAGTGTGAATGAAACATAGTTTTCCTCTCTCTTCCATAAATTAATACGTTAATGCAGATGAATTTTTGGGCTGACTTGACAACTCATATTAATAATTAATACACCCACATTGGTACAATAATATTAATATATATTCATAATCACTTATTAATGCACCACTGTTGATGCTCTAAGTCGAGTTAATCAGAAGTATGAAGTTTCAATTTAAATGTTAAATCTGTCCAAAAAGAATGCTGTTCATTATCAATACGACACATCTATTTCTTGAATCTCGAGGTATCCAAATGGTCACATTTTGTCCCATCTGTAATTTGGATCCCGGTCTTTGTTTTCATGCTCTATGAGAGTTTGATAAAGCACATGATTTTTTTTTTTAAAAAAAACACATTATAAATCATTATAAATAATATAAATATTTCAAAATTCGTAACCGACGACCATGCATAAAACAATAATATAAATATTTCAAAATTAATCAACTGTATGTAAATAATTTCAAATAAAGAAATTTTTTTAAAATCCATTAATTATACATAAAATATTACAAAAAGATATATATATTTCAAAGTTTATCAATCATTAATCAATCATTTCTAACAATATATATTTGAATTTTTCAAAACTCATCAACTATGCATAAATCATTAAAAATGTTGTGAAAAAGTAAAAATTTATGGTAAAAAGTAAAAACTCCAAAACTCAAAATATATCAAACTCTACGCTTTATAATATTTTTCTCTCAACTCAATTGTGATTTTCATCACAAATGAAGACCTATTTATAGATCCACATTTGAGATTAGTCCAAAAATTAATATATCATCATCTACATCATCACGCACTAATTTTCAACATTTTACAACTCAATATTAAACATTCAATATTCAACAATAATAAAATAATATATTTTCAACATTCCCCCTTGTGATGATGATCGTCATATGATTATTTTCTTTATTACGTGTTTTATGCTGCCTCGTTAAAAACCTTACTAGGAAAAACCCAGTGGGATAAAAATCATAGCAAGGAAAAAAGAGTGCAGCCACGTAAACTCCCTCTCATGTTAACATGAGTGATTTTTCACATATTCCTTAGATTGCGCATCTCAATGTTGTATATATACACTACAAGAAAAACGGGATACGACAACGGATATAAGTAGGGGTCAAAAAACCGTTGTACTTTAAGGTGTTGTCGAAAGTATAACATTCAACAACGGTTTATATCCGTTGTGGATTCCAACGTACGACAACAGATATGCAACAGTAAATATCTGTTGTCGTATGCAGTATTTGACCACGGTTTATAACCGTTGTCTTAAGTTGCCTTTAACGACAGTTATAAACCGTTGTCTATGTTGACATACGACAACAAATTTGCAACATGTAATATCCGTTGTCGTAGACATTATTCAACCATATTTTAAAACCGATGTCCTATGTAGGTGTTTGCTTATTATTCAACCACGTTTTAAAATCGTTGTCGTATGTTGTTTTTTACAACAATTTTAAACCGTTGTCTTAAATTGATTTTCACAACAATTATTATTCATTGTCCTCAACATTACAAATGAAACAAAATTTAAAATTTCTGAAATAAAATTAAATATACAATTTTTCAATATTACAAATCAATATTATTATTCTAAATTCTAAATCAATCTACACTAGAAAATATATTGATCGAGTTATGAACTAATCTATATAAATTAACTCGGAACTTTCCAATGTATCGAGCTATGAACTAATCTATATAAATTAACTTGGAACACTCCTTCCAGATTAACATATCCTCTGCATAACGACTATCTGCACAAGTTGACAAATTCAAAGCAAAAAAAATATCAAAATTCTTGAATTCAAACCCATAAAACAAATATGCTGGGAAGATCGACTTGATAGTAAATTTCCAATACAGTTATCCAAAAAATCCGCATATGACTGAACCATCTTAGAAGATAAACAAAGAATCGAAGTAAGCAACAAAGACCACGTGACATCTCCCTGGCAAAATAGTACTTAAAGAACACCAGTATATAAATAAATTATAGACAACTATGTTTACCGAATCTTCCAAATCTGCATCCACATTTGAAATTTGATGTTGCATCTGAAACTCGGTATGTCCGACTAATTCACGCTGCAACTTTATAAATTGTAATGTTTCGAAGAGTATCAAAAATAGTATAACATCAACATTTTCTTTAACAATAGTACCCATCGTTGTTGATCAATTTACTAAAATAAAGAACCATTTCCCACAAGAAAAGTCCAAATTTACTATCATTATACAAACACATTACCTTTAGGCCATACTTTGGAGACATAAATTTTCACCATTCTCAGCCTAGCACCTAAATCCCAGGTGGACTCTGAATTTAATGGAGCAAAAGGGATGGGACTTGGGAGGATGTGATGGGATTAGATGAGAGGTGAGCATGCATCTTGCTCTTGTACAAGGCATGAAATTTTAACTTTTCCATATAATTTCAACTCAAGATTAGCCAAAAACAGATACTTAGCTGCACATCGAACAATTGACAAGAAAAATCCAAATACATTCCTTGTTGATAGTAATAAAAAAAGAAAACTCACAGATCTCGGGATTCCCTTATGCTTGTTGAAATATTTCTGGGGCATAATTGGAGTATCCTCATCTTCTGAAGATGAGTCATGCTCAAGGCCCATGGCAGAAGGGACATTCCTTGAATCCTAGTCTGTAAGATAGAATAGACCTGGCTTCAACTGATCTCTCACGTTGGAAATCAAAATCGTACAACTTAATAACAAGACAATCAAGCAATCCTTCAAGATTTCAAAATCATAATTTTTAATAATTAATATATAATTAAAAGCTCAAAGTCAATATTTAAAAACAAGCTGAAATCCCATTAAAATATCTGTCTGGACCTTTTTGTTCTCTCAGCTTTTTTCACTAGGTCGAGCGAGCTTAGATTCATGATCGGCTGGACACACGAGCTTTAACCAGTTAAGATCAAGCTCATCAGAAAACCCGAACATGAAAGCTCGAGCTAGAAAAATCTAAAGCTTGATCAGGCTCATGTGGTTAAGTCAGCTCGACGGGTTTATGCGCTGGCTAATGTGTTTAAAGCTCTATACTCAAACACAAGAGGAAAACCTTATATTAATTACTATTGCATTTGAAAAGAGAATAAAAAAAAACCTTTACATATATAACTCAGAACAAATTATCACAGATGGTGTCATCAAGAAAGAACTATGATATATGAAAGAAATGGGAAAAATGCATGGCCATGTAGTTCTCTATCCTTTGTGTGGCATGGGATGCTGCATCTGCTGCTTCCTTGGCCATCCCAATTATAGCATAAGCAAGCCCAAAATTTATGGAAAATTTTAGCATTTAAACAAGAAGAAAAAAAATGCCCACAAATATGAAATAGATATAAATCCAGCTATCAAATAAATTGCTATTTTACCTTGGTTTTCTCTCTGGGATGAACATGTTTTGGAATATATCTAAGAGCTTCAGCTTTCTCACCTACATTAGTAGGTGCGGATAGATGACCGGTAACCTAAAGATGACAATATAATAAAAGGTAAAAACATGGAAAAAAGAAAAAAACAATGAAATCTCTCCATGAACTATCAAAAGCTATATCCATGAACCTCGAATTCCTCCTGATCATCCTTCCATCTGGCACTGTATTCGAATTGATCATTTAGAAACAAAATAGAGACACACCCAAGATAAATAATTTTTACTGCCTCTTTTGTGATTACAAAAACTGAAACTTACAATAGAGCATATGAGAGAACATAATAAAGATTAAGAAATAACAAATTTATGCTTCCAAACTTGGCTTGAGACACTAAAAAAAATACAAAATAGAGCGACCAAGACCAACTGCCCGTAAATAAAAAATCAAACATCTGTCAACTGTCAATGCCTACTTGACATGCTCGAGTAGTCCTGGGACCTTTTCCACCAAAGTTGTGACCAACTACCACTCGAGGAGTAATCCTCATATGACCAAGATTGTTGACAGAACAATTGTGAAACCAACCCCATTCAGCCAAAATAAGAAACACAATCCATATATTCTCCATCTCTTCCCTCACAACTTGTTAGGCCTTCCCAACTCTGTATTCTGATACAAATTCACCAATTCACATGATATAGTTATGATAAATGTAATCAAGTTTGGAGCATGCCTATTTACATCTTAGTTGTAAAAATGTATTTAAATGATAGTTTTGTAATCATACAAGATCTTAATCAATGACAAGTACACTTTAAAGTATAAAGAACACAACGAGCAGAGGGAATGGATCAAGAATTTCAATAGCGCAAACAAGAAGTTGATGGGTAAAAACACAATATGACAATTAAATTTCAAAGCAGAACATTAGTATAGTCTACAACTTTCAAGCAAGGAAATGATGTAGGGTGGTGCCATCAACAAACCTTGATTCTTTTTATTTGTTGAGGTCCGGAATCCGTGTAGCTAAATGTAAAAGTATGCTAGAACTTATTTTCCAAATTTGTCTTGGATTGATTCCATAACGTGCAGGTCAACGTTCTTCTTTCAAGCTCGGACTCAAGATCATTCATCTATCAAATGACAGGAAAGATATAGTGACCAACTACTCCAGGATACAATTTGCTATTATGCCAAACATTTACAGCCTAGAGGATTGTGACTTTTATTTCGTAAGGAATGGTCAGTTCCCGATACTGCTTAAAAAAAAAATAAGTAAATGGAATAGAAAAGAAAGTAGCTTACAGCAAGTAAAGTCTGCACATAGTGTTCATCCGGGATACAATTGTGCTGTTTCTGAAGTTTCTGGATTTAATTATAGGATTTTATTAGCTATATTCCTTGCCCAATAAAAGGCCAATGATGAGGATGAAAAGTAAAAATAAGACAAAAATTTTCGGCATGATCATTTTATTGAATTTCTTAGACAAGGTCGGAACAACACACCTATTTCTTTAGATTTCAGAATCCATTTTGGAACTGAAACTCCATTCGGACAAGCCTTCCGCACATTGTTAGTCTACAAAATATCAATACGCATTTTAAAATTTCAAATAGTGAATTGAAACTCTTTTTATAACACAATCCAGACACACATATGAAGTAAATGAAAGGAAACAATTTGCAAAAAATGAGAAAACAATGAAGAAGTATCAAATTTACTGACTAATTTTCAAAGATTCTGCATTAAAGAGTTCTTCTTGGTCTCGATCTGAGTGGAATATGTCATGTGAGCAAAAGGAGTCACGACATCGCGGACACTTCTACCCTTTAAAACTGAAGCATTTGGAATTGAACTGCCATCATCATTGTCATCGTCATCAACAACTGTTGCAGTCACATTAGAACCATCAACGACCTGTGAAGGATTCTCTACTTGCTGTGTGGTGTTAGGAGGCCTTGAGACTTTACTCTTTTTCTCAAAAGACCTTGGAATGACGTCAGAAACCTTCAGAATCCTGTTATTTGCAAAAGATTTCCCATTCAATGCCTGCAAAATTATAACACAATACATCAAATTCTAACTTCTTAAAAGTTCCCAGAAGATTCTTCCTAAACCCTGTAAAAAAGAATACCTTTACTGCAATTATGACTTGTTCTGTGCTTTCAAAAGTTACAAATCCAACATACATGCCTGGATTTTTCTTGGCCGAGTTGAAGAGAATTCCCTGTTGAGCGACAGAAATCATATCACAACGCACGAATCAAAGCTTGATAAAAACCATTTGAAAAAAAAGTAACTTGAACACTCAAAAGAAAAATGGAAAGTCTCGAGACAGCATTTCTAAAGTTTATGGAAGAAAAGTTTTGCACATATTCCCATTTTCACCAATGCAAACTAAATCCTGAAAAAAGAAAAAAAAACTTAACTGACCTGTTCGCTCAGAAAGTTCTTCAAATTATTCGAAGACCATTTCATCGGTAAATTCACCAAGCATTTGGATAATCCCGAAGAAATCTCCTCACCTTCCGTCTCCAACGCCTCCATCATCATTACATTGCCCACCTCTCCCTCTCTTCCTTCTCCGTTAGTTTCTGTCTTGGCGATCTTTTTTGCCCGCTCGGAAGTGGGGTCCCAGGTATTGTCGGGTCTAGGCCCATTCACTGAAAGCATAGCAACAAAATCCCAGTATCCAATCTTTAATCCACCCATTCACTGAAAGCCCAAACAACAGTAAAGCTAAACCACAACATCGATCTACTAAAAGACCACGAAGCAAGAGAATGAAGCAACAAAACTTACACGTACAGTGATGGTCGCGACAGGACAGCATTGAGATTCAAGTTGAAAACTCGAGATTCAAGTCACCATTGGAGTTGTTAAGGCTTGGGCTAGCTGAAATGAGGTCGAACGACCTGTTTTCGGCGCCCGATCGGCGGCTACGGCGCCGGAGTTGAGATGGGTTGAAGGCGACGGGTTGGGGCTTAGGGTTTGGAGTTTGCCTTTTCTTTCTTTTGTTCTTTCTTGTGTTAAAGACTTAAAGAAGCGGGTAGCCTATTATTATTATTATTATTATTATTATTATTATTATTATTATTATTATTATTATTATTATTATTATTATTATTATTATTATTATTATGTATATTTTTATTAAAAAAAAGAAAAAAGAAAAAAGAAAAGACAACGGTTTGACAAAAGTGTTGTCTTAGACTACATAAAATAATAGAAAAAGACAACGGTAAAAACAAACCGTTGTCGTAGAGTTTAAAAAAACGCACATAAACAACGGTTAATTAAAACCGTTGTCGTAGGCCATAAAAAACACGCTCATAGACAACGGTTTTTAAAAACCGTTGTCTTTGACGCATATAAGACAATAGATTTTTAAAAACCGTTGTCTTTTTCATTAAAAATACGGTCAACGACAACGGTTTTTGTAAAAACCGTTGTTAAAGGCCAAAAGACAACAGTTTGTGTATAAAACCGTTGTCTTTTTAGTGTGGTTAATTAGCATATTTGTTGTAGTGATACTTTCTGAATATCGTCGTGGGAAGTGCCTTTGTGAAGAGATCTGATGAGTTCTTAATTGATTGAATATAACATATGTCAATATCTTTATTCTTCCACTAGTAGAATTTTCGCATTTTACTTCGGCAATTATTAATTACGAAGTAGTATGTAATAAACAACTTCGGTCATAACACAAGTGAAGTAAAAACAAACATTTTACTTCAGTATTTTAAAAAACACGGGCTTCACTTAATTTTTGAGAACATATTACTTCGGCATATATTTGTTTGCCGAAGTAAAAAGGGAAAAATAAAATTTTTAATGGTAAGTTGTGAAGTAAATTCCTTATCTTTCCAACCTTCAATCAATTATTGTAGTCGACTTACAGATCGTGAAAAGCCCAAACTCCATCGATCTCCTTCTTCCAAACTCCATCGATCTCCTTCTTCAGCCCTAGCGCCCCACCGATTGACAACTCCAGCCTTCCACCACCACCAGGAGCCGTTCGACGTCTTCCAAACTCCATCGTTCCCCTTTTTCAGCCCTAGCGCCCCGCCGATTTACAACTCCAGCCTTCAACCACCACCAGGAGCTGCTCGCCGATGGAATAATTGTATGAATCCTTTTCTTTTCCTATCGATTCGGGTTTTAAATGTACTTTTTGGATGAGTTTTCTATTTTTTTTCTGAAATCAGGTTCTGTTTTTTTAAAAAAATCAATTCGGGTTTCCTCTTTTTATTTTGGTTTTCAATGTTTCATTATCGTTGTTCCCTCGAAGAAACTAAAAATATGCTAATGAATCGCACATTAGTGGTATGTGCTTAGGTATGGCCTGTGCTCGAACCACCACTTCCAGCGGAGGAAAACTCCCGATTGAAGTTAAAATTGGGTAGAGCTTGTTCCAAGATTCATTTTGACATCAAAATTTCCAAGAACTCGTGACTTGAAGCTCGAGCCTGTCGCCCCTGTTTCTGCTATAGCTGTACGAGTTTTTGTTCTTCGATCTTCAGGTGATTTTTCTTTGATTAAAAGTTTGATATTATGATAAAAAAACATAGCTGGTTTCAGTCACATTCCACGGGTTTTCCGGAGATTTTGTCTTCAATTCCAGGTTGTTTTTGTTGTCATTTAGTTTAGATTCAAAATATAAAATATCAGAGCCAAACTCTATTTCTTTCCAACCCGATTCAGTTATGTTCAATTTCAGGTTGTTTTGTTGTCTTTTAATCTCATGTTTTGTTGTGTTATGTGTACGTCACTTGCTGATGTTTTGGACTCTTGTATAAATTCTAAGGGCAAGTCTGCGTTTTGGGTTTTGGGCCTCTGGCTAATCCCATGTGGCTGAGAATATTTAATGGATAGAAATTGTAATTTGATGTGTCTTGGGTTAGCTTGAATGAAATAAATTCAAGCTTTTTATGCATTGAGTGTTGAGCATTTGGGATTTCACCTGGGTACTGCATACTTCTGTATATTAGCATGTTAAAGTGGATTTTCCTTTTGCTTGATGAATAATTGCTCGCTTATTGGTCTTGATCTGAACCAGTTTTTTCCTTTTCTTGGTTTCTGATTTTTGCCTGATCTTTTGTTGGTTATCATTGTAGGAATGAGAAAGTGAAGTTGATATTTATCAGTACCATTGGTGAATTTATCGAGTCTATTATGGAGATTATGACTTGTAAAATTGTGAGTGGAACCTTTTCAACATTTGACCGTGTGTGATTATTTTGGGGTGCATAAATGAATCTGTGCATTCGTGTATGTGTTTCATTTAATTTAATGTGCTGAACTAGATGAGGATCGGTGAGCATTTATATTATACATATTTCATACACACTCATTTTTCAAGTGGAGGATCCCTAGTTGGCATGCACATGCAAGACCAATAACTTGACAAACTATATAATGCAACGATGCACTTGGAACCATTATTTTCTCATGCTAATGACTACATGTGATTCTTATTTAGGAACAATGAGCTGGCAATAACTACATCCGCATAAAAAAAAGTTCAAAGCTCAAGTTTCTAGATGAAGTATCTTCCCCGTTCTGACAGGTGTGGAAAAGACGGTGCTGCCATACGGATGTCAAAATCACCAAGCAAGAAAAGGAAAATATGTGATTTATCTACTAGACAAGACTATTGCAAGGTATAGACTCTAGTCATCTGTCATGTGTGAATAAAGATCAATTTCATTTGCAACTCTTCTTAGGAATTCTGGTAGAGTCAGCGAAAACTTTTTACTTTGAAGAAAATTTTTATATGATATTGTAATTTTCATTGGTTTTTGATAAATTTGTCCTGCTAACTTCTTGTTCTAAACTATGGTCAAATGTGACGTATAGTAGATCAGGGTTGCACCGAAGGGATATCAACACCTGCTTATGGGATATCAACACCTGCTTATGTTCATACTCTTAGTATTCAATGGTTGAATGAGACGTAGTTTCTAGAATCTTACAGTATCAGGTTAGCTGATCCAATATTAACCAGTGAGATTCTTGTGCCTATTCCTGTTAGGATATGATGAAACTGGATGCGGATGAAAGAATGCTTTTAAGAGGTTCAAGGGGCCTTCCCAATATCCATCATGTCAATGACACTACCATGGTAAGATTTTGTCTAGTTTTAATGCAAGTAAAATATTTAGTTTGTATTTTAGTTTGTTTCTGCTGCTCTCCAGCCAATCTAAGTTCATGTAGTCGAACTGTAATGTTTCTTGTCATATATTTAAAAGGGTTAAATATGTGCGTCAAGTTCCTTGAATTCTTCCTCTAGTTTCTCTCTATCTGTGATAGTATCCTTTTTGACAGAAATAATCCATAAAAAATGTAACCAACATATGAAAACATATCCTCACCTCTAATTAATTTTTTTTTGTTTCTTTTGTCAAATTATGTTAAATATATCATGCGCCACAGATGAGAGTCTCGTTGTGGCTGGACTACAATATCTGTTGTGATTATGTGAACTAGCATATTGGCCTTATGGATATATTAAGGGATAATTTATAGATTACATGGTTATTTTAGCCATGCAATGCTTCGTCAAATTATTGGGATATGATCATTCTGATTTTTTTATTAAAACAGCAGAAAAGGCATAAGAGAGGAAAAATTGTCAGTTTATGATATTATTCCTTCTTGATTATGTAATTTTTCACGAATTGGTGTTTGGTTTCCTGAAAAAGTGGGTGCCCTGATTTTCCGTTGAGCAAGCAGCACTACTACAGTCCTATCTTTGGCTTCTCGACTAAACTGTAGTACATGAGTTTCCAGAATGCAAGTAATCCTTTTTTTTAGAGGTGCAAGTAATCCTTTATATTTTATTGTCACTATAAACTATTTTTTCATGGGTAAAAAGCCACATTACAATTAGCTATAATTTTACCCTCTTGCATATTGGTGACTTCACATCATTAATTCGAAATGAATGGAGAGAATCTGGAAAAAGAACCTCGTATCATGGAACTTAGGAATCAGGTAAAGTTTTTGTTCTCTGAGAGGGCATACACTTTTTATTTTCCTTAGGTATTACAAAATTGATTTTTAGCATTAGTTGTATTTTTAGATTTTAGCAGCTCTTAGTAAGCCTCCCCATCCTTTCAAACAGTCTTTGGTTGATCTCAAGGGTTGCATCCACAATGCACCACTCTTTATTCTACAACTATTAATTCAAGCCACTTAAACTTCATGATAGGAAACATTCTTTTCTTGCACTCCATTTTATGAGCTCATGATTTTTAAAGATGTGTGTGGCATACACAACCTTAATTGATTTATTATAATCTTGATGTCATGGACGTAATCAGTTAAAGCACAAAATGATCAGTTTTTGCCCCCTTGAAATGATCATTTGATCTCAACTAGGAAAATGTATATCCCAGTCATATTTTTTTGGCTCTATAATCCTTTTCTCACGATCCACTTCAGAAAATTTTTGCCCTTTATGATGAACGAGGTGGTACTCTATATTGCTTGTTATTTGCAGATGAATTACCAGTATATGCTAGTTCCGATGAAAGGGTTGTTGATTTACAAGGAGAAGCTGTCAAAGTCCTAAAAGGCTTGGAAGTTGTGGTGGGTCACCTGAGAAAGTTTTTGGTGGATCACACAGTTCTTCCTTTATTTGAGAAGAGTGTAAGTTCCTGGTATAGGTTTTTTGGTTTCATGCGATCACGAGACTATCGTGAGAATGTTACTCCTTTTTGCAGTATAATGCTTCGGCGACGCAAGAACGACAAGTAGAATCTTGGGCTGAGAAAAGATCACTGCATACTACCCCACAAAAGTCACTAGGTTCCGATTACTCCGTTTTTCTAAAGCAGGATTCACTCTTCCTTGACCATGAAAGAGAGCTAGAATCCCGTTTGAGTTCGTCCAGACTTTCAGTTTATGGAGCAGATCATGGACTTGGAAGTCGCCCTTCAGCAATAGGACATTCTGGCGGGCCTATTGTCACTCAGGTTTGGGCATGTACTTTGAATATTGCTTCTGTTCATTGAATTTAGGAGTTGGATGTTACTGCTTGCACTATTTATTCCTGTAAATATGCCATGTTGATTCCTTGTGGCAGGTTGCACAGACAATGCAAGTACCATTTGCTTATGCAGAGGATATAATTGGAGTTCAGGGAGCAAATATTGATTACATTAGACGCATTAGTGGTGCCATTCTAACTGTGCAAGAGAGTAGGGGCCTGCCTGATGAAATCACCGTGGAGATAAAATGCACCTCTTCACAAGTTCAACTAGCCTAGCAACTTATTCAGGTTAAAGTCTCTTCGGTTTTTTAATGGCTTTTTTTCTAATCTGATCATGAATTCATGATCATAAACTTTGGTTCTTTGGCTTAAAGTTCAAATCCCCAAATAGGGGCTGAGAAACTAAGTTGATATGATTTTGATAACAATTTGGTTTAAATTTGCCTTGAAGTAGTAAACGTAAGGAAGTTACTATACATATAAATGGCCTTGTTGTTATCTAAAGATAAAAAATGAGGTGGACGTTATCTTTATGTTATGCAGGACTTCACCAGTGGTCACATAGAGCAACTTCAGGGGACCTATGGCAAGCTAGAATCCACTTTACGACATTCCTACTCTCAGTTAGGTAGCAGTTCTTACGAAATACGTGTGGATGTGTACACGTTTTGGTGGTTGAATATGTCATTTCAAATTGTTAGTGTATTTTGGTAGATAGAATACTTGTTGATTTATGTATGTGTCGTTTTGGGATGGATTAATTAATATTATTAGTGTATTTTTAAGTTTCAAAAATATATTTATGGCATTATTGTATCTAAATCTTAATTTAGAAAATGTGTTCTATTGCTTCGACAATTTTAGAATAAACGAAGTAAATCATTATCTTCTACTTCGTCTATTAATAAAATTACCAAAGTACAAATTATTCTATTACTTCGGTAATTTCATTAATAGACGAAGTAGAAGAATGCATTTTAATACGATAATATAGGAAATTAACGAAGTAAAATACATTATTTCACTTTGTATATTATTGAAATTACTGAAGTAATAGACAATATTTAACTTCAAAATTTGATTAAAAATCGAAGTAAAAGAATAAATTTTACTTCGGTTATATACGAAATTAACGAAGTAATAGACAATATTTAACTTCGTCCAAAACCCGAAGTAAAATCATAGTTGTTACTTCGGCAAATTCATTAATTGACGAAGTATAAGAATATATTTGACTTCGTAACTTATGAAATTAGCGAAGTAAAATATATGTTTTTACTTCGGCACCGGTCCAATTCTGCCTCCAAAAAATGACCAAAGACTTCGGTAATTTAAGGTATAAGACTTCGGTGATTCAGAGAAGTAAAAAAGTACCATATTACTTCACATGACACTACTTTGGTAATTAAGTGCCTTCGAATTCGGTTATTAACCGAAGTCTTACGCGATTTTTCTACTAGTGTTCTCAAGCTCTTGAGTGTAGGCAAAGAACTTTGAGGGTATATGTTTGGTTCTGTCACTTTTGATGTATCCTTCTTTCATTTGAGCAACACATGCAGCATTATCTTCATATAGTGTCACAGGCTTCTTGTCTACTGTCAATCCACACGATGTTTGAATATGTTTGGTCATTGACTTTAACCATACACATTCACGACTTTCTTCATGTAATGCAATAATCTCGGCGTGATTTGATGAAGTTGTTACGAGTGTTTGTTTCTATGAACGCCAAGAAATTGCGGTGCCTCCACGAGTAAATACATATCCGGTTTGGGAACGTGCCTTATATGGATCAGATAAATATCCAGCATCAGCATAACCAATGATACTTTGATTGGTGTCTTTTGAGTACAAAAGTATCAAATCTGTCATTCCTAGATAACGGAATATATGTTTAATTCCGTTCCAGTGCCTCTTTGTTGGATATGAACTGAATCTTGCCAATAAATTTACAGCAAAAGATATATCAGGTCTAGTGCAATTTACAAGATACATAAGGGCACCAATGACACTTAGATATGGTACTTCTGGACCAAGAATAATTTCATCATCTTCACATGGACGGAATGGATCCTTTTCTATGTTTAATGATCTTACAACCATTGGAGTACTTAATGGATTTGATTTATCCATATTAAAACGTTTAAGGATATTTTCTGTATAATTTGCCTGGTGAACAAAAATTCCACATTCTTTTTGTTCGATTTGCAAACCAGACAATACTTGATTTTTTCAAGATCCTTCATTTCGAATTCTTCCTTCAAGTACATCATAACTTCTTGAATTTATTTATTCGTTCCAATGATGTTTAAATCATCAACATATACAGCAATAATTACACATCCGGATGTTGTTTTCTTGATGAAAACACAAGGGCATATTGGATCATTTACATATCCTTTTTTCATCAAGTGCTCACTTAGCCGATTATACCACATTCGGCCGGATTTCTTCAACCCATATAATGATCTTTGCAATTTTACAAAATAAAATTATATGGGTTTTGAACTTTGTGCTTCAGGCATCTTAAATCTTTCAGGGATTTTCATGTATATATCACTATCAAGTGATCCGTATAAGTAAGCTGTAACAACATCCATAAGACACATTTCCAAATTTTCAGATACGACCAAACTAATCAAATATCGAAAACCTTGTGCAACAAGTCTAGCTTTATATCTGACTATTTCATTTTTCTCATTTTGCTTTCGAATAAAAACCCATTGTATCCAACAGGTTTTACACCTTCAGGTGTGAGGACTATAGGTCCAAAAACATTACGTTTATTTAGTGAATCCAATTCAACCTGGATGACATCTTTCCATTTGGACCAATCATGACGAGTTTTACATTCACCAAAAGATTTTGGTTCATGATTCTCATTTTCATTTATGATGTAACAAGCCACATTATAAGAAAATATCTCATCAATATCTTCTATGTCTTTTCAGTTTCATATTTTTCCAGTATTAATATAATTCATAGAGATTTTATGATTCTCTTCAGTTTGTGGTTCTGACAGAACATTTTCATCATCAGGTGTTTCTTATGGAACACCATTTTCTATTTTATGATCATCGTGTTTCTCTATGCCTTTTCTTTTCCGAGGATTTTTATCCTTGGAACCGACTGGCCTTCCACGCTTCAACCTTTTTATGACATCATGAGTGTCTTCAATTTGTTTCTTTAAAATTTCAATTCGAGCAGGAGCATTTACAGCATGTATATATGATTTTGTTACCTCTTTTGTGTCTGCAAATGCATCTGGCATTTGATTTGCAATTTTTTGCAAGTGCACAATTTGCTGTACATCTTTCTCACATTGTTTGGTCCTTGGATCCAAATGTAACAATGATGGTACATACCATGTGATTTCTTTTTCGATGTGTTTCTTTTCTCCCCCTAACATTGGGAAGATTTCTTCATTAAAATGACAATCAGCAAAGCGTGCTGTAAACACATCGTCTGTCTGAGGCTCAAGATATCAAATGATTGATGGACTATCATAACCAATATAAATATCGATTTTTTTTTAGGACCCATTTTTTATCGTTGAGGTGGTGCAATAGGCACATACACCATACATCCAAAAATTCTCAGATGAGAAATATTTGGTTCTTTACCAAATGCAACTTCAATAGGGAGAATTTATGATATGCACTTGGTCTGATGCGAATTAATGCCGCAGCATGTAAAATTGCATGTTCCCATATAGAAATAGGGAGTTTTGTTCTTATAATCATTGGTCTAGCAATAAGTTGTAGACGTTTAATCAATGATTCAGCTAATCCATTCTGTATATGAACATGAACAACAGAATGTTCAACAATAATTTCCATTGACATACAATACTCATTGAAAGTTTGGGAAGTAAATTCTCCAGCATTATCAAGTCTTATTTTCTTGATTGTATAATCGGGAAATTGATTCCGCAATTTTATTATTTGAGCCATTAATCTTGCAAATGTCACATTCCGACTTGACAATAAGCATACATGTGACCATCTGCTAGAGGTATCGATCAATACCATAAAATATCGAAATGGTCCACATGGTGGATGAATTGACCCACAAATATCACCCTGAATGCGTTCAAGAAATATGAGTGATTCTGTTTGGATTTTAGCTGGCGATGGTCTTATAATAAGTTTTTCAAGAGAACATGTTTTACATTAAAACTTATTATTATGAAAGAACTTCTGGTCTTTCAATGGATGACCATGCGTATTTTTAATAATTCTTCGCATCATTATTGAACCAGGATGTCCCAATCGATCATGTCAATTTGTTAATATTGAAGAACTATTAACCACCACATTTGATTCGATTGGACTTATATGTGTATAATGCAATCCAATAGGAAGCATTGATAATTTTTCAACCACATATTTCTTTCTTGATTTATATGTGGTAAGACACATATATTTCTGATTTCCATCAGTTATCGTCTCAGTATCATATCCATGAGAATATATGTCATTAAAACTCAGCAAATTTCTTTTCGATTGTGGTGAATATAAAGCATCATTTATCAGAAATTTTGTACCATTTGGTAACAAAAATTGTGCTTTATCACAACCTTCAATCAAGTCTACAGGACCTGATATTGTATTCACCATAGTTTTTGTTGGTTTTATTTCCAAGAAATATCTTTCATCTCGCATAATAGTGTGCGTTGTACCACTATCCGATATGCAAATTTTCATGATATTATTTCCATGTTTGCTCATAGCATTTTTCATATCAAACTTCATAAAAATGCAATAACGAAAAATTAAGTACAATACAAATGCAAAATATAACATGCTTTATAATACAAGAATACATGAAAAATACAAATTTGTTACAATCTAGTCCCACCAATCTTTTAATCAATGTCTTTGAAATCATTCAAAAAATCTGCAGCATTGAAACTAGTTGAACCAATTAAATGGTCACTATTTTCAACAAAATTGGTATTTTTTCCTTTCCCCTTTGTCGATTCTTAATAGAGCTTACATAGGTGCTCAGGGGTTCGACAAATATGTGACCAATGTCCTGGAGTGCCATATCTATAACAAACACTCTCAGATCTTTTTGAGTGATTTTCATTTTCACTCGTATTTTCATGCTGTCTTTTTGGTGGGTGGTTTGTGACGTTCTTTTGAGATGAGTTATTGAAGTAACTATCTCGATTATTTTCATATCCACGATCGCGACCACGACCGTGATCATTTTTACGTCCACGCCCACGTCCTCGTCCTCGTCCACGACCAAAATCTGGTCTATTCCTTTGATTTTGGTTTTCATTTTTCATTACGACATTTACTTCAGGAAATGCCGTTGATCCAGTGGATCGGGATTGATGATTTCTTATTAACAATTCGTTGTTCTTTTTCACTACAAGAAGACATGCAATGAGTTCAGAATATCTCGTAAAACCACACACTCTATACTGTTGCTGTAGAGTTATATTTGATGCGTGAAAAGTGGAAAATATTTTCTCAAGCATTTCCATCTCTGTGACTTCAAGTCCACAGAATTTTAATTGCGAGACTATTCGATACATCGCAGAATTATAATCACTGACTTTTTTAAAGTCTTGGAATCTCAACGTATTCCATTTATCACGGGCGGTCGGAAGTATCACTTTCCTTATATGCTCAAATCTTTCTTTCAACCATTTTCATAAAATCATTGGGTCTTTTTCTGTGAGATACTCACATTTCAACCCTTCATCAAGATGCCGGCGTAAGAAAATCATTGCCTTTGCTTTATCTTGTGAGGTTGATATATTAATTTCTTTGATGGTATCACTTAGACCCAATGACTCAAGATGCATCTCTACATCGAGAGTTCATGTCATATAATTCTTTCCGGTGATATCAAGCGCAACGAATTCAATCTTTGCCAAATTTGACATGGTGGTACTAGAAAAATAACAATGCATTTTATTAGTTAATTTCCATTAATATGACAATACAAAATAATGGAAGAACGAAGATTACAAGTGCGTGTACAAATAGAGAAAAAGTATGTGGTGGAAAATCGCGGGTGAGTACAAGACTCGTGAGCATGATGATCATAATCGTTATGAAAAATAGCCTTAGAAATGCCATCATCTCCGTCTTTGAAAAACAAGAAAATATTTTGAGAGAAAAAATGAATTTTGGTGTGATTGAAAATGAGTTTGAGTGAACATATTATAGACCAAAAACTAGCCGTTTTGTTACCGTTTGTGACCGTTGGGGGTAAGGAAAAAAATCGAGTATGTGTTGAATAAAAATTCGTGATAATGATGCAATACATATAATGATAATCATAATTAAATAATTATGTATATCATATCACATTATTATAAGTTCGATGTCATAGACAGTCTTTTATATAATAATATGAGATTATACGAATATGATTAATATATAAATACACAATAATATATATCATATCACGTTATTATAAGATCAGTGTCATATACAATATTTTATATAATAACATGAAATTATATATTAATACAGTTAGTATATATACATAATAAATATATATCATATCACGTTATTATAAGGTCAGTGTCATAGACAACCTTTTATATAATAACATGAAATTATATATTAATACAATTAGTATATATACATAATAAATATATATCATATCACGTTATTATAAGGTCAGTGTCATAGACAGTCTTTTATATAATAACATGAAATTATATATTAATATATACACAATAAAAATATATAAACAGTAAAATAAAAATTCTTACTTGTTGAATATTTTTGACTTCTTTTTGTATTTTGGAGCATCAGAAATTATAGAGAACCTTCGAGCGATCGTGCTGATAACGTGTTGTGAAAAATTAAAAATTTATGGTAAAAAGTAAAAACTCCAAAACTCAAAATATATCAAACTTTACACTTTATAATATTTTTCTCTCAACTCAATTGTGATTTTCATCACAAATAAAGACCTATTTATAGATCCACATTTGAGATTAATCCAAAAATTAATATATCATCATCTACATCATCACACACTAATTTTCAACATTTTACAACTCAATATTCAACATTCAATATTCAACAATAATAAAATAATATATTTTCAACAAAAAATAATATATTATTTTTTAAAAAATTAGCAAGCCAAGTAGCCAACAGCCTCGCCTTGACTCACACAATTCAAACGGGTCAACTTGTTTTGATCTGCCCCCAAACGAGTCGCCAAAATCATAATCCAACATATATTTTTTTAGTGGCAGAACGGGCTAATTCAAAGAATCCAATAAATACTTATTTGTGATATTCAAATGTTGTAGTAAAAATTATTATTTTACCTTAAAATATAGGAACAAAACCATAAATCATTGTTTTAAATAGGGGAGTCAATTCGGGTGGGTCGGTGGGTTCGGGTCGGGTTGACGAATATATTATTCAAAAATTCTCAACCCGAATCAACCCGAAAATGGTGAATCCGAACCCGAACCCGAACCTGAATAACCCGATAAACTCGAACCAATCTGATTTTATTTTTTATTTTTAACAAAATAATTAAATAAAAATTCAAAACACAAAATAATAATAATAACAATATTTAATTTAATCACATAATAAAAAAATCTAAACTAATATATAATTTTAATTTGAAAGTCTAATTGTAGAAAATTTAAATTATACTTAAAAAAAATTAAAAATCAAAATTATACAAAATAAATATTAAATGACAAAAAATCTATTATATCAATATATAATAATTTTTTTAAAATATACGACATAATAGCAAATCTTTCTTAATTTTATATAATAATAATAATAATAATAATAATAACAACAAAAAAAATATTTCGGGTCATCTCGGGTCAACCCGGTTTGACCCAAACTCAATCCGAACCCGATCAATTTTTTCGGATCAAGTCGATAATCTAAACTTATATCTTAATAGTAATAATAAAATATAATTATTTTTCATATAATAATATTAATATAACAATAATAAAAAAATAATAATAATTTTTAAATATGGAATTATAATAATATTAAATATTTATAATATATTTTTTAGAATACTAAAAAAATAATATTTTTATAAATAATAATAATAGATAAATAAATAAATAAATCATGATACTAATAATTATTAATAAATAATAATGTTATTTATTATATAATAATTTATTATTTTATATATGAGATTATAAGAAATTATTATTATTATAGTATAAGTGTAGATTATTTGAAATAAACTATATATATAGAAAAAAATTTCTACAAAAATAAAAATGAGAAGTGAGTATGATCATTTTTTTGAATCTAGTAGTTAAGAACTTAAGATTTAATATATCAACAAATTAGTACTGAGAATAATTAGTAATATTGCACAAAGAATATTTTATTTATTGGGTTTTTAAGAGCATTTTAGTAGTTAGTACACTCATGCAAATTAAAATAAAAAATATAAATTATGGATTTATGGTTATGACTTATGTGGTGTAAATTCATCAATATTTCAACAATGTCTTAAATTCAAATCATGTCATTTGTTAGTAATAATAATTTTATTTGTCAAACTCAACATACGAGCTAAGTTGATATGGCTCACAAGCCATAGAATATGTTCAAGAATATATAGAAGAATCAAACTCAAAATCAAACTCAAATCGGAGAAACGAACCAAATTTGAGCTTGCAAGCCATATAAATATATATTTGGAGCCACGTAAACGAGCCGACAAACATGTTTCCGAGCTCACAAACTAAATATCTTAAATTCGACTCAATAAGCTAAACGAACAAACTTTGTAGAACGGTTCTATTCATTTGTATCCTTGCACCCGTAAACAAAGTATCGGGCTAAAGTGCAATTATACATTACCCCAAAAAAAAAAACCCCAAAGTCAAAGAATGAAAGAGAACCAACCATGAAAGGCGAATTTTCAACGTCGGCCTCCCGCCTCTGGTAATTGTCAACGGTGGAGCTAATCCCATCCTCCAAACAAATTCTTTGTGATTGTCGGTTTACTACTATTCGATTTCATTCATTCGACGATCAATTTCGGTTGCGTTTTCGTTTTGTACCGTAATTCTACGGCTATTAGCGGTAAGAAATCATCGTCCTGCTGTAAGATGTTTTATTTGCATGTTTTGGATGTGAGATTATTGACGCCCTTCGGAAAATTTGTTCTTGCGATGACTTAGGGTGATAGCGGGATTAATTGCACCCAAAGCCATGTCAAATTTGAAACAGTCTGAAAGCTTACAAATAGAGATGAAAAATCCCTGACCATGTTTTGAATTAATTGCTCATGCCCACACGATGAATCAATATTTTGTTTCTATGTGTTTCTTTGTTGGCTAAGGCAGATAATGATGCTGTAATTTATCCTCCATTGGTAAATGGAAAACAAGGGGTCTATGTATATTTCCTGAGTAGGACTTCAAGAATAACTTGAGCTGTTTGGCTGTCAGTTCTTTTCTTATAGCTTATCTAGTTAGGGGTATTTACAGCATTTAACGAGTAAACGTAGCAATATATAATCTCACTTTCCTTTATTCCTCGTGGTAGCATTAATTTTTACAAAACATTCTACCGACCTCAATCCAAAAAAGGAAAAGGAATCGTGAAATTCTGACAAATCTCTGAAGTGAAAGGCGCCTAAATGATTACGATCACTTATAACATTTATCAATATGCAAATCAGATTCTCCAACAGTTGCCCTGAATCCGTCGATAGATATTCATCATTCCAAGCTTGTCTACGAGACTTCCAAAATTGTGTTCTGGCAAGCACTTAGTTGGCATATCTGCCTGTTGCATTCCAGTAAGAATGCAAATGATTCAATCTTATCCTTATCAAGTTCATGCCTAACAAAGTTTATATCAATCTTGACATGTTTCATTCCTTCATGTGGAAATGGATTGTTCGCGATGATTTTGACAAACTTGCCATCACAATATTTTCATCGAATTCCAGATAGAGATTGGCATATACAAACCATACATTAGCCTTTCTAGCCTAATCACTAATGTGCAGTAGATGATTACTTGGTCATCGTATGAGTTCCGACAATTTGCTGCTTGTTCCTCATCTGTTCCTCATCTGTTGTTTTCACTAAACATTGAGAACCACAGGTAAATGACTTTGATACCATGAAACAAGTACATAAGTTGATAACCGTGCGCCTGCTTATGCTTTTGTCATAGCAGTAATTTATGTTAGCATTCTACCTGCCTTCGTCCGTGGATCCCAAAGAAAAGGAAACTGGGTGCTAATATTTGTCCATAAATAACCAAATTCTCCAACATAGCATTTACACCGCTTTTGGTCGACAAATAAACATATAAACGCTAAAAAAACATGTGCATGTCAAAAGTTCAGCATATGGGGTTCTAACAATGATTTTAAGAACCCTCGGGATTTATGTCAATTTATCATAGGGGGTTTCAACACATTCAACATTAAAAGAGGTGTTAAATGTAATGTCATGCAATTTTGTCACAATCAATAGCAAATTTCTTGCATTCTGTTAGTTCTCATTTTTGTTTGTTTCTCTATGCTCAAAGATAGGGACTTGCCACTGTATTATTTAGCTTTCTGGTGAGATTAACGTGCAGCAAATAGCAAAATCCATAATTACATAAAATTTCTTCTTCATCACCTGCCTATGGTGCTGCTTGATAAATTCTTTCAGAGATTAAAGTTTCCACTTCTAATTTTTATGGTTGAGGCCAAAAATTTCAAACTTGTGGATTTGCCTAAAGAAAGAAGAATCTGTTGAGATTAATTTCATTCTTATCCTGAACTCCATGCATGACAGAAATGCAGAACCAACTTGTTTGCAGTGGGTGTAGGACTATCCTTCTCTATCCCTCTGGAGCTAGCAATGTTTGCTGTGCAATATGCAATATGGTTACTGCAGTGCCACCTTCTGGTAATGCGAGAAACACTACTTTCTATTATTTAGCTCATCTTCTTAGCATCAGATAGGAACATCATCGGTTATCAATTTTGCATCACAAACTCGCCATTTTGGATTTTGTTGCAGTTTTACTGCTTTATGCATTTAAATTTCGTTGCACATTGTTTCTGTGGGCCTTCTATTTCACCTTTTTAAATTATAGTTATTTTAATGGATCTTATTTTCTCCACCATGCAGTGCATCTCTCTGTTTTTCATTTATTTCGATATTACCTCATAATAATATTTTATGATTGGATACCGTATCTAATAATTTCATGTCATAACTTTTGAAGAGGTGAGTATCGTTCTAGGAACATATTTCTCAAAATACCAAAATGTTTGAGTTCTAATGATGATGCATCTTGTGCTTTGCTGACTATACAGAAACCAATTGCCATACAAATATCCTTGTTTGAGGAAGTCCATAAAATAGTAGTCCGTTGTTGCCAGTATTGTTTTCTTGGAGTTGATAATGAAATCAGTGGAACCTGTAATTTATGTTATTCGCATGTTCAGTACATATTTTGGGTCTCCACGTTTTAGATTGGTGGCTATGTCAACTAAGTTCATTTGCGTGGGCAGGGATGGACATGGCGCAATTAATATGTGGGGGTTGCCATACATTACTCATGCATTCACGTGGGGCTGCGAGTGTCAGATGCTCCTGCTGCCATACGGTGAACCTTGTGCCAGGTAACCATCTGATGAAATGTATTTCAATCACATGATGCTTGGACCCTATTGCTTTTGGTAATCTCAATCATCTTTTTGATTTGTTTTGTTGATTTCTTGTCCACGAGCTCTTTCCTATTAGTCAGATTGATTTCTTTAAAAACATCAACTACGTAATATCTCAAATCATTAAATATGCAAAATGTCCCCTGCATTACCACTCCAAACAGATATGCTTTGGAGCTTCTTTGACTTTCTAGTTTTGCCTGCTAACTTGTCGATTTTTGGTGCTATTGGCTACTAACTAGCTCTGATTTATGGATCTGCAGCACCTAATCATGTTGCTCATGTCAACTGCGGAAACTGTCATACTATGCTGATGTTTCCAGCTGGGGCTCCATCAGTTAGATGTGCAATTTGCCATTACATTATGAGTACTAATGTTGGTGCCGCGGTATACACTTCATGAAGTGATATGATCTCTTTCATTATCTCCTTGCATGAATCTTCGAAGATACAAATGGGAATCACACTTTCGTCTGTTGGTTCCATTTACTTTCCTGATCTTAAGGCTTGCTTTTGCATGATGTTGAGGAGATTAATATGAATAATAAGTAAAAAATGATAACGATTTATGCTTATGGCTTATTGGGATTTGCAATAATCTGGTTGGTGTCTTGAATTCAGCCTTGTAGATTGTGTGCATTGACATTTCATTTTTAATATCTTTCTTCTTATCCACGATTCAACTTCCCGCGCAGGGTGGGAACTCCACATCTACATCAGCACCGCCTACTTTGAAGGTGAGTTGCTTGTCTCTGATATAGTTGCAACAGTTTAGGAAAACTGACTTGGCATGCCATTACCTGATTCAAACCGTTATGCTTTATTCAGGCAACAGCCCGTCCACATAGTCAAACCGTGGTTGTTCAGAATCCTACTACAGTCGATGAAAGTGGCAAGCTGGTGAGTTTCTTCATGTTGTTTGCCCTGGTTTCCTCTTTAGTGCAGGGGTTTATTTACAATTCTATTATCTTATCTTATATTCCAAATGCGAAAAGCTTATATTTACATTTACATATACTTTTATAGGTGAGCAACGTCGTGGTTGGTGTCACAACATGAGTGAATGACTTCCAGTCGGTATAGAGATGCATATTTTGGCTATGATAAGTATGGGTTTCTTTGTGTGAAGTGCCAAGAGAGAATTGCATTTTTTTGTATCACATGGATCGATTATCTGTTCCGCTTTGACTTTGCAACTCGGGACTTGTACATTATATCTGTCAATGTGTGAGCGAGATTGTATGAAATGGATTTTGTTGGTCTCATGATATGATGCACCGTATTGGGTTAGATGTTAACATGTCAGCTGTTAGTCGATGTTGTTACATATTTCAAATATTTCTTATTTCGAATTTAGTATCATACTTTGAGGTGCCACAGTAACAAGGACAAGTAAGAGCTAGTACGAGTCACCAAATGGTTGTACATAATTCTTCAAAAATAAAAAACCCATATTTCACAGAACTATCGATGTGAAGTCATCGATGGTGTGCATGCGTGTGGCCATCTCCTCGCTTAGCTCGCGATGTCATGTGATCCAGCGAGCCTGGTGCTGCCATAGAATACAAATTTGATAACACATTACAGATTTGTTCCCAGTTTGGCTGTCGGCTGGTAGACAAATCAGTGCACATTAACCCAAGTTCAATAACTTCCATGGCTTGTTCAACAACGTTGCCTGTTTTCTTCATTCTTTTATCTATTGCAGACTCGAGGTTGTCTGGGTATTGCATCTTCACCCAATCGACAAAACCAGAGTCATGACTTTGGGAATCTTCCAATGCCCTTTTGTTGGCCACCATCTCCAATATGAACACACCGAATTTGTAGGTCTCTGGTATGATCATGCTGAAATTTCATTAATTTTTCCAAGTAACTTGTGTGATGAATAACAAAGAATGTATCATAGTTATAACATGCAAGCCCTGTCAGGCGGAGAGGAGAATGAAGATTCTCACTTCAATTCATTAGACTTCAAAATTACAAGTTTTGTCATTGTTTGATATACTGAGTTATTCAACTGTTGGGGCACCAACCAGTCTTGTTTATACTTTCATGTTTCCAGGTTAAGTCTTTATGATAAGCTATGTTGGGAGCTTAACTTGATTAAAGTCTGAATTTGATTAAGTGAAGCTTCGAGCTACTCCGTCGGATGTTAAAGTTGGTAACATGGACTCATGCACTTGAACAACATAGTTCACTTTCAACACACAAGCACAAGCAAGCGTTCGAATTTGTTAGTTTTAAACATATCAACACCAGCACCTTACAGGTCATTTGATCATTTGAATTCAGAAACTTGCCGGGGACTTACTTTTCGAGCTGCTACGGCGATGATGATCAACTTTGAACCTTGTTATGAGCGGTTCTCCGTCTTCAGACAGCAGAATGTTTCTTGATTTCAGATCATAAACAATTTCAGGGAATTCCTCATGCAAATAACAAACACCTGCTGCAACTCCTAACATCACTTTCAGCCTTTGTTTCCATGGAGGTGTCGTATTCAACAGCCATGTTTCAATGTTGTCTGAATCGATCCACTCAGTGATGATGGCCCTAAATTTGCGGTGATCGCACCAACCCATTACAGGGACAACGTTTGTATGGCGTAATCGAACGAGAATCTTACATTTTTGGACAAATCTTCTTCTGTTCACTCCTGGTTTCATGTCCCAATAAATCTCAATCTTTACTTGGTTTCCATCTCTTAGTACCCCTCTATATATGCTTACATTTCCAGCGTTTTCAACCAAGTTTCTCTTCGAGAATCCATTTGTCGCAGCTTCGAGAATCGAAGGAGTGAACATGTGTTTTCTCCGGAGAAAATCTGGTAAAAAGTCTGGTCTCCAAAAACAGAGCCATCCGCAGAAAACAACCATTAAAATTACAGAAACTGGAAACCCAACCAACAGAAGCAAAGCCTTGATCCCGAACCGCTTATGATTTGGAAGAAGCCCCGAGTGAACAAAACTCGACGAATTAAACCGTTCCAAAAAGTGTCTGTCCGAGAGTTTAATCTCTGAAAACTCGTTGTAAGAAAGGTTCAGAGACTTGAGATTTTCGAGGCCAGAAAATTTATCTAAAACAACGTCTCCAGAGAGGTGATTGTGGCTCAAATCAAGTTGTTGAATCTGAGAACAGTAGAAAATCTCACCCGGAATGCCACCCTTCAAAGAACTATTAGCAAGATCAATGGACAATATGGACAAGGGGCAGAATTTCCAGAAGAAAGTAAAGGACAAGTAGAGTGGCGCTAGTTTGGGCTGGCCACGGAGATTGATCTCCGGAAAGGATTCGACGCAGTTGGGATTGTCAGAAATGTTGCATAAATGGCTTGCAACAATGGTGGACTTGAAAATTTCATGAAGATCAAAAGGGGTGGAGGGGCTGCAGTATCTGAGAGAAGGATTGGAGTGGCAGTTGTTAGTGATTATGGAGTTGAAATCTGAAGGGGGGTGTAGATTATTGAGATCTTCTATTACAGTGCCTTGAAAAGTTAGAGGACACGAGATTGCGAGGAAGAAAACAAGGGAAGTTGCAGAAATGGATGCCATTAGTGAATTAATTGACAATGTGGAAGTGGTACATTATAAAATCTGCATCAGCGGTTATCAGCAGTTAGCATACGGCAGTTGACCGCTCAACTGATCCAAAAATTAATTTGATATACTTTTTTATGTCTAAATTTTTAATTTTTAAATCACTTTACTTGTTATCCTACCCGGATCCATCTCTAATCACTTGACATAAAATAAAGTGTCCAACATCCATAAAATAGCTTATGTAAATTTTTCTCAAAATAAACGACGTTAAAAGAGATCTTAACTCGTGTATTTGTCTTCTTTTTAAAAATATTGCAGTGCCATTGATGTCATTTTGACTGTAGCAAAATATGAAAATCAACGGCTCTTTTAATCCTTTTGTCTTTAGTGAGAATATTTTCGAACAATTCGTGAGTACATCAGATCGAATGTTATACACAATATTTTCCTGTTCAAACTGGTTTGCTTGTTCAACGAGGCTTTGTAGAAACTTGTGAGTATTGAAATGCTTCAAGTAAATAACTCCCTTTAATTCTCTTGTTTATTAAAACATTTCATCTGTTCCTGGAGTTGGTTTTCAACCTCTTGGAGATTCAAGTTGATTGAAGTTTGGGCACTGGAAGGAGCCACAATTGCAGTTTTCTTTCATTTGGTTTTGAACTGTTCAAATCTAAAATCTGTTTGGACCACATTCTTTTCCGTGATCACAATTCAATATCGTATTGTGGAGATTAATAGCTGTAATAGGAGCGAGTTGAATTGCTCGAGTGATCACATGTTTGACAAGCTTGGATCTCTTTTTCTTCTTTGGGTGATGAGTTTTGGGAGGTCTGGTCTGGTTTGGTCTGATCTGCTTCTTCCGAGTTGGTTTCTCGACTGGACTTCATTTTGTCTTGGTAACCAAGACCTCCATTGGTATAGATTCTTGCCCTTTAAGTTGTATTAGATTTCTCATTCAAAATCTTTTGCATTTGAAGAGTTGAAGTATCACCCAACTGAATGTCAAAATTCTTCAAATTACAACTGATTTGGGCCATGAACCCTTGAGATTGCAACTACGGATGATGATCATAGAATGAGATTTTTGAACAAAACTTCGGACAGGGTGATATGGATCCAGCAATGATAATAGTCATCACATCCAGCTTTTCCACGGTGATGGTATCAAACAACCCGCTTTACCAAAATAGACTCCGCTACAATATCACCAAGAAGTATGTATTCCATCTTTATGCATTTTTTCTTGCATGATGACTTGATAGGAACATTTGTTATGGAGTATATTGACATCATTTATTCTCGAAGTTGCCTAGAAATTTGGTATAAGTCAACGAGTCTAGGTGAAGGTAGATCAAATGTCTCAATGAATGAATCTTTAGTGATGGATACCGATATCCCACCAATAGAGCTTTCTACTATATCAGACCTGGAAAAATTTGGGCGACGCCTACTTGTAGATCTAGTTGCCACAGCTCAGAAATTTTCACAGCCCAGATGCTTATAGAGATCACAACATCTCTATCATATCATCATTCTGTAGGTCGTACACAGTGTGAAAGTCGACCTGGAAAATGTTTTGGGCGATTGGAGACATGGTTGCAACAGAAATTTGTGCAACGAAGAACATTGAGTACTTGTAGATAGATATTCTTAAGAACAAAAATTCTAACTATTGTTAAGAACAATAAGAATAAAAGATTGAGTTTCAAAATATTGAGTATATATACGTTTACTTAGGTAAACTTGTCAGTCCACGTGGTTACATGTTTAAAATTTTAAAAGCTAAAGGGCAATTTTTTTAAAAAAAAAAGTAGTAAAAAATAAAACATAAATGAAAATACATAAAAATTAAAATGAGTAACTAATTTTGACTGTTTCATATTGCATTAATATTTACGAAGTGAATGTTAATTACTTGGAAATATTGGATAAGATTAGACTAATTTTTGAAAAGTTGATATGTATCAGCTTAATTTCAAAATTGAATTGTATCATCTTGAGTTCAAAATCGAGTGGTACCAGTTTGACTTCAAAATCGAGATATACCAGATGAATTTTCAAAATTAAGCTGACGATTGTCTTATCCGTTCCAATTTTCATTCCCCCGAGTCCATGCGTAATCAATTTAAATAAACTAAATCAGGAAGTATGAAAACTTAGGTCGGGACTTAGTGAAGATGTCTGCCACTTGTTGCTTAGTTGAAATATATTCAATTTGAATGTCGTTTATCATAACATGATCTTGAATGAAGTGGTGTCTAATGTCAATATTTTTTGGGGTTAATTGCATCCACACCCACTGTAAAAAGTGTAAAAGGCATAAAACCCCTTAAAAAATATTAATAGGCTAATGCATCCCTCAGTTTTTTAAAATGTAGCACATTTCACCCCTATGTTATACAAACTCGGGCACATTTATACCCTCTCATAGGGGTTTTTATGCTAATTTTTTTAAAACATAGGGTCTAACATGCTATTAATTTTACACAGGGGGTTTTATGTCTTTTAAACTTTTCACAGGGAGTGTGGATGCAATTAGCCCATATTTTTTGTTCTGAAAATCTTTGAGAAAAGTCAACCCTGCTTATATTTTCAAATAAAAATAATACTTTTAAAATAAATATTACTAATTTTCGTCGGTGTCTCAAATATAAAATCTGTCTCGCAAAATTGACTTGTGAGATCGTTTGCATGAGTTTTTATGTTAATTTTTTTTTTCGAATTCTAAGTATTTCAACATACGATTTCCACGTGCAACACACGTGCAATTTTTCTAGTATATATATATATATGCAAGAATAAAATTTGGAAGTTCGGATGTAAATGCAACATCGATTGAAACCAGCAACAAAATTAAAATAACGAAAGTGAAGACCAAAATTCAGTGTGGAAATGAAGAAATGTTTTTACTATAATGATAATATGTTTATCTATTATAAACAATATGTTTTCAATATTATTTGTTATTTGATGGGTTGATTTTAAAATTATTGATTTATTTGATTGACAAATTTATTGTTTTATATTTTTCAAGTTTTTCACTCTGAATTGATATTTTCTTTGTTGTACTTTAATTATATATTATTGGCTTCCATTTTCATTAAAATTTTATGTACAAGTCAAAATTTATGTTCATAAATATGAACATATAAAAAATTAAACAAGACAAATATGAAATATATAATTGATATGATATAAGAAAAGAAAAAAAACAAATTAATTAGACTGATTATAAATTAGTTTAATTTATTTAGATATTTGATAATTTAATGAATATTAATTTAATAGTTTATGAATTCTTAAATTTAATGGAGTTATGAACTCATTAAAATTAAGTTGTGTGATTGTAATTTAAGAGTTCATTGGTACATCGATTTTTTTGAAAAGTAATTTAATGGGTTTGGTAGGATGAATTCTCAAATTGGCAAAAAAACAATTGGTGTTACGATTTACGAATGATGTATGGGCTTTTATAACAGAAGAATTTTTCCTCATTGTAACAATATAACTATGTTTATTTTACAATAAACCAATCTCTGGATGATTTTTTTTTTTTTTTTTGTAAAAAGTATAATTCTTTATCGACCTTTAACCTATAATTACAATGGTGAGTAAAAGTTGAGACAACGAAGTAATCTAAATAAGGGACAAGATTAAGAAAACAAAAATCTACAGCCTGAACTACCTTCCTTGCTTAGAGAGCAATGCTATGTTCGTAGCCGAACCGGTTCCGCGAAAAATGATTCAAAGCTTTCCCTGAAATCAACTGTTTTTCTTAGCAGGTTTGGGAGGTAGTGTTCCAAATATCCTGTCCCAGAAAGGTGAAGTGATTCCGAACCCCTTGTCTTGAATCTTGAAGTGGTGGTTCATGTGATTTCTCTACAGAAATTATCATGCAGATCCATATATTATTTTTCAAATAAATATTTATATACAATAGTACATACATGGACTCATCTCAATAAAATGGTAGAATTTAACATCTATTTCAACATTTTCCATTCAATGTGAATTTAGTCGAAGCAATAATATTTCGACAATTAATTTTAGTCATACATTATCACTGAATGTGCCAAATTCTATGTTAAAAGTATACATACCATAACTAAATCATCTATCCTAAGCTCAAGATTCTAAGAAGTGATTTCTAACATGGCATCTATCATACAGGTAGTCACAAGTTCAACTCCTAAGGTTGAAATTCCCATCATTGTTACTGACATCATGGAGATCCTGGTTACTATGTATGAGCATATACATATTACAAAATACCCAGTTTCATGCATGTGCACTAATTGGGTGTTAATTTCAAGTATGTATTATCTGTCTCCGACTTAGATATGCAAGAGCGAGCGTGTACTGGTCCGCCTATAATTACACGCAGGACATAATTCTTGCCTAATGTTGCTTTACCATACCTTGATATCGTAAGGAACTCCTTTGGATGGTTTTCCATAATGCAAGTAGTAATGAGTGCAATCATATATAACATATCCCAGTAAGGTACCGGCAAGAAATGTGGGGGCACGTGAGGCAGGCACTAGAAGCTTAATCACGTTCCACACCTGATAGATGTAACAAATATAAGGATTAGAAAAGGGGGGGATGCTATAAAGTTAAAAAAAATTGGATAATGTAAACGAAGATCGTGTTTTGAATGCATACAGGCACAAGTACAATTGCAGTAGCAGCTGGAGGGAAAACAAGACGGAGTCCATCCATTGGGTGCTTGTGATGACATCCATGGAGGAGGTAATGCATTGTGTTTCCCCTGCATGAAATTTTCAAGATATCAAAACTTGTTGCTTCATTTTGAAAATAAAAATGTCAGGTTAATGTAAGAAGACAGACGAACCAATAGCTAGTTGTTTTTATGTGGAATAAAAATCGATGCAAGGAGTACTCGAGCAATGTCCAAAAGCATACACCGGTAATTAATGACGTTGCTAGATGATATGGAGGAAGGCCATTCTTCATGGATGATGAGATTAACCAGCATACAACTGGTAGCCAGATCGTAGGAATCGTCCACCAAGGAGTACGTGTCATGAACTGGTCCAAGTAATCGAAAATATATTCATTTTGATCACTCAATATGTATCTTATTGATTATATCAAACTTCAATTGCAACATCTAATCCAAAACATACTGTTGAATTTTAAATAGTTGTAGTAAAATGAGTAGAAAAAGGCACAAAGCAATCATAGCAAAGTGATAAGGCCATAAATTATAACATCCAAATACAATGCATAAAGTATTTCAAATCTAATAATATTTTAATTTGAAACACCTTTATACAGAAACAAAAATCTCATGATAAAAAATGTAAATTTTCAACACAACTAAATCTCAATCAAAGCATATCTGAATAATAAAGATATCAAATCTGAGTTCAGAAATATTGTTTGATTTCTGATATACTCCCTTTATGATTGATTAATCATGTTGTTCTTGGGCAAGAAATGGCTGCCGTAATAACATGGAAAGAACATTTTACAAAATCTAAATGTTTTACAAACCATATTCCACAAAAAATTCTCAAGATACCTCAAGAACGCCGTTGGAAAAAAATCTCGGGGTTTCCTTGCTCACTATAGGTTGGTGAACCCATTCATCATAAGCTTCTCCAAGACGGCCAACCTATTAGGACACAATTTCATCAAGTTTTAATTTTTTACAAGTTCAATTAATTTCCTTATAATCTAGCCACTCAATGACATAAGATAGAACAATGTGGATAATATAAACAAAAACATAAAGATGTTTTTTGCCAAGCATCCAACCTGAAAAACAAGTGGTTTGTTTAAATCCACCATGTAACCCTGATTGACCATCTTATCACCTGTTAACGCAAAAATAAGGAATAATTTCTACTTGAATCATTTTCATTTCACATAGATTAACTCAAACAACTAGCATAAATTTCAGAATTTCACAAATAATTTTTTAAACATGTACTTTTGCTCATAAACAATTAATCCACCTCAATTTATTTCTCAGTTATATATTCTTCCATTAATCTATATATTTTTTAGGGAAAATTGTTTTTTTAGTCATGTATATTTGTCACTTTGCAATTTTAGTCATTTATATTTTCAGATTTCAATTTTAGTACGCAATCTTTATTTTTTTTTTGGCAATTTTAGTTTTTTTTATGTGAATCAATACAATGCTGATGTGAAACTGACGTGAATCGTTTTCGAAATAGAAAAGACTGAAATTGTTAAAAATTGAAACATGAAGAACTAAAATTAAGAGAACCGAAATCGCAAAGCGACAAATATAAAGGACCAAAACTGCAGTTTTCACAATTTTTTATCAGCGCCTATGAACATTTTGTTCCAAAAAAAAAAAGTAGTTTTCACAATTTTTTATCAGCGCCTATGAACATTTTGTTCCAAAAAAAAGGTGGAATTCGAAATGCATTTTGTTGACGAAGAATTGAATATCAAATGTGAAAAAGACATACAAATCCATTGGAATTAACAACAAATTGAGACAATGTACCTTAGAACAATGTCACCGGGAACGATGGCCCAACTTCACGACACTTTGATTTCGCTGTCCAATTTATTTATTTATCGGGAAAAAAAATTTCTATATAAATGAATTCTCTTGAGAGATAATGGACAACGTTGAAATGCGAGAAGGCCTGGACTCAGGAGAAATATGTGGGGTGGGAGAAGGAAGGAGAGAAGTCGTGGAATGCACTTCTCACCGCCAATCCCCGCGAAATCGCAGGGGGGCCGCTGAATTAAGTTACAGCCCACCGCTTCTTCCGATAAATCAAACAATTTTACACAAATATTATTTTGTAAATATGATGCGTGTCAATCAATAGAAGTTGAAGGCTTTGTTATTTTATTTCATTAGTTATTTTATTTCATTAGTTTTGGTGGGAAGTTTAGAAATGATTTGATAGCATTGTAAGGTAATGTATATATGCTTGCAATATGTATAATAATTCTGAATCTGATGGAGGAAGGCATGCGAGAGAAAAAAAAACCAAAAATATAATTCTCTTTCTAATTCTTCTTCATTGTCCTTTTCATAAATTTTTCTTATCATTTGGTGTGATAAGTGTGGACTCAACCATGGACACTTGAGGTAAAACAAACTAAGAATAATTCCACAACGATGGTAATTGTGAGACTCTTGTTTCAAACGAAAGCTTTAAAATGAAATTAAAATGTGCTATAATCAATCATGTGCCGGCTTCTGGGAAGGCCACCTAGGCAACTGCTTAGGGTCCTCCCCTATTGTAGGGCCTCAATTTTTTTAAAAAAAAGATTATATTATATATGTATGTTTTATTTTTTCTATTCAAAATCTTTGATGGATTATGGTTCATGGATTTTTAAATATTTTGTAAAAAATTTGAAAAGTTAATATTTTTTTGATTTTGGTAATTTGTTTTGTTTACGTAAAAATAAAAAATAAAAAAAATTCTTTATAATATACAAAACTCTTTTTTCTTAAATTTTTTCTTTCAAGAGTAAGGTTGCTCAAAGTGGATAAATTATCGTATCGTTTTTTTTTATAATGCGTTGATGTTTTTATTTAATTTTTAACTATTTTATTTTTGAAATTTGATCTTCACGATTTTTAATTCCTTACATATTTTAGTATTTAAATTATAATTTGTACTTGTTTTGTTATATTTAAAAAAACGAAAAATCAAGTATTTATGTTTTCTTAGTTTGATGATTCTTACTATGTTTATGTTATAAATCTTTTTTAGTTTTAGTGTTTTTTTTTTAAAAAAATTCAATTCAATTGTTTATGTCATTATTTTTAGTCGTAAGAATTTGAAATTTTGATTTTCACATAAAATTAGTGTATTGATTCTTTTTTGTTGAAAATTTGACAGTAAATAAAATCAGTGATTAATCTTTTATTAACATCTAAAATACATTTTATATTGTGTTTATATTATATCTCATATCATCGATCCATATTTGTTATTATTTTTTTTTATTTTTTTTTGTATTTGTTTTGTTAGATTTGCTTGTGAAGCATGACGAGAAAAATAACATTAGAATCTGAAAGTTCGACGAGAAAAAAATGCAATAGATTTATTAAATTATACATTGGTGATCGTTAAGTTCATTTTAATTATTACCAGTTCATATGTAATATATTTATTTTTAATAAAAAATTTATATATATTTTAAATTAGTCTACGACCTCCAATTTTCTGAAGACGGCTCTGGCTACAATGGACACCAGCCGGCAGACCCTAAGAAATAAGTGTTATGCGGGGTAAAGTACTACGTGCATGGGAGCCACCTCTTAAATCTGCGGGACAAAATGCTACATGACGGGAACCACATCTTGAACCCATAAGAGCCACCTCTAGATTCCCGGTGGTGGTGGATCGAAGGTCGGGTCGCGAAAAGGACTCTGAAGGAGGGGTGATTGTGAGATCCCTGTCCCACATGAAAAAAAACAAAAAACTTTTGTAACAATTTGGTTTAATCATTTTCGTAAAGCGTATTCATCGCGCAGGCCGAGGGCATGACATAATGAAATTTTAGCACGAAATGAGTCAAGCTTTGATCAAGTAAATGCTACTTTGCTAACCGTGTTGACAGAGCTTCAAGCTTTGATCAAGTAAATGCTACTTTGCTAACCGTGTTGACAGAGCTTCGAGCCCTAAGAGCCTTCATCCACAGTTATTTATGATTGCAGATTCTCCACCTCTAACCTTTGATAACGATCATCTACTCAACTAAAATTAATATTAAATCAGATAGCGAAGCACTGCCGGAAATTTCTTTTCATGCGATTTCAGGAACCAATCATCCAAAAAAGATATGTATATTGAGAAGGCTGAAAAATAAAATATAATTGTGTTGATAGATGGTGGAATCACTCACAATTTTTCATCGAACAAGGAATAATTACTAAATATATGTTACCGATTATTCAAAACAAGAAGCTTCAAGTCACAATGACTTAGCCAATATAAATAGAGTGTATGGGTCAGTGTCCATAGCTAACCATCATTATTCAAGTCATTCCATCACTGCCGATTACTATGTTCTTCTGTCGTTGCATGCCAGTTGGTTTTCGGTGTAAAATGGATGAAAATTCTTGTACATGTTGAGATGGATTATAAACAATTAACTATGTCTTTTAATGTTTGAGAGATTTCTCATACTTTTCAGGGATTGAAGAATAGAAGCATGGGCACTCTAACAAAAATGGAATTTGACACTATTCAAGGTACTGAATTTTTCTTCTAAGTTAATTCCAAAGTAAGTGAGGGTGAACCTAGCCCATGTCCATAAGACATGGCCCATCTTCTTGCTAAATTTTTCAAGTTTTTGCACCACCCACAATTTTGCCTCCAAAGCGCTCTCATGGTCATCATTGCATTCCATTACAGCCTAATGCAGAATTGGTGAGTGTGTGGCCATATCGATATGTGTACTTCTAGAAAAGTGAAATAGAGAAAATGGTTTGAGTTTTTACAACCTGGTTTGGTAATACCCACGAACAGTCCATTTTCATCACCAGTTCTATTAGTAAAGAAGGCAAATGGGGATTGACGATTTTGTGTCGACCACCGAATCTTGAACAATATTATGGTCAAGGGTAAATATCCAATCCCTGGATCAATTAGCTTCATGGAGAAAAATTCTTCTCAAAATTGGATTTGCGGACCGACTCCCATCAAATATGATTGCATCAGGGACGGAACCAAGATTTTGTTTATATGAATAAAAATATGAATAAAAATCATAGGGTCAATATACATATTAAATATATGTTAATATTTTATTATTCATATATCTTTCAACTTGTTTATGATTTTAAAAAAAAAATTGAACATCAATCATGCTTGTAATGACACAAAATTTTAATATATCAATATCTTTATAAATATTTTCTATATTCAATAGTTAATGTAATTCAATAATTAAATTGTATTTTATAAAAAAATTCATGAAAATTTGACGTGTTAATGAATAAAATATTTTTTCTTTTTAAAATAACTTGAATAATTGTTTTATATTTTATAAAGTATACATTTTTGAATTTGATAATGTACATAATTATAGATTTACTTTATATATACGATGTTATTTTTTACTCAATAGCATATAACGTTCAATATATTGAATGTTCCATGAAATGGTCTACATATACACAAAATTTAGAAGCATAAATAACTTGAAATAAAACTCATATATATCAATAAATTAAAAAATCCAGTTAACTACAAATAATAAATATATATAATACCCATATACTAACTATATGGGCTGGGCTAACCCCCATATAATTCCGTCCCTGATCAGGAATACATTCTAAAAATAGCATTTCGTACACATGGATGACAGTATGAGTTTATTGTAATACCATTTGGGCTTACCAATACACCATAAACCTTTCAAAACCTTATGCATGATAATTTCCGTCCCCATCTCTAATCAAAATGTAGGTTTGGAGTTTCACAGGTTGACTACTTATGCCATGTTATATCTGAACAAGGAGTCCCAGTTGATCCAGGAGAAATACAAGCAGTACCTTAATGGACTACGCCCACAACAACCAAGGGGGTCTGTGGGCTCTTTGGTCTATCATGCTACTATCGAAAATTCATTCGGAATTTTGGGTGCATAGCTGCTCCTTTACATCAACTCTTGGCTAAGGATTAATTCATACGAGACGATACCACCGAGTTGGCCTTCCGAAAATTATAAGAACCACAAACATCACCACTGATTTTGAACCCTTCAGATTTTTTTTATTGAATGTGATGCAATTGGAATTGGTATCAGTGCTATTCTTTCTCAACCCAATAGTCTAATAGCATATTTTAGCGCTGCTTTGAAGGGATCAACTTCGTCGTTCTAAAATTATGAGAGATAAATGTTGGCTAATGCAAAATAGTTTTAGTTTTCGTTTCAATTATACATCTCTATTTATAAAGTATAGAGAATATTACACAAAAAAATATTACAATTAAATCAATCACTAAATATTATCAATGTATAACATATTTTTTTAAATAATTTTTATAATTAATTATTGTAATTTGAATGGAATATTTTTTTTTTTTTAAGATATCATATTCAGACCCTAGAAAATCTGTGTTGGTCACCGTCCATTTAATTTAATTTAATTTAATTTAATTTCCTGACATCCAATCCAATCCATTTCTCCTTTCTCCAAATTCTGAAACCGAATCGATACTTGCCGGAGACGCCGTGAATATGAGAGAAATCCTGCACATCCAAGGTGGTCAATGCGGCAACCAGATCGGCGCCAAGTTCTGGGAGGTTATCTGCGACGAGCACGGAATCGATCAGGCCGGAAGATACAGCGGGGATTCCGATCTACAGCTCGAGCGTGTCAATGTTTATTACAATGAGGCCAGCGGCGGAAGGTACGTCCCACGCGCCGTCCTCATGGACCTTGAGCCCGGAACTATGGACTCCGTCAGATCTGGTCCTTTTGGACAGATCTTCAGGCCGGATAATTTTGTTTTTGGCCAGTCTGGTGCCGGGAACAATTGGGCAAAGGGCCATTACACCGAGGGAGCGGAATTGATCGATTCCGTCCTGGATGTTGTTCGCAAAGAGGCCGAGAATTGTGACTGCTTGCAAGGTTTGGATAGATCTCTGCTCCTGTTGGAAGATCTCGTTATAAATAACTGTGTCTTAATCTTTATTTTTATTTTGTAATCCTAGTATCGACAATGTGTGTGCTTTATTTTATGTTTTGTCAGAAAAAAAAAAATGTGTGTGGTTTGTGCATGTATGCGTTTAAGTTGCTTTAATTTTGTTTCTTCGTGATGGTTGTTGAGGGTTGGTTGCTGTTTAAGCGTTTTTTAAATTTATATGTGTGATTCTGCGCTGTTTATGCATTTATTGAATGTGTGATTGAAGCGTTTCTTAGCTATGTATCATCATCATGTAATTTAACGGTTTTGTTTTGTTGGTTTTTGCTGCAGTTTTTGTGGTAGATTTTGCCTGCAATTCTCTGGCTTATTATGTTGGTTTTCAATGAAAATTAACAGTTTCTTCATTTTTCTACAGATTGCCTTCCTATTATTTTATTTTGGAGTTTCTTGTAGTTTTGCTAAGTTGTTAGATTATAAACCTAAGAGGCCTTTCATCCCCAAAAGGCTTCGCGATTGGGTGATATATCCTTCCTCGGTTTATAAGCTGTTTTAATGTTCGACATGTGATATTTGTAACATAAGCTCAAATGTATGGTCTTGCTGTTTTCTGTTAAAGTTATCCCCGTGATTGTGTGATGTCATCGTATATTTATTACCAGGATTTCAAGTCTGTCATTCGCTGGGTGGAGGTACTGGATCTGGTATGGGCACCCTTCTGATTTCCAAGATAAGAGAGGAGTATCCAGACCGCATGATGTTGACATTTTCGGTCTTTCCTTCTCCAAAGGTTTCGGACACTGTTGTTGAGCCATACAATGCCACCCTTTCTGTTCATCAACTTGTGGAGAATGCAGATGAGTGCATGGTTTTGGATAATGAAGCTCTCTATGATATTTGCTTCCGTACTCTCAAGCTCTCCACCCCTTCATGTGAGCACACTCTTTCATTTCTGTATTATGTACTTCTACTTGTAGCAGACCCAAGACTTCAGTTTTCAGAGGGGGACCCTTTTCTTTGTCCCTCTCTGTTGGGTCAATGGAAAGCACCACCCATTGACACTGGATTATCTCTCACAATCCGTCCAAGGGTGTGGAAAGTGCCACCCATTGACACACCCTAATTATTACTAATTGATTGTAGCAGGGTAGTGTCTCTAATGTATTTGACTTTGACTATGTGATTTCTCAGTTGGAGATCTCAACCACCTAATATCAGCTACCATGAGTGGTGTCACATGCTGTCTCCGCTTCCCAGGGCAGCTGAACTCCGACCTAAGGAAGCTCGCTGTTAACCTCATCCCATTCCCACGGCTTCATTTCTTCATGGTTGGGTTTGCACCTTTAACCTCCAGAGGCTCCCAACAATATCGTGCTCTCACAGTCCCTGAACTAACTCAGCAAATGTGGGATGCCAAGAATATGATGTGCGCTGCTGACCCACGCCATGGTCGCTATTTGACTGCCTCAGCCATGTTCCGTGGCAAGATGAGCACCAAAGAGGTCGATGAACAGATGATCAACGTTCAGAACAAGAATTCCTCGTACTTTGTCGAGTGGATACCAAACAATGTTAAGTCTAGTGTTTGTGACATCCCTCCTAAGGGTCTGAAAATGGCATCTACTTTCATCGGAAACTCTACTTCAATCCAGGAGATGTTCAGGCGTGTGAGCGAGCAATTTACTGCCATGTTCAGGCGCAAAGCTTTTTTGCATTGGTACACCGGCGAGGGAATGGATGAAATGGAGTTTACTGAGGCTGAGAGTAATATGAACGATCTTGTGGCCGAGTATCAGCAGTACCAGGATGCTACAGCTGATGAACAATACGAGGACGAGGAGGAAGACGAAGTTGCGAATTGAACTGCCCTTCTTTCAACGTGTCGTGGTTATACCCGAATCTCATTCTGTTGATGTGTTTTCTAAGCGTGCTATCTGTTGATGTGTAATATAAAGATAAGTTAGATTTATTGTGTGATCTGTGTATCGTATTCAACATTGTGTTCTTTTTTGCCTTCTTCGTTTGGGGCTTGAATTTGATATATTGATATATTTTTTAAATTTCTCTTTTACTTTTTACCCGACATTTGACTAGACATAATGTATAATGGTTTTGACTTGACATAATGTATAATGGTTACCACATGTAAGTGAGGGAATTGACAATTATAATTCATAGCCTATAGGGGATGTGAACACAAAAAACTCGATTTCTAAAATGACAATCAGGACATGATCTATTAAAAACCAAACGTTATGTTTAGAATGTGATCGTTACCAATTAGAATATTTCTCGAGCCCTCACAATTACAAGACCAAAAAAACAAAAGGGATTTCGGCAAAATCCTGCACGTTATTTTTTGAAAAGATTAAAACATTATCCACTAGGCAAATTCTTTTAACAAAATCGAAGCATACAGATGTCTTTTCTTCATGAGCTACGACAGCCATAAATACATAACAAGAGATGAATGGTCAATACACTTCAACATGCCACTGCTTGTTCTTCTTCAACTGTGAAAGCTTCTCCTCCCAGCTCTCCCCTCTCTGCTCCGCCACCTTCTTCAACGTATCTTGAATCCCAGGCATCATCCCCTTGAGCCCACAAAAGTAAATATGCGCCCCGCCATCCAAAAGCTTGAAAATTTCATCACTGTATTCTTCGATTTTATCCTGAACATACATTTTTCCGCCCTTTTTGTTCTTTTGTTCTCGACTAAGAGCACGATCATACCTAAAGTTGTCTGGATAGTCTAGGAGATACTTGGAGAATTCGTCATCATAGAGAAGACTATCCGTGTTTGCAACACCAAGAAATAACCAAGCCAGACCACCAAACTTGTATGTTGGAACAGACTCCATGAACATACGTCTGAGATAGCCTCTGTAGGGAGCTACACCAGTGCCAGTGGCAATCATAATGTGGGTGGCATTTGGATCATCTTCTGGAAGAAGCATAATCTTGCCCGACGGACCTATGAGGTTACACTGGTTAGTAAATCTAGACTACTGAAAGCCAAGAAATCTATTGCTTTTTCAGATATTACACCAAAAAAAGTGCTAGATGATGAATTATGAATATCTTACCCGTTACCAGAATCTTGTCACCGGGCTTTGAATCACATAAAAAATTGCTGCATACACCTTGTTTGGAAGGGTCTTCTAATCCAGTCTCCGGATCATAATACACAGCCCGTCGAACACACAGACTTGCTGTCTTGCCATCAAAAGAGTCTCCATATCTAGTAGATGCTATAGAATACAGGCGAACATTATGGGGGTTACCAGGCTTTTTCGGGTTCTCACCCTGTAATGATACAGAAAAAAAATATAAAAAACAAAAATTGTAACAGAAAAATAAACTTCATAAAACAGAAACTTGGTGAAGCTGGAGCTTTAGAGACAAGAATGAATCCAAGACGGGAGATAATTTAAAAAATGCCCAAAAAATACAGAAAATAAGATATCAATCTTAACATTGGAGCAAAAATAGCAGGGATTACAGAAGAGAAAAAGACCAGACAAATGGAATAACTATTTAATCAAGCATAAAAACTTCAACATGGTGAGCCGGTATATGACCAGCTCAAAGACCCATCGAGTGAGAGCGCATGAAAAATAACTATTCTTCTCAATTTGAAATAAGCGAAAACCAACAGGTGACTAAATAAATATAGTTTTCTAAGCAACACTAAAGTAAACAACACATTATGGAGGCAGAAAATGAAATGAAAACATACTGGAGGAATGACTCCATAACTTTGCCCTTCCCAATATGGAACATTTCCACCATGATCTATCACAATGTGGCATGTCTCTCCGGGAGCATTCAGACCAACAAGCCTTTCAACAGAGACAATTTTTGCTGCATAGGGCGCCTTGTTTTTGTATATGTGCATTGGCGGCTCTTTCGCATCATCTAAACTAACAGGCGAAACTGCAACCTTACATTTGCTGGCTTGTTGCACTGACATGCAAATTATGGGTCTACTCCTTGGCCCCGAGTTCGTATTTTTAAGGTCTAAAGACAAGCCAGACGCCCATAATTTATCATGAAAAGGCACATTATAACCCTGTAAAATGATGAGATGTCATACCACTTAAGAGATTGAATTCCTTGATTGTGACAACATTCACTAATGTAACAAGTCGTAAGGCAACCAAGTTTTATCAGGGAAAAATAGTTTCAAGAAATCTACAGTGCATGTAAAAAATAAATTCAGGTAGTAAGTACAGATGTAAAATTTAGGTGAAAAAAGGTTCAAAGATTGAATAACCTGTGAGTGAAGCAAGTATGGTGGACGTAAAACAAATTGCAAAATATAGTTAATTTTCCGTTAAATGGTGACCAACAAGACCTTGTAATAGTACATCCAACAAGTTAAACCACTTCAAATACATCCAATCATTTCAACACAAAAAAATTTAACAGTTTCCTGTCTAAAGAATTCTTAGTTGAATCAAAAAATCTCTTAGGTCCCTAAAACAGCAGCAGGACCCTTTAAAACAGAGTTTCAGAAAAAAAAATCAGACAAAAGGAAAGTAACAACCCTCACAGATCACTCTTTTCTTGATATAGAGCCTTGCAAAAGCTCAGTAGCACAAGGTCCCATTACATCTATGCATGTGTAGTTGAATGAACAGAAGAGAATTAAAACAATAGATCTCTCAAAACAAAATTCAGAAAATTTTTTTAGATTCTTCCCCTTTGCAAGGATCGGTCACATCACCATAGTACACTGCACTTCAAAGCTAAAGCACTAGAACTACGATTGCAGACACCAGAAGGTAACTAGAGGAAAGAAAAGCAAACTCATGCCTGCTAATTTTCAGGGTCAGTAGACTAAATTTGCCCATGTTCTGGAAAGATCTCGAATAAATAATAAATCGGGATACTAAAAAGTTCCTGAAAAATATCTAGCTCATCGACCAATTAACTAGGGGAAAAACAAAACAATACACTTGTTCTCTGAGCAATTCAAAAGGATCACCGCATTCGATCAACCCAATATATAACATAGAAACAGATTGTGGAATAAATAGAGGGGACCAATAAAGAACCTTAAACACGGATCGGCGAAGAGAGGAGTCGCTGTTGACGTACATGGCAAATGGGACCTGCAAAAAAATCCAAGATTTGTCAAGACATCACATAAAATCGACCCAAGAACCCAATGAAGGAAAGAAAAACAGCAGGTATGCTTCGAAAATTACCTGATACACAGCGGAATGAGCCATGATCGATGTAAACGAGCTCCAAACCAGATAAAACTGTTCCCAGATAATTATTTATCGAAGAGGGTACCGATGGCCCACTAGGTAGAAGGTAGGAAAATGGTGGGTGACGGCTCTAGCCTCTAGTACATATATTTATACTCGTGGAGTCAAGATTCAAGATTCAAGATTCAAGAATGCGGGCTTTTTTATGCCCAAAAAAAAGAAAAAAAGAAAATGGGCTGTCAACTGTGGAGGGCAATGATCTTTGGGAAATTGCAAAGGACGGATCTTTGGCTCTTCATGGTGTTGTATCTTGCGCTCAACTTCAGGCTTTATTATTTCATTTCGATCTTTGCATTTGCTTTCGAAACCTGTCTGTTTCATCTGTTTATTTATTTGAAATTATAGCTTTTAATATTTATTTCATATTTAACTCCCCTTTTTAATTTCTTTGATTGATTCACCGTGTATTTATTTTAAAAAATACAAATCATAATGTATTATTTTACATTTCGTAAGGTCAACCATGTTTGTTGGAGTGAAAAATTGCCTCTGAATTGGATTTCAATTTAGACTCGAACATCATAAGAGAAAAAAAAAAAAAAATTGCATATAATATGTTTGAGTCGATAAAATAACTAGATAGTGGACTGATAATCATGCATTCGAATTTTTATCAATATTTTATTGAACGAACATATCTTTTAAAGTTTGTCCATTGTAATTAATTTTCTTGATTAACGTGGTTTAATAGTTGTTACATGGACATTAGTTCAGTTCAAATATTTAGTACCCGAAAATAAAATGTTACATTTGTATAGGAATCATGTTGATTTGTTTGACACGTTTAGTGGCCATTTGGGAAACTTTACGTGGTACTTCCGTACTGTAGTTAATAGGAGGGGCCTATTAAGTTATTTGTGTTCATGATTGTTAAGATATATCTATACATCTATCCGATATAATCTATACAATATAATAATGACTAAACCCTTTAAAATAATTATTTTGGTGAAATTAATGAATGAACAAAAATGTTCTTTATCACTTATAACTATCATCTTTCAATTTTATTTTTCAATTTAAAAATATAAAAATATATTTATTATTTTTAGATGTAACAAAAAATATTTATGCGCCCGAAAAAACGACAATACAAATAAATAAAAACGACAAACGAAAAGAAAGTAAAATTTAGTTACACCCTGGACAATACAAATGTACAATTTACAATGCAACAATCGGGGAAAAAAAATTAAAGTGAGTACGGAAAATAGTGGAATTCAATGGAACAAATAACACAAATGGGGAACCCAAAGGCCAAAGGTGGAAGGAACAACACATTACATTAGAATAAGCTACGTACGACTACACACGGCTACATTTGTGAGCAAATTTAGAAAGAAAAAAATTTATAAGAATGAGCAACCTGCACTCATAGTTCTGTTTGATTCTGATGGTGTAAAATTTGTGAAATTGATCAGACTCCAGTTTTTTTAACAGATGGAGGCCACGACAATCTCCTGTGGCTTGTGCCGTCTACATAATCAGAATCACCGCCGATATAATTAGATTCTACAGCTTTGTCGGCTGCATCGTCCCCTTCTGGACCTTGTACACCGAAACTTGATTCAGTTCTCCAAGGTGGGGTCACACAATCGGACTCTCCAATCACTCTTTGAGAGGAACTACCAACTCTCAGTGTTTGAAGCTTAGCAAAGGACTCTCTCATTGCTGTCATGGCTTCAAAGAAACGGGTGCACGATGCCAATGCAACAGGAATAGGACGGAGCATTTCCTAAATGACAAGGCAACACAGGGTCAAACAAGAGTGCGAGTTAAATTCGTGTGGCTTACATTCTCAATAGACAATGAGTACATTTTGAAAATCGTAGGCGAATTGCTAATTCACTTGGAAAATAAGCTAATTGAGGTAGTGCTTGCAACCTATAAAAATAAGTGATTATGGATTTTTCCTTAAAAAATTGTCAAGGAAAAATTCACAATTCCTTATTTTTATAGGTTGTAAACACTACCTAAGTTTGCTATATTGGAAGTAGATGTAAATTACATTATTTCACAAACATATGGAAAGGAATTCAAACATATGTATAGTTGTGTTTGAAGGAATATGGGTATTTCAACTTGTGATGCGAAAGTGTGGGATGGTCTGTTAACTTACCCCCCATACTGTGGGTGGTTCCTTAAAGTTCTGGGTCCATTGAAAATCAGCTGCGGAAGCAGTCAAAGCACCATAATCACTTGCTGCCTTCATAAGCAACTCTGAAAATTGTTTCTGTACAAATTAGGAACAAAATCATAAGAATCAAATCAATATAATCTTCCGACATTTAAGTGACGTGGAACGGTGGAAGAGTGATGATGGTTATTTCAATGCTAAATTTCTGAGTCATTCATATCTTAGTGGACAATCAGAACGATCCCAAGGTCAGCCTCCATAGTAACAACTAGCGAACCTTGAAGGACAAATTCTGCCAGATATACTCATGCATATATGAAATGATGAATTAGTGAAAATAAGTCGAGCTTGAACGGCACTTTCACATGAAAATGTCCGGGACCTCGTTGATTGTCTCAACAAAGAACATACCTGATACTCAGCTTCCACAGGAATGCAATCTAACGAGTAAGGTTGTTGGAGGCGAGCTATAATCCTATCCTGAGGAGACAGTATATAAGCACGAGACTCTTGCGCATGAATTACCATAAAAGGGTGTAAACAATACAGATTTTTCCTTCTCAGCAAGATGAAAAAAGATTTGATCAATTTGCAATCACTCTATTTTACCTCCCATGCATCTGTATTATTTCATTTCGGGTTCATTAATTCATTGCTAACAATAGAAATTTGTAGAAAACATTACTAGACCATAGCTAAGACACCAGCAATTGTCTCTCGGGTGAATCAATATCTGTTTTGTCTTCCTCCACTAAGAATAGAAATAAGACACTCACTTGAATATTCTCGAAGATGTGATAGCTTCTCCATTTCAAAACTTCTAATCAAGACATGAAGTGTTCAATAACATTAAGGAAGGTACATTACCTTGTTCATAATTACATCTTTCAAGATAGTGGTGATCCGAGCTAAAGTTTCAATCTTCTTTTCCATTTCACTCACATGAGTTAAATGAGCAACATTCTTGTCCTCCTGATATTCCAAAACACACCATTTCAATCCTCTTCTCAAGAAGCAATTAAACATAGAGCAAGTAATTCAAAACTCAGCCATTCAAAAAATTCAAAATTCGATGCCAAGATCGTTGTGGGAATAAATCGAAAACACCACCTTTCTTCCTTGAAGTTCGACTTGCAGATCTGTGATTTTTCGATGCACAGCAGTTAACTCTCTCAAAATCCTAATCAAGTCATCCCCCTTCTCACCAGAACCAGTTGACAAGTTCTGCATATCTTCCTAATCCAACAAATACACAAAACCAAAAAAATAAAATAAATAACAAAATCCAAAACACTGCGAGCATCAAAATAATACCAATTTGAAAATCGTAAAACGATCTTGTGAAAGTATAAGGACCTGTAATGGAGGCGGAGGCACGGAGAATCCTAGATCGGCGGCGATGGATAGGGCATCGGACATTCCACCCACTCTTCTCAGTGGTTTCTTTCCCACCCACGTCGTGTCGCCGCCGGCCACGGACATTTCTGTATACCCGGAAGAGCGTGTATATAATGTATGTCCGCCCAAATGTAAATAAATTAAGCGTATGCAGCCGGCGGAGAGGCAGTGAACAGTGGCGGAGGGATGGTCGGCGGTGCTGAAGGGACCCAGGCGGTGTTTTACGGCATACGATTTTGGGATTTAGAATTAATGACTGTGGCAGCGGATTCAACAACTGATATTTGAATAAATAAATATAAATAAATAAATAAAATAAAAAGAATGAAAGAAAGAAATAAAGAAAGAAAGAAGATAGGTGTCTTCTCACCTCTAATACGTATCAATTGGTTCAGGTTCGAAGTTTAGTCACACATTTTATTTCTTTTGACTTTCGTTTGATGATGCAAGTAGTCACTTGTCTGGAGGAAGATCTACATGTCAATAGTGCAATTGCAAATGATATTAGATGTCTTTTGAGTCGTAATTTTAATGCGAATTTATTTCATGTGCGTTGTTCGGCTGGTTGCGCATGTTATAGCTCATTTTGTTTTTTTCTCCCAATCTCTCTTTATTTGGGATTATGAAAAGTTTTTTTTTTTGTTGGTTGATCTTGTAACTAAAAACAATATTTTGGTTGAATAAATTACAAGTTTTATCTGTCAAAAAAAATTACGTATCAATTTATATAATCAATTTTTTTATTGATTGAATTGAACTAAAATTTATTTCATAAAATTTGATCATACAACCGTCTCATAAAGGTTTTTTCTTAAGAATGAAAGGATTCATTTGTTAAAATATTCACGTGGTTTCAAATAATTCCTAGTCATGTCCTTGGTGATTTTCAGGTGTCCAGATCTGTTCCTCTATTAATTTTTTGGATTTTGGATTTTTTATTCTAGAATTTTGAGTTTTCGTTTTTTTTATTATTATTACAAATTAGAGGGAGGAGAAAATTTGCAAATTGACGAATAAATGAGATCAATTAAGGGTGAGATTGGGTCGGAACTCGTCTCATAGTCCTCCCATTCAATCTCCCGAAAAGAATAAGGAGACTTTTTTTAAAAAAATCTCATACTCGACACATTTCGGTATTCGAATATTTTTGAAACCCCGTCGAATAAAGAGAAAATATACCGATAAATTTTTTTTTTCATGTTTAATGTTTTGTTCAACAAAAAAAAAAATTGTTTTTATATTTTTAAATACTAATTAAAAACTTATATTTTTAAATAAAAATAAATCTAACTTAAATAAATAATATTAAAATATTACGGATATTACTTCACGATTTAACCAGAGTAAGAAAATCATAATATCCACTGTGTAATTATTAATTATTATTATTAATATTAATAATAATAAAATATTTGAGATACAAATGAGAACATCATCTTGTATATCGATAAGCGAACCGATCCATTTTTAAAAAAATGGAAAAAGCCCCCGAGAGCACGCGTCTACCTTGTTCCATTCCACGGCTATAAGTGCATTAACGATTTTTCTGTTTGATTTCAGATATTGATGCAAACTTCCAGCTATTTCAGTATATTGATTTTGCAGAAATCGACATATAATATTGGGATACATATTAACAGATGAGATATAAAATTAAATTTGACTCGGAAAAAACTTCAAGGACATAATCGATGAGTTAAAACTAGAAGGAAATAACCGAAAAGGAAGATGAAAACATTTTCAATTTGAATTAAATTATCTTCGTTTCAAATTTCTTGAACAAGTAACTATTTTAAAATAACTTTGCCTAAATAGGTATGTGCTTGTAATGAATGGATTATTAGCTGATTGGTTTAAAAAACAGTGCTATACTTGAAATTGAAAAAAGTCAGTGTCCTATTAATGCAAATTTATGGGTTGGAAAGTAAGATGTATTGTTTAACGAGTTATTCATATTTATAATAAAAAATAATATTTTTTATAGATGACTCAAATAACAAATTTTTTTCAAAAAATTGACTTGCGAGACTGTCTCATATAAAATTTTGTTTTGTTTGATTCCTCAAAAATGATAAATTATAGCATGTGAATATGCAAATGTATTATAACTCTAATCATTTGTAAAATTTATGCAAAACTTTAGATAAAATAAATATAAGTTAATTTGAATGTAATACCAAAATTATATTGGATTTGCATGTAAATGATGAGCATGGCAAGTATATTAGCATTAACTGTATAGTTTATCATAAGTTCCAATTTTTTTAGGAAAATAATAAGTTAAAAAAAGGAATACATGGTAATTTTTATTAATGAACATTGAACTGGAAGCAATATTTTGACTGCGACGTTCCTTTTAATAAAGAAAAATGGTGTAAAGTAGATAAACCTTTAAGTATTTCAAAAAGTGAGTCCCTTTGCTTAGGATTCTTCCTCGCACTGCACTTGGGAATCGAGGAGTCGTGGGTGTGGAGCTCAACCTTTTCACATTTCTCCATCTTGTATATTCTTCAGGTTCTTTCTTGCCATGGCCTGTTTTTCAAAATTATATCTTTTGTATGCTCTGCACTGGTTTTTCTTTTTTCTCCATTATGGGTTTTTTTTTTTTTTTTTTGGGTTTGTTTGGTCGTATTGACTTCCGTGTCAGCGCCGTTGTTGTTTAGTTGTCATCTGTTTGGTTCTTGAAAGCGAAAAAATGATGTATTATCGGTGGTATTTGTGACCTGTTTGAGGGGAAAATTGTACTTTAAAGAATATAATTTCTTCAAAAGTTTTTGTACTGTGTGTTTTTGACAGCGAATTCCATGATTTCTGAGGCAAAAGAAGGAAACTTTTTGTACTGTTTTTTGTCTGGAGACTGGATTTGTTTAATGCTGAAAGCTTCTAAGTCTGTCCAGTTGCATTTCATTTGCCGATTCTGAGCTCGAAGTGAAAAGGCTAATGGGTTTTGTTTTGACAGTCTTATTTTCTGATTTGTATTTCTATTGAATCTGCAGATTCTGGGCACTAGCTGAGGCATATATATCTGAAGGACTTCAGATCTTTTATGGGTTTGCGAGCTTGGTAGAGTTTTTGAAGTGGGTTATATGGTAACTTTATGCGCTTCGGTTCTTGAAATTGTAAAAAACTATTCGTGCTGTGTAGTGTCGGAATAGTTTCGAGTAGGTTTTTGGTACACCGTTTCCACGCTTCTTTGGGAGCATCATCTATTCCTCTCACTGTAGTGTCTGAATATTTCCCAGGATTTAGTCGTAGGAATACCGTTTCCATGCTTCTCTCAGAGCATCATTGCCGTTTAGTCACTTGAATATTTGATTATACCGGGCTGAAGCAGCATTTCAAGTTGTCTTCTAGACAATGAAGTATGACGTTCATCCTCAAGAATATGCAGATTATGGTGTAGATTCTACAGCGAGCAGTAAACGTTGAAGAATTGTTATTCTTCTGCGTTCGGCCTCTGCTACAATTTTTCATTAGCACATTCAGATTGGAAAAAATGGGGTGTGTTGCATCAAGAATTGATAGGGAAGAGCGGGTGAAGGTCTGCAGGGAGAGGAAGAGGCTTATGAAACAGTTGTTGGGATGCAGGAAAGAATTTGCTGATGCTCTGTTAGTGTACTTAAGATCACTGAAAAATACTGGAGCGACCCTTAGACAGTTTACCGAATCCGAATCCTTGGAACTAGAGGACAACACTTCTGATTTTGCTTTTCCTCCTTCCCCTCCAGCGCCCCCTCCCCCCCCTCCTTTGCCGCCTTCACCTCCACCACCACCTTCATTCAGCCCCGATTTAAGGAAGCTTAAGAATAAACACCCGAAGGCTCATTCCGCTGTGGAAGAAGAAATAATAGAAATTGATGAGGATAAAAATCACACTCCACCACCTCCACCTACTGGTTCTTCTTGGGATTATTGGGACCCTTTTGGTTCTTCATCACCCCAATGTGGTAAACAAAGTGAAGCAATGGAACAAGAGGATGAGAACTGGGCCGAGACAAATACTGAATTTATAGACGAAGATGAGGAAGCAGCTGTTGATGCTACTAAAGAAACCGATCTGATTCCCATGAAACAGCAGAGGTTTGAACTCGCTGATGACAATTCCTCAATGATGAACTGGCATGCTAAAGACACAGCTGATATGGGTATGGTGGTTTGGAGGAATAACAAGACCTTGAGCAGTATTGTTAAGGATTTGGATGAATATTTCCTCAAAGCATCTGGCATTGTGAAGAATATAGCTGTTGTTATAGATACCAATATGGGTGATTCTTTCCGTTATAACGGCATAAATGAGAACAAGAGTAATTACTTTTTCCCTCTTAATTGGAGCAAACTATTTGTTTTTCTCTTCTTGGTTTATGATAACTCTTAAACTAGACCTATCTTGCAAATTTGTCTGTCATGTTGTTTTCCTCTATGTTTTGTCAAAATTCCTCGCATCTTATCTGTTTTATACCCATCAAACTTTACAATGGTGGCATTTTTTTCGAATGCATGAGTTCCTTTTTGTTTTGTTTTGTGATCGACCTGATGATATTGAAGTTCCGTGGGTGATGCCGAGGAAGGCATTTCTTAGGTTAATTTGCAATGGAACATCAACTTTTTAATCTAGGTTTTAACTAATTATGCAAGTGGTTTATTCTCTTCGAACCAAATTTGTATGGTAAGACATTTTGGGGGCTTACACCATCTATATTTGCAGGGAAGAGAAGTAATTCAACAAGAGTTTTTCGTGCTCTGACTTGGAGCTGGTCCCTTAAATCACTTCAATCCTCAAGAGAAGCCGAACTTTTCTCCCAATCTAATGAACCCTGTAAACCTGGAGCTCATTGCACCACCCTCCAGAAGCTTTATTCCGAAGAGCAGAAACTCCATAAGGATGTTAAGGTAATTGGGCTGAAAATAAAGTACAAGTACATACCAAGAAAAAGCAGTGTAGTGTTTGTTATAAGGAGATTTAGAAAGGAAGTCATAGAGATCTACCTATAAAACAGATTCCCATGTTTGTCTAAGGACTAAGCCTTATGAATGTGAAAAGTGTATTATTATCTCTATGATTAACTTTTTTTTTGTTCACAAATTTAATGGCAAGCTTGGTTTTATATTTTTTAAAGGAGGAGGTGAATGCCAAGGTGGAGTATGGGAGAAAACAAGTGCTGCTACAGAGACAAGAGGAAGACCATGATTGGGCCAAGGCAGAGAAAACTCGGCTAGCTGTTGAAAGTTTAGAGTCGCATATTTTATCTACGCAAGAATCGATCAGTGGGTCTTACTCAACTATATCAAAGCTTATAAATGAGGAGCTACACCCTCAGATTGTTGCGCTAGCTTCAGGGTAAACTCGCAAGTTATTGAACTTTATGCGTGTTGAATTTGTTTAGTTGCTAGCTGGGACTACAAGCTTTGAAATTTCATAGGCCATATTGGTAGAATTTGTTTTCTTGCATGGTCAGGAAGTTCAAATTAAGGTGATAGAGCTTATATTAGGAAACTGTTTTAAATAAAACGAAGGCTTACTTGTTTTCCCCCCAGTCCAGATTCTTGAAGTGTAAAAATTATGCTTTTCTAATCTCCCATGAATATCTGATTTGCGTATTGCACACGAGGGGGGTGTATTGAAGTATAAAAATTATTGTTGGGTCACCTTCCATGTGCTTGAGTTTTAAAATTAATCTCCAATTCAGATGTCCCAGGATGGCCAGTTTTCATATTTTGAATCACACTGAATACATGCTTCTGGTCTTTTGACGTATACCCGACTTAGTTCAAAGTTCAAACTGTCTTGTGTTTCTTCTTTTACAGATTGATGCATATGTGGTACACAATGCATGAGTGTCATCAAGCACAGAGTCAAATATCTCAGCAGCTGATCCATCTTGCAGTTCAGCAACACATCGAACCTACTTCTGAATACCATCTTCAGGCTGCGGCTCAGCTCCATACTGAGGTCACTTCTTGGTACAACAGCTTCTGCAAACTAGTTAAATTCCAGCGAGACTATGTAGGTACCCTCAGAAAATGGACCGAACTTACCAGCTGCCTTGCAAATATCGGAACTCCGCAGAGTGATAACTCTTTAAAGTTGGATGCCCTTCTCGGTGAATGGCTGAACCAACTCAATAATTTACATGATAAGGTAACTTGTTTGATTAAATCTTGAACCACCTGTCAACTTTCTAACTTGGTTAATTTGTTATCCCATTTTTCAACTGCAGTCGGTGTCTGAAGCCATCAAGGGCCTGATATCTTCTGTTGAAACCATAGTCTTACAACAGCAAGAAGAATACAACATGCGCAAGAGAACCGAAAAACTCGGGCTGAAATTGGAAAGAGAACTCAACTCCCTTTCAGAAGTCCAGTTTAAGTTTGAGGGAAGCGTCTCGCTTGAAGAAGCAAACTCTGTGACCACATCCAAGCATCCTTTGTTGATTAGGCGCGCCAAAGTCGAAGCTCTCAAGACATTAGCGGATGAGGAGAAAGCCAAGTATGTGAAGTGTGTCAAAGCCACTCAAGCCATGATTCTGAACAATTTACAGACTAGGCTCCCAAATGTATTCAGCGCCCTAACGGACCATTCGAAAGCTTGTGTTCATAGCTTTGAGGCCATTCTGGGCGGCCAGATTGCATTAGAACAGTAAGGGGTGAATCGAATTCGATGTCCGGAGAACGTGCAACTTGTGGAAATCAGGTAGTTGATTGATGTTTAACCAATGTGCAAGAGGAGTTGAGTTGCACATCAACTGCTCAACATGTTCTGATTTTGTTGTAGTTCAAGTTCAAGTCCCTATACGTTTTCCTATCAAAGCATGTCACATCTTCACGACCATATTGAATATGTTGATTAAATCTTGATAGAAAATGAAAAAAATGGGGGCTCCCTGTTCTTTTAACCTATTCTCCATCATTAAAGATGACTAGTATTGCATATAAACCCCATCTGATGAGTCGAGTTAATCAATATGCACATAACATTGAACATTACAAGATAAAGCATCTCTGCTAAACAAAGACAATTTAAAGGGAACCAATGTTTTTGAGACCAAGTACAACCCCAACCCCAATGATGTGGCCTACAACACCACAAGCCAATGTATCAGCCAAGGTGAACCCCGCTGGATCACCGGTCTGCAGACCGGATTCCCTCACCTCCAGCTTCAACCCTGCAGTCGCCTTGCGGTTCGCAGACGGAGCCAACCCGAACCGACCCGCAAACAACATTAAACTGGTTGCTGTCACCATTATCTGCATTTGGATCAGGCACAAAATAATTGTTTCAAACTTCCAAAGTTATCGACTTTCTTGAATTCCCAGAAAGATTTGAGAGTATTTAAAGTTGCAAACCAGCATACCAAATTAGTGGGTGAGCCAATGAAGTCACAGCGAGCTCCCAAGGCTCCCTGCCCTCTGCGCTTAATGGGTTGAACTGCAACCTGGAAAACCAAACAGAAACATATGTTTCAAATCTTGGAATAAAATCCCAGATCAAAATTCTGAATCTCACTCGAGGGAAATTTGACTTACCAAGCTCTTGACAGGAGAAACTACTGGTGCTGTTTGAGGCCTGAGGCCATTGAACTGCGGCAGAGAAGTCATCATCACTGTACTAGCCATTTAGATCGGTCAGATTTCTTGATCAAAATGCAAATAACTCTATACTCGAATTGAATGATGCAGATTCGGTGATGCCTAGTGTTATATGTGCTGTAGTTGGAATTGAAACAAAGCCACACAAAGAGCTGGTGGCCTTGAGAGTTCAAAAATGGATACATCGAAATATTGCTGCTGAGATGGCGATGATGTATTGGTTGGTTTCTGTTGGATAAGATATGTTTGTGTCTTTGTTTTACGTAAAAGTAGAAACTATGTAATATATATGAAAAGTTGAAAGTTATGAGATGATTCATTGATTCCTGCTCAATACATTCTATGATATACAAAAAAAATCTCTCCCGTTAGTTTTGTGAAAATGATAGGTTATTTAATCTGATTCATAAAAAAATAATATTTTTATGTTAAAAATATTATTTTATAATTTTATTAATAGACAGACGGAGAAAGTACCAAATTAAAAATATCATTTTTTCATTTTATTAATGGAAGAAGTACCCAAACCATATATAATTATGCTCATATAGTTTTGCCTAGTGGATTTGTGTTTGCTTTTAACATTTCCAAATAACATATAAGCCCAAGTAATTAAAATTATTTAACTCACCATGACTTTTATTTTTTGGCCAAGTTATTAGTTCAATCATGACACATTCTATTCTTTGTTATAAGTATGTATCAACTTTGACACATCACACGAAAAGATAGTAAATTTATTATTATTATTAGTTTATTAATACACGCATCGCGTGCTTGTATAATTTTTTTTTATAATTAATTTGATTTATATTAAAATAAGAGTAATATCATAGTTGTAAAAATTATCGAGAGATTAAACTATAATTTGAAATACGAAATTAAAAAAAACAAAAAAAACAAAAATGTAATATATATATATATATATATATATATAGAGAGAGAGAGTTCTTTTATGGTGCCCAACACTATATGTCAACTTCATGTCTACCATGTACAAGCCAACTCATCTATTGTACCGGTCAACTCACCTATTGTACATGATGGACATGAAGTGAGCATATAGTGTTGGGCACCATAAAATAACTCATATATATATATATAGAGTTTCTTTCAAATGTCCACCTACTATGTCCACCACCATGCCCACCAATGATGTGGCACTACAAAATAGTGTCACATCATTGGTGGGCATGGTGGTGGACATGGTAGATGGGCACTTGAAAAAAATTCTATATATATATATCACATAAGTGCAATTTGGATAGAAAAAAAGATGGTATCTAAAAAACCTATTCTTTATATAGGGGAAAAAATTATATTTAACCATCAATTGTAACCCTAATGCCCCACTCCTCACTCATTGATTGGTGCGAAAACTTTGGACGATTTTCATATAAAATTTGTACTATATAATCGTTTTAAACTTTATTATTATTATACAAAAAATATTGAGATGTATTTAGTCTGCATATGTTACTTTGTTGAAGTTTTTAGAGGTCTATTTTGGAATAAATTAGTCAATTTTTTATTTTCGTATATCATTTATTTTAAAATATGTTCAATTTATTATTTATTGTTTTAAGTTATAAAATCATTAGAACCCATTTTGTGTGAGTTCATATCTTTATCGTTACTATAATATGCTATATATTTTTTATATGATTATACATATACTTGAAACAAAATTTCACACACCAAGAAAAAAATTTCTAGCTACGCTTTTGTATTTAGATCGATATATATATATATTGATTCTTAAAACAAAAAATAGGTCTCTGGTGAGACACAAGTCAACTCGATATATATTTACTATATTATTAAGTGTGTGTACCTTAGAAAAATTATTTTTGGTGTCATGGTAAATTTTCTTAAATTTTACGATTATACCCCCACACTCCCAAAGAAAACTATCATGTTTTATTTCCTCCCACCTTCTTTTTGGTTTTTCTTATAACCTCCTTTTTTCTCTTCCATTTTTTCTTCACTGTCAAATTAAAAATTTCTCTGCAGCCATTTTATCAAGTTGAAGTCTTTATCAAATTATATATTTATGGGACACGCATCGCGTATGTCATGGTGACTTGTATATCTATACCTATTTATTAAGTGAGAAGACCTTAGAGAAACCAACTTGATATCTTGTTATGACCTTAATTTGAATTTCAAATTATTTGAAAAAAATGGTGAAAAATAACTAATATAAATATATAATTTATGGTATTTTAACTACTACTCATAGACTTATAGCTAATATTTAACCCAAAAAACATTCATTTTTTGTTCCCGAAAATTTATTATATTTTTTTCCAAAATTAATTTTAATAAAAAAATTCATTTTTTTTGCCACACACAACGGGTGTGCAAATACGCTAATATATATATATATATATATATATATATATATATATATTCTTTCAAGTGCCCACCTATCATGCTCACTATCATGCCCACCAATGATGTGGCACTATTCTATTGGACCACATCTTTATCACATCCAATAGAATAGTGTCACATCATTGGTGGGCATGGTAGTGGGCATGATAGGTGTGCACTTGAAAGAAACTTTCTATATATATATATATTATATTGAGCAAGAGCACCTAGTTGGTCTCTTGGTATGCCCAACCTCAAATTGCCAACAAAAAAAAAAAAAGAACCCATAAAAGTGTCAAATTACAAAAAATGCATATCATATTAAAAATCAATTACTTTAAAAATAAATTTTATATAATATACACACAATACATAATATTTATGTATTACGTTACGTATACAATGAGTATGCGTTACCGCTTATATATATATATAAAAGAAAGATAATATCGTACGATTTGATTCATATTAGATATATCATTAATAATTTAAATTATGTGAGGTGAATAATTATAATATTTTATTTTTGAAACAAACACCAAATAATTATAATATTTACAGCCACGCAGTTGATGAGATTGGATTATTAAACGAATCAATGAATTACTGGATCAAGTTGCTTGATAATGTACGCGTGGAAGACCCATAAGATATTTGTACTTGGGCCTGTTTTTCTTATGAGACTAAGAGGCCCATGTTCACCTATTAAGGTTATCCAATTTTGTTTTCGGCCCCTAATTAATTTTTCTTCCATTGGAGGACCCAAATTTCAAAGCATCCTCGTAAGAGCATGTTCAACAATATGAGGAAGTTGATGTGGTGAAATTGATAACTTAATCGCATGATAATGTCAATGTTGATAACTTTATTGTATGTTTTTACAATGATGCGATGATGTTGTGGTGATGATGTTGAAATATTATTTTTTATTCTATTTACTTAATTTTTAAAAAATATAATAAAATTGCACATAATTATAACAAATTTAAAATACATATAATTAAAGTTTAAAATTACACATAAGTTTAAAAACATAACATAAATATACAATAGCTAGCTAGCATTGGAAGTCCCATAGGCCATATACTTTTTGGGGTTTGGATTATTTTGGGAAGTGAAACCCAATTAAATCTTGGGCTTTCCATTAATGATATTTGCTGACGAGGGTCTTTGTGGTTCGTGTGCCGTTAGTTCATGTGAAATTTGTGGTTCGGATTTGGAAACTTGAAAGAAAATATGGTCCGATGTGAAATTTTTGTTGAACATAATGCATTTATTTATTTACTTATTATGTATGATGTGGAATTCGAAGTCGTGGTTTTTCGATATATACTTTGTAAACTTTTGGACTAATACAACAATCTGTAGACAACATTAAGCATGTGAATTGCACTTGGTAAAAACCCTATGCTAGAATGTTCATCGGTCGGTTTGTTTTAATTTGTCTAAATTCGGTTCGATTTTACAGTTTTCAATTAATGAATAATGTAATCCGAAGTCAAACCATTTTAGTTCGGTTCGGTTCGATTTTGTACTACAATGGACCAGTTTATACGGTTCGGTTTAGTCGGGTTGATCAATAATACATAACACAATAAAATGTAAAAGTGTTCATCGACCGGTTCTATTCCGTTTTCGGTTTTGTATTTCGTTTCTTTCGGTTTTCGTTATAGAGATATATAATCCGAGATCCTAACCATTTTTCTTACATGATTTTTTACATGATTTCTTATTAAAAATTTAAAAATAAATTTTAAATGAATTACATAAACAAAAATCAACTAAAAATTACATTAAACGACCATCAATTAATTAACTATGAATTAAAAAAATAACAATAAATTACATAAACGACAATCAACTAAGAATTATTTAAAATGATTATACATTCCCTAAATATTATCTCATAACATATATATAATATAAATACAAATATAAATATAAATAAAATTATTAATTTAATGAATTTTGATTTTTTCGATCGGTTCGGTTTTGACATATATAATCCAAAACCGAACCAAATAAATTTCGGTTTTAAGAATTATATCCGAATTACAAAATACGGCTTTTGGTTCAGTTCGGTGTATGGTTTTTCCGGTTTGAATTTCCGGTTTTTTCGATTTTATCCGAAATTTGAACACCCCTACCCTATGCTGCTAAGTTGCCGATAAAAGGTTTTCGCATTCGTGGTTTTTCGATATATACTTGGTACAATTTTGGACTAATACAAGAATCTGCAAACCACGTTAAACATAGGAACGACAACGGGGTGGGTTTGAGCAAACCCAAGACCCGCCCCGTCCCGCCCCGTGAATCCGGCGGATCCAATCTGGGTTAGACTCGTTGGACCCGCCAAATTTCATATAATTTAAATTTTATTAAATAAAAATTTAAATAAGTTAAAAAAATTAACAAAACATTATTAAATTATTTTTCAACTTTATATTAACAATATTCAGGACAAAAAATATTCTCACAAGTTAAAATATATCATTTTTTATTTAATTAATAATTAATAACAAAATAAAAATTATAACAATATATTTTCATATTAAAAATATCATAATATATTAAAATTATTTTAATCCAAAAATATTATAAACTCAAATTATGGATAAAGTGTTGATTATTTAATATAAAAAATATAATTATATATTATTAATATATATATATATATATTGGTGGGACGCGTCTGGCCAAATTCAAGACCCGCTTGGTTGGGTCTAGACCCGTCTATCCGGACCGGGCTTAAACGGGGTCGGGTTTAGACCCGACTCATTGTCATCCCTAATTAAGCATGTAAATTGCACTTGGAAAAAACCTATGCTGCTGAGTTGCCGATAAAAGGTTGATAGATATAAATATAATCTAACTCGTGATCATAACTATTAATTAAGCGTTCATTTACCCACCAAATTTAGATATGACGAAGACGAATTATAGATGGATCTACTTGTATCGATCATGCATTTGCATGCTGACACGATTCATGGGGTGACTCGTCCAAAAGGACAATTAAAAATAAGTTACTCAAAAAAAACTAATAATAATAATTAAAGACTCCACTTTTAATAAATCCCATGTTGCATATTTACAAGACCGATTCAAACTAGCTACCTCTCAAACAAAACTCACGCATTAATAATTTAGCAGATTATTTAAATAGTAATTGACTATTGTAGCTACTCCTAACATTGTAAGCTTCCAGTCAAGACAATGCCATTTTTCCTTGACATTGGGAACTGCTGATATCTTCTTCCCAATTGGACCAAATCATTAAAGAATAATATTCAAAATATGCCAAGTTCTGTATTTTTTTTGCTAATTAAGATCACCATAATAAAAAATTAACAAAAACACAGAAAGATTTGCAGAAACAATCGACAAAATCTAACCGAATTAGATGAACAAACATATTATAATTCATGCCATCTTTCGAGCAAACATCGGAACAACGCAAACAGTTTTGTGGAATATATTTATATATTTTTGGTTGATATATAAATAATAATATCCAGAATTATTCCATCTTATTTTTTGAGTCTCTTCTGGTTTGGTGATTATGTTGCCAAAATCATAATAATCAACTACAAAACTTTGCAGTTATTAAAAATTTGTTTAGTTTTGCATATGCGAGCAGTGTCTCTGTGTTGTCGATGTGACAGCATATTTTGTCCTCTTGTCTCCTTGTCAAAACGGAGGGAATATTGGTATTGTGTTTTCTTTCCTTATTTATAAAATAACAATAACATAACATTAAAATTATTTTAATCCATTGTCACGATCAATTTTATGAGATGAATTTTTTATTCAATTTGTTTTACAAAAAATTTTAATTTAATACTAAAATTTAGGGGAGTTCACGGTTTAATTAACCGCCCGAACTGAGCGAAACCAAAAATCCGATTTTAAATTTTTCAGATTTTCGGTTTGATTTGGTTTTTTTAGCTCGATTCACCGAACCAAACCGAAATTTAGTTTTCTTATATTTTTTCTAGTTTTTAAAATCATTTTTAATTTATTTTTATTAATAAATAAAAATAAATTAACACGAAATTTGGTTCGGTTCTCGATTTTGGTTAACCGAATTTTCGTTTCGGTTCAACCTGAGTGAACACCCCATCTAAATGTACTGATTTTTATTATATCTACAAACACAATCGATTCATCTTACATATATAGATACATAAGAGATTTCTGCATCGTCATAATATAATACGAGATTAATAGATAAATGTCAATTTAAATGAAATCTTGGTGTCTTTAATGTTTTCTCCATATCATACTAGTTGACCAAAAATAAATAATTTAGTGGGTCAACAAATGTTTCACTATGTCAGTTTGATTTTAGTATAATCGTTATTTTGTTATTGCTTAGTGTTTGTGTTTCTGATGGTGATTTACTGATTTATACATGCATTTATATTAAATTTTAATTTAATGTAATAAATTATCGAGGAGATTTAGCTTTTATTTTGATTAGCTGATTTAATAAGTATGAAAAGACACAATGCAATTAACCCGACATATACCTCATCGATGACGTATAAAATCTTAATCACAGTAATTACTCCTAAACCGATCTTATGAGATAATAAAGAGAGACATTAAAAGATGCAAAATCTTGAAAAGAGAAAACCGATCCCACGAAAATCTCCATCCCAAGATTACCAAAAAAGTAACCTCAATTATTTACCTATTTAGTTCTTCGTAAACAATATTAATTAATGTACATTTTAGTAATCCCATGTAATATGTTTGGTATCAGTTCATTAAACATGAAATTAGTTACCTACGAACACTAAGTCCCCATTATTGTCTACCCCAAATGAAGGATTAACATTTGTGAAGTTTTTATTTATAAAATCAAAATAATTATACGTACCCTCGTTTTATATCTTTATTGATAAAGATTTTTTTTTCTAATATAATATTTCTTTTTTAAATCTTGATTCATATATTTATATATTTTTTAAAATCTATAGATAGTTAATTAGTATTAATAAAAAAATGAAAAAAATCATTAATTAACAAAAGTGTGATGTTTAGATAAATCCTAGTATTTTTTACAATGCAAAAACTCTTGTGAGCTAGAATGTATCACAACTTAATTTTATGAGATGGATCTTATACTCGACTTGACCTAAAGTACTATTTTTATGCTAAAATTATTATTATTATTATTATTATTATTCTTATTTTTTTTCACTTTATACATAGATTGTTTCGATCCATTTACATATGACCTGTCTTATTTATAAAACGGTATAGTTTTTTTTTTTGGTCTTAATTATATCAATTTATTGTGTTTTCCTCATAGATTTATAATGTCATTAGAAAAATAAGATTTACAAAAAAAAAAATTATTATTTCATCTTTATGTAATTCATTCAAATCATAACATGATTTCCATGCAAGACTATTTAATACGAAGATATCAGTAAAAATCAATAAGAAGCGCAATACTATATATACTGGATATTTGAAAAACCGAAAAAATTAAAAAGAAAATCGTATGTACAATCGGTGTGAGAGTATATTTTTTGAAATGAAATAGATATGGTGCGTATGAGTCTCTGGTAATAACCATGGACACCTTGATCAGATGATGTACATTAAAAATTGAATGTCTTGCTGCCAAACAAAGCACATGGGAATTAATGGCTGCCCAAACAAGACACCATGAATCTTGTACGACACCATGAAATTTGATCCAATATGTCTCGCTACACACACCACACACACACACACTCTCTCATAAAACACCCAAAAATAATAACTTGTAGATAGTCTTGTATATTTATCTATAACTCGAGTCAATTTAATCCATATTTATATTAATAATAATAATTTTGACACAAATAATTATTTTTTGTGGATCGGATCAGATATTCGTATCATTTTTTTTTCTCTAAATTTTCAGTTTATAATTTATGATTCATACACATACACAAGCTTTGTATCTTGCACCCCTCTTGATCCATTTTAACTTGAGTATCTTGAAAAATAATTAATTTAGAACTCATATTTTCTTTTGTTTTTCGATGATGGTGCGATTTTGATCAAGTCGGATCATTTTCTCGAACAACGGAATTCGACATTGGTATTCAACCTGAAAGCATTATATATTCATAAAAAAAGTTTTATGACGTGGGAATTATTCACATTCGTTATTTTTTGGTGTGCATTGGATAAATTTCAGAACTAACGTAATAGCCTGCAAATCACGCTAGTAAGATAAACTGCACTGAACAAGCCATGTGTAACAGACTAGTTCAAGATAGTTTTGATAGAGAGAATCGAACATCTGACCAATGGTCAAATGCTTACCTACTCCACCAACTTAGAGACCAAGAGATAGGCGAGTTGGTAAGGCCTGAGGTGACGTGGGAAGAAATTTCCCAGCGTTGCGGGTTCGATCCTCGTGTGAAGCATATTCTCTGCTGAAATATTGTGGGAGGTATGCTCTGGGGATTGGGTCATGTGCTCCCTCCTTCAGATCCCTGCCGCTCGTGCACATCTTTCGATTTACCCTCCGCATGAGCCAATGGGCCTCTGACTCATGTGAAATGGAGTCTCCTTCGGGGTCAACCCTTTTTGAGAAGAGATTGATATTCATCGAGTTTTTTTTATTCATTCTTAGCAGACATCAAATTGGTCTGCAAAAAATTCGGATACATAATTCATTTGAGTAACTAGGGTTGAGTCGACGCTACCCGCAGGGTAGTGCCATGCGGGTGACGTGGCGCCTCATGATTAATTCAAATCAGTGGGCTCCATGTGGGATCCACTATTTTTTATCAATCATGGTTTTACACGTCACCCGCAAGGTAGTGCCATGCGGACGGCATGTACTAAACCAATAACTAGATGCGTTAATTAATTATGTTATGAGTCCAAATGCGCAATATCACTAAGGCTGGAAAATTTTACGTAAATCCCGACCCTTCTCGATTCCCAACCCGTTCTCGTCCCGAATTTTTCCCGTCTCGAACTTTTCCCAACTCGAGTGGTCTGGATTTTTTTCGACCCGATCAATTTCGGGATCAGGATCGGGACAGGGAACTCTTCCCGACGGGATTCCCGATCCGACCCGAACATAAAAATAATTTTTTTAATAATATTTTTTAATTAAAAAAATATTTTTTTTATAATTTTATGTTTTAATATTAATTTTTTATAATTATCTACATATAATTTTTTTTATATTTATCCCTTTTAATATTAACATTGAGTTATAAATTTTTATTTTGTTTTTTTATTATTATGAATAATTATATGTTTTTTTTATTAATCAAGTAGTTGTTTTAATTTATTTGTAATATACTAAGAAGATGTTTTAGTTTTTTAATGGTTATTTACAAAGAAATTTTAATTTATTTGTAATATACTAAGAAGTTGTTTGATTTTCTTCATAATTTTATTTAAAAAAATATTTTCATAATATTTTTTTTAAAAAAAATATTGTTCGGAATTATTCTTTTCCGATCCGACGAGATTCTATCGGGACGAAAATTGAATAAGGGTTACGGGACGGGTTCCGACCCGATCCACTCTAAATATCACTAGGGCGTTCACGAAATTACAAAAATGTACGACCAAGAGGGGCAATCTCGACATTCTAGGTGTAAGGCTGTTAAGTCCATGTCCCGAGCCCAATCCAAACCAATGCTTGCCTGAAGATGCTGGAGAACACAAGCAACAGCCTTCATGGATGCCACGTGTCGAAATCTCGGCTCTCCGTAGTCCCGCACGTGCGAAGATGCATACGTCGTTCTGTCGGACCTAAACATAGATCTTGCCGCTAAATTAACCTTTTAATTAATATTATGGTCAAATAAATAAATATGATTAACATTATAATTTTAGTCATTTAATAAAGAACAATATATTTAAGCAAGATATTATAAGATTTATGACTAGAAAATATCCCATCCGCCGTTCGTTAACATGACCAATTATTCGCTGAGCTTATTCAACGGTTGATTTGGACAAATTTATATATATGATTTTACTTTTAAAATATATATCTAAATAATCGAGAATAATATAATTTCTCTATTATTAATTTATTATCCCACAAAAGTAGTCGATACTCTCAACATCTTGGAAAAATCCAAGAATCTAATTTACGGATCGAGAAAGGGTATGATTATTTTTATACATTTTTAAATATGATCTGATATTTCATATATATACACCTTTTTTCAAATATTTTCAACGGAAAAAACCTCATGCAAAAAAAAAAAAGAAGAGAAAAAACAGTATTTGTGTGTGTTTCCTTCTGTATATACATATATGATTGACACTGATCCAAAAATTTAGACTCATGCTTGCAAAAACATGGAGTATATTTCAATTTATATTTAAGATGAATGAAAAAAAAATTAAATTTTATATTTGAGAATGTAAAAAAAAATTCAACAATTCTATTATATAAAAGACGAGCATATTATACACTAACTACTTTTGAAGACATCAAAATACATTATTTCACTACGATCCTTTTTTATCCATTATCCCACTAAACCTTCCATTCACTCCATATTTTGCTTTCAAAAAACAAAAAAATACATATAAAAAAAGAGTAACATTCCTGTGAGACGGTCTCATCCATAAGACGGGTCAATCCTACCCATATTTATAATAATAAGTAATACTTTTGACATAAATTGTAATACTTTTTAATGGATAACTCATACAAGAGATCCGTCTCATGATAAAAATGACCCTTGAGACCGTCTCATAGGAGTTTTTGCCATAAAAAAGACCTTTTATTTTACACACTTAAGATATGTGTAGTTTTTCACTAGTTTCTATTAAATAACATCCAAGTGTCTCCAAAAACAAAATAACATCCTAGTGTGGCATTCAGCCCATTAATGTATATATTTTTTGAAAGCATAAAATACTTACAAACGCATAATATAATATAATATAAGTAGAATACAAACGATAACTGCTTGTGAATGGAAACTATAGGTCGTACTGTCAATTATTTATGGTATCGCAGTTGAAAATTTCAATTTAAATAAATATTTGAAAAGAGCTTCCTGTACGTACTTGAAGTAAATTATTATTAATAAATAAGTGGTAGCCCTATGAAACTGCACAAAGAAACATGACAAAAGGGAGACAGAAGCAGTACCAATATATATATATATATATATTGAATTGAATTATTATTACCACCAATCTCCATTTTATTAAAATTTTGTCACTACTGTCCCCGTACCTTGTCCCTTAAATAACCCCCCAACGCCCCATTTTCTTTTTTTCTCCCTTATTATTACATTACGGCCCCCCTCTCATCTTCCATAGCTTCCACTCTCTCTCTCTCTCTCGTAGCCATACCCAAACCTAGCTACGAGCTTTGTATCAGAAAATTCAAGCTTTGTTATTAATGTCTTCTGTACGGAAACAAACCCCACTTTAATTTAATTTCTTCTTAATAAGCCTGTGTTACGTTGCTCTTTATTTACTAGCTACCCCCCACGCCTTTTCTTTAAATTAAAGAGCTCGTTTATATATATATATATATATATATATATATATCTCTGATTTTGTTCATTAATTTCTTCTTTGTGCATGTTAAGCGTGAATTGTTGACTAATTTGTAATTGGTTTTCTTTAAAATGGGTTGCTTTTGCCTGGTTTAAAAGCATCATTCGTGAATGATATCATCCACACTGTTAATTAATCTTTTTTGACTGGAATGATTATTAATGTTATTCGACTTTCTGGGTGAAAAAAAAAAGAAGCATTTCTTTGACTGTGCATGCAAACGCGGCGGAAGATGGTGGAAGAATCACGCAGGAATTCTAATTCGGATGAGATTATCTTCGGGCGAGGATTTTGCTCCACCAAAAGCTCCAGGAGCAGTGACACTACTAATACTATAAGCCATTGCACGAGCTTCAGCCGGCTTTCATTCGACCTTCCGACGAGCTCGCCGGAGGAGCCAGCTGGGATTCAGCCCCACCGCTCGTCGTTCCAAGTCATGCGTCCGAAGTCTTCGACGTCGGGGCTGAGTTTCCGGGACTTCAGCCTTGTCCGGCAGATCGGCAGCGGAGACATCGGCAGGGTTTATCTCTGCCGCCTCCGCGGCGGGGATGAGCGGAGGCTCTACGCCATGAAAGTGGTGGATAATGAAGTGCTGGCTATGAAGAAAAAAACCCAAAGAGCTGAGACAGAGAGGAAGATCATGAGATTATTAGACCACCCTTTTCTTCCCACTCTCAAGGCAGAATTTGAGGCCTCCAATTTCTCTTGCGTGGTGATGGAGTATTGTTCCGGCGGGGATTTGCATTCTCTGAGGCACAAACAGCCGCTGAAACGTTTCTCTATCAGCTCCGCTAGGTAAATTAATTCTCTTCTATTTTGTCATCTTGTATAAATTAATCCAAACATATTTGAGGTACTAATTATCTGTTTGAAAAAAAGGCTGAAACTTGTGTCATTATAATGTAGTTTTCTCACTCGATATGATTCTGTTTATACATCTGTTCTTTTGTTTGATTATTATGCTATTATATGACTGTTGATTCAAGTTCTTTTCTTGAACATGTACTGTGCCTGTCTCATTTCTTGCAAAGAAAAAAGGAAGTCTGCAATTTTGTTGGAATCTGTTCAAGAAGAGGAAAACAAAGAACATTTTTATATGAATTTGACACATTTTAGCCGCAATTTTCCTGTTATTTAATGTTTTCCAAATCTGGGTTTTCTTGTTTAAGTCACTTACTTTAAATCTGAAACCAGAAGTTACCACATTGGGTTTCTTCACTTTATCGTCTCCACCAAGAAATCAGAAGCAGTAGTTTACTTTTTTCAAAAAATTATATTTCTTTTCAGTAATAAATAAACAAACAATTCAATATTTTTTATTAACAGGTTTTATGCAGCTGAAGTTTTGGTAGCACTAGAGTATCTTCACATGCTGGGCATAATATACAGAGATTTGAAGCCAGAAAATGTGCTGGTCAGATCCGACGGTCACATTATGCTGACGGACTTTGATCTCTCCCTATGCTCCGACGCAATCCCCGCCGTTGAATACCCAGACTCCTCACCGGAGTCTCAATCTTCACCGGCGGCAGCCCAGGGCTCCCGGCGCTACCTCACCCCATTCTCATGCATCTCCAACCGGCTCTTCCGGTCCAAAAAGATCCAAACTTTAGCCGCGAACCGGATATTCGTGGCGGAGCCAGTGAACGCCCGGTCAAGCTCCTTCGTGGGGACCCACGAGTACGTCTCGCCGGAGGTTGCCGCCGGCAGGCCACACGGGAACGCCGTGGATTGGTGGGCTTTCGGCGTCTTTATCTACGAAATGATATACGGGCGAACCCCATTCGGCGGCGCGAAGAACGAAGCTACGCTGCGCAACATCACGAAACAGCCGCTGGCGTTCCCCGACGAGTGGCGCTGCGGCGCGAGCGAAGCGCACGCCAGGGGGCTGATATCCGGGTTGCTGAACAAGGATCCGGATCGGAGGCTCGGGTCGAAGCGGGGCGCCTCGGAGGTGAAGACCCACCCGTTTTTCAAGGGGTTGAATTTCGCCCTGATCCGGTCCGTGGCCCCGCCCAGCACCGTGCCGGTGGGAATCAGGAGGCGGAAGACCGCGGCGTCGCGTTGCCAAACGGCGCCGTTTAATGTGTTCTGAAGATTAGTGAAAGTTCACTCCTTTGACATATTTTTATGGTGTGGGGGTTTCCCGCAGATTTTGGTTAGGAGTAGAGGACGCCACAAGTAAACAATATAACATAATATTATTATATATGAATTTGAATTTTTGAATATGGTTTTATTTTTGTTTCAAAAAGTGTATAGGAAAATACTATAGGGTGAATATATTATTGTTGACTTTAATCATTGCGATAATGTTTTTCTTTCACAATTTAGTATGGACTGATTATTTACATATTAGTTGCCCATAAACCTTAGAACGAAGGTACAAAGCATACATGAGAGATCTATCATACACATGAAGATAGAGGAGTAGGCCAAACCTCCAAGGTGATGGAAAAATCACAACAAAGAAAATGAGAACTTTCAAGACCTGATTAAGACATGAATATGAAATTCCCAATTAATTAATATTATGTAAATGTTACACATAACAAAAAGTGTTGGAGGGAAGATTCCTCTTGTCTAAGTAGTACATAAATCTTGCCAAAATGCAGTAGGCTTTTGTTCAAATTAATGTTGGTTATGTCATTCTTATGGAGAGCTGCCTAGTACCCCACATAGCCTCAACTTTAGGGTTCCCATTTCCATTTAAAATATTTTGGAAAAATCATGTTATTGAATCTATTAACATGTCTATCTTCAAATTTTAGTCTATTAACTTTTTACAGTCTTGTTTTGATACACTAATTTTTAATGAAGTGCATTTTGACATGCTTCACGTCATTATTTACCGATATCGAATCAACAATTGAACCAAAAAAGTCAAAATTTAAAGTTATTATACGAAAACAAAACTTCGAAAACTTAGTAGATCAAAATCTAAAACTGAACAAGTTAGTGAAAAAAAGAACTATTTTTCCAAATATTTATTACTTATGTTTTTTTGCCTCTCCGAAATAAATTAAAAAAAAAAAGAAAAGGAAAAATGTGGGCACAAATCCTTCCAAAATTAGCTAGGTGAGGTTGTTGGCAAGAGTTTGGTGGATCGGTAGTCTTTGTTTGGATGGCAACAACACATATGGGGAACCTCTATCATGCTCCCGCGGGGACACTGAGCATCCCGCATCATGTGTAGCGTTTGAATGTTGTGCAATGAAACTCCTATATCCCCAATAGTAATATTGTTTATTTTGGCTTAAACTCTCATGAAATGCTTTTGAACTTTACCTAAAAAGTAATGTATCTTGGTGGGGCATCAAGTACATGTATCTTTACCGATTAACCAATTTCTAAACGCTGAAGTGATCATAAAAAGATACCACTTTTTCATAAATTTATCCTGAATCGCGATCTTTTGGCTCAACTTTATCCAAGTTTTGCCGAGGGAGCAACCCCATTTTTCACCTTGAATTGGTCAAAATATGCGGAATTTCTTACTTTTCGTGGAGGATTAGATCTAATAATTGAGCGCCTATAGATACTTTTTCATTTTATTAACCAATGATATTTCTCGAGTCATATATTTTCAATGTGGATCTTTGATTACATGCGGAACAAATCAAAATACTAGAAACGGTTGCGACAAAGGAAAAATAGCGGCATCCAAAGTGTTAAGTGTCGTGTGTGATGGAATGTAACATATGACATTCATTAATTTCTGAAACAATTGCGTTGTGTGATAATTTTAAAAATGCATGTTTATTTATTAGTTAATATAATATAAATATTTTGGCTTGAAACATATGGACACGTGACGCATTAATCATTGAAATCAATAAAAGTATATGATTATTCGTGTCGGCCTTTGATGTTTGACCACACATGGATTAATGTCCATGTGCAACCTGCCAACCTATCAGCCCACTTTTTGTGGCACTGTCCCTTTCGTATCCAGTTACCTAAGCCCAGTTCATTCCAACAATTTCTGGCCCATTGGGCCCAATTACCCACCATGATGGGACCCCCTTTACGTCGCTGGTTCCATGCTTGGACACCTTTTTTAAACTAATGCAAATCTTTATTTAATATCAATAGTCTGGTGTACGCGTTGCGAGTTAGTATAGTCTATTTTTTAGTAAAAAAATAATGATAAAATAAAAATATATATTTTCTTAAATAATTATCCACCAAACAGTGGGCAAATAGGTAAAAGGTGACATTTTCATAATTAAATGACTATCACAAGACAAAACATATGAGGGGGACTTGGAGATTATACCAACAAACTAAAGTCTCTTTAATGCTCGATATAGTACTAATGTCCAACTTCACGAGTTGCGTGTCTGTACACTCTTTTTCCCCAAGTTTATCTATCAAGTATTATCTATTACTTTAGACAAAAAATTTCATGAGACGGTCTCACGGATAAATTTTGTATGATTGATATCTTATTTAACGGGCCCATGAAAAATATTGATTTTATATTGAAAGTATTATTTTTTGATTTTATATCGAAAATATTATTGTTTATTTTAAATATAAGTCTGGTTAATACATCTCACGCGTATAAATCTGTGAACATCGTCTCGCAAGATAACTAGTTAGAATAGATGAAGGGATAAAATGATAGTTATATTATTGCTAGTTAAAAATGTAATTGCTTACAATTGCCAAAGTGGTGTTTGTGAATATTGCTGAGGGGTGAAATGATATTTATTAAAATAAGTAGGGGTGATATACGATTAAAAACAAGGTCGCACCAAACTTACCAAAAATTACTCTCTATGAGGTCAAGACTTAGCATAAGTGATAGATTTGGGGTCTAAAATAATAATTATATATTTATTTATTTACATCGTGTTAATTAATTTTAGTGTCAATTTTTGGATAATATAATAAATTAAATATTAAAAATTTTAGATACATTCAAAATAATATTTTGTATTTTTTTTAAAATAGACAAGATAAATAATAGATAAGTTAATTACCTAAACTCCTTAAAATTATTAATATATTTCATGTATAGACGAAGATCCAATTCTAATTTTCATTTAAATTTCATTAGCAAGAAATTGTACTTTAATATATATTATAGATTTTTAGTTTTTAAAATGTAAATTTTATTTTCTATTTACAATAATTTTATTTTATTTAAAACTTCAAAATAATAAAATAAAATTAAAACTCAATTAAAAATTATATTTTACACAAAATTTTAATATACATAAAATCACAACACAAAAACTCCTATTAGATATTCTAACGGATTAATTTTATTTGACTAATATCTTTTTTTACTAGACTAACTAAATAATATTACTTTTATGTCAAAATATTAATTTTTGTTATAATAATAAATCAAATCGTCTAACGCATATAAACTGTTTTACAGTTAATAAACCATAATATACCAGGGAAATGTATTCACATTTTTGTCTCATTTATTTTTTTGAAAAAATAACAGTGAAAGGATTGGCATCAATCAATTATTGAATAATAATTATGGAAAACGGCTTCACTTAATAATGACAAAATATTGACAATGCCATGTGCATGGTACGAATTGCGATATTGATAAAAATCTGATTATTCATTTTGGAGACAAATAATGTTAATTTTTATGCATGAATAATATAAAGTGTAAGAGTTCCAAGATTGGAATATGTTATTACAAAAATTATTGTGAGATTTTATCATAAAGTTATTTTTGTGAGATGCATTTTTTATTTGACTCGACAAATGAAAAAATATATTTTTAAATACAAAACTATTACTTTGCATTCTACATTTAATCAGATCAGCACATCTCAAATATAAATATCTTTAAATCATCTCACAAAAAACTTATTCGTTTGAGTATACTAATCGTCCAATTTCAATAATGTAAATTAACATATTAAAAATATTACGCATATAATTTAATTTTCTCGTTTGAATGGGAAACATTATCCGTCCATTTCACGCTCAAAGTGACATATGTATGAACGAATAGAGGAATAAGAAATTTTATTTTCTCATATGCTAATTCAGTCCAATGTTTTAATGCACCCCTCTACTTCCGAAAACAAATAAATTAATTAAGTTGGTCAATGCTCCGCGAATAACATTTTTTTTAATCACTATAAATAAATCTTAATATTTTTAGAGAAAACATATACAATCTTAATCTAAATTACAAATATATAATATAACTGTCCACACTATTGACAGGATTTGACAAAAGAGTCGAACTTGTTTATCTCGAACATATTAATCACACAAAAAAAAAAAACAGTCTAAATCAACCTTGATAAATAAAAAAAACTACCAAGACTCGGCACATATCGAACTTGAAACCAGTTAATTGATAAAATAATTGAAATTTATTGCTTCAAGTTGCGTACTCAAAATTGAAAGATAAAAGGTCAAAATTTCAGTTAAAAATGATTTAAAAATTGTAAAAGTCAATATTTCCAAGAGAGATTATTTATTAAAAGACGTAGTCACGTGAGTGTACTGTATGCATTGTGACTTGTGCCTAGCTAACCCACGGAGCAATAGAGTTATAGCCTATAGGAATAGAACTAGCATAGTCTTACGTATGTTGTGATCTACTACTATTAATTTTGGGTTTGGAATCCAAAGTCTATGATTATCTTATATTTTTCTTCCTTCTGAGTTCTGACTATATAGGTCAATTTTTTTTTTTGCATAAAAGAAGAAAAATCAATGTATGAATTTTTTTTAATTAATTAATTCAAAAAATTGGTGTACATTTTCTAAGACGAAGTCACCATATGCATATTAGTAAAATAATAGAAAACATTCTTAAATATAATAAAGTGTATATATTTCTGATAAGAAAATTTACTTGTATAATTGAGACTGAGGAATTAAAACATTTTTTTACTAAAAATTAATTGTTTATTTTTTCTTTAAATTTTCAATGTAGTCTCAAATTAAAATTACTTGATTGCCTAATATTTGGATTATAACTTTAGATACGTTATTTATAAATGTCCAAATATAATATGATATATAAAAGAGATGATTTTATTTTTAAAAAATAGAAATAAATGATAATTGCCGGGAAGAAAGGGGGAAATTTGTGATTGAATTTTGTTTTGCCTTTAAAAAAAAAACTAAATGTTGAGGTGAAATAATTATTTTTATTGGAAAGAACAATCGAACCAGTGCTACTATGCGATTTAAAATATTTAAGTTTACCATTATAACCAATTATAGTTTTTGATAAAACGACAAACGGTTCTACAAAAAATTTATAATTATATTGTTTTTATAAACTCCCTTGAAAAGCTAATAACATTGTTAATATACTTTCTGAAAAAGAACAACATATATTTTTTATTCGGGTTTTTAGTTCGAAAAAGAAAAATTAATTTACTTTTTTAAAATAAGAAAGTGTTTGCAATAAATTGTGCTTTTGTAGAAGTGATTAATTTATAGATTATAAAAAAGTTAAGAAAAATCAAAAGTTGGTAATGTTTGAAAACAAATGTGAAAATCTAAAAATCAAAGTTTGGTAGTGTTTGATAAATAAGTGATTAGAATGATTTTAACAATGTTCTTATTACAATCACTTTTGGAGAATCATAATCACCACATGACTAGCCTTTAGATTTCAATTAAGTTAAACATAAGCTAACACATAATCTAAGTTTAAGAAACACATAAAAATGATTTTTTAAAGCCAAAAGCTTACAATCACTTTTTTTTAGTGATTGCAAACACTCCCTTGACAGCTTATAAGCTGTTTGCAAAAGCTTTTAAGCTTTCCCAAACACCCTCTTAATTCGTGTAAAAACTAAAACAAGACAACATATATTGGACGGAGGGAGTATATATATATCAAAACAATAACGAAAAGCCAATGACACCGAATTCCTGATGCATGAAATTTTCACTCGTTATTAATAATGTTACCCACTATTCCAAAATTTTATGCCTCATGATTATAAACATCAAAGTTTCGACTCTCATTTTCACTAATAAAATCTTATTAGGGTTTTAAGTACTTGAAATATTCACAGTATCAATGCGATCAGTTTTGAATATTAATGAGATGATAAATTTTAATGAATGTTCAAGAAATATGCATTGTGGTTAACTTATCTAATCAATTCAAGGCAAATAAAAATACAATTCAATGTTATGGTGTTTGCTGAAATAAATGAAATGTGATGGATCCAACCTGATAGCTATTCAAGATTTTGCAACTTGTGACCTGCAATGGAGTTCAGGATCCATGAATTGCCTGCCACTATGGCTCCAGTTGAACTGGCTAAAGCTTTTGCATCGCTAAGTCTACGCTTCAAGATCGAGTTATGTCCAGATGATTTGCAGTTCTCGGGAAGTTCTTGGCTGTATACGATGTATGTTTCTGCACAGTATTCCAAAGGTGGGATGGAATGGTCTCCCCCAACAGGCTTTCTATTGAGGACTTTCCCTCCGGCTGAGATAACAAGGTCGTGAAGATATCCTTTGTACGAAGGCGCGAAATCACCCATGAAATAAAATTTGCATCCACTAAATAGCTTTGGTTGCTGCAAGACGTAGAAAACTTGTGATTGAACTTTCCTCTAGTGTAATGGACAGAAAGAATGGAAGAAAAACGTCTTATCTAGTTATCTTACTGGTTATTGTGAAGAAAAATATGCGATAACAAACAAACATGAGGTGTGGATGCAAATGGCTACACAAATTACAGTGTTGTTTGTGACAATTTTACGGAGAAGTGTAATGTCTTTCGTGCATTATATCACTCAAAAATTATATAAGAAAGTTCCCTACTTTCATGGTGAAGAAAATAACCTTGTTCAGAAGTCTTAATCTTCCAATTCTGGGGCCGTCCCTGATCCCATGAATGTCACATGTAATCTCGTACTGCTGCTCCTCAACAAATTCTTTGGCGTTCAAGCAAGCTTTAATCCCTGGTTGAGAAAAAAAATCACGGCATTGAGAAAATAAAAGTGATAGATGACCCGAACCATTGAAGACACGAGTGCACCAAAATAGTGGTTGATTTAGCAGTAATCTCTACAAAGACCAATTAAATACTCGAGATAAAATAGAACTCATTAACATTCAGGGATCAGCACAATGATGAAGATGTTGATAGCGTTCCAGCTTAGTTTCTGAATAACCTTAAACAACTGGGATATGAATGGTAATTCATACTTACAGTCTATGTTTAAAATCCATTTTCCTTCTAGCACGCCCGTCAAAACTTTTAGGGTTCTTCTGCACGCCCCATTCTTATCTGTAGATGCAATGACATGGGTGACACTTACGTCCCAGTTCTTTAGGACAGTCACTCCCGACAACTTTTTCAATTCAGAAACTATTCCCTGCATTCACAATGTAATGGATGCATCGATGAATAAGGAAATTTGGAGTTTATGCATAATAAGCTACGAGTTTCTTTACCTTCTCTACACTGGTTATCGCTGAACAGCAGAGAAACAGGTTTTTGAGCTTTTTCTCAAACTTCCATGGTATAATTGTGCTACTTTCACATTTAGAAGTGATGTTTGGTGGATGGACATTAGATAGACTGTAAAGAGTATTAAAAAAGAAGGGTTCAAATGTACAGCGGTTTTAAAATGATCTGGAGAGAATAAAAATTAAGATGTGACCAGAACAAAGGTCTGAAATCTGAATACAACCGCTGGAAACAATTACAAACCTGCTGTTACGTATTTTTCTTCTCTGCTTAGCTTGAGATTCAGGTTCCTCATTTGGCAGTTGATGGAACGCATGAAGAGGGCATAACATGACGAAGTTTTCCTAGGATAAGTAGAAGTCAATAGAAGCTTGTAAATGCTTTGCAATTTTGCATTGTTATGAGACTGAGTTTAACTAAGCAACACTCACATAATCCCATCTACACTCTGGAGTTAGTCTTGCACAAGGAACATGAAAGCTCTTCCGGCAAGTCTTCTCATAGCATCCAAGGGCAGCACCCTTAATTCCACAGCAACAGCATCTAATTCTATGACTTCTAGACAATTCAGCTTCAAGGTTGATGACATCGTCTCCTTCGAAGTACACGTCAGGTGCCCTGGATAAACACGTTTGATAAATAAAATTAATTGCTTGCAAATAAATAGTGTTTAAAGTTGGCGCAAGCGCAACACAAAAAAGAACGTCAGCCAAATGGCCTTAACCTTAACTGATGCGTCATTAGAATTGATGCAATTTAGATTTTAGATCCAAAATTACAATAATCATTTATTGTTTTGCAAGTCCATTCCTCATAAAAAAGGAACTCAAGGAAAATTAAAGCAGGAGATGCCAACTACAGAGAGTTCTGCTATATCCCAAACTTATTCTAGTGACCTGGAAAATAAACATATATAAAAGTTTTCAAAGGAAAATACATAAAAAAATTGCCGAAAGAAACCATACCATTCTGTGCAGTGTTTGTGCACATGTATGATTTTTGAACTTGCTGTCTGATTGTCTGTAACTAGCTTCCCATTGCAGTATTTAACCATGTCCCCTGAAGCCTAAATTTTTATGTCACATTCAAGAAATTGACTTTAGTTAGATAACCAATTATAATTTATCAGAAACAGGAAGGGACGAAATATCACACATTCCTTATTTTCACAAAAAAATATGTACCTCAGAGTCATCTGATGATTGACAAAAAGAACAATGGATTTTATGAGAGAGCATCTTGCATTTCTTCAGTGGTGTCATATTTGGAGTGGGCAGTGTTTTAGAGATTTCTGGAACGATTTCCACTCCTGGTTGATAGGTATTGCATTGATTTTCTTGGAAATATTGACCTCTCATTGCAGACTCTTCATCAAAACTTTCCGGGGTGATGCTACAATTGTTATTGGACGCACCTTCCAAAAATTTCACCTTCTTTGAAGATTTCAACCTTTTGTTACAACTTTCTTCACAAGTCTTGTTTGGCATTCCCTGGCCTGCAACTTCCTTTTTGTCGCCAACTCGTGAGAAATTAGCATCTGTCTTAGAAATCAACCTCTCACTGCATGGACCTTCGTCTTTTAAACTGTTACCAGTTTCAGCCTTTTGAGTCCTGATGATTCGACCACCCAATTTCTGCAGCTGGCCAGATTTCTTACTAATTTTGTTACCTTCGACGCTTTTTAACTTTCTGTTTTGTTGGTGATGTTTTGAAACTAATGCATCGTTAAATGCAGTTTTATTTCTCTTTAGCAAAGGTTCTGTCTCATTTAGGAGAGTAGAAACTTTGTCTGCCACCTCTTGTACAATGACATCAGAGCAAACAACTTTTTTATTTTTACCTGATATTCTTCTTGTGTTCAGAGAGAAACTAGTTTGGCCAGATTTCAGAATGCTTTCACCGTCCACTTTCTTCCGCTTCAAATAAGTTGCATCTACTTCATGCATAGTTTTCTTATTTCTCTTGCTTCCTTTGGTCTCAGTTAACATATCAACTGTCTTATTAGCCGTTCCACTTTCATTTTGAGCATCTTTTCCACTTTTCTTTGTTTTGTCCAAACCTTTTCTTCTCTTCATATTCATCTTAGTACCTGAAGTCGTAGCATCAATAGCCTCGGCCTCTTCTTGGCATCTAGAGTGCTCCATATTATCTTCAATCTATATAAACATGTTCGTTTAAAAGTAAACAATGAATTAAGAGTGTTGAGTGAAGAACTAAAGTCTGCATGTAAAAATATCAAATATTAAATACCTGCATAATGACAGGGCTCAAGCAAAGTTCAGGAGAGCAGGGCCTCTGTGTCCAATCAAACATCTCACTGTCAATAAAATCTGCCCTATTACAGTGGCCTGTCTGTACAAATTGCAAAGGAATATCACATAAATTTTAAAGCAACAAATATATTTTTTCGCCAAATAGATGATGCAAATGAAATTGGTCGATGCCATCACTTTCATAAAACCAAAACTAGCTTGTGGCTTCTTTAGAAAGTTACCTCATCATCTGAGTCCTTGATGTCACTGAAGCAAGGAGCATCTAGGGGTGTGCCAATAAGTTGATCCTCGTTTGACTGCTGGGTTGATTTCTCAATATCCTCTTCCTCTCTTAGCCAAAAGAATGGAGTAAATGCAGGATGACCTTTGCAGACAGCAGGCATGTTTTTTTCTGCGAGAGAGTATCCTTCAGGATTCTCTTTGCCAATTTCATCAATTCCTTCTTCCAGCATTCCAGGCTGTCTTTGCACCTCTGTAGTAGAACGAAGTGGAACCTGAACCCTTTTCTTGGTAGGAAATGAAGGTTTTCCAAAAGCTGCGCCAAAATCTCCTTGATCATTAGTTGCTTGCCTTCCAGATCTTTTTCTTGGACGTAGTTCCTGACTTAGGCAATCTAAGGCTTCCGACTGGGATTGGCCTTCATCTTGGAGCACACAGGTGTTAGCACCGGTTTGGTTGTCTTTGGCTGCACCTAACAGAACAAAGACAAGAGCAGTAAATTAGCATATTCAATTGCTAAACTGCATTAGCATATACAATTGCTAAACTGCATTAGCTGTTGGTGAGACATAATTGCATGAGATTCAACCAGAGTAGCAGGAATTCATCAAATCATTGGGCAAAAAAATGTTATTTGTCATGGTGCAAAATTTCCTATTTCCTCGCTATGAGAAAGATACCTAAACATGCAATCACATATTCTCCAATTTACAAAACTAAAGCCACTATCATGTTAACATCATGTCTTTTAAGTTTTAAGTTGCCTTTCTATGCAAAGATATCAGGGTAATTGTTTCGGCTAATGCCTAATGGTCATATTATAAATGACAGACTAACACCAATTATGTTTATGCTAGTTGGGATACACATTGCTGTTAGCTGGAAAGGATAGGGCTTGTGATCCAAATCACTTGTATATATAAGGTGATTTTACAAAGGAGAAAGACATAGACAGTTCCTATTTACAAAACTTTCTCATTAAGAGAACAAACAAGTGAGAAACGGAAAAGGACGAGTAGAGAAAAGGGTGAGATTGGTGGAAACAGAGAGTAAAATACAATGCTTTTCAAGGACAAAGAATTACTAGTAGAGTGATTTGGATCACACCAATCTTACCCTTTGCTTTTCTAAAATAAAGCAATCTCACCCTTCTCTCTACTCTTCCTTTCCAAGATAAGGGTGAGACTGGTGGCAGGAGAGCAAGTTAAATACAAGGCTTTTTATGGATTGGAAATCCATCAATGCAAGCATAACCTAATAGTTCTCTGGTTTACTCATTATTGCTAATAAACTCATAACGAGCTCTTTAATTGTTTTGTTCTTTCTTCTTTTAACGTTGTGTTGCCAGAATTGCTTGAGATATAAATTGAGGCCGCTTAACATATACTACCAGCAGCAATCTGTCCTTGAGGAAGATCAATATTAAGCAATCAAGTGAAAAAAAAAAAAAACCATTACCTGATATTTTTGTTGAAGTAGCAGTTTGAGTGATGAAAATGTTGACCCCCATTGCTACTTCCATACTCCTATAAACGCTGACCAAGTTATCCATGTGAGGAGCAGGTCGAATTTCTGCCGCAAAAAAATGACAACAAATTAGTCTAGGTATTAAAATCCCCAAAAATAAACAAGTGTGAACGCATATCAAATCAAAATAATGGCAAGATTTAGGAAGAAAGTGTCAAGATTGCTTTAAGATTTCAATAATGAAGTGTGTGGCGCCATTGCAGGTTAGGCAGACTCACCATTTCTATCATCCAGAAAATAGTTCTCCAAGTTGTGTGGTGAAAATGTTTCATATCTTGGTATATCCAATCCATGCACAAAGTTGAGGTATGGATGGTTCATGATTTCCAAATTGGCTAGAGATTTACTAATGGTTTAACGACTCTTAAAACCTTTTTCTCTATATTTTCCAGCCCCTTTGGATCTTCATAGGATTTAGTAACTATTCAAGATTAAAGAGGGAACATGGTTTCATCAAGTATACCCAACTAAACTTGTTTTCTTTGGTGCAATCATGCAATGATCGTGGCAACAGAGATATACGGAAGCTCACTCTATCGGAAACAACCATACAAATTCAGAAAGAAAAAAAAAACGCAAATACCTCTACGCCTATACGGAACCTTACAGACTGGACAATTTGAGGCCGATTTCATGGATTTCTCGATACATGAACTGCATCACACAATCAACAGAACACATCAAATTAGTACAGAATCAAGTACATACCAAAATAGAAAACTCAAGCACAAGAGATCTCACTTGCAAAATACATGATTACAGCTAAGAGAAACTGCAGAACCCAGGAGACTCAAGCTGTAGAAAACACGAAGCATGCTTCAGCGCCGAAAAATTCATTACTCGAATAAAAGAGCCTCGATTTATGCTTCGAAAACTGACATATCAAAATACAGACAAAATGTTTACCAGATCGGGCAGTTGAGCTCCCTGCCCATTCTTTCTAGATGCGATGCGTCCGCCATTGACGAAATCTCTGCTGCTGTGTGTTCGATACGCGACTGGAATTTTGAACGGGGAATGGTGTGGATTGGATGTGGAGGCGCCTCTTCAGTGTATACTTATTTTGAAATTTTGGCTCCCGCGGGTAAATATTTCGTGCGTTTTTCCCTCGGAAAACTCTTCTCGTGTTTTGCAAGTTTTGCGTTCTAATCCACGCATAGTCGCATTTCTATGCTTCACGATTTTCTTTTGTATTTTATAAATAATTATTGGTCTGATATGCTAATTTTTAATTTCAGCTATTTTGATTTAATCAATGCCGCATCATCTGATAAGTGAACAAAATAATTTTTAATATCGTGTCAATATTTTGCAGTGTCACGTAGTGATATGATCAAAATAGTGAAAAACTAAAAATAAATATAACGATACTAAAATTCAAAAATCCCAAAGGACTAAAAATAATGTCAAGAAATGCCCAAAGAATTTTTCCGAGCCCGTAAGTTGTTAGTGGCTGCTCCTAAAGGGTGTAATCTGGAAGCTCCAACTCGCTGGGCAGCACCTTCACATTCTTGTTTGTTCTTGGATGTTGATGCGGCGTACAACATTGCTACAAATCAGTTTGCGATTGGTGGGGTGGTTCGTGATCATGTAGGCCAGATTATTATTGCTTTTGGGAAGACATTATTAAGCCTCCTTCACTTATTTATGCAGAATTGGTGACGATTCGAGAAGGTCTTAAGCTTAGTTCAGGATCGAGGCACAATTTATCTTTTCTGACTCTCTCTTGGCTGTGCAAGCAATCACTTGTTCGGAGCAAGATCGAAGCGTCAATGTGCAATTGCAAATGATATTAGATGTCTTTTGAGTCGTATTTGTAATGCGAATTTATTTTATGTGCGTCGTTCGGTTAATGTAGTTGCGCATACTTTAGCTCATTTTGTTTATCTCTCCCAATGTTTTTTTATTTGGGAATATGAGAATTTTCCTGTTTTGGTTGATTGATCTTATAACTAAATACAATAGTTTGGTTGAATAAATTACAAATTTCATGTGTCAGAACAAAATAATGTCAATATCTACTGGAAGAGCAGCCGAAAGAAAAAAAAAAAGGAAAGAAAGAGATGATCATATATATTCCTTAGAAATAACACAAGACTTGCTACTACACAACCCACAAGACAAATACACACCAAGTGTTCTAAAAATTAAAATAAAATTATAAATACATTAAGATAAACATCACCCAAAGTACAAAAAATTCACAAACTGTGCATCAAAGAGTAGAACCGGATCTTGAGACTTGAGATAGAGCATCTTCGAACTGATCTTCATCAGCTTTATCAGAGCTCAAACTTGCTGGAATGAATGACCTGAAAACAAGTTCCATGTTCAAAGTTTCTTTCACCTCGTGGGAGACGACTTCGAGCGCCGGAGACTGGAAAAATCGGTAGTATTTTTTGCCACAGACGAACCCAAATATGAGAGTTAGAATCAGGAGAGGGATTAAGAGGGGTGCATAGACGAATCTCTTTGTTCCAAAATAACCAAACATCGTCACTTGGTACAGAAACAAGGCCGCTACGATTCGGTTGTGAATGTGTGGCCACATTCTTCCGTAGCTCTCGTAAGAAGGGACATAAACTTTGAGTACCTGTGGACAACAAAAGGCAAGAGACGAATACGGTTCAATTTATACATCCGAAGACGGACAAGGAAGCAACTTGGAGTTTTAGAAATATTAAGAATAAAAATTACAACTTTTTCATGATATTTGCCATTATGATCGCGATTTGTTCTTCATATGTCGAGAAATCGAGGAGGTAAGTATTAGATCAAGGTTAGGAATGTGAGTGATCGATCAAGTGTGAAGTGTATATGTTCAACCATATGCTTTTTGTGATAGACATGTCTCTTAATAGGTCTCAAGAATTCGATAGATGATTCAAATACATTGTATAGAACAAGAGAGTGTCACCTGATTTCGAAAAACGAGCCATGCTAAGCCAAAGTACACCACGCCAAATGGAATTATAATAGGTGCTATGACGGAATAGCAGAGCACGATGGTAGCGATCAGCAGATCCCCGGGGATTCTAGTGGCGTATCCAAGATCTCCGGGAACCCAAGCTTCTCTCACCTCTGCCTCGGTTTTACAGAGATACTTTCGCTTTAGGTGGAAGATTATCAAGGGAACAATTCGCGATAACTCGAGCCCGTATCCAACAAAGAACCTGGACGAAAAGGAGCCCACACAATTAAAATGACACTCTCTTGAGCAAAAATCGGAAAAACAGGGGATAAAATCTTACTTCAAGGCCACAAAAGTCAAGAAGAACGTAGCACTGCCCGGGAGGTTGGTTGCTAGTGTATCGATGATGGAACTTGGCTTATTCTCAATCTTCTTAAGTTCGGTGAAAAGAGATGAACTGATAGTAACACCAATGAATACATTTAGAACCGAAAAGTAGAAAAACTTTCCTGAAGCAGCTCTTTGGGCGTGACTCTCCGAAGGGATGCCCTCGGCCTTAGACAAAAACAGTAGAAATTTCGGTAGCAAAGCCAGAAATAATATCAGCGCGAGCTGAGGCAAGTATGCCTCAAGTACTGTCTTTAAGGCAGGCTGATCAACTATTACTTTTAGAAATGGGAGAACCTTCATCAAGTTAGGAAGAGTAGTTAACGCGGAAACGAACCCAATCGGGATCATGTAAAAGAATATGGTCAAAAACACGAGGAAGTAGATGAGGTATTGTCGAAGCTGCCTGTTGTAAAAGTTCTTGGGAAGATTAGTCCATAGTAGCTGCCGGGGCTCTGGTGCATCAAGAACCGTCCAAGTGTCGACCATAGTGGCGTGTAGGCTTTGCGAGGCGGTGGCTGCGGTTTTGCGGTCGTTAAAGAAAATGAGAGCTGAACGTTGCTGTTTGTCTTTCAGCGTCACCTTTTGCTCTGCTTCTAATTTCGGGATCAATTCCTGAATCTTTTCATCGTAGTATTCTAGTGCGTCGACCTTTTTACCAAACAGACCGAGGAAACCAGTTTTAGCAGTTGGTCTAGTTCCTTCCGGATTACTAGTTTGCTTGGACTCTGCATACACGACTTCTGCTCGTGCGAGCTTCTTTCTATATCCTTCCAACTCTTCATAAATTTTATTCACCTGGTAAAACCGAAACATGTCAAGATGCAAACAATGCCTAGCTTCAACCAAAAGTGGGACAATTTTCACTTGTTTTTAGTCTCCACAATTATCTCTTTACATATTTTGCCTGATCACACATCGATAGAGAACATAGCCTATATATAACTTTTTAGAAAAAGTGACTCCCAACTAGTGTTATCAAACGCATAACTAACAGATGAAAAACACTCAAGAAATCGTCACAACGAATTCGAAGTACCTTCTTGTTGTCTGTGACCACCATGGATCTATAGAAGGTCTCTGGATAGATGGTCTTAAAATACGAGTCGACTTGTTCCTTCCTCGTTTGACCCTCCGGGGCGGGAGGTATGTCTCGGACTAGTACAGCAAACTGTTCATTCTTCACCTCGGCCGACATAAGAGCCGTGGCTCTCAAATCGGAAACATGTCGGTACGCCCTCCACAAGAGGCAGTATGCAACAAACGAAATCCAATAGGTAGCGGCCATGAACGCCCACAACCGCGGAGATTTTACCTGTATTAATCCACAGTAAAATGAACCAGAGTGAGCCGATATCACGAGCAAATTACACCGGATAATCACACAGGTTATTGATGAAGTTCTAATATATGCATCGTGGAAGAAAGAAAATATGAGAAGGTGGAAAACTAACTGGAATATGTCCCATAGCTAACTTGTCAAGGTCTTCAAAAGATCCTTTACTCATCGTATCATTGGTCTTGAGAGCGCCGTGAGCAGTTGCCGCAACTGGTAACAGTACAGGCAGAAGAACGACTCCGCCCAAAACGAAAATTCCCAACACTGCGTGAAATAAGCAACCAATTCAAAGCTTTGCAGAAGTGAGACTTTCGATTCGAGTTGGTTTAACATGTTCATTTTACTTCATTCAAAAACCACCAATGAAATACATTCTCACACACCCAAGAAAAAGAAAAAGAAACCCAGAATTTTAAGTCAGAGATTGATGCTTCTTTCTCCCTTTAGGCATGAAAAAGCTAGCTAGCAGGAGGTCCATCAAACCCGACACGTGATTCAGAGATTTCTATAGGGCACACAACCATGTTTTCATAATTCTGATTTCCAGGCTGGGTTCAACAATCCTTGGTGGTGACTGAACAAATTTGGCATTACATATACGTGGCAAAATACAACCATGCACAAAAAACATCAAAACCAATCTACGAAATTTTCAAGAAAAAAATAGGATTTCAAAATTGTTCTTCAAATTAAAGCTCTCCACGGTACTCGAATCGAAACCAAAAAAAAAAAAAAAAAAAAAGGCGTAAATTCAGTACAAGTATTAAACCAAGATCAAAAGAAATTATTTACTTTCCAAGAAACCAGAAGATAAGAACTAAAAACACACACACACACCACTTTTGTTTAATAAACAAACATGAAGATAGAAAAATACCAGTGGTCAGGAAAACGAAGTAAACAGCAGAATCAACCCCGGACATTCTCACGACATCAGATTCATTGGAGGAGAAGGCCTCCCTGATCCAATCAAACGGGTTGCGGGTGACCCGGATGCTCTCGTACGGATCCAAACCCTTGAGTATCCGATTCGGGTAGTATATCACATTGTTCCCGGGCCGACGAGACAGCCAAGTGAACAAAAGCATCAACACCAAGAATATCACAAAAGACGTCCCCAGAGACGTCAAGAACGAACTGAAATCCATCTCCGGTCCTCAAGTTTTTATCTTTAGAAATCAAAATCCTCTCTCCCCTCTTTCTTTCTTTCTCTGTTCCTCTGTTCAATATTCTTGACAGTGGCGTAATAAATAGTGGAGACCCTTTTGAGAAGCAAACGGTATTTAAAGAAAGGCCAAGGTAACCGTTGAGAAGGGAGACGAAAGGTACGCACAAATGAGAGAGAGTAGGCAGTTAAGGGGGATTTGATACAATTTCAGAAGATTTGAATATTATTTGGGTTTGTGGGGGTAAAGAAGATGTTTGGTTTTTTATACAAAAATGTTGTTGGGTTTGTGTATGATTCGTGTGTTCAAGAAGTGTTTGCTCCGTGTTCATGTTGGGGATTTGTAATAATACATGACAGAGTGACACTGAAGCAAAGTGGATTAGGATGGGAAAGAGATGTTTGTATGAATGGGGCCCTTCACTTTCTTGGTTTTTACCAAAATAAAATGACTCGTGTACTTGTATTATGGAGAGCGTTGTGCTTTACTACATTCTCGTTTAGTATTATTTTATCTTTTATTTATTCGATCTTATTATCTATACATCTGTACAATTTATACAGTATTATAACGGTTGAACACTATATACAAACTAATTTGGTTGGTTAGTGACATACCAATTTTTTTACCACAAGATCCGTAACCAATCTTGAATTCAAAAACTTAGTCACAAACATGAATGGGAATAATATATTCGTGCATATATTGACAGTGTCAATACGAAACCATGTTTTTAACACGAATTATATCAAATAATTCGTGAAAAAAATATCAAATCATTATAATGGTTTCAAAAACTTCTACGAGACTCTCTCCTTAGATAATTACGTGAGACATATTTTCGATGAGATCAAACAATAAAAAAGTATTGATTTACATTATAATTATAGTTTCAAATTTCTATCAATCCGTCTCACGTACATTATTATTGTTGTTGACATGTTGTTAGGTTTTTGATTATAATCCTGAGTTATTTTTTCATTTTGTTGTTTTCTTTTTAAAGTATGTTTCACTATTCTATGTATGTGGTATAAAAGAGTAACACTCCTGTGAGACGATCTCATCCGTGAGACGGGTCAACCCTACCCATATTTATAATAATAAATAATATTTTTGACATAAAATGTAATACTTTTAATGAATAACTCATATAAAAGACACGTCTCAAAAAAATAACCTTTGAGACTGTCTCATAAAAGTTTTTGTCGGTATAAAATGATATAATATATTCGATTCTATTTTCGATTATTGAAATGCAATTGTCATGGAGATCGTTTATTTATATAATAAAATAAAAATTTAAAACAATGGGTTATTAAATATCGGGACTCACATTTTATCTGATTTATTTCATCAAATGTTTAATTAAATGGATATTTAAATTTGTTTTCGTAGATTGGCATATTAATTTCCACACTTGGAAAGAACGAAAACTAGATTGTTTACATTTTGATTATAAAAAATAACCATGCTTATTTAGTTAAGATATAGTTACGTGTTGTATATGTTTTGTTCTTATTAGTATTGTGGTAAGTATAAACAAAAGCATTAAAAATAGCGGAGTTGATATTTACATTTTAATTTTATGTTATTTGCACTTCACTTGTGAGTAAATTAAACATATATTTTACACATAAAATAAAATGTAGATAACACAAAATGAAGTATAAATATCAACTTCCTAAGAATAGTTACTTATTTGGAGAATGTATTTAGATACTTAAACGTACGTGGAAACGAAACTTAAAACGTCAGGTTCTTGAGAGAATACCAGTTGGTTGATATTAAGTGATTTTAATTGCTTTGACTCGAAAAAATGAATTGGTTTGATCAATTTCATTAAAATTCCATTTATTGAAGTTTTGGCCAGTGGATACATATATTTAAGAGACTATGCAAAAAAAAATAAAAAATTGCAATACGATACAATACAAATGAGATAATAAATGCGAGAGCAATCCATCGTTCCCCTTTTTTCGTTACAAAAAAATAATATAAAAAAATATATTCAAAGTGAGAAATGAGATGTGAGAGCCGTTGGTCAGTGACATCACCTTTTAATTGAGTAATTATCAAAAGTGATCTCAACTTTTACTTTATTACGAAAATATTTTATATATATATAAAATTTGACTAATACTACTTCCGTCTTAATTTCATATATACCCTATTTTATTTTTTGGTTATTTCAAATATATAGTCCAATTTCTATGTTTAGTTGCATTTTTTTTCATTTTACCGATAATATACTACCTCTATTAACTAAATTTTGGAAAAATATACAACCATGAATGGATTTAATAGACACATGAAATTTGTATGTAAATTCATTTTCCTAATAATTTTCTCAATTTATGTGAGAAACAAAAAAACCTATAAATTTGGAACGAAAGGAGTACAAACTATTTTTTATAAAAAAAAAACCTAAAATATTGAATATCTCGAGCGATCAAATTTATTTCTAAACTTGCCTAACTAATAAAAATTTGTAGTTTACATTTAAAAAATACAAACAAACAAATAAAACTGAACAAAAATTTCTTGAAATTCTACGCATATTTTATTTGACTTACTCATTGCAAAAATTACCCAAAAATACATTTATTATAAATTTTATTTACTGGGTATATTTAGCTTCGAGTCAAAATAACTATACCCACAAAACAAATACCAAAAATCCCACAATGTATTTATTATTCATTCGCTTTCGTCTTCAATTTTTAAGTTGTCGGCCAGCTCGAGCAGTTGTGCATCCCTTTTCTTCCTCCAAATTAAGATTATATTTATGCCTAAAGCACGTGCGCACCAACCCGTGTGCTATGCGTGGGATTTTATTTTCTACATGTATCTTATATTATAATATTTATTATATTACAAATATATCAATTCATAACTCATACTTAGAACAACAGTCGGGTAAAAAATTGAAATCATGAATTATAATATTAAATTTTCGGATCATGCAAACAAAAAGTGCTCGACATGTCATTAGATTTTCTAAATATAATAAATCTAGGACATATATAATGAAACCCTACTTCGGGTCCGAGATAATTATATTTCGGATGGAACCCTAATCTTGCCAAACAAACCTAACTTTCAATCGTAAATTCATACGTCTCATATTATACTATATGTCTATCTATATTATAAAGCGTATGTCTTTTTTAATAAAAAAAACATTAAATTTATTTATTTAAAATTAACAAAAATTATCATGTTTGTCGTATAGTTATTTCGTATTGTACAAACACGCAATGCGTGCAGATGAGTATCGACATAGATAAAAACAAAATTCAATTAATTCTAAAATAACTACTTATTTTTCAATGTCACAATAATAGAAACTTTCTTGTTATGCATCACCAACTTTGTATTGGAAATATATCTTTCTTGATATTGTGTATATCTTTTTGTATCTTTTTATTTATTTTGTTTCATTTATCTCTATCTCGTGAGATTGTATATAAACATATTTTGTATGTTTATTTTTTTATGTATGATATTATATTCTCTCAATTGTTTCTACATGGTATCAAGAGCTCACGGCCTACGCCACTAACCCTAGCCGTCGCCCCTCTTCCTTCAGTTTTTTTCCCGGCGATCTCCGTTGCTGCAACCAATTCGGCAAGCTGCAAGCACCCCGATATCCTTCAATTTTGCTGCTCACGCGCCTTTGACACTGACATCCACAAATTATCTCTCTTGGCGTCTCCAATTCATGACTCTCCTCACCGATCATGATCTCGTTGTGTTTATCGATGGTTCTCACCCCTGTCTGCTCGGAGCATCCACCTCGCCTCCACGCCTGCCACGACCATCGTCGTCGCTGTCACTAATTCTTTGAACCCTGCGTACACCACCTGGATCCGTCAAGACCAGTTGATTCTCAATATCCTCATTAGATCTCTATCTCCTTCCCTGATTCTGTTTATTCCCACGACCACCACTTTCGCTGACGCTTGGACCACTCTTGCCAATACCTATGGCAAGCCCTCTCATGGTCGCATCACTCAACTCAAGACGCAACTTTGGAATCCGGTCAAAGGATCTCAATCTAACACTGAATTCATGCAGTTAATCAAATCACGAACTGGCCCTCATGAATGCTCCATCTTCTCTACATTGGGGGCACTCAAGCGACTCTTCTGTTATCTTAATGACACTCGTTCATATTGTGTAATGCTTTGCTGCCACAACTCACCATCTCTTCACGCCTTTTGTGATATTGACTGGGCGGGTGATGTTGATGATCGCACTTCTACTGGTTCATATATTGTTTTCTTGGGTCCTAATCCCATTTCCTAGTGCTTCCGCAAGCAAAGTTCTGTTTCTCGTTCCTCTACTGAGGCTGAATATCGCGTCATTGCATTCACTGCTGCAGAGCTACAATGGAATCGGTCACTGCTTGATGAACTCTGCCTCACTACTGTCACCTCTCATGCTTCTATCTATTGTGACAATGTTGGGACCACCCATCTCTGTCTTAATCCAATTTTTCACTCTCGCATGTAACATATTGCTCTGAATTATCACTTTGTTAGCTGGTTCAAAGTGTAAAGCGTGTCTCTCATGTCTCCTCCCCTGATCAGCTTGCTGTAGCGCTAAATAAACCTCTTTCTAGTACGCGTCTACGCCTTCTGTGTTCCAAGATTAGTGTCTCTTCCCATCCACCATCTTGAGGGGGCCTATCTTTTTGTATTTTTTATTTATTTTGTTTCATTTATCTTTATCTCGTGCAAGGGTGGAGCCACACTAGCCCGGGTGGCCCGAAATTTTTTCAAATTTTTGAATATATAAACTTTGAAAAATTTTGGATTAATTTGGTATTAGCCCGGGTAGCTCAATTAAAAATATTAAAAGATTCGAGAGCTCAAAGTTTTAGCCCGAGAAGACCAAAAATCCTGGCTCCGCCACTGATCTCGTAAGATTGTATATAAACATATTTTATATCTTTATTTGTGTATCTTTAATATTATATTCTTCCAATCGTTTCTAACATTTGAAAGCAAGTAAAAGTAAGTAAGTTGCTATTTATTTAATTAACAATTAATATATTAATATGAACTAGTGGCACTACATCCATGTTCCACAAATTTAAACCAGATTCCAGCTAATTATGCGTACAAAACATGATGTTTAAGCATCCAAAGCGTGTATAATTAATAAAATAATATTTAATTTTTTTAAAAAAATAAATCTATCAAGAGGATGAGGTTTAATTCGAAATCATGATATCATTGGAGAGAGAGAGCGTACTCGGGGGAAAAAATCCACATGATGGTAAAAAAAAATAAAGTTAAAAAGATGAATATAGCAAGATTAATTAGGTGATTATCGAATAATTAATCACATTACAGTGAATCGATACACATCTATACTATACTATTTCATAAAGGTTGAGACCTTTTTAGAAACTGTTTTAGTCTGTTTGATGGCATCAATGTAAATTTACAATTTCAACCCTCAAATATACATTATACTTCATATAGATTATTGGGCAAAATGATAAAAAAAAAAAAACACACAAGTTGCATTTTTCACACTACTATCAAAAACCACCCACTATATATGTCATTCTAAAATTAAAAATCAACTTCAATTAATTTCATTGTACTTTTATTTAATATCAACATATTATTTGCAAATTATTAAAATTTCATATTTATTATAATTTTAATTAGACATTAATTACATACACGCAAAACATGTACATCGATTGCTAGTTTTATATCATGGACGAGTAACATTTTATTTATAACTTTTAAATTTTAATAAAGCTTCTATCAAATGAATAAAACTAGTGGACCACTAGTAATCATAATAATTACAGAATAATGTGATTGTCATATATAACATTTACGTAAAGACGTCAAAACGGGTTAGTGGGGCAGGCCGATCCATAACCCATCACAACCTACTATTAGGTGGGGTGGGACAGCTCACTTTTTAGGTGGGTTGAAAAAACACCAACCCAACTAACCTATTTTAGTTGGCGGGACGAACCAACCCAACGGACATACGTGTAATTTAACGGGTTTTGGCAGGCCAACCCCCAACCCACCACAACCCACCATAAAGGCGGGGCAGGGCAGGCAGGAGGGGCGGAAAATTGCCAACCGCCCAACCCAACCCACCTATTTTATATGGCGAGCGGACCAACCCGATGGGCCTAGCTCATTTTGACACCTCTATTTTTACGTTAAGGTTATTGAGCATACTATTTATTGTTTTAAAATCAAATTATTCGATAAAAATCGATGAGAATCTATATCGATATAGATTCCGTCGTTATTTTCATTTAGCGACAGAATAGCAAAAGATTTTGCTGTCGTTATTTGATTTTTTTATTAGATATCTAATAGACGATCTTTTTAGGGGTGATATATATGTACCGTACCGTATCGAAAATTGTATATCGTATCGAAAATTACGATATAAAAAAATATTATACTGATACCGTGCCGAAATTTTCGGTACATATATATATAGCATATCAATAATACCAAAATTTTACGATATATACCGAAATTTCGGTACGGTATCTGTATATACCGTTTTATACCGAAAAAAATCTTATTTTTATAAATTTATTGTTTATAAAAATTATATATATATTTAAATTTCTATATATTATTTCGGTATACTGACAAGCTCATTTTTGACACCTCTACTTTAACGTTAAGGTTATTGAGCATACTATTTTATTGTTTTAAAATCAAATTATTTGATAAAAATCGATGAGAATCTATATCGATATAGATTCCGTCGTTATTTTCATTTTGCGGCAGAATAACGACAGATTTTGCTGCCGTTATTTGATTTTTTTATTAGATATCTAATAGACGATCTTTTTAGGGGTCATATATCGTACCGTACCGTACTGAAAATTGTATATCGTACCGAAAATTACGATATAAAAAAATATTATACTGATACCGTGCCAAAATTTTCGATACATATATACAGCATATCAATAATACCAAAATTTTACGATATATACTGAAATTTCGATACGGTATCTGTATATACCGTTATATACCGAAAAAAACCTTATTTTTGTAAATTTATAAATTTATTGTTTATAAAAATTATATATATATATATATTTAAATTTCTATATATTATTTCGGTATACTGACAAGCTCATTTTTGACACATCTACTTTTACGTTAAGGTTATTGAGCATACTATTTTATTGTTTTAAAATCAAATTATTCGATAAAAATCGATGAGAATCTATATCGATATAGATTCCGTCGTTATTTTCATTTAGCGGCAGAATAGCGAAAGATTTTGCTGTCGTTATTTGATTTTTTTATTAGATATCTAATAGACGATCTTTTTAGGGGTGATATATCGTACCGTACCGCACCGAAAATTGTATATCGTATCGAAAATTACGATATAAAAAAATATTATACTGATACCGTGCCGAAATTTTTGGTACATATATATTGCATATCAATAATACCAAAATTTTACGATATATATCGAAATTTCGGTACGGTATCTGTATATACCGTTTTATACCGAAAAAAAACCTTATTTTTATAAATTTATAAATTTATTGTTTATAAAAATTATATATATATTTAAATTTTTATATATTATTTCGGTATACTGATATATACCAAATTTTTAAATTTATATCGTTATCGTATCGAAAAATTCGGTATCGTTATTGTACCGAAAATTTAGATATTTTTTCCCACCCAAGATCTTTTACACTTCCATATTTTTCAAATCGAATATATTGTTTAATACTCCTTCCGTCCCAATTATATTGTTCACGTTTCCTTTTTTATTTGTCCCAAATATATCATATACCATATTTAATAATATTTTTATACATTTTTTTACTAATACACCCCTATTAACTACACATTAAAAATTGTGCAATAATTTTTTAATACATTGAATAGGGATAAAATAGAAAGTTTATATAAATTTGTTTTTTCAATATATTTTTATTAATATATGTGAAAATACAAAGAGTACAATATATATGGGAGGGAGGGAATATAACATTATTTATTGTCCATATCTCTATGAAGGACACGTGTCGGTAATGCCGACACGCACATCAGGGTGCTGGCGGGTTGGAAAATAGGGCCTTAGATAAAGATATCAGGGGCCCAATTGTCATTCCAGTCTGTTGGAAAAGTAAACATTAAACTGTCGGCAGTTATCCCTATTTTATATATAATATATTATTTAAAATCAAATACTATTTCTTGTTTTTGGGCTCTTTTAAAACCGAATCACGTGTGCCCTTCAGCCCCACCATCTCCGCCTTTTCTTTATTAACTCCATACAATTTGGTTTACTTCAAGGTTTTGAAAACGAGACATTACCAAGATTGTCGTGATTTGCAGGCTATCACGTAGATAATTTCTTCATCTCACATTCGAAAAAGTAATGATTTAATGTCGTCATATAAAAACAAAAAGAGAAACAATATCAATATCGACGTTGTTAGTGGCAAGCTAATCTTACCATACAATGACATACACATATCTCAAGAAATCTAAGTTATCTTAAATTACAGGGAAAACACTCAATCCTCTTGTGTTTGTATAAGTGTGCTATTATTAGTTTGACTGCATAAGGTAGAGCCGCTGTGATGGCTCGAGCGAATTATTAGGCAGGCCTTCTCAAATCACAATGATGTTTCATTATGGAACCTAGCCTTTAGGAGTTATTAATAAATTTTCAAAGGAAAAAAAAAATTTAAAAGAAAACAGATAAATAAAAGTTGTACTTGGATGTTGAAATTGGGCTTCAATTTCGCCGATAGTTATTGCATGTGTGGGCCCTTTATCAGATGTCATGGGAATAAAGGTGACCATTTGGCCCATTTATCATGACACACTTCAAAAGAGGCTGGCTTTAATAAGCCATTCGTCCGGAATATTTAGCGACAAAACTTGCTCAACAAAATTGTATATTCAAAAAATCCTTCAAATAAGAGGTTTCGTGCAAGATTTACTCTTTCTTCATTTGATGCAATAATCATCGAAGACACCGTTTGGTACAAATGATAGGATAAATTTATGATATATAATACAAGGACAACTAATGAATAATTAAAATTGTTGGATAGAGTATTGAATGTTTGTATGATTTTGACATGGATGATTAAATTTGTGTATTTGATTGAAATGATAAAATTGCCCTTATCATAACAAATCATTATTTTTGTGTTGTTTAGATTGTTATAAATACTTGTAAATTTTAAAAATCTTTTTTTCCTCACACGCGCACACAATTTATTTATTTACACTAGTCCTTATTATAAGTTAATTAATTTATATTTTTTTAAAAAATAATTGATGCTCGTATTTAAAAATATACTCAAATATTTACACTTGTAATTATTTCTCAATGTTTAATTTTTTTTGGAAAATCAAACAGAATATATTATTATTTTTTAAACTAAAATAGAGAATAACACAACAAAGAGACAACAATTTTCAAACCAAATAGTAACTTGTAGGGATGTCTTCTCCTTGGTGAACCAACATTATCACGGGCCCAATCAATTTTTGTGGGTTTTTAAAAAATGAACCAAGCATGGGTTGAAGAGTGATAACTTATTAATCCTTTATTTATCAAGTGTAGCAACTAGCAAACAGTACCTAATTATATTAAGATTTAACAGGAGACTACTATTTAAAAATAAAACAGAAAATTTAATCAAATAAACCTTGAATAATTATTTGTCCTGATATTCACTTGATTAAATGTATAATTGTAAAAATAAGTATAATTAGAATATAAATTATCTTTATACAATTAATAACTTCTTATCATTATTTTGGCACATATTTGTTTTAAAAAAATATTCAAATATATAATACACACGTGTATTAGATTTAGATTTTTAAAATACAATTTTTAAAGAATAAAAAGGTTATTACTTAAAATTTTAATGATATCAATTATAATCATAAATTTATATTTATTTAAATTTTATATTGTAATAAAGATATTGTTGAATCCGATATTTTGGTGATAACAAACAACAACTCATTGTATAGGAATGTGCTGCCAACCATTGTATTTCAGGAATCTACTACAACTTCTACCGGAAGCTTGTCAACCGCCTTTGCTCTCGACCGGCTGAAGTCACAAGCCTATCGACTGGCTATCAAAACCAGCAGAGGATAAATCTATCTACCGGAAGCTTGTCAACCGCCTTTATCTCTCGACCGGTTGAAGTCACAAGCTTATCGACTGGTTATTCAAACCAGCAGAGGACAAATATCTCTACCGGTAGAATGCCAACTGCCTATCTAGATATCTCGAGACAAGTACCTGTGACAAGATGTTCTTTGCAGGATCTTTTATTAAAAGCAGAACCGGCGTTTCAGAAGATTTGTTGACTCCTGCAAATCAAGACAACAGGTTGTACCAAAATGGCAAAAACACAGAATGACTGCAGATAAAGCATTCGACCGTTTATTCCAGTTTTGGACCCTGGAAGTTGTCTGCAGTGTACGATCCTCATGCAGAATCATCAATGCATTTATGAGCATTAAATGTGCATTCAATGCAGCATCAGAACGTTCAAAATAAAGACGTTGATGATTGACCTATATAAAGGGAAGATTGCTCAAAAAGAAAAGATATACAACGTGAACAACAACAAGTGATACGAGACAACGAAGAGAGACAAGCAACTCAGAAAAATTTCAATCACTTGACTAATATCAGAAGTCCTCATCTGATATACCTGAGCACACTTACAAGATCATTCATCTGCTGCTCAAATAAACCCTCGCCTACAGTTCACATATCTGATCGTCAAGGATCATCCTAGGGTTTTCAAGCCTCTCGACCGCTCTGCAGTCTGAGAAGCTCAACTCAACTATACTCAGTGTTGAAGAGACTTGAAGCTGCTCTGAAAGCTTCCACCAGTCTGATAAGAACTGAGAATCTTATCTGTGTAAATCTAGGAGTTTCGGATTAGGCATTGGATAAGTCCTAAGTCTGAAGTGGGTGTATTACAAGACGTTGTAATAACCAAAGTCTTCTAGTGAATTCCTTCCTAAGTGGAAGAAGGGGAGACGTAGAAGGATTAAGCCTTCGAACTTCCATAAAATCGTGCTTTAGCATTTACTGCCATTTATCTTACATCCTGCTCATACATTGCATTATAAACTTTGCATCACTAAAACCTCTGAACTATTTCCGCACTATTTAAAGTTGTTCAAAACGTTTTAGAAGTTGAGAAAACTGATTAAGTGAACTAAACCTCACTTGATCATTTTAAAGAAGAAGAAGAAAAGTTTCAGAGTGTATTCACCCCCCCTCTACCCTCTGAACCGATCCCAACAAGTGGTATCAGAGCGGGTTCCTTTCTCAACTGCTGATCTGAAGTTTTCAAATCATGACTTCTTTCAACAGAATTCCTATGTTCTCTAAAGAAGAGTATGATGATTGGAAAATTCGCATGCAGGCACATCTTGCAGCACAGGATGATGACATGCTATATGTCATAACAGACGGTCCTATCAAAATTATGAAGGTCAACCCAGCTCTAGCCGATGGTGCATGACAAATGATTGAGAAACCAAGAGCTGAGTGGACCACTGAGGACAAAAAGAAGGCCAATCTTGACAATGTGGCCCGGGACATCCTATACAAAACACTGGACAAGAATATGTTCAGCAAAATCAAGTCATGTTCCACAGCAAAGGAGATTTGGGAGAAGCTCACTCAGCTGTGTGAAGGGAATGACCAGACAAAGGAAAACAAGCTCACTCTGGCCATTCAAAAATATGACAACGCCAAAATGAAGCCAGGGGAAACCATGGCTGAATTTGATGAACGGTTCAGTAGTATCATCTGTGATCTTATTGCTTTAGGTAAAACTTATACTAACCGTGAAATTGCTGTGAAGGTTATGAGAGCTCTGCCCAAAGAATGGGAGATCAAGACAGTGGCCATGAGAGAGTCAAAAGACTTGAGCAAGGTTGAACTGCATGATCTCTTTGCAGATCTCAAAGCCTATGAGTTCGAGCTCAACATGAGAACAGAAGATGAACCATCTACTTCTCAACCAACCAAGGCCTTAACCTCAACCGTGATATGTCCACCGGTCGAGGAAGCTCCAAAGAGATCAGCTGAGCAAATCAGCAATGAAGCCATGACACTCTTTGTCAAGAAATTTGGTAAATTTATGCGTAAAAACAATTCTAAATTTAAAAATTATCATAAATCGGACCATACAAACGATGGTCCTACTTGTTTTAACTGTGGAAAGCCAGGCCACTTCATTGCAGACTGCACCAAGCCTAAGAACAATGATCAGAAGCAATTCTCCGAAAGAAGAAGGGGTAAGGAGGATAAAAGGACGTTTAGAAAAAGAAGAGACCAAAGGGTTCTAGTAGCAGACGAAAGCAAAAACAAGTGGGCTGAGTCTGACTCTGACAACTCCAATACCGGAAGCTCTTCAGATGACAGCGATGATGAAAAAGTGGAATGCCTTATGGCCGACATCGAAGAAGAAGCTGAGGAGGTATTTGACTTTGGCTCACCTGAATTTACTCACAGTGATTTAGTTACTGCTTTACACGAAATGACTAATGAATACAAAGCATTATCCAAGGAGTTCGAGGAAGTAAAGGCAGAAAGAGCTGACCTAAAAGATAAGTCAAGCAAATCAAGCTGCATGCAGCAAAAAGAGCTTGATGGTCTTAAGGTCAAGCTAAGTCTGCTGGCTACTGAGAACGACACCTTGAAAAGAGTATTCCAAGCTACCTTGATTGAGAATAAAAAACTACTTGAAACCATTAAGGCTTGGAATAAATCTTCGGTAACCATTGACAAGATTCAAGAAATCCAAAGACCGGTACATGATAAAACCGGTCTAGGGTTTGGAACAAATGAACAGTCTATGGAATCCTGTATTCAGTCAAGCCTGGACAAAGGCAATCTTAACAAAATAAGATTTGTCAGGTCCAGCACGATATATGAACACGATAAGTGCAGCTTTGACAAAAATCAGAAAGTATCGAACGAACGAAGCTCTAAGCATAGAGGGCTGGGATATGTGGATCCCCAGACCTCTAATCAAAGAGGAACTTGGATCAAACCAAAACCTAATGAAAGAAGAAAGGGAAACCAATCTAATTTCAAAAGGCCATGGAATGAGTCTAACTACTCTAAGAAAAGATGGTCAAAGGAGAAGCCTTACCAGTACTTTAATTGCAGGCCAGTTCAAAAGAGGTACAGGCTAACTGATGAAAATAAAAAAGGCAAGCAGCACACAGCAACCTCACAAGCACACACATTTACTGCCTATCGACCGCACAGATTTCTGGACACACACACGGGCAAACCTGTAAGGGTGTTCCAGGTGTGGGTCCCGAAAGGGCTAATCCGACCTGGACCCTACTAGATATGGGTACCAAAAGTTCTTCACTCTTTGCAGGTACTAAAAGTCCAAACGGGCGAGAAAACCACTTCTATCAAGGACACTACCTGGTATTTAGATAGCGGTTGCTCACGACACATGACAGGGAATCCAGAACTTCTAACAGAAGTGGTGTTGTGCAAAGGACCAAAGATCAGCTTTGGAGACAACTCCAAAGGTAAAACCGTGGGTAAGGGTAAGATCATCCATGGTAACATCATTATTAAAGATGTGTTACTTGTTGACAAACTATGCTATAATTTGATAAGTATTAGTCAACTATGTGACAATGATCATTCGGTCGAGTTTCACAAACACACTTGCCTCATAAAAAATGACAAAGGTGAGACTCTTATGACCGGTGTACGAGACCTAAACACCTACAAGGTAAACTGGTCTTGCTCACATATTTCTTCACCTACTTGTCTTACTGCTCATCATGATAAACATTGGTTGTGGCATAAGCGATTAAATCATCTAAATTTTAAGTCCATTTTTAACCTGAGGAAGCATGATTTGGTTTCTGGTCTGCCCGAAGGAGATTTTATAAAAGACAAAGTTTGTCCTGCTTGTCAACTAGGAAAGCAGGTGAGAGCAACTTTTAAAAATAAAGGGTGTATGTCTTCTTCCAAATGTTTAGACTTACTTCACATGGACCTATTTGGTCCTATACCAGTAAGAAGCATAGGGGGAATGAGATATGCTCTTGTTGTTATAGATGACTTTTCTCGATTTACTTGGGTCATCTTTCTCTCTTCAAAAGATCAAACTGCACCTCACCTGATTAAGCTTTTTAAACGCTTGCAAAATGAACAATCTACTGTGATAGATAGAATCAGGAGTGATAGAGGGACTGAATTTTTAAACACCACTCTTATGACTTATCTAGATGATCAGGGAATCAAGCATGAGTTGTCAGCTGCTAGATCCCCACAGCAAAATGGGGTGGCTGAAAGAAGGAACCGTACTTTAAAAGAAGCAGCCAGAACTATGATTGCTGATTCAAATGTTTCTCAAAGACTTTGGGCAGAAGCAGTTAACACAGCTTGCTATACTCAAAACAGATCTATGATTAATAAACGATTTAACAAAACTCCATATGAGATCTGGAATGGCACAAAACCTGATATTTCTTATTTCAAAATTTTTGGGTGCAAATGCTTTATCCACAACAATGGCAAAAACCATTTGACAGCCTTCGATGCCAAAGCAGACGAAGGAACTTTTATTGGTTACTCTGCCGTTAGCAGAGCTTATCGAGTGTTCAATCAAAGATCACTAACGGTCGAGGAAACCATTCATGTTGTTTTTGATGAATCTACTCTATGTACAGAACAAACTCAAGGGAGCATAAATGATCTGAGTCACAGACTGAAAAACACAAATCTACAGGAAGAGAGTGACAGTGATCTATATCCTCCAAAGAAGGATGATCCAGTTCCCTCTACCGGGTGTGATCAAACAAGGCCAGAAGTGGATCCACCGGTTGATAACAATCCTCCAGCCAATGATGATCCAGTAAACGAGGACGTTCATCAACCAATTGATGACAACCCTTTAGGGAATTATTTTAGGTGGAACAAAGATCATCCACCTGGGTTGGTCATAGGTGACCCTTCTGCTCCTCGAAAAACACGTGGTCAAATGATTAATGAATTCTTGCATGCCGCTTTCATATCTCAGGTAGAGCCCAAGAAAATAGATGAAGCTCTATCAGATGCCAGCTGGATTGAAGCTATGCAAGAAGAGTTGAATCAATTCACCCGCAACAATGTTTGGCATCTAGTTCCTCGACCGAAAAATCAAAATGTGATTGGAACTAGATGGGTGTTTCGTAACAAGCTCGATGAACATGACACTGTTGTGCGTAACAAAGCTCGACTTGTTGCTCAAGGATTCAGACAAGAAGAAGGCATAGACTTTGAGGAATCCTTCGCGCCAGTTGCAAGACTAGAAGCAATCCGCATCTTTCTTGCTTATGCAGCCTTCAAGAATTTTAAAGTTTATCAAATGGATGTGAAGTCTGCATTCCTCAATGGTCTACTTCAAGAAGAGGTGTACGTTGAACAACCACCAGGTTTTGTCAATCCTACTCATCCTCAATATATCTATAAACTTGACAAAGCTCTCTATGGATTAAAACAAGCACCGCGTGCTTGGTATGACACTTTGCTAAAATTTTTACTGGAACATGATTTCCAAATTGGAACGGTCGATAAGACCCTGTTTAAATTTGTAAAAGGTGATCATGTGTTACTAGTACAAATTTATGTTGATGACATTATATTTGGGTCAACTAACCCCAAGTTGTGCTCAAAGTTCTCTAAACTGATGAAGGAGAAGTTTGAAATGAGCATGATGGGCGAGCTAAACTTCTTTCTTGGACTTCAAGTAAAGCAACTTGAAACTGGAATATTCATCAATCAGTCCAAGTATGCCAAGGAATTGGTAAAGAAGTTTGGAATGGAACAATGCTCAACTGTATCTACCCCCATGAGTACATCAATTAAGCTTGATAAAGATGAAGGGGGAATTCCGGTCGAGGTAACCATGTATCGAGGCCTTATTGGTTCACTGCTCTATTTGACTGCCAGTCGACCGGATATCATGTATTCAGTTTGTTTATGTGCTAGATTTCAAGCCGCACCTAAGCAATCTCATTTCATTGCTACCAAACGAATACTTAAATATATTAAAGGAACTACTAATGTGGGTCTTTGGTATCCCAAAGATTCAAATCTTAATCTTATTGGCTATTCAGATGCAGATTATGCAGGTTGTAGAATTGATCGCAAAAGTACAAGTGGCACATGTCAATTCCTTGGAGATAGACTAATTTCGTGGTCAAGTAAGAAGCAGACATCAATTGCTACCTCGACCGCCGAAGCAGAATACCTTGCTGCTGGCAGCTGTTGTGCTCAAATACTCTGGATTCAACAGCAGCTTAATGATTATGGGATTCGGTCGAGTGAAGCTCCAATCTACTGTGACAATACAAGTGCCATAGCCATCACTCACAATCCAGTGATGCACTCTCGGACAAAGCACATTGATGTCAGGCATCACTTTATCCGAGATCATGTCTTAAAGAAGGAAATCAGGCTGGAATACATCTCTACCGATCAGCAAGCAGCAGACATATTCACCAAGCCTCTACCGGACGCTAAGTTTTCATATTTTCGAAATATTCTTGGCTTAGTAGATTTAAGTTAGCATGCATGTGTTTAGGGGGAATGATTGTCAATATGACATTAATAGATTAGCTGTTACGTTGCCATTAATATTGGCATATCATCCGCCTTTAACTAGTCTCTGACAGGCTTCGTACTAGCAGCTTGGTGCTTTGAACCAAATGACATTAATTGGGCGCCGTGATTATGCTCTTCAAAACTTTTTGAATTTCAAAAATACTTTTCATGACATCACCCTATGGCCCATAGGTTCCTATATATACTTCTTTACACTCGTATATCAATCTTTCACCTTTGCTAAAAACTTTCATATTGTATTAAACGCTCCATCAAATTACTCTCAAGCTTTTGCTTACTCTTTGCTCGAGTTCTTATCTACAGATATCATGTCGATCCAGAAGACTTGCCTCGCCATCAACTTTGATTCCGTTGTTAAGGCAAACAACGCAGGAATAACTGAGGTCTTCACCATGCTTGAAGCCTCTGGACTGAAGAAATTTCTGGAATGCAGCGCCATCTGCGATTTGCCTGTTTTGAAGGAGTTCTTCGCAACCGCTCAAATCGAGCATGGGACTATCAAATGCTTGATCAAGACAGAGGTCTACTCCTTCAATCAGAAGTTCTTCGCCAGCACATTTGATCTGCCCTCCAGGGGTTTGACAAAATGCACGGATCTTCCAGATGGTAACTGCTCTTATTGGTTGAAGGAGTTCTCAACTACTGATGCTCCGATCAAACTGCCGGCCCAGAAGACATCTCTCAAAGCTCCATTCAGGCTACTGACTAATATCGTGGCCAAGAATCTTCTGGCCAAGGCTGGATCTTACGACAAGGTGACGCTGGAGAAATTTCAATACATGGCTTGTATTGCCTCCAAGATCAACATAAACTGGTCAGACATTCTGTTCAATATTCTATGTGAAATGATCAGGGGCAAAGGGCAATCCGAAGGATTTGCTTTGCAAATCTGCCACATCTTGGGCGTCCTTGGAGTGGACTTTTCCAAGACTGAGCCTCTGCATCCCACCAAATGGCTCAACAAGTCTACGATTCTCAAATTCCTGAACAAGAAAGAGACTGCGGTCGACACCTTGCCCTCAACCGCAAAGGTTATTGCTATCCCTCAACCGCTTTCAACGGTTCCGGTCGTGGCCAAACCAGTCCATACCAAAAAGTTTGCCAAGCGTCAACTGATCATCGAATCTGACTCTGAAGATGAATCACGTGAGAATGTTCCACTGATTCAAGCCTTCAGCAAGTCATCCCCTTCGGTCTCCAAAGCAGCTGTGTCATCCACGCCTGCAGGCGAGAAGAAGAGGCAGCACAAGAAGCTAAAGTCTCTTTCTGGACTTGCTCCTACCCTGCCAACGGTCGAGACTACTACCGTTGTTGCTTCTACTGCTCCTCGTCCTACAAAAGGTGTGATAATCCGGGAAGGTGCCTCATCAGCTCCTGAGGTCACTCTAGCTGATCCCAAAGACAAAGGGAAAGGTGTGATGATCTACACACCCAAGGCTCAACCAGCAGCTACGATAGAACTCAATATGATCATCTCTCACGTGCTCCGTACTGTCAAGCGTCATCTACAACGTTTTGACAGATGACATCACTCCCGCACTCACTTGACACTCGCTCAAATATTTCCTAAATGGAAATCTCTAAACGTCATTGAGCAGAAGATGCTTCTATTTGCTGATACTGAAGACATCGTGGAGGCTCTGGGAAGAAGACATATCATAGACTTGAAGCTTCGAGGAAGCCTGCTATCACTGCTAATTAATGAGCGTGTCAAGAATTTCAAATCCAAGAGTCCTACCGCTGCCGATGACTTTGTGATTTTGACTGGACTACAGGATAGTCTACGTCAAATCACTCAACTACTTCAGCACTTCCAAGCTCTCAACAATGTCAAAACACCAGCTTCAGCAGCCTGTTTACAAGCTTATGTGCTGGAAGCACAAGTGATGATGAAAACCTTTCTCACTCAAGATCAGGGTGAAGAAGACGTCTATGCTCTCCCTTCTTCAGATGGGATTCTGACCGATCTCATCACTGCTGACCTCTTTCAATCATATGCTCTAAGATCGAGTGTAGCAGCATCTTCATCGGTCGACCCCTCCTCAACCGCAGTCCAAGCAGTTACTCAACCGGAAGCAGTTGTGATTGCTCACTCCTCTCCCGTGACGACCGCTCACACTTCTCCCGGTCATTCACAAGATGTTTTAGAAGTGGTTGCACAAGAGATACCTGTCACCTCTGTGACAGAGGCTCCTTGCAGTAGTGAAGCAACAGTGCCCCCAACGGAGATATCAAGCACTATTGTATCACCTGCATCTCCAGAACAGCAAGTGACTGATGCTGATCCAGCACTTCAACCGTCTCCATCTACTGAAAAGTTTATGGAAGATCTCATTATGGATGAACCAAGTGCTGATCCTGGTACTCCACCAACCATATTGGCTGCAGTCGAAACTATTACATCTCCAACTGTACCATTATTGGAAGGTCCATCGGGTAGCTCTCCAGCAAATTCACCCGCACCACATCATCGTGAGTCTAGCCCGGTTTCACCAAGAAATGACCCAGAAGGGCAAATGCTTCAGACTGATGATTCTTTAATTGAAGCCATGGCCGCAGCTCTAGATCATACCTTGATAAATCGGCTTCATGAGCTCATGCAAACGGTTAGGTCCTTCTCTCAAGACATAACAAACTCATCCTTATCGGTCGATAATTCACGCCAGACGATGATTCGGCATTTCGAGACCGTGTCTCGAGACCTTGCTCGTCTGTCCACAGAGATCACTAATCATCATCGCACTCAAATCAACACGCTCTCTACCGTCTCCGAACAAGTTATCCGATCCGAAAATCGCCTTCATAAGCAGTTGAATGATCGGATGGACACTATGCAAGCCACTCTACTTGCTCAAATCGATGCAAAAATAGACACTATGCAAGCCTGCCTTGGCACTCAACTCACTGAGGTCATCCTTCGGCTCAACCAAGGTGATGCCAAAAAGGGGGAAGAAGAGCAACGTAGAGCAGCAGAGGCCAGAAGACGTGAAGAAGAGTCCAGAAGAAAAGAAGAAGCCGACAGAAGAAGAAGAGAAGGCGATAGGTCAGGAGGAGCCAGTTGGTTCAAAAGATGAACAACTTATCTCTTCTTTACTTATCGCAGCCGCATCTTATTTTTTTCTGTAGGTGTAATAAAAATGCTTATTGTACTTAATGAAATTCATTCTCTCAATGAAGTTCATTTTAATGCTTTCATATTGTTCTTGGAGCACTTAAGTTTTGTCATCACCAAAAAGGGGGAAATTGTTGAATCCGATATTTTGGTGATAACAAACAACAACTCATTGTATAGGAATGTGCTGCCAACCATTGTATTTCAGGAATCTACTACAACTTCTACCGGAAGCTTGTCAACCGCCTTTGCTCTCGACCGGCTGAAGTCACAAGCCTATCAACTGGCTATCAAAACCAGCAGAGGATAAATCTATCTACCGGAAGCTTGTCAACCGCCTTTGCTCTCGACCGGCTGAAGTCACAAGCCTATCGACTGGCTATCAAAACCAGCAGAGGATAAATCTATCTACCGGAAGCTTGTCAACCGCCTTTATCTCTCGACCGGTTGAAGTCACAAGCTTATCGACTGGTTATTCAAACCAGCAGAGGACAAATATCTCTACCGGTAGAATGCCAACTGCCTATCTAGATATCTCGAGACAAGTACCTGTGACAAGATATTCTTTGCAGGATCTTTTATTAAAAGCAGAACCGGCGTTTCAGAAGATTTGTTGACTCCTGCAAATCAAGACAACAGGTTGTACCAAAATGGCAAAAACACAGAATGACTGCAGATAAAGCATTCGACCGTTTATTCCAGTTTTGGACCCTGGAAGTTGTCTGCAGTGTACGATCCTCATGCAGAATCATCAATGCATTTATGAGCATTAAATGTGCATTCAATGCAGCATCAGAACGTTCAAAATAAAGACGTTGATGATTGACCTATATAAAGGGAAGATTGCTCAAAAAAGAAAAGATACACAACGTGAACAACAAGTGATACGAGACAACAAAGAGAGACAAGCAACTCAGAAAAATTTCAATCACTTGAATAATATCAGAAGTCCTCATCTGATATACTTGAGCACACTTACAAGATCATTCATCTGCTGCTCAAATAAACCCTCGCCTACAGTTCACATATCTGATCGTCAAGGATCATCCTAGGGTTTTCAAGCCTCTCGACCGCTCTGCAGTCTGAGAAGCTCAACTCAACTATACTCAGTGTTGAAGAGACTTGAAGCTGCTCTGAAAGCTTCCACCAGTCTGATAAGAACTGAGAATCTTATCTGTGTAAATCTAGGAGTTTCGGATTAGGCATTGGATAAGTCCTAAGTCTGAAGTGGGTGTATTACAAGACGTTGTAATAACCAAAGTCTTCTAGTGAATTCCTTCCTAAGTGGAAGAAGGGGAGACGTAGAAGGATTAAGCCTTCGAACTTCCATAAAATCGTGCTTTAGCATTTACTGCCATTTATCTTACATCCTGCTCATACATTGCATTATAAACTTTGCATCACTAAAACCTCTGAACTATTTCCGCACTATTTAAAGTTGTTCAAAACGTTTTAGAAGTTGAGAAAACTGATTAAGTGAACTAAACCTCACTTGATCATTTGAAAGAAGAAGAAGAAAAGTTTCAGAGTGTATTCACCCCCCCTCTACCCTCTGAACCGATCCCAACATAATAGCCTCGCTCGATCGGTAGGAATTGCCCGATCGAGCGAGCACAATTCCAGAAGAAAAAGATCAGACATGGTTGCTGTCATAACCGAGTTCTTCCATCTATTTTCATCTAGTTTTAGCTAGAACATGATCTAAACAATGTTAACCACTAACATCCATTCAAACATGCTATACAATAGATGGAACTAGATCATAACAAGGCCTTACAATCATAATAATCAAGGCTCTCAAAACATGCAAGAAGCATTGTTATTCAATAAAGTTTTAAGCTACATCATGTTGTCTAAAGGATTACAACATCATTTCCAATCCTATATACTTTAACAAGACAACAATTAGATCACCAACAAGTCTTGAAACAAGTAGCTATAACATGATCATGTCTTTGAACTCAACTCTAACATAGACAGCTCACAATCATCTAAACTCGGATCATCACGCTATTCTTCTTATCCCTTGTTCTTCAAGTTCGCTTTTGCCCGGTTCCACTCCCGCCTATTGCCATGACACATACAACACAATAATAGCCGGATAACTCCGGTGAGAAATACATTTCTCAGTAAAAGCAACTAAACATGCATATAAAACATATATCAAGCTCATGATTTAAATAAAGACAATGCATGTTTTAAAACAAGGTTCATCTCTTATCTCGTTGGTTGGGATCCCGAGAAGAAGATATCATAGCTAACCACCGACTCTTCCAATCGAGGTGGGGCTACTTATCTTACTTCTCTAGACTTTGAAGCCACTACATATGCATTTCAGACGCTAGGCTACGCCAACCACCCAGGCCATACATATATAATCCCTCAAATCGTCTATTCGAACGTTTTCGTTCATTTCAAAATCAAAGAATAAGTCTTTCAAGATGAATGCAATATATATCATCACAAGAGAATTCATTAACATCTAATACTCATTCAATAAATCATAGAAGAGCATAGAAAAGCAATTAAGCAAATAAGTATGTGATTTAGGAAACTCGATACAAACCATCTCGAGTTATAATCCCATTCAAGTAGTAGTCCACTTTTACCTTTCAAATGTGATGTGTATGGTGTCTTCTAACTTGTCAAAATCTGAACCAACACAATCACAAGACTTGTATCAAAATCTGCACTTAAAACCATTCAAACTCCATTGTAGAATAGCTTCAAACCTTGATCTTTCTTCAATCGGTTTCAGAGACGATGTTCTCAAGATCGATGTGTCCTGTTTATACACTGAAAACAGAGCATACAACCAAGGAAATATCAGCTACTATACACCTCAACAGCAGCGCGAGCACAAGCTAGCAAACCATTTCAAATCAAGAGTTTGACGGCATATCGGTATAAGCTCGGCAATCCCGAACGCAACTATAACAATATCAGTTGTATAGGATTCAAAACCAACATAATCCTCAACATATCAGCAGGTATATAAATCGAATCATAGCTGGAAGATCATAATAATATGATACAACAATCATTCCTCAACCCAACTTCAAGAAAAACAAGGTATAGAAGCTCATCAACAACAATTCATAACCACATCTGATATCTACCAGTTTCGACTTCTCAAACCATAATGAAAGAACAGAAAACTTACATCAAATCGAAGGTCTCGTTGCAAGGATTCCAGAACATCTTTCGGAATCAAAATCGGATACACGAATCAAAAGATATCTCAATTTGAAGATAAAGAAAATGGTTGGAGTTCTTTGTTCTTGCCTCACGGTTCTTGCCTCTGAAAATCTGATGAAATATGTGTTATATCACACGTGTATGCTGAGTATTCACTTTCAAATTCTGATAACTTCAATAATAATTGCACTTTAGCCCCTTAACTATTTAAAAATTGCAATTTGGTCCTCAACTTCCTATTTCATTAAATTTCAATCCTAATCAATTTAAGAATATTAGAATTTAAATCAAAACTCCAAATATTCCCAAATTAATTATTCTCGGATTAAAATTAAATAATTTCGGGCGTTACACTTTGCTTTTTCTTGTGATGATGATATATTATTGTATTTGATAGTATCACTTAGACCCAGTGACTCAAGATGCATCTCTACATCGAGAGTCCATGTCATATAATTTTTTCCGGTAATATCGAGCGCAACGAATTCAAGCTTTTCCAAATTTGACATGGTGATACTAAAAAAATAACAATGCATTTTATTAGTTAATTTATATTAATATGACAATACAAAATAATAGAAGATCGAAGATTACAAGTGCGTGTACAAATAGAGAAAAAAATATGGTGGATAATCACAGATAAATAAAAGAGTCGTGAGTATGATAATCATAACAGTTATAAAAAAATAGTCTTAAAAATGCCAAAAACTCCATCTTCCTCTTAAAAAAAAACCGAGGAGAAAATATTTTGAGAAAAAAAATAAATTTGGTGTGATTGAAATGAGTTTGAGTGAACATATTTATAGGCAAAAAACTAGCCGTTTATGACTGTTTTGTGACCGTTGGGAACAAAGAAAATCGAGTATGTGTTGAATAAAAATTTGTGACGATCATGTGATGTATATAATGATAATCATAATTAAATAATTATGTATATCATATCACATTATTATAATGAGGTGTCATAGAACTCCTATTATATAAGAATGTGAAATTATACAAATATAGTTATTATATATATACACAATAAAATTATATAAGCAGCAGTGTATAATCATATCACGTTATTATAAGCTCGGTGTCATAGACATCATCTTATATAATATATAACATGAACTTATACAAATATAATTACACAATAAAATTATATAAGCAGTAATGTATAATCATATCACGTTATTATAAGGTCGGTGTAATAGACATCCTCTTATATAATAACATGAGATTATACAAATATAATTAGTATAAAGTCAAATATTGTATATCACATCACAATATTATAATGAGGTGTCATAGACCCCTTTTATATAATATTGTGATATTATACATATATAATTAATATATTATAATATATACAATAATAATAATTCATAAACATAAAAAAATTGCATTAAATAAATGTTAGATGCAATAAAATAAATGTTAGTGTAAACTATATATTTCATTTAGAACAACCGGCAGAACCACGCTATCGTCTAAACAAAATATATAATAAAATTATAATATATATAATAAGAATAAATAAACAGTAAATTAAATATTTTTACTATTGAATATATATTTACCTTTTTCCTTGTATTTTGGAGCTAGGAAAAATTTGGAGAACTTTAGAGTTTCGTGCTGATAACGTGTTATAAAAAGTAAAAATTTATAGTAAAAGTAAAAACTCTAAAACTCAAAATATGTATCAAATCAAACACTTATAAAATATTCTCTCTAAACTTGTGTATTTTCTTTACAAATGTTGAGGTCTATTTATAGATCCTCAATTGAGAAATGTCCAAAAATAAATATGTCATATATTACATAATCAAAAATTAAAATATCATCACATCACCATCACAATAATTTTCAATCTAATTTTAATATATAGTTTTCAATATATTTAGATTAAATAATTTTTTTATGAATATACATGTTCAAAAAAATTATTTAATCAATATAATTTTTTTATTTTATTTTCTTAATAATTTTTCATCCCCATCGTCGAATTCAAAAATTAGAATTAAAATTCAGATATTTTAGAAAAAAAAATTATCATACGGTACTTAATAAATAATAATTTTACAAAATATAATTAATTATATAATTAATTTTAAAAAAGCAAACCCAAAAAAAAAAGGTTGCACATGGGGACGTGCAAATTGCAAGTCCCCATGTACATGCTAGCAGCGTCCGCTGCCAACATAAGCGGACGCTGCAAAATATTGCAGCATGCGGATTGCTGTAGCATGCATTATTTTTGATACTCTTTTATTTTTTAAATTACAAATAAAAAAAACCCGGGTAAGACTAGGATCTGAGCAGAGGTTTCGCTTGGAGAAATATATTTATAAACGTCTTTATAAAAATATTTTTGACAAAATTTTTATAAAATGCTTTAATTTTTTTTAAAAAATAATATATGTTTGGAATTTTTTTTTAATAAAAATTTTTATAGTTGAAAATGTGTTTGAAGTTTGAATAATTATTATAAAAAATGATTTTATAGTTATAAATAATTAATAAGATATTTGAAAAATTATTTTTATACTTATATCGATTATCGTTTAACCTCGTTTTTTTTAAATAATAAAAGATCATTATTATTTTTTAAAAACTATATTTGAATAATATATTTAAAAAAAAAACTTACAAAAATTTTATTCAAACGCATACTTTGAGTTTTTTCTATTTATAAAATACTAAAAATATTTTTGAGGTTTTTATCCAGACAAAATCTTATATTTTTATTATAAAATTTTGATGCTACTTCTTCTATTCCATTTGGAACGGGATCCACTTCTGGGAACATACTATAACTATAAGGCTCCGCTTGGTTGAATGGATATGATAATGTATGGATAAAATAAGTTGAGATTATTGAAAAAATTGGATAGGATTGAAATAGATAATGTTATGTTTGATTTGAATAATTAATATTTGGATTGAGACAATGATAAACTGAAAAATGACTTTTTTTTACCCTTATCATTATTAATAAAATTTAAATATTATATTAATTATTGAATTCTCATTCATTTTAATTCAAACCACAAAAATTAATTTAAAATATTAATAAAAATAGAAATAATAAATTTAATAATAATATAAATATGACTTAAAGCCCATTAACTAACTTAAAGCCCATTAACTAACTTAAAGCCCATAATTAAATAAATAATTTTAAAAATTATAATTTTTACTAAAATAAAATACTTAAATATTATTGGGCTTAAATAAAAATATTTAGGCCCATTAACTAATTAATTAACAAAAGTTCATTGACTGGCCCATAAAATCACTGACTGACCCAAAAATTCCTATGGGCCCACGAGCCCATAAAAATCATTGGGCTAACTTAAAAAAAATTTTGAAAGCCCAAATAAAATTATTTGGAGGCCCAAATAATTTTATTTCTAATTAATTGGCCCAAAAACCAATTAAAACATAAATTACTAAAAAATTAAAAAACTCGAGCCCGGTCCACCTAGCCCGAACCCGGACCGACCTAACCCAAACCACTACACCCAGACCCGACCCAGGTCCCAACCCGACCCGGGAACCACCCGTAACCCAAAACCCGATCCCCCTTGCCCTCCCTTTGTCTCGGCCGAGAGCAGCAGACCTTCTTGGTCTGCTGCCGGCCAGCTCCGGCCGCCCCTGGCCGGAGCGCCACCGCCCAATTGTAGCCTAAATATGGGTGGTCCTAGCCCTACCCTGACCCCGACTCCATGCAACTCAAGGGAGGAGAGATCGAGCCCCTTCCAAGTAACCCTGACCCTGCGCCGATCTGCCCAAGACAGCTTACCCCTGATCGGCCTAGCGCTTAACAGACCTTATCCCAGCCATGGTTCGGTCATTATGAACCTAACACACCCCTTGACCGAAACCCAGTAGCCTTGAACCGCACCATGCCATGAAACAACCGTGAAGATGCCATGATGCCACCAAAATATGAACCAAACCATGAATACCGATTAGTTCTTGCATATAAATCATGAACCTCAACATCAAACAATAAAAATCTGTCAATAATGCATACATAGCTTATATGGTGTTCAAACGAAGGAATAGACATGCCTTGATAATTATTGGACGAAGATTGATGCGTTTACGGGCTCCGGGACGATGAACGGGCCAAAAACTTGACGAATCCTTGAAGAACTTGGTTATGGTGGCTGGGTTTCTGCTGGAAACGTGAGGGAGGGGTTGGAGAAGATGGAGTTGACGGTTGATGAGATAGATAGTGGGGTGTGGGGTTGGTTTTGGGATTATTTATTGATTAGATTAGGTAGAAAATAGTTTAATATTTAATATAAAATGATTAGGTAGATAATATACATAAATATAAGATTTTAAACTTTTTAAAAAATACCTACTAATCTGATATATAATAATAAATCCCGAAATATAATATTAAAGGATTTTTAATGATCAATAAAAATCATTAAAATGAATTATTTTTGCCAAAAATAAATTCTTAAATAAATATATAAGTAAATACTAAAATTTTCTTGACAAAATACCTTAAAATATTATTTTAAGGCTCATAAAACTCATAAAATATTTTTGGCTAAGAATTTTGGTATCTCGTCCGTCCACGGTCCCGTCTACGCGATCAAAAATAATAAATTCTTTAAAAATCTAGAATTTCCATAATTATGGGTTAAATGCTAAAATAAATTAAATCATGTATATAAATCACATAATATCACATAAATACATTTAACACTTAATTAAAAATTAATTTCTCCTAATTATGAATGCGAATTTACGTTTTAAAATTTTCGGGTGTTACAATTCTCCCCCCCTTAAATTGAATTTCGTCCTCGAAATTAAAGTACTTACCCGAATAGCTCTGGGTAGCGAGTTCTCATGTCTGCCTCGGTCTCCCAAGTGACTTCCTCCTCGGAGTGATTCAACCACTGGACTTTGACCATCGGTATGACCCCCGTCTTTAGTCTCCGCTCCTCCCTGGCTAAGATCCGAATCGGCCTCTCCTCAAATTATAAATCCGGTGCTAACTGTATAGGCTCGTAATCCAACACATGTGCCGGATTCGAGATGTATCTCCGTAACATGGATACATGAAAGACGTTGTGCACTTCTGCAAGCCCTGGTGGCAAAGCCAAACGGTAGGCCAACGTGCCAACTCTCTCCAAGATCTCAAAAGGCCCAATATACCTCGGATTCAGCTTACCTCTTCGACCAAATCTCATCACCCCTTTCGTAGGTGATACTTTCAGAAACACATGATCACCAATAGCAAATTCAAGATCTCGTCGTCGAGTATCAGCATAACTCTTCTGACGACTCTGAGCAGTCCTCATACGATCCCGAATCTGAATCACAATATCTGCAGTCTGCTGTACAATCTCGGGACCAAGTAGAATCCTCTCGCCAACCTCATCCCAATGCACGGGAGATCTGCATCTCCTCCCGTAGAGAGCTGCATAAGAAGCCATACCTATAGATGCCTGAAAGCTGTTGTTATAGGTAAACTCCATCAACGGCAATCTAGTCTCCCAAGAGCCCTGAAAATTGATGACGCAAGCTCTCAATAAATCCTCGAGAATCTGAATCACTCTCTCAGACTGACCATCTGTCTGGGGATGGAACGTTGTACTGAACAATAATCTAGTCCCCAATGCTGTGTGCAAACTCTTCCAGAAAGCAGATGTAAATCTCAGATCCCTGCCTGATACTATCGACACTGGTATGCCATGCAGCCTAACAATCTCCTTGATAAAAAGCTCTGCATACTGTGTCAACGAGTAAGTAGTCCTCACTGGAAAATGAGCTGACTTGGTGAGTCTATCCACGATCACCCATCTAGTTCCCAAGTTTCAGTATCCCAAAAGTCATGCTTCTGCTGCGCACTCTGATAAACAAAATATTAACTTTACTAATCATTTTTTCTTAAACACAACAATCACACTATGCCAAAACTTGACTGATTTTATATGCTTATACACTCTACTTATCAATCCTCCAACATTCGTGAGCCGAACTTTTGTTCCCAAGTTTACTTATTAAAGCATATGATTACAATATCAACCCCAATAAGTTCAACTTGTAAAGCTTATCCACACTCTAACCTTCTATAACAAGTTAAACATCTTTGAGTCAAAAATCTGTCATTCATCGCAATTTTCTTCAACTTATCCATTTACCACTACACTTTCAACTATCGAACGCTTGAAAATCTTAAATCTCGAGTGCTATAAATCCATGAAACCCAAAAAGTGAATTTAGTGTCAAACGTCATGCACAACATAAATTCTCCTAACGTCAGGAATATGCTTAAAATATATGAATTCTAATTCTGTGGTTAGTTTAGGCTTAAGGCACTTAGATTCTCCTATTGGAGGAGTGAAATTCCCCGAATAGTATTTACATGTCATCGTCTCTAAATAGCATAATAATATAGCATTCAATATTTAATTCCATATCATTTCCTAGTTTCCTCTATTTATAGTCCATGGAATCTGCACTCCTCAAAATCAAAATACTAAGTCAATTACCTAATAAACTAAATAATCTGCTCACAAGTAATACATGTTGGTCTCATGTACATTCAAAACACAACCAATACCTTTTTTGCTCATGCATCCCAAAAATCTTGGTGGAGACACTCCTATAACATGACCCAATAATTCAAATTTATACAACCCAAGGATATTGAAAGAACATCAATACAAATACTTATACACAATTAATCCCAACGTAAAACGAAAGTATCGAAATAACAATTATAGTATCAAATCATTACACTGACTCGTGATTATTCCAAGTGTTTCAAATACCCATACATGCGTAGAACCAACAACCCAACTTCACAAACTACTCAACTCTTAACAAAAGAAATCACTCCAAAAATATATATTCATATATATAATCAACTCTTAGGCCATATCTAAAGCTTATATTATACTTGACATCGAAACCAAAATTTTTAACAATTGTGTTATGCCACAACTGACCGATTACACAAACCTATAAAAATTTACACCTTCATCATTCGGTCATCACAGCATCTATAAGTTAGGCTGACAAGTTCCAAAACCTATTTATTTAAATGTAGTGACTTGAACGTCAAATCCAATATAGCTTACTTGGTAACACCAACCATGCGACCCTTAAGTATTATAAAAGATTATCCAATTCTTTATCAAACTAACTCCACAATTATTCTTATTCTCAAAGATTCAAGAACCTAATACAAAATATATTTATCATCAATTTATACCTCATATAATTAAGAGTACAAACTTAAAACCACAAACCATCAAACTATAACCTTATGGTACAAGTGTCATCTCCAAGAAAATCATGACTTCTTCGTCAAAGGAAAAACCTTAATAGTTAAATGAATGACAATACGATATCTGTGAACCCAACTAGCATAATTTGACACATGCGAACTTAATTCCCAAAAATATATACTAGACTCTATAAAGTAACATTTTAAATTCACCAAAAAAGAAAATGATACAACCCTCGATTAATCATTCTTGCGAGGAATCCTACTCTTGCCTCAAGCAATAATTTTATTGCTATAACAAAAACTTAATGCCTCTTATCGAAATTTATCTTTATTGTTCTATTTATCTCTACACCTTCATAAAAAAATTTTTTGATAGGCCCGCTACCTCTTACCATCACCAACCCAATAATTTACCAATGAAATCATTCTAACTTAAAATCAATAAATTACTACAAAAAAAATTCAAGTGACAACCTTAATATCAAACTTAGTTTCAACAAAATAAAACCAAATTCTCAAATTCAAAATTCCTTGAGGTAAACCTGTCGTATAACATGTCTTGGGGCATACTGCATCACCACATATTCTTCACGTAAATCGCAATGCATAACTAAGTATTTTAAAACTTTGCTAACATGAAATATTAAATCATTACATATGCTCCTTATAGATCATAAGAAAAAAATTTAAAACTTACAGACCGATAGTGAGATTTCTGAGCTTCACGTGGCAGATGGACACCCTCCAAGGACCGTGCTTTGATACCAATTGAAACATCTAAGACTCTTTAAACTTAAATACGGAATTTTTTTTTTAAAATAATAACAATACATATATGCCCATACATATATTTATCACATTTAAAATAAAATACTACTTCTTATTAGTAACTTAAATAATAACAAACAAATAATATTTGAAAAAGGGTTTCATGCATGAAACAAAAATAGTAAGTATTCCATGTTTAAAACTCAACATACTAAAATAAATATATCTCAAAACATCCCATAAAAACTGCAACGGTCACGGGGCCACTGTTCCGTGAGCTCATACGTCCTCACCACCGGTAGGAGCTACGAAAAATTCATTTGTCTTACCTGCACCATATAAGTGTAGTGAGCCTAGAGGCTCAACATGTCTAAACTTGAATATCAAGGTTTAAAATAATGCACCACATAATCATACTAATACATATACATGATACATGAGCATGCATGGAAATATTTTTCATAACATAAATTCTGAATCATAAATCTTAAGCATAAACATCATCTTTCTTCATCATACATAACATAGTTGAGCATGATATTTTTGAAACAGTCTATGGTCCTATCCGTTAGTGTGATGCTTATCTGTGCCGACTGATCAGTCTCCTGAACCAACGTACATGGCGGTGATAAATCACCTCTTATGGTAGTAAACTACCGCATAAATCATATATCATATGGTGGATAACCACCCTTATGTCACACTACTTCAATTTCCATCAAAAAAATATTTTATTGCTCAACTCATACATAATCATAATCATATCATATAAAATTTCATGAATACATGCACTGAAAATTTGTCCGTAATATATATTTAATTGATTTTTCATAATAAATATACTTATACTTAAAATATAAACTTCATGCATAAAAATAATTAAATATATATTCCGAACTTAGTTATTTTTCATGGGTTGGTCCAGACTGCTGGTCTCTCTACTAAGCCCCTTAACTGACTTAAAGCCCATTAACTAACTTAAAGCCCATAATTAAATAAATAATTTTAAAAGTTATAATTTTTACTAAAATAAAATACTTAAATATTATTGGGCTTAAATAAAAATATTTAGGCCCATTAACTAATTAATTAACAAAAGTTCATTGACTGGCCCATAAAATCACTTAAATACGATATTTTTTTTTAAAATAATAACAATACATATATGCCCATACATATATTTATCACATTTAAAATAAAATACTACTTCTTATTAGTAACTTAAATAATAACAAACAAATAATATTTGAAAAAGGGTTTCATGCATGAAACAAAAATAGTAAGTATTCCATGTTTAAAACTCAACATACTAAAATAAATATATCTCAAAACATACCATAAAAACTGCAACGGTCACGGGGCCACTGTTCCGTGAGCTCATACGTCCTCACCACCGATAGGAGCTACGAAAAATTCATCTGTCTTACCTGCACCATATAAGCGTAGTGAGCCTAGAGGCTCAACATGTCTAAACTTGAATATCAAGGTTTAAAATAATGCACCACATAATCATACTAATACATATACATGATACATGAGCATGCATGAAAATATTTTTCATAACATAAATTCTGAATCATAAATCTTAAGCATAAACATCATCTTTCTTCATCATACATAACATAGTTGAGCATGATATTTTTGAAACAGTCTATGGTCCTATCCGTAAGTGTGATGCTTATCTGTGCCGACTGATCAGTCTCCTGAACCAACGTACATGGCGGTGATAAATCACCTCCTATGGTAGTAAACTACCGCATAAATCATATATCATATGGTGGATAACCACCCTTATGTCACACTACTTCAATTTCCATCAAAAAAATATTTTATTGCTCAACTCATACATAATCATAATCATATCATATAAAATTTCATGAATACATGCACTAAAAATTTGTCCGTAATATATATTTAATTGATTTTTCATAATAAATATACTTATACTTAAAATATAAACTTCATGCATAAAAATAATTAAATATATATTCCGAACTTAGTTATTTTTCATGGGTTGGTCCAGACTGCTGGTCTCTCTACTAAGCCCCTTAACTGACTTAAAGCCCATTAACTAACTTAAAGCCCATAATTAAATAAATAATTTTAAAAATTATAATTTTTACTAAAATAAAATACTTAAATATTATTGGGCTTAAATAAAAATATTTAGGCCCATTAACTAATTAATTAACAAAAGTTCATTGACTGGCCCATAAAATCACTGACTGACCCAAAAATTTCTATGGGCCCACGAGCCCATAAAAATCATTGGGCTAACTTAAAAATAATTTTGAAAGCCCAAGCCCAAATAATTTTATTTCTAATTAATTGGCCCAAAAACCAATTAAAACATAAATTACTTAAAAATTAAAAGACTCGAGCCCGGCCCACCTAGCCCGGACCCAGACCGACCTAACCCAACCCACTATACCCAAACCCGATCCAGGTCCCAACCCGACCCGGGAACCACCCGTAACCCAAAACCCGATCCCCCTTGCCCTCCCTTTGTCTCGGCCGAGAGCAGCAGACCTTCTTGGTCTGCTTCCGGCCAGCTCCGGTCGCCCCTGGCCGGAACGCCGCCGCCCAGATGTAGCCCACATCTGGGCGGTCCTAGCCCTACCCTGTGAAAGAGTGGGTGCCTCGTTAGCCAACTTGTGGCTAAGGGCTTTTATGACTCTATGTAAAACAATCTTTTGTTTAATATAATTTACACTTTTATAATGACATTGACTTTATCTTTCTTCATATTGTTATATTATGATATACTATTGTTGTTTTGATAAAGACCTTGAATATACTATAGTGTATGTAAGATGTGGTAGCACATGGGGATGGCTATCATGAAACACATCTTATAGTCACTGTATATTCTAAACTGTTCCTAGTCAATTGAGCCGTCCGCAAATAAGGATAAGGATCGCTCGAGATTGAGACTAGCATTTGCGATGCCGAGTACCACATTTCATTGGTATGGAACATAGAGATGTTTAAAGCATGCAAATGGATATTCATATGATGAATGATCGAACTATCCTATTCGGACTTTCCAAGTGGTTATCACTTATCGAGTGGATAAAGTCCGCGGTTTTGGTTGTACACCATTAGTCCTTATTACTTGAAACATCATTGAGACTCTATATGCTAGTACTGTACTTTGACTCGTTTACCAACTCTATTGGGGTCATTAGGTGTCGGGATTGGGTACAGTTACGACACATATAGGAGTCGATGCTTTGTTGTCAAGGATTCACCACATACTTGCGAGTGTGGATATCCTATGCGATCTGAGGAGATATTAGTGTGACGAATCTCTGGCCAGAGTACATGATGTGTTTTAGGTTAATGAGTTATTCTAGTAACACATGCGATGTCACTAATAGATCTCCAAGATGTTATGCATAGTTATCGAATCTCGAACGACTCTCGATATACCAATGGTTGTTGATTCGATCGGGATATATGGTTGAAGGGACCGTACTGTACGCTAACCAAAATCTACTGGTTCTTGCAGGCACTATCAGTAATACCTAGGGAATCATGGGGCGATGTTGCTAGGCGCTCTTACCATGATTCGATGGGTAAGTCGAAAATTGTTGTTCCGAGTCACAAGGAGTTGTGAGCCCACGGCTAGCTGTATTCCTGAACCATTGAGGGTTACACAAGTAATGGATTACTAAAACCCCGTAGAGATAGTTAAATTTAAAGATTTAAATTTAATGAAAGAGAAGTTGGACTTCTTAACTAAAGGGAGTGAGATTTCCTAAAATGACATAGGGATGGGCATTTTTGGAAATCACTGAATTCGGATTCAGAAAAATTATCTTGACTCTAAAAGATGCAGAAATGGTTTCTGTGCACTTTGGTGAAATCAGTTTATCAATCGGAGTCACGATAAATTTTATATTAATTTCTATAACAACAGGCTTGGCTTGTTGGGCTTAAGTTATGGATTGTGGGCTTTAAGGAGTTGGAGTCCTGATACAATTATAACTTAATCTAGTCTAGAAATTATCTATAAATATATGTGCAGTGTTCGAAAATTACATGCAATTCATTCATCAAATTTTTGAAAACACACATATTATTTTCTAAGGGTTTTTCGAAAATCTTTGTCCCTTTTCGGAGAAAATTCAGTCTTGTGATTTTTGTGAAAAATTACAATTCTGAATTAACAGATCATATCTGTTTATTCTCTACGCAAACTTCTGATTGATTTCTAGTGCAGTCAATCAGAGGGTTTCTGTTTTTCATTCGTGGACCTAATTCCGGAGAAAGATCGTGACGCCATCAGTTCCCGGGATTTACAAGAAGAGCAGATTAAATTCTGTTGGAGTCCACAATCAAGCCTTTGCTTGACAAGGTAAAATATTTAATTGTGATTATTTATTTTACTTGAACAAATTTAATCGTAAAAGGTTTTGATACCCAGATATGGAATCGTTCCATATTAGAAAAATAAAATTTTTAAACTTTCGCTGCACCGGGTATCAATTCTAATTGATCTGAACACAGTTTTCCAACACCCTGACCCCGACTCCATGCAACTCAAGGGAGGAGAGATCGAGCCCCTTCCAAGTAACCCTGACCCTGCGCCGATCTGCCCAAGACAACTTACCCCTGATCGGCCTAGTTCTTAACAGACCTTATCCCAGCCATGGTTCGGTCCTTATGAACCTAACACACCCCTTGACTGAAACCCAGCAGCCTTGAACCGCACCATGCCACGAAACAACCGTGAAGATGCCATGATGCCACCAAAATATGAACCAAACCATGAATACCGATTAGTTCTTGCATATAAATCATGAACCTCAACATCAAACAATAAAAATCTGTTAATAATGCATACATATCTTATATGGTGTTCAAACAAAGGAATAGACATGCCTTGATAATTATTGGACGAAGATTGATGCGTTTACGGGGCTCCGGGACGACGAACGGGCCAAAAACTTGACGAATCCTTGAAGAACTTGGTTATGGTGGCTGGTTTTCTGCTGGAAACGTGAGGGAGGGGTTGGAGAAGATGGAGTTGACGGCTGATGAGATAGATAGTGGGGTGTGGGGTTGGTTTTGGGATTATTTATTGATTAGATTAGGTAGAAAATAGTTTAATATTTAATATAAAATGATTAGGTAGATAATATACATAAATATAAGATTTTAAACTTTTAAAAAAATACCTACTAATCTGATATATAATAATAAATCCCGAAATATAATATTAAAGGATTTTTAATGATCCATAAAAGTCATTAAAATGAATTATTTTTGCCAAAAATAAATTCTTAAATAAATATATAAGTAAATACTAAAATTTTCTTGACAAAATACCTTAAAATATTATTTTAAGGCTCATAAAACTCATAAAATATTTTTGGCTAAGAATTTTGGTATCTCGTCCGTCCACGGTCCCTTCTACGGGATCAAAAATAATAAATTCTTTAAAAATCTAGAATTTCCATAATTATGAGTTAAATGCTAAAATAAATTAAATCATGTATATAAATCACATAATATCACATAAATACATTTAACCCTTAATTAAAAATTAATTTCTCCTAATTATGCATGCGGATTTACGTTTTAAAATTTTCGGGTGTTACAAAACCAGCCTAATCTACCCTAAAAAGGACTAAGGTACATTAAAGTAGGTTAAATAAAGGACAACTTGTAGATAACTCCCTAAATCAAAAATAAGTTTTAATTTACTCCCTATATTTGTCTTTCTGAAAATGTCATTGTCTTTATTTTAATCATTATTATTTCTTGAATTATCAAATGTGGAATCAGATTCAAAATCTGATTCACTTGATTCATCAAGATAATAAATATTTTCATCGTCGGATGAAAATTCAATTGTTTCTACTGGATAGAATCCAATAGTATATATTTTTTCAAGAAGTTTAACTTTATTTTTCTTTTCGTTTCGTTTTGGACATTCATTTGCATAATGACCTTCTTCATTGCACAACCAACATGTGCAGTTCTTTCCTTTACCTTTTGGGCAATGTGGTTTTTTATTATCAAACTTTTTATAAAATTTTCTTTTATAAGGTTTTCTGAAGAAATTCCTTCTAAATTTCTTTTTCTTATAGGGAATAAATTTCCTATTAAAAAATTTATAAGGTTTATTTAATTTATTATGTTTCTGTCGTTTTAAATGTTTGTGTGACATGTTTGTTTTACAACCGTATTCTTTTACTGTGAATTTTATTTTGTCACAACAAAGTTTATTGTTTTGTTTGTGAGATTTGGATATTCTTTTATTTAATGTTACTTCATGACATTTTTTTGTTATAACGTTTTTAATAAATTTAATAGCTCCTCCTAGTATTTTGGCATAAGCACTAGTTAAGAATTCATCTTTACTATTTATTGGTATATTAGGTATTTTATTAAAAATGCTTAATTTATAATGCTCTTTTTTATCAGCATCTATTAAATGATAATAATTTGTTTCATAATCACATATAAATTCTTCTAGATAACATAGATTACATAATTTTATATTATCCAGAATAAAAATTGCTCTATTTTGTTCTATATTTTTGGCTACTAAATTAGCGTCATTATTAGAAACTCCTAAAAATTCTTGGTACAAGGCATCAACAAATAGTTCGAAATATCGATGTCCTGTCATTCCTTGTGGTAGATTAGTAATTACTAGGTTTTCAGCCCAAGTTCTTACTGCTCCTACCAGTGTCATTTTTATCATCCCATGAGTTAAAACTTGAATATTCTCACTTTTGTCTAATAATGGTGTTAATTGAATTTGTACTGATAGTTCATTTGCCCAATGATCTATCTTTGATTTTTTTTCTTTGGCTGTTGAACAACCTAAATCTAAGATATTCTGTTTTACAAACCCTGATGTTTTTGATTCTCTAAGAATATCTCTAACATCTTTATAAGATCCAGAGTATTGGTCTCTGTTATATTTAAATTCTTCATCATCTCTTCCACCACTACCTTCTACATTCGTTCGTAGATTTAATCGTGGAATAGAATCATCTTCAGATTTTGATTCTGAAATATCCATATCTTTGTATTGTTCTGATTCCTGATATGAATGATATAATTCTTCTGTATTTACTCCTATTTATTCAAAATCAGATGAGTCTGTTTCACTAAACATCTCCATACTTACGTTTGCCATAACTAAGGAGATTTCTATACCATGATTCAATTTTGAATGGTTGTTCTTCTTCCATTTTCCTTTTTCCTTTATCTATTGGAAGAACTTCTTTAAGATAGTTTAATATTTCATTACTATGTCTTTCCTGTTCAATTATTAATCTAGTCGTTGCTAAATCAATATATTATTTAAAATTCTTCTCTAATTCTTGTATTGATAGATTGATCTTATTGATATTATTTTCTAAATCTCCTAGATCTTTTTTCTAATTTTATTAAGGACGTCATTGCGATGAGGTTGATTCATTAACAATAGCTTGTTTAATTTTAAGAATATTTTGATTCATGGTTCCAATCTTTTCAAGAATATCTTCATCATTTCTAGCAAATGATAATGATATTCTTGGTACAGACTGTTTTGTGATTTGGAGGTCATCTGAACTCCATCTTTTATAGGGATTTATTTCTTCAATAAATGCTTTTCGAGGGTGTTCAATTCTTGTAATATTTTCAAACATTCTTTCAACAGAAATAGTTGGTTTTGTTGAAATTATTCCTGTTTGAGAATTATTACTTATTGCTAAACCGACAACATAGTTTATATTGATCGGATGGTTTCCTGTTAACATAAGATTATTTATATAAAAGTAATAATCTAATGTTAAAACGTCATTTATGTTTTTATCAAAAATAGATATATTGTATTGTGGATAAATACAAAATTTCATCTTTTTGTAACATAAGTTTCCTTCAATTTTTCCAAGGATAGAATCCTCAAAATTACGTATCCTTTTGTCACGAACTGTGATTTCAATTGGTGTATCTATTCCTTCTCGGTAGTGAGCTGATACTATTATTTCGATTCCTCCAATGTGAACATATTTCAGTTCAAATCGTTCTTTTTCACTGGCTTTTGCCATGATGGTATCAATATCTTGAGTTGTTAATAACTTCAGAGTATTAGACCTTGATTCGTTATTTATTTTACAAGATCGTTCTTTTGTACGAATCGAATAATAAATTAAATTTTTTCTGGGATTAATAAAATTTGAAATCTTGCTTAATATTCCTGGTTGGTCTATTAGATTTGTTTTTGAATTAGAAAACCCTGTTTTCTGTATCTCAGCAAACTTATTCTGATTAAATATAATATTCAAATTATACTCTTGGTTCTCTTCAGATTCATCAATCTGACTGTTTTGATTTGGAATTGTTACTTCTGTCATTTTAACAGATGATAGAACTTCTTAATTTTCTTAAGGCTATTAAAAGCCTTTTTGTTGAATCTATCTATTCTAATAAATTCTGAAAATCTTCGAAACTATCAATTGAAAATTGACAATTTTTAAGATGTTTCAAATTGTTTTCACAATTTTCTATATCAAAATTTATATTTTGAGAATATAAATTAAAGATATTCATTTTTGTATTTTCATACATTTTCCATTTAGTAAAAATTGTTACTTTTATTATTTTGTTTTTGTTGATCGGATTTCGATAACAAAGTTTGTTCTTATTCATAACATATTGTTATGTCTTCAATTTCATCGTTTTCAAAAATTTGAATTATCATTTTTCAGTTGCTTGAAAAATGTTCTTTTTTATGATTTTTGAAATAAAAGGTTTGGAGATCTTTTATTTTATTCCATAATTGATCTATTTGACGTAAATCTTTTAGTAAGATTATTTTATCAAATAAATTTTTAATCTCAATATCTAAAGTTAATCCAGACATTAATAATCTGCTTTATTTAACCGCTCTGATACCAGATTGCGGAATTCTTATGAATTTCTCATTCATGTTCTATGATGTTTTACAGATCTATGAATTTCTCATTCATGTTTTACAGATCTGGTTCATTTATAACAGATAAATGTTTTTCGATTAATTTGGTTCCATTCATAGGTTATTATTACAAATTTTAGTTGATAAATTGATTCAAATATGGTTAAATCAGAAGTATTCAAACGATATTCATGAAATGTATCATATTCATGATCATCTTCTATTTCAAACCAGTTTTTTATTATTAATCTTCTATTTCTTATAAAGGATGATGACATGATTAATGTATTTTGACTATTTCTTTAAATTAAGGGCTGCAGGAGATTTGGGAAGGTTACCTTGATTGAATGAGTCTTGGTTTTGAGCAGAGGTCAAATCCTTGCTTTCCCTTAACGATCAATTGAGCAACTGGTACTTGCTTTATGGATTTCCAGGTTTACTCTAACCATGAATCTTCAATGGTTGGCTTCCAACCGTATCCTCCTTACGCCCTGCTTGTTTAGTTATTAGCCATAAGGCTTAATTTTGTTTCTGATTTTATATTTCTTAGTTTCTGATAGTTTTCATACGTCTTGTATGAACCAGATTGTAAGAAACTTAAGAAGAGAGAGATACTCAAACTTCACTTATTCATTTACAACACAAACATCTCATTTTATAGGCGTGGAGAAACGCATACAGTAGTAAAAATAAAGGAAGAGGGGGACCATACTATATAATGGAAAACAGCTCATTTTACATATGAGTGGATGCCTTTCACATGTGGTGTGGTCCACGATTTCCTTTGTTTTTACATTGTGTCACTTTCTGAATCACTGGTACATTCGGACCATTTCTTTATTGGTTTGTCTTCTTTGAAAGCTGGTTTGTCCTCTTTGACAGATGCTTCTTATGTCTGAATGAGTTTCAATGTCCACATTTGTGAGTGAAAATCATTGTTTTTTGTCTTTGACATAGAATTTGTTGGGTTTCTCGGGTCATGTCAACTCTTGCTTCATAGATTGGAGCTTCGAATTGAGCTAACATGGCTTGTTCTTTTTTTTGGATTGTCTCCTTGTGTCTAGTGGTTAATAAAATTTTACTGGTTGCAAAATTTATTTTAACCTTTGAGTTTCCATCAATCTTTCCTGTCTTTGAGATCATGTCAATCAATGTCTTTATTCTTATCTCAGGAAGTGTTGAGATATCCATTACTGGTTTCTCTTCATTTGATCCTTCAAATAAAAACTTGTCTTTATTTTTTCGACATTGAATGTATATCATCGGTTGATAGAATTTGTCATTTTCCCAATCTGGAAGGGTTGAATGAATACTTAATGTTAACACTGGTTTGTCCTTGAAGACTACTTTCTTGAACTGGATAATACTATTTCTCAGTTGATATGGAAATAGTTCTATCTCTTGATTGTTGGGACTGACTTCTAATCCGCTTAATAATCCATTTGAAAAGAATCTTGCGACTTTATGCGCTAAAGCACCTTGTAGTGTTCTTGCTCTTGGTATGCTCTGTGTGTCACAAGTTTGTAGCCAAGATCCTGCAGATGGTTTGGCTATTTTCAAATAGCTTAGTGTTTCAAAGAATTCAGTTTTGAGTTTTTCTGAAAAATTTGTTTTTTCAAAAATTGGTTTTTGTGGTCGCAGATTGACCATCTTTCTTTCTCTTGTTTCAAGGGCGTTTTTAAACGTCCTTTCTTCTTTTTCATTTTTCTTGGTGTTGGCTGTGACCACCGGTTCTTTCTTCTTTTCTTTTTCTTTTCCTTTTTCTTTTTCTTTGTTATCAGTGTTGGCTGTGACCACTGATTGTTTTTCATTCATCTCCATTATTTTGTCAAATGGAGTTGCTAACTTGATTGGTGTTCTTGGTAAGGATGATGATGACGAGGTTGTCATCTTTTCTTTTATCCTCTGAATTTTTCCATTTATATTCTTTTTCCTTTGTTGAAGAATCTGAATTTCTTCATCTATGTCAATCAGTTGTTCTTTTAATTGATCTAATTGCTTCATCCTGCACAAGAAACATATATATATATATATATATATATATATAAAATGGTTAGAAATTTAACTCTTTATCGTGAGTAATTCGGATATTTTTATTATGCGTATCATTGCATTTATGAATTCTTTTGCAAGAATTGAACCAATCTTCATGAGATTGATTATTTTACTCATAGAGTAATTCATGTTTCTGAATATAAATCTCATTTCATCAATTTATATTTTCCATGCTTTCTAAGGCATGTTCGGATGACTTGAAGTCATAAAATAATTCATGTTTTTGAATATAAATCTCATTTCATCAATTTATATTCCCCATGCTTTCTAAGGCATGTTCGGATGACTCGCAGTCATTTTCTGGATCACTTAGGATCTCTTTTGTTATTCTGATACTACGGATAGTATAATTTGGATGAAGTTCTCTAGTTAATGCGTCGGGTAATGAATTGTCCGTTCCTTTGACATGCTGGATCTCGAACTGATAATGGTTCAATTTCAATTGCCATCTAATTAACCTTGCTGCATTTCTCCCTGCATTTCTTGATATTTTTCTTGTCTTGAAATATGTTAAATTCATATTATCCATTCTTACTAAAAACGGTTTAGAAATAAGATAAATCTCATAATTTCTAATTGTATATATTAAAGCTAATAATTTTTTTTCATTTGAATGATAATTTAGTTGTGCACCTTGAAAATTTCCTGATGTATAATTACATAATTCTTCATTATTCCTAGTAGCTGTTTTAGTAAGTTCTTCTAAATTTCTTTCTCCTGTATAAGCTTTTAAACATGCTCCCCAGTATTCATCTGAGGAGTCTGTTTCAATTATTATTATGTCTTTATTTGAAAAAAAATATAATTCGGAAAGATTACTAATTATCTTCTTTTTAATAGTGTCAATATAATTAGTATCTTCTTTAGACCATTTCCACTTATAGTCTTGTTTAAGTTTTACCTGAAGAGGTTTTCTGATTTCTGCAAGTTTCTTAATGTAATTTCCAGAATAAGTTAATAATCCTAAAAATCTTCTTAATTGATCTTTATCCTTGATTTCACTAGGAAAATCGTGAATTTTCTTAAGTATATGCTGTTGTAAACAATGTTTTCCATCTTCTATTTGTAATCCTAAATAATTTATTTTTGTTTTAAACAATTGTGCTTTCTTTTCAGAAAGTATAATTTCATCTTTATGACAAATATCTAATACTGTCATGAGGTCTTTATAATGTTGATCTAGTGTTTTTGAATAAATTAATATGTCATCTATATAAACACAACAAAAATCTACATATGATTTAAAAGATTCATCCATATATCTTTGAAAGATACCTGGTGCTTGTTTAAGTCCGAAAGGTAATACAGTCCATTGATACTGTCCTTTTGGACAACTGAATGATGTAAGTAATTGTGTTTGTGGTTCTAGCTGAATTTGCCAGAATCCTGATTTACAATCTAAACTGGAGAAATATTTCATTCATCATATATAAGACAGTAAATAATTCTTGTTTGGGATGTAATATCCATCCATAATTGTTGCATTTTTCATTTTTCGATAATCAATTACCATTCTTTTCTTATCAGTGTCTTTCTTACTGACATAAAAGGCTGGTGAAGAGTGTGGACTCTTGTTTGGGATGATTATCTTAAGTTTTAGTAATTTTTGAACCTCTTTTTCGAATATTTTTACATCATCCATGTTGCATCTTTTTGGTGTTTCATGGATTGTGATATTAGGGTCTTTAAGTTTTATTGAAGCAATGAATTGTTTTATTTCTTAATTTTGCCTTGAGGATTTTCAGAACAAATATCATGAAATTTCTTCATGATTTTTTTTTCATGATTAATTGTTAAAATATTTTCTATTTTTAGTTCTATTGGATTTGTATTTCGTTTATGAAAATTCTTTGTAAATCCTTCATTTCCTACACGAAATGCTGTTCGTATTTTAGGAATATAAATCATTGATGATCCTTTGTTTAAAGTTATGTGATTTTCAAATTGTGTAAAAGGAAGATATTCTCTTAAAAAGTTATTTTCTATTATAATGTCCATTCCTGATTCTATTTGGTATATAATGGGTATTACAAATTTTGTTTCCTCAATTTCTATTTTTAATTTTTTTGCTACTGTATTAAGCATGATTATTGATCCATCTCCTATTCGAACTTTTAATCCTTTATCATATTTCTTCCAATAATGATTTGGAAGTATATGTTTGCTTCCTAAACACATACTTGCTCCTGTATCAACATAAGCTATATATGATATGGTTTATGTTCTTTGATTTTAATTTAAATTTATATATATATACTATTTGGATTATTTTTGTTTTTATTATCCATTCTCTCATTTTTTTTAAAGAATTTTAAGAGATAAGAGTGTAATTGATATTTATAAACAAAAGTTTCTCTTTCCAGGGAGTTGAAAGTAAGTTTTATTTATGTAGGGATTTATAAATAAGTTATAAATTGGTTTAGGGAGTGATTGACAATTAACCCTTAAATAAACCTTTGTCTCCCCCTAGTATTGCACATCCTTATTTTATTCTACATGTTAATTCCTAGAATACCCTTTCCCAAGCCCAAACTAAAAATTACACCGCCAGATCTAGAAACAATGTTTCAAAGGTGTTCATTAGGTTAAACAAAACCAGTGAGAGCAGCATAGACACACAAACAATCAACACAGTGCATCATGATTTTCACTAAATTTTAGTCTATAAATCCAACAGCAACACCAATATGTTGTTTAATACATTTAGAACAAAAAAAATAAAAATTTGCAACCAGCAAGGAGTATCAGAGGGCAGAGAAAGTGAGTTTCTAACCATGTTCGAACGAAGATGAACCCACACAATCAAAATTTATTCATTTGGAGATATGATTGACCCGTAATATTGAAGATCCGACCCAAAATTATAGATCGATATTGCAGAGTAATGTCGGCAAGGTTTTTCATTTTTGTGAGAGTATGCGGAGGAAGCGGTTGGAAGAGGTGAGAAATTAGATATCAATTTAATAATTTAATTAATAATCAAAGGGTATTTTTGGTAAAATTATTTTAAACCATTACTTAGGCCCCGTTTGATTTTAAAAGTTAGGAAAAAAAAACACTTTTTTAAGTGCTTTTCAGTTAACAAGGTGTTTTGTTGACTAAAAAAGTGCTTAAATAAGCACTTTTTAAAGTCAAAATTAGAGTTTTTTCAAAAGCTAAAAATTGTAGTTTTTAAAAGCACTTATTTTAAAAAATCTCTACAAAATTCAAACGGGCTCATAATCTTATTTCTAAAAATCAAATCAAACACCATACTATTTTCAACATAAATTATCAATCCTTATTTATCTTTTATTTTATCAATCATCTACTAATCATTCAATAATCCTATCAGCCGAACCAAAAACAGTAGCATTACCCTTTGGTTAAATCATTTACTTATGATAATGTTTGAAAGTTTCTAGAATATCATTCACTTGTACAATCAAATTATGTCGAAATCCTACTTTAGCTCGAGGTTAATTTGTGTGTACATCAAAAGAAAACGATTGCGGATTCTCACTTTGTCAAACCAGAAATAACCTGAATGACAAGCTAGGAAAAGCAACACATAATATAGCACCAGGAATCAACAAACACAAGTAACAATCCTTCAAAACAGTGAAGCTTGCAAAAGTGTGACTATTCCAAGATGTTCCAAGCTGTGGATTGCATCTCACGGTTAGATGGCTTCAACCTCAGTACCTTGGCTTCATAAATCTGCCTTCAAATTACCACCAGCCACAGCAGATAGCTGGGGCTGATGGAATTTGACCCGTTCGACGAATACGGGCAGCCTGATACTTGGTTTTAACAGCCCCATGATTTCTTCTAGCTTCAGCTTTTGCCCTCTTTTTCTCTGATTTTTGTGTTGCCTGTGTTATTTTCTTCACCATTCTCGCTTGGGCTTGTGCTCTCATTTGCGCAATTTGAGCCTGAATAACATAAGAAAACATTTCCATTATACGCATTAGCATCACTATGAAAGGAATTCGGACGAACATTGCTACCACTTAGTGTAGGTCCTGTGGGAATTCAAGCATTTGAGGTCAGTTATGCGTGAAAAAGAATGCAAAAATGAGGAGATTTCTACCTCTAGTTTTTCCATTTCTGCTTCGAGCTTCGCTTTCTGCTGATTTTCCCATGCTTGGATTCTTGTTTCTTCTTGCTGAAACCTGATGGTTATTGAATCAATAGCTTCAGTCACTTCACAAACAGTTTCTTAAAGAAAATTTACAGAGCTAGGTAATATTCAGCATTTAGGATGAAGATGAACCTTGCATCATGCTTGGATTTTTCAGCTTCTTCCCATGCAGCTGCCCTTGTGGCATAAGCAATTCGCTTGAACTCAAACGAATCAACATTCTCATTCCCAAAAACACTAATTTCTTTCTCAACCTTACTAGCCCAGGCGGCAATGTTCATCTTACCAAGCTGCACACCGAGTGCCACGATCTCCCTCCTCGTCTTGAGCTTCTGCTCTTGCTCAGACAAGTCCACTTTCCCGTTTATAACGACATCCCGAGTCGCATTGCTTATGGATTGCTCTGTCTGTGAGGGAAGAACCGGCTTGTCTCTTCGAGGAGTAGAGGGTATCGACGAATTCGGGCTACGGAGAGGCGTCGCTGCTCCTATCGGGGTACTACTTTTCGAAGGCTCTTGACTAGGAATTGGTGTCATTTCGGTTCCCATGTCTCTCATTGAAACCGATCTTACAGAAGCAACACCGGAAGGCCATTGATTGCTTCTTGTTTCATGTATCAAATCTTTGCTTTCTGTACATGAATCAACTAACAAATCTCCAGTGCCCTGTTCCCGGTTCACCACATCATTCAGATATACGTTCTTGGAAATCCCAGATTGAACAAATGGCCTATTCACAATCCACTTTTCTGCATCATTCCATTTTGAGGACATTGGCCTTGATAAGGACCTTGACAAAAAACGCTGAAGTGGTTTCTTCTCTTTGTCAAACTCAAACCTCGGGATAGTACCTGAATCAACAGATTCATCTTCGTACGTAGTTACTGGGTATATTGAACTAGATGTCCTGCCATTAACATCTGAAAAAAGCTGCATCTTAAAGTTCTCATCTTCACCAAATGTGAGCTCTTCTGGCTGCAAGAAGTTTGGGTCATTTCGGCTGTCATGGCAGACTCGATCAACAGATTTCATCGGCGGAACTTCTGAACTTGAAACTGCAGGAAAAAAGAACTAGAGTATTGAACTTGAAACGCAAAATGCACAAAATGGGGACAGAGTCATCAAACCTTCCTCTCCAAAATCTCCATTTTCAGCGGCCAACAAGCTGTTATTTCCAAATTCTGAATCCTGAAACCTGGAAGGGGAAGATGTTCTCGAAGAGTTATTGTTGGATCCATTCTTGTTCTTGTGTCGTGGAGATCCCAGCAGCTTCATCCTCAACTTACTCGGAGAAATACCCGCCTGCAACATCAAACTTAATTCAGAAACTAAAATCTCGCCCAGCCCACCAAATAACATTCCTCAAATTGCAAACAGAAGAGGATAAAATTCATCGGAAACCCATTACAAATACAGGACAAAATACCTTAACCTTGTGTATCCTCTCGTAGTCCATGAATGCTGTAGCTTTGTTGACTAATCCCACAGATTTGCTCACATATGTATATATATAATAATGAAAACAAGAAAGCAATGAGAGCTTAGAATCTTTCTCCGACTGCCATTTGAAACAGTGGGGATTTGGCCATTTGCGTGCAATAAAGATGATGAAAGCGAATGGTTTGCAGGAGTGAGTCAAAAGATACTTAAATGGACGCATCCATCAACACTTCGCCATTGCGTGAGTGAGTGAATCAAATGAATGAACAGTGTCAGGGTACTGAAATCTATGACATGACCCTTCCCATCCAATCCAAACTAATTAAATCTGTTTATTCATTCAGATTAAGATGATAATATAAGATTGCATTTATTATTTCTTCCTTGTCATATTAAATATTATTATTAATACTAGTCGTTTCGAATCATATGTTTTTTAGTTTATCTTTATCATAAATATTGTTTATTTACTCTCAATTTTTTTTATTTTTTTTATTATAAATTTATGAACTACTTTTATCGTCAGATGGATAAAATAAGAAGTATGTATATAACTTATTTTTTCGATATTTTTTTTTAAAATTTAAATGAAAATTTTAGTTCTTGAAATTGGGATGAATGAAATATAATATATGAATTTTGTACATATATGTATGATATATATTTATATATCTTAAATAGCTAATTTATTTTTATTTTTATGCAATAAAGAATACTGTTTTTTATTTTTAAAATAGAAAAAAAATTTAAATCTTGATTTGATTAAAATGTATTATATCTTTATTAAAAAAAATTAGTTATATCTTGTAAAAAAAAAAAAGTTATAACTTAGAGTAAAATTAGTGCTTTTTTTTTTTGAAATTGTTAATAAATATGTAGAACGGATCTAAATAGTAAATACCAAATATGGGGTTGGAGCTAAATCAGGGGGAAAAACTTATACCCTATCCCGACCAAATTACATATATAATTTTAAAGGAGTGTGTGTGTGTGTGTTTTTTTTTTTTAATGTATATATGTACTATATTATTAATTTATTATAGTCGGGTCTAATAGAGATAAAAGAATATCGTGGTTTTTTTAATTTTTAAAATATCTCTATTTTTATAACTGGTTTTGGAAGGGGTGATGGTATTTGATCGCATGAATTTTATTTTATTTTTTAAAATTTTTAGGGAACTTTGATCGTATGATTTTGATATGAAAATATTATTGTAACTTGTAAGAGCGTATGAAATATGAATGGATGCGTAGGCATAAAGTTGTGATGGGCATGTGACGACGCACCCAATACGAGGTTTGGGCAATCACGTTAGCAAAAGCCACATATTATTACATGTGCTTTCCTATTATATTATTTATATATCCATTATAAAAAGAAATAACATCTTCAATAAACTTTAATTCCACGCATTTAGGCCCAAAACCCTAGGTCTCATCAAGCAACCACACTCGCAAACTAAAAACGATTATTTTGTTGATAACGATTCATAATTCGAGCCACATATTCAGTTGCATGCATACATACATATTTGACTTATTAAAATGAGTAGGTACAGTAAAATATTTATAAATTAATAATGTTGCAATCATGAAATTTTATTAATTTACAGATATATTAATTAATCGATCAACTGATAATTTATTGTTTTAAAGAGTGTATTTTTGATCTAACTAATATATAATAATGATATTGATGTATCATTGAAAATTTTCGTATTATTTACTAAAAACATATTTTCATGTTATCCAGCTGAAAATGGATGTATTCATAAGTGTAAAATTTAGAAAAAATTATAGCTAGCGCAACTGAAATCTCATTGATGATGAAGTTGAAGATGATACACTCTTTGGTGAAAAAAAAGTCTTCACAGAGAAAAAAAACTCTGAACAATTTGTTATCAAACTTGCTCGTTCTATTGCTACCACGTGAACTACGTATCACCCGTGGTAGCCCCTACATTGCCATTCCAATCAAACACCATCATCAACACACACACAAAATGTAACACCCGAAAATTTTAAAACGTAAATACGCATGCATAATTAGGAGAAATTAATTATTAAAATAAGGGTTAAATGTATTTATGTGTTATTATGTGATTTATATGTATAATTTAATTTATTTTAGCATTTAACCCGCAATATTAGAATTTTTAAATTTTTGAGAATTTTATTTATTTGATCGCGTAGACGGGACCGTGGACGGACGAGATACCAATCTTTTTAGCCAAAAATATTTTATGAGTTTTATGAGCCTTAAAATAATATTTTAAGGTATTTTTTCAAGAAAATTTTAGTATTTAATTATATATTTATTTAAGGGTTGATTTTTAGCCAAAATTAATCCATGTATTGACTTTTATTGAATTTTAAAAATAGCCTATTTTAATATTTTGAAATTTATACTTTTATATCAGATTTGTATGTATTTCAAGAGTTTAAAATTTTATATTTTATGATTATATTATCTACCTAATTAATTTATATCAATTATTGACCTAAATCTACCCAAAATAATTACAAAAATCACTCCGAACCCTACGTTGTCCCCATCAGCCGCCAACCCCATCTCCTCCACCTCCTCCCTCACGTTTTTCAGCAGATAGCAGCCTCCATAGCCGAGTTCTTCAAGGATTATTCAAGTTCTTGACTCGTTCGTCGTCCCGGAGCCCCGTATACGCATAAATCTTCGTTATAATTAACAAGACATGTTTAATTCCTTCCTTTAACACCATATAATTAAAAAGACATGTTTAATTCCTTCCTTTAACACCGTATGTTGTTGAAGGTTTCATGTTTTGTTCTTGTTCATGACATTCCCTCACGTTTTTGTGCATGGAAATAGTCCAGGCGGCTGCTCATCATCTGGGGGCATGTCTTAGGGTCCCTAGGGTCGAGTGGTTCAAGTGGTTTGAGCTAAGGTTGGTCTGAACCGAAACAATATCTTCTGGTTGCATAGAAGGCTGCAGTTTGAGCAGTTTTTGGAGAATGATTCATGTGCACTGTATAGGACGGGTTTGAGGGTGATTCCAATTGGGTTAGAACCCCAAGACATAGAGGAATTTATCTCAGGTAGTTCTCTAGCCAGTGATGGTCGGATTTGGGCGGCCGAACGGCCGGAAGTCCGGCGTCGCGTGCAGCGCGCGAGCAGAAATTAGGCAGATTTTGTTTTGGTTCGTTCTCCTTCTTTAGGACTCCGTTTGGGCTGGTTTTTGGCTTTTTGGAAACGTCATGAAGTCTTATATGTGTAGGTGGTGGTGCTCCGGCCATTTTGTGGCCGGAGTAGGGCGGAATATGCCTCTAAACAGAAGCTGGTCGCAGCCAAGAGTAAGGAACAAGAGGGAAACGAGTTTAGGGTTTTGGGCAGGTCCGGGTCGGGTCTTGGGGCCTGGATCGGTTTTGGTAAGTCTTGGGTTGGGTTAAGTCGGTCCGGTCTGGGTTAGGTGGGCCGGGCTTGAGTATTTTATAGTTTAAGTGTTTTATGTTTTAATTGGTTTTTGGCCCAATTAATTAGAAATAAAATTATTTGGGCCTCCAAATAATTTTATTTGGGCCTTAAATAATTTATTTAAGTTAGCCCAATGATTTTTATGGGCTTGGGAGCCCATGGGAATTTTTGGGTCAGTCAGTGGATTTTTGGGTCAGTCTAGAGTTTTATTGGGTTTAATTAAGTTAATGAGCTTAAATATTTTTATTTAGGCCCGGTTAAGTTTAGTTAAGTTATTTGGGCTAAAATATGATTTTGTGCTTAGCTTAAGTTAAAGGGCTTAAATGTTTTTATTTTGGCTCATTTATGATTAATGACATTTAATTAAGAATTTATTTATATTGGACTTTTATGTAAGTTTAATAGGCTCAGAAGGAGTGAACAGCAGTCTGGACCAACCCATGAAAAATTCCTAAGTTCGAAATATATATTTAATTATTTTAGTGCATGAAAATATTTTTAAGTATAAGTATGTATATTATGAAAATCAATTAAATATATATTCCGGACAAATTTTCAGTGCATGCATTCATGAAAATTTTATATGATTATGATTATGTATGTGTTGAGCAATAAAATATTTTCTTGATGAAAATTGATGTAGTGTGACATAAGGGCGGTTATCCACCATATGATTTATGAGGTAGTTTACTACCATAGGAGGTGATTTATCACCGCCACGTACGTTGGTTCAGGAGACTGATCAGTCAGCACAGTTAAGGTCACACTTACGGATAGGACCATAGACTGTTTCAAAGAAATACCATGCTCAACTATGTTATGTATGACGAAGAACTCAACTATGTTATGTATGACGAAGAAAAGATTATGATTATGTTTAAGATTATGATTCAGCATTTATGTTATGAAAATATTTTCATGCATGTTCATGTATCATGTATCATGTATTAGTATGATTATTTGATGCATTATTTTAACTATTGTTATAAAGGATTAGACATGTTGAGCCCCTAGGCTCACTACGCTTATATTGTGCAGGTGAGTCAGATGATTTCTTTATAGCTCCTACCCGTGGTGAGGGTGTATGAGCTCACGAAACAGTGGCCCCGTGACCGTTGCAGAATTTAGTGTTATTTTCAGATACAGTTTATTATGTTGTTGAATTTTAAACAAATTATATTTTTATTTTAGTTATTTCCGCATATGAGAATTTTGAACATGTAATACTTATTATCTTTATTTCATGCATAAAACCTTTTTAAAACTATTAGTTGTTTATTATTATTTGAGATATTTTATTTAAAAAGAAATATTTTACTTTCATGTTTATACATATGTGTATGGGCATATATGTATAGTAATATTTTTAGTTATTATTAAAAAAAAAGAAAAAAAAATTCCTCATGTAAGTTTTAGTAGTAGTAGGTGTTTCAATTGGTATCAAAGCGCGGTCCTTGGAGGGTGTCCTACTGCCACGTGAAGCTCAGAAATCTCACTATCGGTCAGTAAGTTTTAAATATTTTATTATGATTTATCAGGAGCATATATTATGACTTAAGACTTTATGTTAACAAAGTTTTAAAATACTTAGTTATGCATTGCGATTTACGTGAAGAATGTGTGGTGATGCAGTATGCTCCAAGACATGTTATACGACATGTTGTCCACAAGGAATTTCGAATTTGAGAATTCGATTTTATTTTGTTGAAACTAAGTTTGATATTTATGATATATGGGTTGTCACTTGAATTTTCGTAGTAACTTGTTGATTTTAAGTTAGAATGATTTCATTGGTAAATTATTGGGTTTGTGATGATAAGAGGTAGCGGGCCTATCTAGGAAATTTTTATGAAGGTACAGCGAAAAAATAGAACAATAAAGGTAAATTCTGATAAGAGGTATTAAGTTTATGTGATAACAATAGAATTATTGCTTGAGGCGAGAGTATGATTCCTCGCAAGAATGATTAATCGAGGGTTGTATCATTTTCTTCTTTGATGAATTTAAAATGTTATTTTATAGAGGCTAGTATATATTTTTGGGAATTAAGTTCGCATGTGTCAAATTATGCTAGTGGATTCACATATATCATATTGTCATTCATTTAACTATTAAGATTTTTTCTTTGACGAAGAAGTCGTGATTTTCTTGGAGATGACACTTGTATCATAAGGTTATAGTTGATGGTTTGTGGTTTTAAGTTTGTACTCTTAATTATATGAGGTATAAATTGATGATAAGTATGTTTTGTATTAGGTTCTTGAATCTTTGAGAATAAAAATAATCGTGGAGTTAGTTTGATAAAGAATTGGATAATCTTTGATAAGACCTAAGGGTTTGCATGGTTGATGTTACCAAGTAAGCTGTATTGGGTTTGACGTTCAAGTCACTACGTTTAAATAAATAGATTTGAGAACTTGTCAACTTGACTTATAGATGTTGTGATGACTGAATGATGAAGATGTAAATTTTTATAGGCTTGTATAATTGGTCAGGTGTGGCATAACACAATTGTTATAAATTTTGGTTTCGATGTCAAGTATAATATAAGCTTCAGATTTGACCTAAGAGTTGACGATATATATATATATATATATATATATATATATATATATATATATATATATATATATATTTTGGAGTGAGTTCTTTTGTTAAAAGTAGAGTCGTTTGAGAATTTGGGGTTAATGGTATATAAGTATTTGTATTGATGTTCTTTCAATACCCTTGAGTTGTATAAATTTGAATTATGGGGTCATGTTATAGGAGTGTCTCCACCAAGATTTTTGTGGTGCATGAGCAAAAAGGTACTAGTTATGTTTTGACTGTACATGGGACCAACATGTATTACTTGTGAGCGGATTATTCAGTTTATTAGGTAATTGACTTAGTATTTTGATTTTTAGGAGTTTCGATTCCATGGACTATAAGTAGAAACAACTAGGAAATTATATGAAATTAACTACTGAATGTTATATGATTCCGCTATTTAGAGACGATGACCTGTAAATACTGTTCGAGGAATTTCACTCCTCCAATAGAAAATCTAAATGCTTTAAGCCTAAATTAACCACAGAATTAGAATTCTTATATTTTAAGCATATTCCTGACATTAGAAGAAGTTATGTTATACATGACGTTCGACACTAAGTTCACTTTTTGGGTTTCATGGATTTATAGCACTCGAGATTTAAGACCTTAAAGTGTTCAATAGATGGAAGTGTAGCGGTAAATGAATAAGTCGAAGAAAATTGCGATGAATGACAGATGTTCGACTCAAAGATGTTTAACTTGTTATAGAAGGCTAGTGTTTGGATAAACTTTACAAGTTGAATTTATTGGAGTTGATATTGTAATCCTATGCTTTAACAAGTAAATTTGGAAACAAAAGTTCGGCTCACGAATGTTGGAGGATTGATAAGTAGAGTGTATAAGCATATAAAATCAGTCAAGTTTTGGCATAGTGCGACTATTGTGTTTAGGAAGATGAATAGTAGAGTTAATACTTGAGTTTTACATATAAGTTGAGGTAAGTAGGTGGTTGTACTTTCATTATAGTACTAAGATTTGTATAAAATGTCAGATTTTGTTTACAGTGGAATGTAAGCAAATTGTAATGATTCTCTTTATGAGGTGTTTCAGCAGCGGAAGTTTATAAATGTAGGTTTGATGGAGATGAAGAGGACACCTGGGAAGGATAAAATATTTTGTTTATCAGAGTGCGCAGCATAAGCATGACTTTTGAGATACTGAAACTTGGGAACTTGATAGGTAATCGTGGATTTAAGAAGGGGGGGGGGGGGGAGAATTGTAACACCCGAAAATTTTAAAACGTAAATTCGCATGCATAATTAGGAGAAATTAATTATTAAAATAAGGGTTAAATATATTTATGTGTTATTATGTGATTTATATGTATGATTTAATTTATTTTAGCATTTAACCCGCAATATTAGAATTTTTAAATTTTTGAGAATTTTATTTATTTGATCGCGTAGACGGGACCGTGGACGGACGAGATACCAATCTTTTTAGCCAAAAATATTTTATGACTTTTATGAGCCTTAAAATAATATTTTAAGGTATTTTGTCAAGAAAATTTTAGTATTTAATTATATATTTATTTAAGGGTTGATTTTTAGCCAAAATTAGTCCATGTATTGACTTTTATTGAATTTTAAAAATAGCCTATTTTAATATTTCGGGATTTATACTTTTATATCAGATTTGTATGTATTTCAAGAGTTTAAAATTTTATATTTTATGATTATATTATCTACCTAATTAATTTATATCAATTATTGACCTAAATCTACCCAAAATAATTCCAAAAATCACTCCGTACCCTACGTTGTCCCCATCAGGCTGCCAACCCCATCTCCTCCACCTCCTCCCTCACGTTTTTCAGCAGATAGCAGCCTCCATAGCCGAGTTCTTCAAGGATTATTCAAGTTCTTGGCTCGTTCGTCGTCCCGGAGCTCTGTATACGCATAAATCTTCGTTATAATTAACAAGGCATGTTTAATTCCTTCCTTTAACACCATATAAGCTATCTACACATTTTCATGATTGTTATTTTATGTTTTTTTATGAAAATTTCAGTGTGTGCATGCAAGGTATCGATTGTGTTGTTGAAGGTTTCATGTTTTGTTCTTGTTCATGACATTCCCTCACGTTTTTGTGCATGGAAATGGTCCAGGCAGCTGCTCAACATCTGGGGGCATGTATTAGGGTCCCTAGGGTTGAGTGGTTTGAGCTAAGGTTGGTCTGAACCGAAACAATATCTTCTGGTTGCATAGAAGGCTGCAGTTTGAGATGTTTTGGGAGAATGGTTCGTGTGCACTGTATAGGACGGGTTTGAGGGTGATTCCAATTGGGTTAGAACCCCAAGACATAGAGGAAGTTATCTCAGGTAGTGCTCTAGCCAGTGATGGTCGGAGTTGGGCGGCCGAACGGCCGGAAGTCCGGCGTCGCGCGCAGCGCGCGAGCAGAAATTAGACAGATTTTGTTTTGGTTCGTTCTCCTTCGTTAGGACTCCGTTTGGGCTGGTTTTTGGCTTTCTAGAAACGTCTTGAAGTCTTCTATGTGTAGGTGGTGGTGCTCCAGTCATTTGGTGGCCGGAGTAGGGCGGAAGATGCCTCTGAACAGAAGCTGGTCGCAACCGAGAGTAAGGAACAAGAGGGAAACGAGTTTAGGGTTTTGGGCAGGTCCGAGTCGGGTCTTGGGGCCTGAATCGGTTCTGGTAAGTCTTGGGTTGGGTTAAGTCGGTCCGGTCCGGGTTAGGTGGGCCGGGCTCGAGTATTTTATAATTTAAGTGTTTTATGTTTTAATTGGTTTTTGGCCCAATTAATTAGAAATAAAATTATTTGGGCCTCTAAATAATTTTATTTGGGCCTTAAATAATTTATTTAAGTTAGACCAATGATTTTTATGGGCTTGGGAGCCCATGGGAATTTTTGGGCCAATCAGTAGATTTTTGGGTCAGTCTAGAGTTTTATTGGGTTTAATTAAGTTAATGGGCTTAAATATTTTTATTTAGGCCCGGTTAAGTTTAATTAAGTTATTTGGGCTAAAATATGATTTTGGGCTTAGCTTAAGTTAAAGGGCTTAAATGTTTTTATTTAGGCTCATTTATGATTAATGACATTTAATTAAAAATTTATTTATATTGGGCTTTTATGTAAGTTTAATAGGCTCAGAAGGAATGAACAGCAGTCTGGACCAACCCATGAAAAATTCTTAAGTTCGAAATATATATTTAATTATTTTAGTGCATGAAAATATTTTTAAGTATATGTATATTATGAAAATCAATTAAATATATATTTCGGACAAATTTTCAGTGCATGCATTCATGAAAATTTTATATGATTATGATTATGTATGTGTTGAGCAATAAAATATTTTCTTGATGGAAATTGATGTAGTGTGACATAAGGGTGGTTATCCACCATATGATTTATAAGGTAGTTTACTACCGTAGGAGGTGATTTAACACCGTCACGCACGTTGGTTCAGGAGACTGATCAGTCGGCACAGTTAAGGTCACACTTACGGATAGGACCATAGACTGTTTCAAAGAAATACCATGCTCAACTATGTTATGTATGACGAAGAACTCAACTATATTATGTATGACGAAGAAAAGATTATGATTATGTTTAAGATTATGATTCAGCATTTATGTTATGAAAATGTTTCCATGCATGTTCATGTATCATGTATATGTATTAGTATGATTATTTGATGTATTATTTTAACCTTTGTTATAAAGGATTAGACATGTTGAGCCCCTAGGCTCACTACGCTTATATGGTGCAGGTGAGTCAGATGATTTCTTTATAGCTCCTACCGATGGTGAGGGTGTATGAGCTCACGGAACAGTGGCCCTGTGACCGTTGCAGAATTTAGTGTTATTTTCAGATACAGTTTATTATGTTGTTGAATTTTAAACAAATTATATTTTTATTTTAGTTATTTCCGCATACGAGAATTTTGAACATGTAATACTTATTATCTTTATTTCATGCATGAAACCTTTTTTAAACTATTAGTTGTTTATTATTATTTGAGATATTTTATTTAAAAAAAAATATTTTGCGTACATGTTTATACATATGTATATGGACATATATGTATAGTAATATTTATAGTTATTATTAAAAAAAAAAAAAAAATTTCCACATTTAAGTTTTAGTAGCAGTAGTAGGTGTTGAAACCAGAAACATGAACTGACATTTTCGAAAACTCTAAGCACAATAATTATTGCATTCCAAGGCATTTAAAATCCATATTTATATCACAATTCATCAAGCATCACGATTTCCCATCCAAAAAGCATGAAAATCTCGAATGAAAAAAAAAATGGGGAAGGGGAAACTCGAACAGGGCAGTTCAATATATCTATATACTTTGAATATTTTTCCAAGAAAATGCAAGGCACACAAAGTCTAATCTACAATGGGAAAGAAGGAACCATTTCTTGCCTCACGCTCGAAAATCAGAAATTGGCGGCGGCGGCTGGGAAAGGGAGAAAGTGAGAGTGCCGATCCCTTAGAGGGTGAAAAATGGGGATGAAGAAATGAGGGGGATCGCGTCTGATGCTTGGAGAAGGGGAGAGTGTGTATGGGCCGAGGTTGGGCTGTAACTTGGGCTGGAAAAAGAAGCTTTTGGACCGGCTCAACATATTATAAGTGTGTAGATAAATATCATATAATATGCAACATTTTATATGATGCGAGTAGAAGTGTTAGGCCCACGTTACGCAAAGACTCAAATTTGAAAATTTTAAGAATTTAAACACTTTAAATATCCTGATGTCACGAGAACAAGTAAAATATTTAAATAATAGGCATAGCGATTAAAATAATTTAAACAAACTTAGACTAACGTTTAAAAGAAATTTAAATAAATACTCAAGTGAAAATAAAAACCTTTAAAATGATTTGAACAATTAAAAAGGGTTTAAATAAATTATAACACTCGTAAATTTTAAAACGTAAATTCGCATAAATAATTAGGAGAAATTAATTATATTAATTTTTAAAATGAGGGTTAAATGTATTTATGTGATATTATGTGATTTATATGCATGATTTAATTTATTTTAGCATTTAACCCGCAATATTAGGATTTTTAGATTTTTGAGAATTTTATTGATTTGATCGCGTAGACGGGACCGTGAACGGACGAAATACCAAAAATTCTTAGCCAAAAATATTTTATGAGTTTTATGAGACTTAAAATAATATTTTAAGTTATTTTGTCAAGAAAATTTTAGTATTTAATTATATATTTATTTAAGGATTGATTTTTAGCCAAAATTAGTCTCTTTATTAACTTTTATTAATCTTTAAAATTAGCCTATTTATTTATTCGAGATTTATTATTTAGTATCTGATTTCATATGATGCTTTGAGTTTTAAATATTAGTTTTATGGTATATTATCTTCCTAAATAAGTTATTTTAGTTATTATCCTAAATTAATCCTAATTATCAAAATTTAAAACTAAAACCTACCCTACCCTAACTCCATTCAGCCGACCCCAACTTTCCCTCACCCCACTATCACGTTTCAGCAGCCTCCCAGCAGCCCCATAGCCGATCCCTTGTGGATTTTCAGTGTTCTTCGTCGTCTCGTCGTCCCGGAGCCCCGAATACGCATTCTCCTTCGTTCAAAAATTATCAAGGCATGTCTAAAACTTTTATTTGGCCACCATATAAGCTATTACTCTTGCATGATGTGTTTTATTTCAGATTTTTCATGGAAATTTTGAGTTTATGCATGTATGCCTTGTATTGATGCATGTTCTTGCTTGATTGGTCATGACTCACGTTTTTGCCAAGCATGGTATGGTCCAGAGGCTGGGGCTCGTTCAAGGGGTGTCCTAGGGTGCCTTAGGGTCGAGTGGTTTGAGTGGTTTGAGCCAAGGTTGGTCTGAACCGAAACAATATCTTCTGGTTGCATAGAAGGTCGCAGTTTGAGCGGTTTTGGGAGAATGGTTCGTGTGCACTGTATAGGACGGGTTTGAGGGTGATTCCAATTGGGTTAGAACCACACGACATAGATGAAGTTATCTCAGGTAGTTCCCTAGCCAGTGATGGTTAGAGTTGGGCGGCCAAATGGCCGGAAGTCCGGCATCGCGCGCAGCGCGTGAGCAGAAATTAGGCAGATTTTGTTTTGGTTCGTTCTCCTTCGTTAGGACTCCGTTTGGGCTGGTTTTTAGCTTTTTGGAAACGTCTTGAAGTATTCTAGGTTTAGGTGGTGGTTATCCGGCCATTTGGTGGCCGGAGTAGGGCGGCCGATGCCTCTGAACAGAAGCTGGTCACAGCCAAGAGTAAGGAACAAGAGGGAAACGGGTTTAGGGTTTTGGGCAGGTCCGGGTCGGGTCTTGGGGCCTGGATCGGGTCTGGTAATTTTTGGGTCGGTTCAGGTCAGTCCGGGTCCGGGTTAGGTGGGCCGGGCTCGAGTATTTTTAATTTTTAAGTGTTTAAGGTTTTAATTGGTTTTTGGGCCAATTAATTAGAAATAAAATTATTTGGGCTTCCAAATAATTTTATTTTGGGCTTTAAATAATTTATTTAAGTTAGCCCAATGATTTTTATGGGCTTGGAAGCCCATGAGAATTTTTGGGTCAGTCAGAGGATTTTTGGGTCAGTCTAGCGTCTTATTGGGTTTATTTAAGTTAATGAGCTTAAATATTTTTATTTAGGCCTTATGAAAATCAATTAAATATATATGGACATATTTTCAGTGCATGCATTCATCAAAAATTTACATGTTATGATTATGATCAAGTGTTGAACAGCAAAAATATTTTTATGATGGGAATTGAAGTAGTGTGACATAAGGGTGGTTATCCACCATATAATTTATGAGGTAGTTTACTACCATAGGAGGTGATTTATCACCGCCATGTACGTTGGTTCAGGAGACTGATCAGTCGGCACAGATAAGCGTCACACTTACGAATAGGACCATAGACTGTTTCAAAAATACCATGCTCAACTATGTTATGTATGATGAAGAAAGATTATGTTTATGCTTAAGATTTATGATTCAGCATTTATGTTATGAAAAATGTTTTCATGCATGCTCATGTATCATGTATATGTATTAGTATGATTATGTGATGCGTTATTTTAAACCTTGATATCCAAGTTTAGACATGTTGAGCCCCTAGGCTCACTATGCTTATATGGTGCAGGTGAGTCAGATGATACTTATGTAGCTCCTACCGGTGGTGAGGATGTATGAGCTCACGAAACAGTGGCTCCGTGACCGTTGCAGTTTTTAGATGATATTTTAAGATACATTTATTTTTATGACGTTGAGTTTTTAAAACAATTTGCATATTTCTATTTTATTATTTCCCCATATGAGAGTTTTAAACATGTATTATTTACTATTTTTGTTTCATGCATGAAACCCTTTTTAATTATTTATTTGTTTATTTTTATTTAAGTTACTACTAAGAAGTAGTATTTTATTTTAAATGTGATACATATATGTATGGGCATATATGTATTGTTATTATTTTTTTAAAAAAAAAAAAAAATTCAGCATTTAAGTTTAAAGAGTCCTAGATGTTTCATAAATAACCTAGATATTTAAAATAATTTAAAATAGCTAACCACTAAACTTAGCCTATTTTAAAATAAATAAGTTGGACACTCGAAAATATTTAAACAAATAAACTAAACAGTTAAAATCATTTAAAAAAATAAACTAAACAATTAAAATCATTTAAATATGCAATCTTAAACCTTCAAAATATTAAAACAATTAAATTTGCATAATAAAAAAAATTATTTTGACAAATAAACTTAAACAATTAAAAACAGTAATTAAATAGTTAGTACAATAAAATTATTTGAATAAATAATAAAATATTTTATTAACACACAATTCGCATAAAGAATTTAAATCAGTTAAACCTAAAAATAATATATCCTAATATTTATTTAATTTAATGCATGAGATTTAGTAGATTGAATTTTAGGCGTCACATACAGTCATTCATCAATTAATTCAAAGTTTATTATTTTTCTGGATCGTGTCATTACATTCATTCAATGTCCTTATCCTTCGCGTGAGTAAACTTCAAATTATTAATGTTCTAGTCCTGAAGTATAAATTATGAAAAATGAAAAGATGAAAAGGTGAAAAGATGAAAAGTTAAATGTGAAAAAGTTAAATTAAATGTAACGTAAATGAATGAGGAGAGTTGGTTGTGACTTAGACGTGCAATGATGGGTCAGGAGATGCCCTGACTCACTTGCCAAAATTAGATATGTAGACGAGGTCGGGAGACATCTCGGCTTCCCTACCAACCAAACGTGATGAAATGTTAAATGTGAAAATGTTAAATTAAATATAAAGTAAATGAATGAATGAGGAGAGTTGGTTGTGACTTAGACGTGCAATGATGGGTCGGGAGATGCCCTGACTCACTTGCCAAAAATAGACGTGTAGACGAGGTCGGGAGACATCTCGGCTTCCCTACCTGTAGCACCCAAAAATTTTAATACGTAAATTCACATGCATAATTAGGAAAATTTAATTATTTAAATTTTAGAAATATGGGTTAAATATTATTTATGTGTTATTATGTGTATTATGTGCATGATTTAAATTATTTTAGCATTAAACCCATAATTATGGAAATTCTAGATTTTTAAGAAATTTATTATTTTGATCGCGTAGACGGGACCGTTGACGGACGAGATATTGAATTTTCATCCAAATTATTTTATGAGATTTTTAGTAGCCATAAAATATTATTTTAAGGTTTTAATTCCCAAAATTTATGGTATTTTATTTATATATTTTAGAAAACCCATTTTTAGCCAAATTAAGTCATTTTAATGACTTATTAATTCTTAAACTTAAAATAATATTTCGGGATTTATTATTTTTCTATCAGATTAGTATGTATTTAGGAGTTTAATTTTTATATTTTGAATTATTATATCTATCCTAAATAAATTCTAAATTAATTATTCCTAATTACCCTAAATTAGTTCTAATCAATCCCAAAACCTACGTTTCTTCCTTCTAGCCGCCTCCAACCTTTCCCCCATCTTCTCCCTCACGTTCTTCAACAGCAGCCACAGCCTCCATAGCTCTCTTCGATTTTTTCTTGAAGATTTTAGCCGATCCGCCGTCCCGGAGCCGTATACGCATCGTTACTCAAATAAAATTTAGCAAGACATGTTGAATTCTCTTATTTGACACCATATAAGCTATTTATTTTGTTAATGTCAGATTTTTAATGATTTGTTGATGATACACTCGAATATGATGAAGTCTTATGGTTGGAATTTGATCAACACATGGTTTTTACTTGTTTTCATGAACATTGGCACATTTTCTTGGCATGGTTTGGGTTAGCTGCTGGTCCACGGCTCAGAGGGGTGCCTTAGGGTCCCTAGGCTTGGGTTGTCTTGGTGGTTAAGGCTGTAAAGAAGCTAGGACTGAGCTGCTTCAGATTTGGTCCAAGGAATGTGCAGATTTAGGGTATACTGGAAGAGGGCTCGGTTCGAGCCATGCAGGGGCTAGACGTTGGTAAGGCTTGGTAGGTTAGGTCCGCCCAGACGAGGGCTAAGTCTGGGCGGTGGTGCTCCGGTCATGGGCGGCCGGAGCAGGGCAGCAGCAGCCATGGAATGGCTGCTGCTCGCCCAGCCGAGAAGAGAGGAAGGGTTGGGGTTCGGGCTGGGGGCTGGGATCGGGCCGGGCTGGGTCTTGGGGGCTTGGGTCGGGTCATTCGGGTCACGGGTTAAGTTAGTTGGGCTCGGGTATTTTTATTTTTTTAAGTTATTTATTTGTTTAAGTGTTTTAATAGACTAATTTAATTAGTTTAAAATTTTAATTGGGCTTTTAAATATTTTATTAGGCCTTAAAAAAATTTGTTATTTACGTAAGCCCAATAATTTTCATGGGAGCCCATGGGAATTATTGGGCCAGTTTGTGAATTTTGGGTCTGTCAGTGATTTTTTGGGCTTAGTTTAAGTTATTGGGCTTAAATGTTTTTATTTAGGCCCAATTATGATTAATGGCTTTTATTTAAGTATTAATATATATAATGGGCTTTTAAATTAAGTAATGGGCCACATTAAGATTTTATGGGTTTAGAGTGAGTGATCAGCAGTCTATACCAACCCATGAAAATTTATTAAGTCCGGAATATATATTTAATTTATTTGATGCATGGAAGTTAATTTTTTAAGTATAAGTATTTTTATTATAAAAATTAATTAAATATATATTACGGACATCTTTTCAGTGCATGCATATATGAAATATTCAGTTAAATATGATCATGATTAAGAGTTGAGCAATAAAATATTTTTTTTATGATGAGAGTTAAAGTGGTGTGACAGCACAGTTCAGAAGTGGTTTACCACCAACACAGTTCAGGAGGTAGTTTACTACCGGCATAGAGGTGACTTGTCACCGCCACGTAAGTTGGTTTAAGAGACTGATCAGTCGGCACAGATTTAGTCACACTCACGGATATAAACATAGACTGTTTAGAAAGTAATATGCTCAACTATATTCAGTAAGCTCAGTATGTTCAGTTATGATTATGTTTAGTCAGATACCCATGTTATTTTATCATGCATGATGTTCATGTAAATATATGTATTAGTATGATTATGTGCTTGTGTGATTTTTTTTAAAACCTTGTTATTATGAGATAAAACATGTTGGACCTCTAAGCTCACTACGCTTATATGGTGCAGGTGAGCATGATGATTCTTATTATCTTATATAGCTCCTACTGGTGGTGAGGATGTATGAGCGAGCTGGCAGTGGACCCCGTGACCGGCGCCTTCGCATTGTTTTTATGTCATGTTTAGATTTAATTTATCAGAGTCTTTAAACAAATTTTCGTGTTTATTTTAGTGCATAATTTATTAATTTTTAGTACAAATATTATTTTATTATTGCATGACATTTATTTTGTTCAAGCATGATTTAAGATTTTTATTAAATAAATGTTTACTATTTTTTGTAGTCAATTATGAGAGTTTTATTTTTGTATTATTTTTAATGTTTATACATATATGTATGGGCATATATGTATAGTAATATTTTTTTAAAAAAAATTCCGCATTTAATTAGTCAGAGTCGTTTCACTACCAACCAGACGTGTAGTACGAGGTCAGAAGAAATCTCGGCTTTCCTACCAACCAGACGTGTAGTATAAGGTCGGAAAAAATCTCGGCTTCCCTACCAATTCAGAGGGGCAATGTGGTGTCGGGAGAGATCTCGGTATTCTTGCCGGCATAGTACTGTAGTCATTGATCGATCAAAAACCATAGTCACAATCGAGGATCTAAATAGTAAATTCACAAGATAATTAAAAAAAAAATGTTCATGAATGTCATGTTTTCATTGCATATTATAAATGTTCTGCTTCGGGCATGAGTCGTGTTTGATTCGGATGAGTTCATCGTATACTTATTATTATTTTTAATATGATGCATGTATTTTGAACCCTCGTTATTTATAGTACAATCTTGTTGAGTCTTTAGACTCACTACTATGCTTGGTGCAGGTTAGACTTTGTTGAGATCGAGGGGCATGACTCTCAAGTGGACTGCGAGTCTTCCGCAGAGTTTATTCAAACTTAAATGTTTAGAAGTAGTTATTTTGTTTGTTGAGTCAATGTAAATGTAATAATCTTTAAATTTGTTGTTGACATGAAAATATTAAATTGTTAAATCTTTGGATGTTTGAAATATCGTATCATTTTCTTTAGATTCTCGTTCATTTTAGTCTAACTGAAGTGAATTGCACTTGAATTTTTGGGGTCTAACAATTCGTCTCATAAAATTAGTCCGTGAAACCATATCATTCATTGAAATTACAATTTCAAGAAATATATTGTTATCGCGTATGCAAATGCCAAATTGTTAGGAATATGTCTCGAAAGTTGGCCTCTTGCTATGGAATTACGCATCAAATTAATTTGGTAGGTTATCCACTGAACATTTGTTAAAAAAAACATAAAAGTGACACCGACGCTCAAATTATTTCATTTGTTTATGTGATAATAATCTATATTTATATATACATAATAACTGAGTTTTTGCCAAATATAGTAAAATCCCGCCAAAAATATTAAGTTGAAAAAGGAAACAAACTAAACTTCTTTCTATTTATATTATAAATGCAACGAAATGGTCAAATCTTTTCATATATTATATATTATATATATAAATATATAATTTATAAAGATAACTCATATAATTGACTCAAATTACATATTTTATAATGTTTTGATTTACAAAAAAAATATACACTTTCAAATGTATATAAATAAATACTACAAATATAATAATAAATAAATAAATTATCATTATAAAATGTGCTTAATCAATCTATAGAAATGTATTAATTTTAAGTATCCGTATATATCAATTTTTTTAAAAAATAATTACATATAAAATATAACGTAAAAAAATAATTACTTAATTTTATTTTAACATTTAAAAGTCTTTTAATTTCAAAAATTGAATTTTCTTAAACACAATATAATATTATATTTAATAATATGAAAGTTTGACCACAAATGGAAAATGAGCATTATTAACAGAAAATTTTTATTGGTTTGCAATATTTACCATATTTACGAGTTTCAAATTTGATTTATTTTTTATAATGCTTAAATAGACAAAACAATTTTCCTTGATTACTTTACATTCTTACTTTACATTCTTAATTGTGTCATTTTCAGTAAAATCCCGCCAAATTTTTTTTCTAAAAACAAAAATTTTGTGAACAAAACCGGAAAATAAATTTTTTTAAAAAAATTATATTTTTCAAATTATTAATTCAATTACTTCATATTTGATATATTTGGATTACAAAGGAATATTTACAAACAATTTCATTTCTAAATTTAATCGCAATATTCATGTAATTAAAAATTTCATAATATTCGCAACTATTTATATACATATATAATCATTTAGAATTACACAAGAATATTTAAAATATTTCATTATTATGACATTCCATTTATAATATTTTCTTTCCAAATATTTAAAATTAATCAATTAAGATTTTAAAAAAAATCCTACATAGGATTTTAAAAAATTTTAATATAAATTTATACATATACACACACACATATATATATATACAAAATTTCGTAATATAATTTATGTGCATACATCTTTAAGACCTATAAATGTTATTATTAAATATATAAATGTAATTCCGTAATATTTGCATAAATTTATATAAATAAATATCATTCCATAATATTTGCTTTCTAAAACATCAACAATTTATCATCTAATCATAATATTCCTGTAAAAAATTAAAAATTCTGTAATATTTACATATATTTATATACATATAAATTTATTTTAAATTACGAACAATATTTACAAAAAAATCCAAATCCACATGTCTGAAAAATATATAATATTTTTTAATTTAAAAACACTTATTATTAAAATCAAAGTGCACTTTTAAAATATATATTAAATAATATTGTTAATTTACCATGTATGTGTGAATATATATATATATATATATATATCATAATATCAATAAATATTTAATATATATATATATATATATCATAATATCAATAAATATTTAAAATATCCGATATATATATATATATATATCATAATATCAATAAATATTTAAAATATCCAATTAATATTAAATATACATGGTGATGATGGTTTATCAAACCGAGGCCCAGGTTGTCAGGGTAGTTAAGTGGACGTGATGGCCGGGCTAATAGGTGTAAAATGTGATTTGTCCCTCTGGGATCAGGATGATCTGCACACAAGGGAAAGGAATGAAAGCACGTTAGTTGGGCGCCGAAAGGTTTTTCGACGGGGCCACTCCGATGCTTAAGTCAGACTTAAAAATAGAATGGACTTTTAGGAAAAATGAGTATAGTGCTTTGAAATTTTAGATGAACATACCTCTACAAATGCCTGTGGCCAGGTATTTATAGGCCTTGGTGTGAGAGAGTCACTCCGCATTTCCAGGGTAGTGGCCACGATCTGGATCGTGGGTGCAGGAGTTACCCACGTTTACCTGTGACGCACGATGGAGCCGAAAGGCTCGGGATTATGGCAATCGTGGGGATCATGCCCTTGAGACATGGGCTTTGTCTAAGTCATGCAGATCTGGTCTCCCGGGATCCTGAAGCTCCTAGCCTGCTTTAATACAGCCCTGACACCCCTGGTCTTTCATGGCCCTGCCACCCCTGGCTTACCAGGGTATCACTACTCCTCTCTAAAATAGTCGGGCTAGAGCCTTACTCACTGTCCTGACTAACAGCCCTGCTACCCTTGCTTTAATACAGCCCTGACACCCCTGGCCTTTCATGGCCCTGCCACCCCTGGCTTACCAGGGTATCACTACTCCTCCCAAAAATAGTCGGGCTAGAGCCTTACTCGCTGTCCTGACTAACAACCCTGCTACCCTTGCTTTAATACAACCCTGACACCTCTGGCCTTTCATGGCCCTGCCACCCCTGGCTTACCAGGGTATCACTACTCCTAATGCTTCTCTCTTAATGAATGGGAGAAAAATATTTTGAAATTTTCCGAAAATGTGATAGGGCTGACGTCAACCCTAGAATTTGAAAAGACGGGCAGGGGTCAGTGGCCGTTACCTGTCCTTTCACTTGCCCGCATCATCATTACCCTGCCCGGTTCAACTTCCCAAGCTCACCCCCACCATTCGATTGTTTTGAAATCCACGGCCTAGATTCACCGTGAGTCTCTATATATAAGCCATCTCCTTTTCCACAGCTCACTTTCTTCCTCTTCGCACATTTACCTCCTCCAATTTTTCCGGCTGCTACCCCTCGACGATTTCTCCAACCTCCGTTCATGTGTACTCACCTTCTTGTAAGTTTTCATCCACTCCCTACTACATTCCCCCTGTTTTTCTTCGCGACCATGTCTGAATCGACATCGTCAACCTCTGGTGCCAACGCCCATGGCTCCGGTAGCGTAGAATCGGCGGCTCTACGCCATGATTCCCCACCCCCTGTCACTTCTGTTGCCCACGCGGTGACAGTGGTTCCTTCCTCTTCCCGACCTAAGAAAGTCCTTGCTGGGACTTCCAAGGACAAAGGGAAAACCAAAATTATTGAACCTATGCTCCTTTCTTCTTATGTGAAGCCAAATCCTGACATCCCTTGGTTTTCCAGTATGACTAGCACTCTTCGTTCAGAGTCGATAGAGGAAATCCGAGCCATGGGTAATATTCCCCCATCTTATTCTATCATTATCCCTGGCCCATTGGGTAAAGCGGACCAGCCCCCCGAGGGTTTCTATACCTTCTTTAGGGAGCAACTCAGAAATGGGCTTTGTTTCCCGGTCCCTCCTTTTTACTATAATGTTGCTGCTTTTTACAAGGTTCCCCTGAACCAATTTCATCCAAACGCTTTCCGCATGATGGCTGCCACCTATGTCCTTTTCAAAATGCATAACTTGGCCATCACCCCTCTTGTTTTCCATTACTATTTTGCTTGCCGTTTTACCGAGATGACATTCTCTTTGAACGCTCGGCAAAACGCCCGCTTTCTGGACGACACCCCTTCCTCATGGAAGGGATGGAAAGAGAGATTCTTCTACATTCAGTTACCTTCAGCCCGGACCAACCCCACTCAATTCCTGACAGCTCTTCCTCTCCAACCCGAGCTCCCTAGGAATTATAAAGTTGAGGGGCCATACCTCCGCTCTCAAGAGTTGGTAGAAAACAAAAAATTTCCTTCGGCCCCTCTTCTGGAAGAAAAAAGCTTGAATGATTATGGGCTGGGTGCCCGGGTAGTTGATCCGGTAGATCGGATTATTGATGAGTATGATGACCCGGCCCCGGCCTCTGGTATGTTTTACTGCTATTATGTACTTGCTTCTCTTCCATACTGTTTCTAATATACCAATTCTTTTTGTGCAGTAGAACCAGCCACCAAGAAAAAGAAAAAATCTCGACTAATGAAGCAGGCCTTTGCCGAAAAACGGGAAGCTGAGAAGGCAGCTGCTCAGAGAAAAGAAGAAGCCAGGGCTGCGGAGGCGGCCAGGAAAGCAAGGGTCCTCCAACTTGTTGAAGAACGCCGGGCGCACGGGATTCAGGCCCAAGAGCATCCAGCCTCCTTAACTGGTCCCGGGCCTGTCGTTCCCCCTGCTGCGGCAATGCCGTCCACGATTCCTTCTTTGGAAACCAGGCTAGGTGACGAGCCTACCTCCCCTATTGCCGAACCCTCCTCCCACATGATCCGTAAAAGAAAAGCTGTGGGGGAGCCAGAGACTGTCATTCTAAGCGATCCTGAAGATGGGGCTCCCCTTTCGCCCTCCTTTCAGCCCTTGGCGCCCTTTTACCAAGCTGCACAGGGCTCTAGTCCCTTGGGCGCCAAAGGAAACATATTCGAAGCCGGGGCTTCTGGTCGAGGAGTACGGATGCTGAAGGATCTTCTAACCTCTGCGGAGCAGCTTCATCTCTATCATTAGGGCCTGAATGTCAAATACTTCGAGGGCACCAACCGAATTATATCTGTAAGTCTGTTAGACGTAGATTGAATGATGTTTCACCTTACCTTTCTAATACCCATGTTTTCAGGGGCTGCACATGCTGGTGGACAACTATGAAGATGCGACCCATTTTGGTAGGATCGAGACAGACCGGGCGCATGTGGAGGCGAAGAGGTCCCGGGCTACTGCTGAGCTAAATAAAAAATTGGAACAGGATTTGGTGGTGACGAATCAGACCCATGACCAAGTAGCGTCCAGCCTCCGCTCCGCCTTGGAGACGACTGAGCAGGCTCTTCAATCTGCTCAACTAGATCGTGCTCGTCTTGAAGCAGATCTGGGGCAAGCTCGAGATGCCCTAACCACTACCACAGCTGAGTTGAGGGCGGCTGAGAACCGAGCTGCAGAGGCTCAGACTGAGGCGGCCATTGCCAAGGATAAAGCTGAAAAAGCAGTAACGGCTCTGGAAACCCGCCTGAAATCAAAAGAAGAGCTTAAAGCGTCTTTCCTATCTTCTGCTGAGTTTCAAGAAGCAGTGGTGTACAAGTCGTAAACCTTATTCCAAGTCGGCTTTTACAAATGCCGAGATCAGTTCGAGGAAGCCGGCCTATGGTCCTCTGACAAGAAAGATTTTTCGGATTTGGACAAGGCCATTGACTCCCTCCCTGGTGCCAAAGGAGCTAAAGGTGTGAAGGCTGCTCCTACTGAAGGAACTCAGACAACTGAATATGGCGGCCCCTCTAATAACCCTGCAATTTGAATCATTATTATATTTGTAATTGGGCCGTGGAAGGCCCACCTTCTGTAATCGCTTTATTATCAATGTTATTCACAACTTCTTCATTGTGTGATGTATTGAATATTTGAATCCTTCCCCGCCATAACAGAACAAAGCTTGTATTTCTTTGGGTTCCACTGGGTGCCAGGACCTGGAACCTCCCAGGCTTATATATGCCTTGGGCTAAAAATGGGTGCCGGGGCTTGTATATGCCTTGGGCTTAAGATGGGTGCCGGGGCCTGGAACCTCCCGGGCTTATATAATGCCAAGGGCTTATATATACCTTGGGCTTAAGATGGGTGCCGGGGTCTGGAACCTCCCGGGCTTATATAATCCCAAGGGCTTATATATGCCTTGGGCTTAAGATGGGTGCCGGGGCCTGGAACCTCCCGGGCTTATATAATGCCAAGGGCTTATATATGCCTTGGGCTTAAGATGGGTGCCGGGGCCTGGAACCTCCCGGGCTTATATAATGCCAAGGGCTTATATATGCCTTGGGCTTAAGATGGGTGTCGGGGCCTGAAACCTCCCGGGCTTATATAATGCCAAGGGCTTATATATGCCTTGGGCTTAAGATGGATGCCGGGGCCTGAAACCTCCCGGGCTTATATAATGCCAAGGGCTTATATATTCCTTGGTCTTAAGATGGGTGCCGGGGCCTGGAACCTCCCGGGCTTATATAATGCCAAGGGCTTATATATGTCTTGGGCTTAAGATGGGTGCCGGGACCTAGAACCTCCCGGGCTTATATAATGCCAAGGGCTTATATATGCCTTGGGCTTAAGATGGGTGCCGGGGCCTGGAACCTCCTGGGCTTATATAATGCCAAGGGCTTATATATGCCTTGGGCTTAAGATGGGTGCCGGGACCTGAAACCTCCCGGGCTTATATAATGCCAAGGGCTTATATATGCCTTGGGCTTAAGATGGGTGCCGGGGCCTGGAACCTCCCGGGCTTATATAATGCCAATGGATTATATATGCCTTGGGCTTAAGATGGGTGCCGGGGCTTGAAACCTCCCGGGCTTATATAATGCTAAGGGCTTATATATGCCTTGGGCTTAAGATGGGTGCCGGGGCCTGGAACCTCCCGGGCTTATATAATGCTAAGGGCTTATATATGCCTTGGGCTTAAGATGGGTGCCGGGGCCTGGAACCTCCCGGACTTAGATAATAGAAAACCTTTTTTAATGAATAAACTCCATTAATAAACATCGAATACAAAACACTACATAAAATATTTCTTCAAATGTAAAGCATTCCATGGTCGTTTGAGGGGGCGTCCCTGACTATCCTGTAGGTACCAAGTATTAGCACTGACCTTTCTGATAAGCTTGTATGGCCCCTCCCATCGGGCATCTAGCTTCCCCACTTCCCCTGCTGGATTAACTCTCTTCAATACCAACTCTCCTTCCTGTAATTCCCGAGGTTTGACTTTTTGATTATAGGCTCTCATCACCCGAGCTCTATAGGCCTCCACTCTGCAAGCTGCTTTCTCCCTTCGCTCTTCAATGAGATCCAATTCTTGTGCCCGGGCTCCTTCTTTCGTATCCTCATATGCCCTAATCCGAGCTGAAGGTTGTCCAATCTCTACTGGCAGAATAGCCTCCGAACCATATACCAGGCTAAAAGGTGATTCCTGTGTAGCAGTATGAGGAGTGGTTCGATAGGCCCACAACACACTTGGGATCTCCTCAACCCAGTCTTTCCCCATTCCATGCAACCGAGCCTGTAAAGATCGAACAATAGTACGGTTGGTAACTTTTGTTTGACCATTACTTTGAGGATAGGCGACCGAGGTGAAGGCCTGCTTAATGTTCATCTCGGCACACCAATCTGCCAATTTCTTCCCCTGAAACTGCCTACCATTATCCGAAACCAACTTCCTTGGGAGCCCAAACTGGCACACTATGTTCTTCCACAAAAACTTCATCACTTCGGCTTCTGTTATTTTTGCCAAAGGCTCTGCCTCCACCCACTTGGAAAAATAATCAACGGCTACCAGCAAGAATTTTTTCTGTGCCCGGGCTTGTGGAAAAGGTCCTACTATGTCCAGACCCCATTGGTCAAAGGGGTACGATGCCCATACGGGATTCAAGCTACTTGCCGGGCTATGCTGTATATTGCCGAACCTCTGACATCCTTCACAAGACCGGGCAATTTTAGATGCATCAGCCTGCAAAGTGGGCCACCAGTATCCGGACAACAATACCCTTCGGACCAGACTCATAGACCCTCCATGGTTTCCACAACATCCCTCGTGCACTTCCCGTAAGACATATTATGTTTCCCCTTCCCCCAAGCATTTGAGCAAAGGGCCCTGATAGGAACGCCTATAAAGCCTTCCTCCTAAAATAGCAAATCTGGCTACCTGTCTTCGTATGACCCGGGCTTGTCCTCTGTCTTCCGGGAGATCCCCATGGGTAAGGTACTTGACCATCAGGGCCATCCATGTATCTTCTCGGAGGACCGGCTCCTGAGCTTCTATGGCAGCCACCATTTCCCTCTGTACCAGGGATTCTTTACCATCATTTTCCCCAGTGACCGCTCTTTTAGCCAAGGCGTCTGCTTCCATATTTTCTTTCCGGTGTATCTGCTCTATACTCCAAGTAGTGAAACTGGCCCCGAGTTCTTCAATTATCTTACAATATTTTATCAATTTCTCCTCTCGGGTACAGAAGGTCTTCTTTACTTGCTGAACAACCAACTGTGAGTCAGAATATATTATAATATGACTTACCCCGACTTCCCGAGCCCTTTGCATCCCAGCTATCACAGCCTCATATTCAGCTTCGTTGTTGGAGGCTGGAAATCCAGCTTTACGACTATCTCGATTTTCTCCTGGGTAGGTGAGATAAGGATGACCCCTACACCACTGCCTCCAACACCACTGGCTCCATCTACAAAAACCCTCCATACTTCCTCTTGGCCAAAAGTGGCCACCTCTGTCAAAAAATCGGATAAAGCCTGGGCTTTGATGGCTTTACGCGGCTGGTATTCAATGTCATATTCTCCCAACTCCACCGACCATTTTACGAGCCTCCCCGAGGCATCCGGATGAGTCATGATTCGCCCTAGGAGGCTATTAGTAAAAACAGTTACCGGGTGAGACAAGAAATAAGGTCTCAATTTCCGGGCTGTTATTACCAGATTCAGGGCCATCTTCTCAATCTCCGTATATCTAACTTCCGCCCCCTTCAAAGCATGACTGACGTAGTACACAGGCCTCTGATCTCCCTTTTCCTCTTTTATTAAAATAGTGCTGACCGCCTTCTCAGTAGTAGACAGATATATCCATAATCTTTCCCCTGGCTCTGACTTAACCAAGATAGACAAGCTAGCCAGATGCTCCTTCAACTCCTGAAAGGCCTGCTAGCACTGCTCAGTCCAGCCAAACCTCTGGGCTTTACGCAACACTTGGAAAAAATGATAGCTGCGGTGAGCTGACCGAGCTATAAATCGAGCCAGTGCTGTAATCCGGTCGTTCAATCGCTGTACCTCCTTGATAGATGTTGGCGAAGGCATTTACCGCAACAGCTTCACTTTTTCTGGGTTGACTTCTATCCCATGTTCAGTTACCATGTACCCCAGAAACTTGCCACTTTTCACCCCAAACATACACTTGGCCGGATTCAACTTGATCCCATACCGCCGAACTGTGGCAAAAGTTTCCTCCAGGTCGGGTATAAAACAATCCCGGGTCCTGGACTTCACCAATATATCATCCACATATACCTCCACATTTCGACCCACCTGTTCCCGGATACTCTGTCCATCATCCGCTGATACGTAGCCCTTGCATTTTTTAGACCAAATGGCATAACCACGTAACAGAAAGTACCTCCCGAGGTGATAAAACTGACTTTGTCTTGATCTTCTAGGGCTAAAGGAATTTGATGGTAGCCCTGGTATGCATCCATGAAGCTCAGCAATTCACACCCGGATGTGGAATCCACCAATTGGTCAATCCGGGGTAAAGGATAACAATCCTTGGGGCAGGCTTTATTTAAATCCCGAAAATCCACACACATCCGCCACTTCCTGTTAGCTTTTGGTACCAGCACTACGTTGGACAACCAAGTAGGAAATTGTACTTCTTTGATGTGTCCGGCCCGCAGTAGCTCTTGAACCTGCTCCGCTATTACTTTATCCTTCTCAGCCCCGAAATGCCTCTTCTTTTGTAATACAGGCCGGGATCCAGAGATGATGTTGAGTTTGTGCTCTGCAACATGAGATGAAACTCCCATCAAATCGCCCTGAGCCCAGGCGAACACATCCTTATTCTGAATGAGGCAACCTTTCAATGTTTCAGCCAACCTTTCTTCTAAGTCCCGGGCTGTTTTAACAGACTTCCCTGTTTGCCCGAGCTCCAGCTCCACCTCTTCATACTCACCTTTAGACTCCTCCACAGAACAGACTTCTCTTCCCCCCCTGGGCTCCTTCCTTCCCACTCTGTCTTGCCCTCTTGTAATCTACCTTCACTGTCTCGGCATAGCATTTTCGGGAAGAAGGTTGATCTCCTCGGACTTATCCGACCTTATCTTCCACTGAGAATTTGATCTTTTGATGGTAAGCTGAGGCCACGGCTTTGAAAGAATTCATAGCCGGCCTCCCCAAGATGACATTATAAGAAGAGGGTGCTTCTACTAATGTGAATCTTGTCATGACCGTCCTCTTCTCATCTCCTGACCCTAAGGTTATGGGCAGCAACATTTCCCCTTGGGGTTGAACGGTGTGCCCTGCAAAACCATATAAGGCAATTTTTACCGGGCTCAACTCATACCCATGCAGATCCATCTGCTCGAATGCTTCTTGAAAAAGGACGTTTACTGAGCTTCCCGAGTCGACAAACACCCTTCGAACATCATAATTGGCGATCCGAGCTTGTATAAGCAAGGCGTCATTATGTGGTAAGTTTACTCCTTCCAGGTCTTGGGGTCCGAATGTGATAATTGGCCCTGAACCCTATCGCCCTTCCTCCACCCCTAAACTTTCCCTTCGACTCCAGGCCTTCCTAGCCCGGTTCGAATCTCCGTCAGTAGATCCTTCCGATATCATGTTAATGATACCTTTGGCTGGCCCATCTCCTGATGTCTTGTCCTTTTTTGCATGATCCATTTCTTGTTTCCATTTTTCCCGAGAGCTGGTGATATCCCGAGGAGGAACCAGTGTCTGTGACCCCCGAAGCCAAGGCACGCTTCGGGGCTTTTTCGGAACCGGCTTACCATCTCTAACATAAGGTAGCTGATGTTTCTTGTAGCGAACCAAACCGGATCCTCTACCTAATTAGAGTTTAGGAGCATAATTAAACATGCATTAAATAAATCACTGCAGAAGACTTAAATTAAAACAGACCGGCAGAATACAACCGGATAAATAAATTCGATTATACAACCCAATCGAATAAATAACCCTAAAGGCAAAACCTACAGCTAAATCCTGCTTTCTTCACTGGTCACTGGCTACTCCAAGCTCCTGGTGCCCAACCATACACCTACAACTGCCCCGTCGAATGGGGTGTCCAGACATACAGAAACACTGGACATGAGCTCTAAGCTCAATACAAAAGCAATGATATATATATAATATATGCAACACATAAATGACTTTAAAATCAGGGTTAAATCACTTTCTCTGGGCGCCTGGAATACACAGTATCGGGCTAGAAAGCGACTCCGCATGGTACTCGTATATTCCCAAGACACGAATCCTCAGGAAGAATCGCCTCGACTGATGGAAACTGTCATAACTCACATCGTACTCGATGCAGTGTTCGTAAAAACATATGCATGTGCTAAAGCCGTAAAACATGGTAAACACATAGCACATATTCATGCAACACATATAATATATATCATGCTGGCCATCTCAGTCAGTACTTACGTACCTCACTACAGGAAAATCCTAGCAGTCCCACTCTAGGTTCCAAGCCTATCATCAACTCTACAATGCAAATATCCATGCATCATTCAATAAGCTCTCAAATCCTTAACTAAGCTATTGCATACTCCTAAATAATTTAAGGAGACCATAGCTATACCTGCGTCCGTCGTCAGCCCACTGATGGCGACTATCCCGCAACTAGGGGCACACCCCTGCTGCAGCTCCACAGCTTCGAGCACTGCTCCGCTACACGAGCACTGCCCCGCTACTATGTCAGACACTGTCTGACTATACTAAAATATATTTCCTACTCCAACTCTAAAATAAGAGTACCCAAAGCCCAAAATAGAGCTACTAGGGAGAAGGAGAGGAATTCGGAATTGGCAAGAAATGAGGAGCTCGGACCCTATATTTATAGACGTCGATCGGAAGCTCCGTTCCTCGATCGGATGTTCCATTCCGGCAGATCGGAAGCTCCGTTCCCCGATCGGACGCTCCGTTCGCCACGTGTCAATTCGGTTCACATGCAACCACACACCTGTCACCGACAGCCATCGGAAGTTCCGTTCTTGATCGGACGTTCCGATCGTCGATCGGACGCTCCGATCCCACTCGAGTCTTGGAACCTTCTAAACCAATTTCGAGTGTCCTGGATCCATTTCTGGGCTTCGTTAATCCTCTTGGACTTCCTTAATCATGTTTTACTTAACCCAAACATGATTACATGATTAATTACTCATTAATCGTTAATCACGGATACGGGTCACTGCATTCTCCCCCCCTTAAAAGATTTCGTCCTCGAAATCTAAGGTAAAACCTCGAGAACATATAAAAGACCCTTGCTTGAGTGTCTGGTCGAAATAGCTTCCGACATACTCAGACTCTTGTTGAATTATATGCAAACTGCATAAATGCTAAATCACAATAGGATTCTCCGAGCTGGAAACCACTGCATTACTTGATGAAAATTAACCTCGCTTGACACTAACGTACCACAACACTGATACGTCCTTCGTCACAATCACGATCTTACTGATCACGAAGGATACAACAATCCACTTGATCAAGATTATCATCCCAAGTAAAATCTAAAACTGACTAAGACCAAGTCATAACCTGACTGGCTTACGATATTCGTCGAATCACTAAACAATTTTAACCATCCACTGGTCCCCAAAAGTTCTCAATGCCCAACACCTCTAGTTAGGAAACACTAATCCCAACACTGTGCTAACACAACAAATCTCTAATTCTCTTCAAGAGAATCTAATTGACACAGGGTCATACTGCAATATAACTGCTTAACATGATTTCATAGACTGATTATCCTCCCCATGCCTCACCGAAGCAAAACAGCTTCCTAAGGGCAAAACTGGGAACTCAGACCATCCAGTCTAGTACAAATCACAGTTCATGTTTTTTAGTATAACTCAGCCATAGGTTATTCACCCAAGAATTCCCAATCAATAGACATTCTCCCGATAGTTATACTTACTCGCAATCACTGTATACAAATCAAGACTAAGGCAAGCTCCCACCAATATGTTCGACTGGGACATTCCACAGTACACAGACATATGGAAACGCTTCCTATACCGTCTTGAAACTCGACAGTTGTAAGTGCCTGGTATAACTCAACTCGGAGTCTCTGATGAAGCCATCATCGCATACCAACCTCCCAAGATTAAACACACTGATCCTGTGACTAAATCCCAATGGATTCTCAATAGTCAAATAGCTTCCCTTGCTGAACTCATCAGCCACAGCAATGAAAAGACTAATTCGTCGATTTCCTAGCCGATCCTGGGAAACACTTGTCCTTTAATAGCTGGTCACACAACGCTTCTGACTGTCGTCATAGCTGGAACGTAAAATCTCTGACAAACAGTCAGCACGGATGTGATTTACTGACTGGAAAGAACAAAGTTGCTGCATCGCTGTCTTGCGAAGTCTTTAATTCCCACAACAATCTTGTTGACCACTAAGCCGATCAACGACTGCTTCGATCATTTCCATGATCTCACGCACCATATGCTAAAATTTAGTGACACCCCTTGCCGGATCTCGAAAATAGACCTCAGCTAATGTCACACTTCGTGATCATACAACTGATGTCCATATGAGTATCCAATCCTCGTTAGATCCCAAACTCCAATGGTACACTTAAGACATCATCACAAAAGCACTATCCTGAAAGTTACCAATTCCTTCACTTGTGTCTCCTGTCAAGTTAACCCTTAACTTGACCCTTCATGTCAATTGAAACTCTTTGGTGAATTCATCTCCGACAACCTAGAGATTTCAAAGCACCACCTGCTCCGAGACTGTATCAAGTACTCATCTCTTAAGCATTTGAACGACAAAATACTATCCCAAGTATTTCTCGATTGCTACATCCAAATCATCACAGTTTGGACTTACTAATCGACCTCGTCGATTTACTGATTGATACTCACACTTATCAAATCAGATAACCACTGATCGTCAACACCTAAGTGGCTCGATCAATTACTCTTGACTCGACTGTCCCAAGTCTACTATTCCAAACAGTGGATTACTCAAAACTCTCTGGTTTCAACAAACCCACGCTTGGTAACCGAACCATAGCTATTAGTAATCTAATGACACATCCTCGTGTCTTACTACTGACAGCTGCCTCGTACACTGATTTAACCAATCTAACCCTGACAGAGTTAATCAATATCCACTAGTAGTCATTAGCACAAATCCTGCGTCGTCTCAGCACTACTACTCGTTGTCTTGTTCACTCGAGATGAACATCAAGACAAACTAAGTCCAAGAAGCATAACTAACGAATACCAAAGATTTCCACAATCTTTGAATGCACCCCTGATCATATTCCTTGCTAAGACTGTACGACAATTCAAGACTTAGGGTAGCTTACCACGATATCCCACCTGGACAATCACCAAGGCTTCATGGGTATAGGCCATGCTTCCCTCAGATCTCAAAAATCCTTGTACAATACTTATCATATGATCCAACACTTGATGAAATCAATCATCATGAAGTAGTCCTCGTATTCGAGTCGAAGTCTCGAAACTACATCCCATCCTGGATCCTGAATAATTCCTATCACAAGAAAACTTTATCCACAACTCTGATGACAACCACATGTCATTGCTGGTAGAATTCCATCCACCTACTAGATCCACACGTCTAGAAGTAATCCAAAGGTCAAACTTTAAATCTATCTGCTCAGAGCACACACTTGTCAAGGAAATCCCTCCAAGACTGGTTCCTATAGCAGAACACTATTACTGATATCTCTGACACACCAGACGATATCGAACCATCAATATCAAACCTGATATCTAATCCAAGGTCATACCCTGTCGTGACTGTCACCAAATCCCTAGACTGAGTAGCCTTCCCACCGCAGTCTCCTGAAGCACAAGGGCTCCCAGGTAACCTCTGAAGTAAAAAGACTCCCAGAGTAACACTGGTATAGGGTCGCGCCCCATCACGTCTAGTCATGGTCATAGTCCACAACTCTTGGTATATATTCGACCTGTCATCCTGATGAAATCCCATCATCGCAAGTCTCAACCTAACAAAGGTCAGACAGTCTACTGTCCTAAGAAAACAAACTAGAACAAAATCCAATGTCCGAAAACGAACAATATTCCCATGCCTCTAGATGAGTCCATCCATCGCTGGTACTATATTAGTCCACTGACTAACTAGGTCAATCCTAGGAAAACACCTAGACTAACCGCAAGTCAACAATCACCGTTGGCCCTACTCAAATCCCATGAGTCACCACAGTTGAACACTAATCAACTAGGATCAATGCTAAACTTAGCAAAAACATGAAATCATCCACGAATTGCAAAATAAATAATACATGCATCATTGTTTCAAGTTATGTACAATTTCTTGATTACAATCCCTGTGTAATACAATTACAGTATCTCGAAAATACAAAATGTAAAATCAATAACTTGAATGATACAACCGAATCTGATGATTTATTACAACTGAAACACTGTTTACAACTACAACAATATAGTATTTAAATCATCGTACTAGTCTTCGTTCCTTGAGCATGAAGCTTCTAATCGACACACGCATCGATACAAGCATACTCCCGTCCAAGTCTCTCTACATGTCCTCCCGCAAAGAACTCCGGAGAAATGGCACGTGTTAGCTAACAAGCTATGCTCTGCGTCAGTGCATGTCAATCGACCTCTTATGCTCACGATCTACCGTCAGCTTTCTTCTTGTAACTAAATCATGCTTTTGAACATGAAGTTTCCCGTGTGCCTACCGAACGCATCGATACAAGCATACTAGCAAAACCATGTTCTGCATGAGGTTAAATACCTCACGCTCGAAACCTTTCATGCTTTAGGCACTCGAGGCATTCTCTGGTGAAGGTCTATCTGACAATCTCTCCAACTACGAATGGAGAATCTTCAGAATAGTGTCATCATGGTAATGACTATACAGATGCAAGCACCAAGTAAGTCCCCACCAATCCTATACCACTGCCTCTGGCATCCGGTACTTGATCCAAAGCTAGGACCCATATGAGTAGAAGTCTTGAAAACTCGGACACGATCCATCACTCCTGTCCGCACTTGCTGGAATCTCATAAGCCAAATCTTTAGAATCCTGCCGATGATGATAGTCTCTGGGAACTTAATCGCCGCATCATCACCTCTTCCAAGGTCTCATCCATCCTATAAGGATAACCCAAAGTCTCATTACTATATCCCAAGTCTCTTGCATGCATATGCTCTGATACCAATAAATGTAGCGACCCAAACCGGATCCACTACCTAATCAGAGTTTAGGAGCATAATTAAACATGCATTAAATAAATCACTGCGGAAGACTTAAATTAAAACAGACCGGCAGAATACAACCGGATAAATAAATTTGATTATACAACCCAATCGAATAAATAACTCTAAATGCAAAACCTACAGCTAAATCCTGTTGTCTTCACTGGTCACTGGCTACTCCAAGCTCCTGGTGCCCAACCATGCACCTACAACTTCCCCGTCGAATGGGATGTCCAGACATACAGAAACACTGGACATGAGCTCTAAGCTCAATACGAAAGCAATGATATATATAATATATGCAACACATAAATGACTTTAAAATCAGGGTTAAATCACTTTCTCTGGGCGCCTGGAATACACAGTACCGGGCTAGAGAGCGACTCCGCGTGGTACTCTTATATTCCCAAGACACGAATTCTCAGGAAGAATCGCTTTGACTGATGGAAACTGTCATAACTCACATCGTACTCGATGCAGTATCCGTAAAAACATATGCATGTGCTAAAGCCGTAAAACATGGTAAACGCATAGCACATATTCATGCAACACATATAATATATATCATGCTGGCCATCTCAGTCAGTACTTACGTACCTCACTACAGGCAAATTCTAGCAGTCCCACTCTAGGTTCCAAGCCTATCATCAACTCTACAATGCAAATATCCATGCATCATTCAATAAGCTCTAAAAGCCTTAACTAAGCTATTGAATACTCCTAAATAATTTAAGGAGACCATAGCTATACCTGCGTCCGTCGTCAGCCCATTGATGGCGACTATCCCGCAATTAGGGGCACACCCCTGCTGCAGCTCCACAGCTTTGAGCACTGCTCCGCTACAATAGCACTGCCCCGCTACTATGTCAGACACTGTCTGACTATACTAAAATATATTTCCTACTCCAACTCTAAAATAAGAGTACCCAAAGCCCAAAATAGAGCTACTAGGGCGAAGGAGAGGAATTCGGAATTGGCAAGAAATGAGGAGCTCGGACCCTATATTTATAGACGTCGATCGGAAGCTCCGTTCCTCGATCGGATGTTCCGTTCCGGCAGATCGGAAGCTCCGTTCCCCGATCGGATGCTCCGTTCGCCACGTGTCAATTCGGTCCACATGCAACCACACACCTGTCACCGACAGCCATCGAAAGCTTCGTTCTTGATCGGACGTTTCGATCATCGATCGGACGCTCCGATCCTGGATCATTGCTATCCCACTCGAGTCTTGGAACCTTCTAAACCAATTTCGAGTGTCCTGGATCCATTTCTGGGCTTCGTTAATCCTCCTGGACTTCTTTAATCATGTTTTACTTAACCCAAACATGATTACATGATTAATTACTCATTAATCGTTAATCACGGATACGGGTCACTACATCTCTGCTGCAGAGTTCGGCATTCACTGGTGTCATGAGTGCACTCCTGATGAAGCACACAGTACTTCCAGAACTTATCCCTAGAAACAGGGGTCTGGGTCGCAACTCCTTCTTCGCACACGTGAACAGCCCTATCTCGGGTCCCTCGGTGCGGAGCATACCGGGATAACCGCCCCATGGGATCATGGCTTTCTCTACTTCTTCCTTGTTCCCGGCCTCCCTCCCGCCGGGTTACCTCCTTCTTCTGCCTCTGAGCTTCCTCCATGTTAATGTATTTTTCAGCCCGAGCCACAAATCTTCGAAAGTCCGGGGTGCTTTCTTCACTAGTGATTTGAAAAATTCCCCTTCCCGAAGACCTTGAGTGAAGGCCGTGATCTTGGTCTCCTGGGCACAGGTAGGGACCTCCAAAGCGATCTTGTTGAACCTTTTGATATAGGTTCGTAGAGACTCCTCTCCTGACTGTTTTGCTTCAAATAGGCTATAGGTAGTTTTCCTATACCTCTTGCTACTGCCGAAGTGCTGCAAAAACACTTTCTTGAATTCTGCAAAGGGTCGAACACTTTGGGGCTCCAACTTCTCAAACCATCTTTGGGCAGAATCCACCAAAGTGGTTAAGAAGACTTTGCACTTGATCTTATCCCCATAGCAATGTAACATAGCTACATTCTCAAACCGAGCCAGGTGCTCCTCTGGGTCCGTGCTCCCATCATACTCCCGGATTTTTGCCGACTTGTAATTTAATGGCAAGGGTTCCTCTATCACCTCCTGCGAAAAAGGGCAACCCGGAATCTTGATAGGCCAAGCCATTTTGGAACCCCTTTCTTCCAACTTCTGTACTTTCCTCCTAAGTTCATGCAACTCATCCGCCATGGAAGGCTGTATTGAGTGCATCCAAGAACTTTCTTCTTCTTCTCCTTCTCTAACTTGGGCATTAGGGTTTGGATTACCCCGATTCCTTTCTTCCTCCACTGTTATGTCCTTTGATTGTGGTTGCTTTGCAGCTATCAGCGACTTCCGTATTATATCCTGAACATATGATTCGAACTGCTCCACAGGAATGGTAATGTTCCGGCCTTGCTGGTGGTCTTCAGGTGATGTTTGCTCATGAGAAGCCATATCTACGTCTATAGAACAAGCTTCCCACAGACGGTGCCAATGATGATGGTTTATCAAACCGAGGCCCGGGTTGTCAGGGTAGTTAAGTGGGCCTAACGTGATGGCCGGGCTAATAGGTGTAAAATGTGATTTGTCCCTCTGGGATCAGGATGATCTGCACACAAGGGAAAGGAATGAAATTACGTTAGTGGGGCGCCGGAAGGTTTTCCGGCGGGGCCACTCCGATGCTTAAGTCAGATTTAGAAATAGAATGGGCTTTTAGGAAAAATAAGTATAGTGCTTTGGAATTTTAGATGAACATACCTCTACAAATGCCTGTGGCCAGGTATTTATAGGCCTTGGAGTGAGAGAGTCACTCCGCATTTCCAGGGTAGTGGCCACGATCTGGATCGTGGGTGCAAGAGTTACCCACGTTTACCTGTGACGCACGATGGAGCCGGAAGGCTTGGGATTATGGCAATCGTGGGGATCATGCCCTTGAGACATGAGCTTTGTCTAAGTCATGCAGATCTGGTCTCCCGGGATCCTGAAGCTCCTAGCCTGCTTTAATACAGCTCTGACACCCCTGGCCTTTCATGGCCCTGCCACCCCTGGCTTACCAGGGTATCACATGGATATATAGATTAGATCATGGTTCTAATGTAAAAAAAAAAACATAAAAAATACAAAATATTGCATATTTACCATATATGTATAAATATTTTTATATACAAAATATATATCATAATATCAATAAAATATTTAAAATACCCGATAAATATTAAACATACATGTATATATAGATTACAAAATGTTGTTAAGTTAACATTTATGTATAACCAATATTTAAGCATTCCGTGTATGATAATTGATTTTTTTTAAAAAAATTAAAAGCGAGCATATTTAAATATTCGAAAAAAAAATCACACTTAATTCTTTCACATATTTATATACATATACAATATTTTCTTTCCAAAAAATTGAAAATTCCATCTCTAAAATTCGAAAAAACAACCATGATTTTCCTGTACACAATTTAAAATTTTAGAACTTAACAAAAATGACCGAGCATTTTCAATATTGGTTTGACTAAACTTAAAGTATAAATATAGTTTACATGAAAAAAATATTATCTAACACGATCAACTTCAATAAAATAGTCATCCATCAATTGCAAACCAATATGACACATTTGTTTAATTTTATTCGTGAACTAGACCCTTCAAACTAGCATTAAACGCTGAAGTTACGGTTAGTATGTTGTTAAGATCTATCTTCATATCAAAACAAACAAGATCTCACACGATGTAACATATTGTAAGATATTGAGATATACATAAATTTTTTGTGATTTATTTTTATGTTCTATCTATGTTCGTTTAATTGTTCAATCTTACTATTTTTTTATCAGTAATTGTATAAAATAACATCATGTGCATCGCACGACATATTTTTGTTTAAAGAGTTTTTTTCGTTTTTTTAAATTTTTTTTAACATTATTCTTATTACTTATTGTAGAATTAAATTTTGTTACATTTTAATTTTATATTCAAAATTTTTATATTATCCAGTTTAACCACATTATACATGATATATAATCCGTGCATCGCACGGGTGAAATACTAGTAATCACAATAATACAGTTCGAAAGGTGGATGGTTCACAAAGAAACGAGGTTCACAAAAATACAAGGAAAACACAGTCCACATTGAATACTATTCATAGCAAACACCAATCTCAAGACTTCAAGATACCTGCGCACCTGAAATAAGTAAACATAAAAAACCAAATCAAACTTCAAACGATTTTATATGTCCGCAGAAGGTGAGAGCTATAAGGACCAGAAAAATCGAAAATTAGTTGTGACTTCACGCAGAGCCAGACGTGCTCGCCCCTCTAAATTGATCGTTGAGCATGAGGCGAAAATTGAGAGTCTTATGCATAACCAAACACAAAATGCAATTTCTATTAAAGAACTAACCCTCGTTCGCCTCTTCTTTTATTTCATCGGTCGTTTTCCACACGATATCTTTCAATCCAGTGGACAGGTTCTTGTAAAACTGCACTTGAAAAGATGGAGCATAATTACCCTCATAACTATATATGTTGCAAAAAATTAGATACATAAAGAATTTGGCAACTGAAGCGATAATACCTTGTGAAACTCCAATGTATCTCCTCCAGTCTTGCGAAGCTCGACCATGTGAAGAGAAGGCGCCACTTCAAGAATCTGCACGAGAATTTTAGCAGAAGATCAGACCAACAAACAACAAGAATACTACCGCTTTCACATCAACCCGAACCGAGAACTTCATGAAAGGCTACGTTACGCAGAACATACCTCTGTAGCAACAGATAGATGACCCTTGCGTCCCGACTTCTCCCCTTGAAGTTTCATCTAACAATGAGAAAAATCATCACTTTAGAAAATGTAGAGATGGAAAAAAAATTTCAGAATGCATGGACAGAGTACAATAACAAGTTTTGTTAATGGAACTCACCTTGTAGTTATTTTTCTTGACATCAAACCCCATCGGCACAGCAGCTTGTTCGATTTTCGAAATAATCTCATTCGCAGGACACTTGGATGCAAATCTTGTTTCACGTTTAACAAGCCCCTATAAAATCAAATAATATACCAGATAACTGATTGATATTTTCATGACGGAGCGATTCTATGTTTCTTTATTGACACAAATGAAATGGATTAAAAACTAACCATTTGTTTTTCAAAGAGTGAACTGAGATTCAGACCCTGGGACGTAGAGATAAGCTCAAAGGCATTCATGGTTACAGGTGCGGAAGGCCGTTCCTCCCGCCTCTCCACGACAAGGTTAGGAGAGTCCTGAATGTAGATTTGAATACACAAAGAAAATCGTTACAAAATATTAAAACCTGTGCCAAAACTTGCATAGGAGAGGCGTATGAATACTTACAGTGGCTTCATTAAAAATAGCATTGACATCATCAAGATTAACATCCTCGTGTTCAAAAACAGGTAGCTTATATCCTTTCTTGAACCAATCATTCTCAAGTAGCTCAGCAATTGTTATCCGCTGTTTCGAATGGCAAAACGTACTATTATTTACCAATTATATAATCAACAATATTTAGAACACATGGACAGCAAATAACCAGGAAAAAAAATGATGTCTTCAATCGAAAGGGCTGAGTTTCTGTTAACTTTTTCCCAGTCAAAATTTCTGATCCTGGTTGGGACGGGCGGTTAGTAGTAACTAATAAGCATAGCAAAAGTGAACATACAGTCAATGGATTGGGATCCAAAATTCTTTTGATCAATTTCTTTGCGCCAGAGGAAAACCATGGAGGAATCGAGAAGTCCGCCTTAAATATCTGCAGTCAATCGAATAGAAAATTATTTCCAACTTAGTATTTAGAAGACAAAGAACACAAATGATCTTAGCCACCAAAGCTGACAAGAAATGCCAGACATAAATAAATTTACCATATAGACACAAAACAGGAAAAACAATTTCCTTAATGGAGTCCCTGGGCTTCTAGAACTATGAACAAGATGATAATCAAAGGTTATTCACCTTCTTGTACAAGGTCACGAGGTTCGATTCTTCAAAGGGCAAATAACCAGCCATAAGAACAAAAAGAATAACACCGCAAGACCAAAGATCTGCCTTAGCTCCATCATAACCCTTATCATTTATGACCTAAACGAAACCAAAGGGAGATGGTCAAAGAATAATTCAGAAAACAAAAGATATGCTGACTCAAACGAATAATTGTAATTGCAAACCTCTGGAGCAACATAGTTTGGTGTACCACATGTAGTGTGAAGTAACCCGTCTTCCTATCAACCAGATCAAGAATTTGGATTTGAGAATCATTTTGTGCATCTAATTCTATAACTAAACAATGTACAGAGAAGAGAGGTGGAAGATTCGAACTAACCCGAACTTGCTGTGGTAGTGCACTCAGTCCAAAGTCAGAAACTTTAAGAATCCCAGTAGCATCGAGCAGCAAATTCTCTGGCTATAAATCAAGAAAAATTAACGACGTGAGATTCAATTCTTAATTCCTAAAATCTTGGTAAACTGACAGATAAATGTAACAAATACTTTAAGATCACGATGATAAACGCCTCTGCTATGGCAGTAATCGACAGCATTAATAAGCTGGTGAAAATAGGTTCTCGCCTCATCTTCTTTCAGCCTCCCTCTGCTAGCCTAGACTCGCAGGAAAACATCATAAATCATAATGTGCACTTGATTTATATAGCATATCATCGGATTGCCATTATTACATACAAGCGAAAATCAGTGGGACATACAATTTTGTCAAAGAGTTCACCACCCGTGACAAACTCCATAACGATGTATATCTTCGTCTTGCTGGCCATAACCTGTAGGAGAAGATCTTTGTTTGTTTAACAAATCATACAACTTTTAAATGATGAACACAAAATCTAAGTAAAATCAAGTTCTTGTAAACTTTTCGTCTAATCAAATATCTACCAACCTCGTACATCCGGATGACATTTGGATGCCTTATCAATTTCATAGTTGAGATTTCACGCTTAATCTGCAAATGGGATAAAAGAGAAAATTTAACAGCTGATACAATTTTTTTTAAAGAAAAAACAATCGGCAAAGAGCATTCCCCCGTGCCATGAGCAACTTTAATCACACCATCAAGTCGACAAGAGAATCAAATCATAAAAGGAACCAATAAATTCCACTTATAATAAGGCAAAGAAATTTTAAATTTTTTCGTGTGCCTAACAAGACAGACGGGTAGAGGAGCAAAGACAAAAGTTGCATATCATTGAAAAGCCAAGATTCTGTCCAAACATGTTTTAGTCTTACGTTTTACACGCTAAGATTCAGTCCAAAACTAAAGAACAAAAGACAACAGTAAAATTACAATTCAAGAATCTGGAAAGACCCCCACAAAAATCAAGAAAAACAACAGCACCTGACCGATCATCTTGTGCTTGAGAACCTTCTCTTTATCAAGAATCTTGATAGCCACATTCTCCCCAGTCTCCAAATTCTTCGCAAATTTCACTTTCGCAAAAGTCCCTTCACCAAGAGTTCTCCCCAGTTCATACCTACCCACCCGAGTCCTTCCAGTCGAACTCCCACTCCCTCCACCACCGCTTGATCTCGATGCCATCACCATCTGTGGAAAAGAATCTCTGTATCTGCCTCTATACGTCTGTGTATAGATTCGACCAAAATAATTCTTGATATTTCCTCAAATCCCACGATGTCCTTGGACGCTACCCAGATTTCCAAATACAAATCCCATCCATTTAACCCTCTTTGTTATCCCCCCTTTGACGCTCCTCTATCAACGGATAAGGGCCCCTTTCTAAGGATTTTCTTTAACACTCTACCCTAAAGCCTCTTCTTTTTGCAAGGTTGCCACACCTGAGACTTCGCAATACTCATCTTTTGTTCCCTGGAATTTATTCTCTCTCACAAAAAATATAAAAGGAAACAAGAAATCCAATAAAGGGATTTCAGATCACACGCGTTTCAAGATTTCCGCTCCAAACCCGGGAAAAAATTCCAAATCAGAAAATTGTATCGCAGGGGCCATCAAAAATCACCGGGCAGGAAAGTTAGGGAATAATATACGTTCATAAATATCAGGATAACAACAGAAAAAGATTCGTGAATGATTGGATTTGTGGTGTGACTCGGGTGTCTCGGATTGTGTCGGAGTCCTGAGGTTATTAATCAAGAACCGGTAAATCAGAAATAAAGTATTGCTAAAAATAAAAACTTTTCGTTATTGTTCGCTTAGAATCAGAGGATTAATGAGAAAAATGGTAGGTGAGATTGAAATTATATATGCAGAATAATGGGTCAGATTAGATTTGATTGGCGCGGCTTCGATGCGGTCGAGGATCAGAGTGTCAACTGAGGAAGGTGATGCCCGAATAAGCAGGGAGTGTTCGGATGTGGCGGTCCAGTCTTTGCAGACATACACATATGCGTGAATATTTGTACGTGAATATGTCTATTTTGAGAGGGCTATTTGGAAATCAGTCCCTAATATCAAGTGTAAATTAAGAATTAGTTCATGTGTCAGGAATTTTTGTTTGAACTCCCTGATCTCATTTTTTTGTCATGGATAAAAAACGATACAAAAAGTTAAATATACGGTACTAAAATACAATATTTGAGTACTAATAATTTCAAATCTAGTACAAAAATCAAGATTTTGAGTATAATATTTGAATTACTTTATTACTACCAAAACTTATTATACATACATGTTTATGTACAAAATATTTATATTAAAATATTTGTTCATCATTTTTTTTACATATATTAGTATTTTGAAAATCACAAAAATCAACAATTTTTTTGGTATTAATTTAAGATATTTGAGTACAAAAACATTTAATTTACGTATTGATTTATATATTTTTGGCATTAATTATTTCAAATTGAGTACAAAATCATGACACAGGGATTGATTTGTGGACCCAGAGAGTAAAAACAAACTTTTAATGGATCAGAGAGTGCAGAAAAAGAAAAAACCTGATAGAAACTGAATCATAAGAAATCATGTGATGGGGGAATTTTTTAACAATTAACCGATTTTGAGATGTGTTACAATTTTTTATTTCAAATGAGTAAATTTTATTTATATTTTTAATAGAAAATAATAATTTTGATATAAAACCTGATACTTTTTTATGATAATTCAAATAAGAGAAAAACTTGATATTTTTTCATAGTAAACATTGTATTTTGTATAACAAAATCTTACTCGGAAACACGAGATGTTGAGGAGAATTTATCACGCCAAGTCAAATCTGAAAACTCGTTTTTCACACGGTTTTGTCAGTCCAAGATTAGAGAATTTGTTTTTATGTGAATTCTGGAAAATAAATGAAATTTTTTGGCTGAATCATTTTTCGATTTTAATATAATAATTATGCTTTTTCATCTTTATTTTTATGGAATTGTTTACTGATAAATTATTATCCAGTTCGAATTTCTTCTAAGCGTAAGTCCAATAACTCATTTCAATAGAGTCTAACATTATTTTATTATTATTTATTGAGAGACTCTACGAAGAGTCGAAGACTCATAAATTTCAAAAATCTTGTCAAAATTCAAGTCCGTAAAACTCTTCAAATAATCTATAAATATTTAAGTTACATTATTTTTAAGGCATGCTCTCAATTTAGCACAATTACATTATGATTTCGATAAATATTACCAGAATAACTTTTGACTTGAGCGTCTAGTGCTTTTATTGATAAGCATCTTGACACTTCTAATTTTACTTTGCGGCATATGAATGACCTATGAAAAATTGTCATCGAGACCGTTTGAATCACTTCGAAATTCCGCAATTTACTAAATCACTAATTGAGTACACTTATTTTCTAACCACATTACTTTACAAACATTAGATATTGTTTACTCTGAATCTCATTGTTGATGTGGCTGCTATTTATAATTCGACTCAAAAGTGTCAGTGACCGTAAATTACACTGTTGCTTTTACTAATTATCGATAAATAAATTTATTTGATGTGTACTATGGTGAATTGACACACATTTTTATGTGGTCAAAACCATTTAAGTAGTCAATTTTGATATAATTGATTGAGAGCCATACGAACCCAAAAGTGAAATCGAATTTTGTTTTAATCTGATGTTAAAGTTTTTTTTTTATATTTTTTCTTCTAAATTAAAATTAGTTGATATGTTGTAAGATCGGTTCAGGGATCTATATATGTGAGATATGTCAACCGTACTTATATCTAAAATTAAAAATAATATTTTTTCACGAATCACGTCGAAAATAATGAAGATGAATCATTTCAAATTGACTAATAAGACGATTTCATAATAATTTTTTTCACGTCGAAAATAATGAAGATGAATCATTTCAAATTGACTAATAAGACGATTTCATAATAATTTTTTTCATTAATTTCATTCCATAAGTAAATTTTAACCTTTTTTCTTGTATGATACTACAATCAATATATACCAAAAATAGAAATATTATTTCTGAAAATGGAAATATTTGAGAATTATTTACTTTGCAATTATTATTGAGTTTGCATTGCGATTTTTCTAGTTAGAATTCCTGAAAAATTCAATAATTATAAGATTTGAAAAATGGTCGTTTGTTGTAAATTTTTAGGATAATTGTAATTTTTTAGTTAGTATTTCAGGAAATGAATAAATAAAAATGTAAAAATTATTTTTAAACTGAAAGGGCATATATCGACATATCAGGGACATACATCAATTATACTTTAGACGAGCAGAATATATCAATTTCAATCGAAATAACCTACCGAGTTGAATTCATCTGAAAAATGAGTTCAGTTTATTCAGAAGTTCGGTTTTAGATTTTAAAAATATTGGTTAGGTCGCTTTGGTTTCAGATTTTAACGTAATACTTTTGTTTACTGAACAAACCTAATGTTTATAAAAAAATTTAATATTATTAAATTTTCTAATAAAATTTTATTGGACAATATAACTAGATTTGAAAATATATTTTTTATTAAATAATTTAAATTTATATAATTCAATTTTTAACTACAATTTTTGAAGTAGATAAACTAGATTTTTTTTAAAAAAAAATTCTAAAAGATTGAGAGTTTAATTTGGTTACTAATCAAAATAATAAATTCTTTTTATTTTCATTTTTTTGGTCTTCAAATAAAGTTCAATCGATTCGTTTTATTAAAAACAATGTTAATTCAATTTTAGAAATTTCGATTCGATTTTAATTGACTTTTCATATATATATATATATATAATATATATATTGTCTAACATTGCGAAGCCAACCCCAAATATTTTTCAATCCTAGCTCCGTCCTTGCCTGGACCTGCATTAAACACGCCTTGTTTGAGGCGGGTCTGAACCAAGTCAAAGGGGTTTGAAAACGAGTCTGAGATGGTAACAAGTTTTATTGAATTTATCTCGATATATATTAATAATAATATATTTATCTTTATTATTATCTTATTTCTTATGTTAAATTTGGGTCTAATAAAGACAAACAACTTAATGTTATGGTATATATTTTTATTCAGCATCAAATCTACACTTTGTGCATTTTGATTTTTTCCCAACCCTTATAAATATTAATAATTATATTTATTTATAATAGTGTAAAAGAAATGTTTTTTTTTGTCCTTTACGTTTGTATTTTGTGATTTTGGCTCTATATTTTGTTACATTTAAGTTTTAATCCATAATTTTTTATTTTTTAATGTTAGTATTTTTGTATTTTTTTCAACGTGACACCAATGTGATATGCAAGTGATGTATGGCCACATCCTGTCATCAGCAATCCAAATGAAAAGATTAAAATAATAAAAAAATCACGAGGTGCACGACTAGAACATAAAATTTATATCATAGAGTACCAAAATACAAAAGGATCCGGGAATACATAATGATGTCCCTAAAAAATATACGGGTCTAACCCGACCCGAGCCCAATAATCCATATTTTTGGAAATATATTTTGGGGCCCATTTAGTCTTATTTTATGAGAAGCCTAGTCTGAAATGTCCCTGGTAGGGAATAAGATCGTAATCATGAATACATGGGCTTGAACCCTAACTGGTATGGTTGGAGCCCGACCCGAGCCCAAGAAGGGTCCAATATCTAGAACCTTCTACTAATCTCGAGCACATAAAGATCATCAACAGATAAGGATAATATCTTATGAATCCAATATTTGATATTATCTTCAAATTGATATTAGAATCCTACTTGGTCAGGGCTCTTACCCGAGTAGAGTCATGCTCTAACACATGTTCTACCTTGACAAGGTAACCTATCCCTCCAAACCCCTATAAATACAGGTATGGTTCATGATTTATGGAATCATCTTTTATATTCACCTCTTGCTCACACACTCACGCACGCATATTCTCTTGTTCTTCTTATAGTCACGCTCTTTTACTTTCGAGCACTGACTTAGACATCGGAGGGGTCACGCCGAAACACCTTCGGTGCCCCCTAACTTAGCTTCTGTCTGTGCAGAGCTCCGTCATGCCCGACCCGACCCAGTTTTGTGAAGATTTGGAGATTCGCTCTACCAGACCGAACCCGGAGGAAAAAATCGACATCATCAATTGGCGCCTTCTGTGGGAAATTGAAGAAAAAGAATTGAGATGGCTGATGCAAATGGAGTCAACGAAGAAATAAATCAACTTATCACCGCTGCTGTCGAAAGAGCTATGGCTGCAAGGGCGGAAACCAATCCCCCTCCCCCACCACCAGGTCAGAACGCGCAGTTAGAAGAAATCAGGAAACTGAAGGAAGAGATGGAGCTCTTGAAGAAGAAACAATCCGGATACCTAGCCACGCCAGTGCGGAACATTCCCTTCTCTCCCGAAATATTAGAGTCCGAACTCCCCAAAAACTTTAAATTTTCGCATATTGGGGAATATGATGGGAAAGGGGACCCGGATGAGCATCTGTCCCGTTTTGAGAATGCGGCGTTGTTGCACAGATATTCTGACCCGATCAAGTGTCGGGTCTTTCTCAATACTTTGATAGGACCGGCTCAACAATGGTTCAACTTATTACGCCAAGGAGATTTCAAGGAATTCAAGGATTTCAGCAAGGCCTTCCTACACCACTTTGCTAGTAGCAAAAAACACCCTACGACTACTCTTAGTCTTTTTGCTATCAAACAGCAAGGTCAAGAAGATTTGCGAGTATATGTTTGTCGATTTAGTGCCTTGGCCCTGGAAGTACCTACTGCCACCACTGACCTGCTTATCAGTGCCTTTACCCAAGGACTTGCTACAGGGGATTTTCTTAAATCTCTGATCAAAAAACCGCCGTCTACTTACGATGAAGTGCTTGCTCGGGCCGAAAAATATGTGAATCTAGAGGAGGTACAATTTTCTCGTATGAATAATGGGATGGACAGGCCACCAAGTCCGAAGAACGCCCGGGCCCCTAACACACCTCGGAGGATGGGACCATCTCCCCGACCCGAGCTGCTTGGACAATTCACTTCTTTCACTCCTCTAAGAATGGGTAAAACTCAGGCTATGCGAATATGTGAAGAAAAAAGACTTCTACAGAGACCTCCATGGAGCGAGCAGGGGCCCCGTAGACCAAAGTCTGACAAGTATTGTGACTTTCACAATGAGTATGAGCACAATACTAATGATTGTCGTCAACTGGAACAAGAAATTGAAAGAATAATACAACAGGAGCCAGGGATGAGGGATAGGTTGGCACGAAAAAAAGGAGGATATCCCTCGAATAAAAGGAGTCATGAAGGTCCTGATCATTACGCACCAAGACCCCGACCTGGTCCACCCCAGGGAAATTTCCAACGCCCGAACCAGAATCAGCCCGGGAATAACCAGGGACCACCCCCTCCCACAAAAGGTGTTATCAACATGATATCTGGGGGACCGACTGATGGAGATTCCAATAGGGCAAGGAAGACAAGTAGTCGGAAACTGAGCAACATGGAGACAGCTGACCAGGTGGTTAGAACAGGCCCGACCATTTCCTTTGGCCCGGGTGATTTGAAAGGTTTGTCGGATACTACTCATAATGATGCATTGGTTATTTGAGCTCTGGTCGCTAATTATGACGTAGCCCGAATTTTTGTGGATTCGGGAAGCTCGGTCAATGTACTGTTCCAAGAAACCATAAACCAGATGGATTTGGGGGAATATAAGGTAGAGCCGGTGGTGACGTCGTTGTTCGGGTTCACGGGTCATGCCATCCGACCTATTGGATTGATCAATTTGCCGCTCACCTTGGGCAAGGATCGTACAAGTAAAACTCGGATTGTCAGCTTTATTATCGTGGATGCACCATCAGCATACAACGTTATCTTGGGAAGACCAGCCATGACTACGTTCATGGCTGTGGCTTCCGCACTATATCAAAAAATAAAATTTCCTGTGGGTAATGAAGTGGGAGAGGTCCAGGGAGATCAAAAGATTTCTCGAAAGTGCTATGTGGAAGAGGTACGGATAGAACAAAAGGCGGTCAAAATCAACCATGATGACCGACCCGGGCCGCAAGATCGGGAACAAGTAAACTTATTGGAAGAAAACGCCCCTGTTATGGTTGAGGAAGAGTGTGAAGAGATCATAATCTGCCCCCCAACTGGTTCGGTCAAGGTTGCTCAGACGCTAGAACCTATTCTTAAAGAACAGCTAATACAGTGTTTGATGGAGAACAAAGATGCCTTCGCTTGGTCCGTATCCGACCTCTTGGGAGTACGGAGAGAAGTAATGGAGCACAAGTTGAATGTTATACGAGACTACCGCCCTATTATTCAGAAAAAATGACATTTTGGGCCCAAAAAAGACGCTGTGATTCAGGGGCAAGTTGAGGAACTCTTGAAGGCCGGACACATTCAGGAGATATATTTCCCGACTTGGTTGTCAAATGTGGTCTTGGTACCCAAGTCCTCGGGTAAATGGCGTATGTGTGTAGACTTCCGTGATCTAAACAAGGCCTGTCCGAAAGATTGCTATCCCTTGCCCCGAATAGACCAGTTGGTGGATTCCACATCTGGGCATGAGTTATTGTGTTTTCTGGACGCTTATCAGGGGTATCATCAAATTCCCCTGGCTAAGCAAGATCAAGATAAGGTGAGTTTTGTCACATCTACAGGAACTTATTGCTACGTGGTTATGCCTTTTGGGCTCAAGAATGCTGGGGCCACTTATCAAAGACTAATGGACAAAGTTTTCAAGCAACAAATAGGCAAAAACATCGAAGTATATGTGGACGATATTTTGGTCAAAACCCGAACAGTTCATCAATTCATTGCCGACCTGACCCAGACATTCCAGACACTACTTGATTATCGATTAAAGTTAAACCCGAGCAAGTGCACATTTGGGGTTCAGACTGGGAAATTTCTGGGATATATGGTCACTAGGAGAGGAATTGAAGCTAACCCGGAAAAAGTTCAAGCCATTATCTCTATGGAGTCGCCCAAAAATATACAGGAGGTACAAAGGCTATCTGGAAGGATTGCCGCATTGGCTCGCTTCATATCAAGATCAGCAGATAAGAGTTTCCTGTTCTTCAAAGCACTCAGAAAAACTAAAAATTTTGAATGGGATGAACAGAGTGAGAAATCTTTCCAAGAGTTGAAAAAGTATCTAAAAGAGTTACCGGTGTTGAACAAACCAGTACAGGGAGAGGATCTCTTCGTGTATCTGGCTGTCACACCCCGGGCCGCTAGCTCGGTCCTGGTTCGGAAGGAGGGGGTGAATCATCTACCGGTCTACTTTGTCAGTCATGCCCTGAAGGGAGCAGAACTCAATTATATGACTCAAGAAAAGTTAGCTCTGGCCCTCGTCATTACAGCTATAAAATTGAGACCTTACTTCTTATCCCACCCGATCACTGTTCTTACCAATAGTGCCTTGGGGAAAATTGCAGCCAACCCAGATGCATCGGGAAGACTGATCAAGTGGATTACAGAGTTAAGTGAGTACGACATAAAATTTGAGCCCCGTACTGCCATCAAAGCTCAAGCCCTAGCTGATTTCTTGGCAGAAACTATTCAGTTAAAGCAAGAGGACCATTGGAAGATATTTGTAGATGGATCATCTTGTCAAACAGGAAGCGGGGTTGGGATTGTGATAATATCACCCTGGGGCGAGGAAACCAACATCTCGATAAGGTTGGATTTCCGAGCATCTAATAATGAAGCAGAATATGAAGCCCTCCTGCTCGGACTAAAGGCTGCTCGGAATCTTGGTATATCCCGAGCTACCCTTTATTCAGACTCACAATTGGTCATACAACAGAGCAAGGGGAAGTTTGAAACCAAGAATGAAAAGATGATAAAATATACTCAAGCATTAGATAAAGCTAAGGAAGAGTTTACCGAGCTCACTATGGAGTTGATCCCAAGAACTGAAAATACGAAAGCTGATCACTTGGCTCGTCTTGCAAGTTCCGTGGGTGAGCCACTCGAGCCCGGACTAAAAGGGAAAGAGCTGGTATCTCAACTTGAAAGTTTGGACGACCTGATAGCAGACGTACCTGAAGGAGATTGGAGGTATGGCATCCACAAATATCTGACTAAGGATGAGCTCCCGAACGATAACAAGAAGGCTCGAGAAATTAAAAGGAGAGCTTTGCGTTTTGTGATGGTTGACAAAATACTTTTCAAAAGGTCATTCTCTCAACCTCTGCTCAAGTGTCTTGGCCCGGATGAAGCTAATTATGTTTTGCGAGAGATTCATGAAGGCTGTTGTGGGAATCACTTGGGTAGCATAACCCTAGCTCGGAAAGCCCTCCTGGCCGGTTTCTTCTGGCCCACTATGAAGAAGGATGCTTCCGTCCTGGTCAATTAATGCTACAATTGTCAGAGGCATGCCAATTTACAGTGGAGGCCTGCGGAGTTTATGAAGGCAGTAGTAGCCGCCTGTCCTTTCGATCAATGGGGAATGGATATTGTTGGGCCATTCCCGGTCAGCACGGGTCAGAGAAAATTCTTATTGGTGGCCGTGGATTATTTTTCAAAGTGGGTCGAGGCCGAGCCATTAGCCAAAATCACAGAAAAAGAAGTCTTGAATTTCTTATGGAAGAATATTGTTTGTCGGTTCGGAATACCGCGCAGGCTCATATCAGACAATGTAAGACAATTTTGTGGCTCTAAGGTCCAAGCTTGGTGTAAACAGATGAAAATTGAACAAATTTTTACATCTGTTGCTTACCCCCAAGGGAATGGACAAGTGGAGGTCACTAACAGAACTATTGTGCAAACACTCAAGACCAGGTTAGATTCAGCTAAGGGAAAATGGGTGGATGAGCTTCCATCCGTATTATGGTCTTATCGAACTACAACAAGGTCCGGGACGGATGAAACACCATATAATATGGTGTACGGGACGGAGGCAGTCCTTCCTGCTGAGATTGGACAAGAAAGTGCCCGGGTCATAGCCTACGGCCCGGATAACAATAAACTGAGGGCCATGGATTTAGATTTGGTGGAAGAAAACCGAGCTAGAGCAGCGGTTCGGTTAACAGTTTATCGTAAAAGAATGACCCGAGCCTATAACAAACGGGTCTACCCTCGGGCCTTTCAAGAGGGGGACTTGGTTATGAGGAAAATTCAACACCATGGGGAGAGAGGAAAACTAGATGCGAAATATGAAGGACCCTTCAAGGTGGTAGGGAAAGCAGGAGTGGCTGCTTATTACTTGGAAGATTCGCAAGGAAAGAAAGGAAAAAGGCCGTGGAATGCTCAACATTTGAAGAAATATTACTCCTAAGATCCTAACCAGAGTTAGGACAACCGACCTCATAAAGAGCATGGGGTTGTGAGTTATTTTGTTATTTTTTGTTTTAGGTTCGATAGTAATAGTAGTTAAGTTCTTCTGTTATTTCTTAAATCTTTGAGATATGTTTTGTGAATTATCAATGAAAAAATGACATGTTTTTTCAAAAAAAATTAAAGCCCGATCAACTCGGCACATACCACGCCATTCGTGGTCAGAAACCAAGCCCGATCAATTCGGCACATACCACGCCATTCGTGGTCAGAAACCAAGCCCGATCAATTCGGCACATACCACGCCATTCGTGGTCGATAACCAAGCCCGATCAATTCGGCACATACCACGCCATTCGTGGTCAGAAACCAAGCCCGATCAATTCGGCACATACCACGCCATTCGTGGTCAGAAACCAAGCCCGATCAACTCGGCACATACCACGCCATTCGTGGTCAAAATTAAAGCCCGACCAGTTCGGCACTCACCATGCCATTCGTGGTCAAAATTAAAGCCCGACCAGTTCGGCACTTACCACGCCATTCGTGGTCAAAATTAAAGCCCGACCAGTTCGGCACATACCATGCCATTCGTGGTCAAAATTAAAGCTCGACCAGTTCGGCACATACCACGCCATTCGTGGTCAAAATTAAAGCCCGACCAGTTCGGCACTCACCAAGCCATTCGTGATCAAGATTAAAGCCCGACCAGTTCGGCACATACCACGCCATTCGTGGTCAAAATTAAAGCCCGACCAGTTCGGCACTCACCAAGCCATTCGTGATCAAGATTAAAGCCTGATAAGCTCGGCACACACCACCCCATTTGAGGTCAAATTAGAAAATTTTAACCCGATCAGTTGGGCAATCACCACGAATTTTGGGATCCGATTAAAATATACATTAAATAGTGTATCATAAAGGGTTACCAGCTCGGGCATTACTTTTTTTTTTAAAATTCCAGCTCGGGAATCTACTCAATACTTGGCAAAATTTTGTTATCATACCAGCTCGGGCATTACTTTTATACTTAGCAAAATTTTGTTAAAATTCCAGCTCGGGAATCTACTCAATACTTGGCAAAATTTTGTTATCATACCAGCTCGGGCATTACTTTTATACTTAGCAAAATTTTGTTAAAATTCCAGCTCGGGAATCTACTCAATACTTGGCAAAATTTTGTTATCATACCAGCTCGGGCATTACTTTTATACTTAGCAAAATTTTGTTAAAATTCCAGCTCGGGAATCTACTCAATACTTGGCAAAATTTTGTTATCATACCAGCTCGGGCATTACTTTTATACTTAGCAAAATTTTGTTAAAATTCCAGCTCGGGAATTTATTCAATACTTGGCAAAATTTTGTTATCATTCCAGCTCGGGCATTACTTTAATACTTGGCAAAATTTTGTTAAAATTCCAGCTCAGGAATTTATTCAATACTCAGCAAAATTTTGTTATAATTCTAGCTCGGGAATTAAAATTATGTTCGGCAAAGCTATACATCCAACACGGGTCATCCGTTCATAATACGGAATAAATTAAAAACCAAAAAGAAGACCGCGCAGGGTCTAGAAATGGAACTTGCTCGGAACATTGTTTTCAACATTAAAAGAAAAAAAAAACATTAAGGAGCAGCATCCTCCTTTTGCTCGGGCTCTTTTTCCTCCTGGTCAGCCTCCTCCCATTCGGATCTCCCCTCCTCGTCAGGCAAGTCATCTAAGGCTTTGGCTGAGTCAAGGGAGGAAAAAGGATGTTCAGCCTCAGAATATCCTTCAGCCCTGATCTGGGCCAAACATCCCTTGAAGCCGTCTTCAAAGAATGCCACATTCTTCTCAGCACAAAGTTCGGCAAAATCAGAGGAATTGATAAAATCCTCCTTCTTTTTTGACCATCCGACCTCGAACTCCTTATCCTTGGTAGCCAGAACAGCCTCGATCTCGGTAATACGCTTTTTGGCCTTATCCCACCCGTCTTGAGCTGTCTCAATATCCGACCTCATATCATACACTTCCTGGTCATGAGCAGCTTTGATATCACGAATCTGTCCAGTCAATGCAGCTATCCTCTTCACCAAGGCATCTTGATTCAAAGAATGCTCAGCACGGGCCTTATAGGCATGGGCAGTAATCTCCCCCGACCAGACGACAACCTAAAAAGAGAAATATAGTGTATCATTCATAGGAAAAATGATAAAAGTAATTTTTCGAGTTTATAATTAACCCAAAAATTACCTGCATGAGGGCCAAGGCCAGAGACTCCTCGGCCTCTTTATCTGGTACCGCCCGAACTATCTCTAGGTCCTCTGTAGAGACCATGTGCTGCATAATATTCAAGCTCCCGGACTGGTCCGGTCGGGCAAAGAAGGAAACTCCTGGGCTGTAGGGGTGGTCGGGATCACCTCGTTCCATATGCTCGGGAAGGGATCCAAGATCAATGTAAGCTTTCTCTTTCCCCTTCCCGGAGGCAGCGATGTTAGCCCGAGAAAGGGGCTCAGTCTTGTTCAGGGTTTCATCTCCTCGGACTTTCTTAGAAGTATTCTTGAGTTCCAGCTTGGGAATACGAGGGTCGGATTCAGTGACGGATTCCGCAGAGGCCTCAGGTTTCTTTCTTTTCAACCTCTTGGCCGCGGCTTGAAAGTCGGCTGGCATCTCCGCTTGAGCTATCCGGTCGTTTGAAAAAATTTATATATATACATATATATATAACAAGGTTAAAAAAAAAAAAAGGGGGGGGGGGGGGAGGAGAATAAATAAATAAGGGGGCACGGGAGAGTAAAGTAACGAATGATTAAATGGTTAAGTATTCCTACCTAAATCACCCTGGACTTCTATTCCCTTTCTACAGAAGCCATATGTGCATAAGAGATCATCCTTGATCAAACTCTCGATATTGAAGATTTTAACAGAAAGGGTGGCCAAGAAGTTGGTGAAATTGTGGCTGGGCTGAGCAGGAGGATCAGGAGAAATAAAATTCATAGCCCAGTTTGAACGGCATAGCCAGGGCTGCTCGGGCTCGGGTCGGACAAAGAAATATCTATTATTCCAACCTTTGTGGGAGCTTGGTTTCCCTTTTAGAAATTGGTATTCAGAACGGAGGGAAATATAAAATCGGCCCGGGGCGGTTTTCTTAATTTGAAGAAATTTGGTGAAGTTTCCTATGTCTAAGGGGACTCGGAAAAAACAGAATAAAACTCCTAAAGATAATATCGAGCCAAAAGAGTTAGGAGTAAGCTGGCTCGGACATATACAAAAATATTGACACAGGGCCAAAATGATGTTCGGGATGGGGAACCTCAGGCCCATTTTCACTTGATCTAGGCTAAAGCTTAAGTATCCTTCAGGAGGCCTATGAGCCCGGTCCCTACGACGCGGGAGCAATAAGTCATAAGTATCAGGCATGCCTGATCTGTCCCTAATAGTTGGGCCTATGTCTGGACTAAGGTGGGAGGCTAGGATTTGGAACCAATGTTTGCCTTTCGATCTTAGTCGGGCCTCATCAGTTTTGAGGGCGTGAAGCCTTCGCATCTTAGCATCCCGAGTCTCGGCGGGACTCGGGTCGGCATCTGACCCTGAAGAGGCAGAATGCTCGGATGCCTCGTGAGGGAGAGGAGATTCGATAAAAGCAACTATTTCCCGGACAGTATTTTCGTCCGGGGAAGACATCTTAATTTAATATTTAAAACAAAGAAACTTACAGAAGAAGTTGATTGATCGAAAAGTATAAAAGAGGAGCTCGATGGTTGACCGATCAGAAATGAAACGGGAATAGTGGCTCGGGTCGGGGTACCTCACGGAATTTTGACAGAGTAACGCCCTCGCTGTAAAGGTGAAAAATGAAGTTTTTTTTTACCGCCCTATTTATAGGAGGATTGAATTGATCTTGACAGTCTGATGATGATCTTGATCAGCGGTCCGGGGTGAGCCGCGTCACTCAGGGAATCTCTCGGAAATTGTACCATCGCAAGATCTCTGCCGTCCAGAGAAAGCACACGACAAGGATCGAGATCCGGACCGTTCACAGAAAACACATTGTGATATATTACATTACACACAGGGTATATGGGGCTCGGGGTCCGGTCAGAGGACTATATGGTCTAAATTTCATACTTCTTTAGACCAGTAGGGGGAGGTACTATTGATGTCCCTAAAAAATATACGGGTCTAACCCGACCCGAGCCCAATAATCCATATTTTTGGAAATATATTTTGGGGCCCATTTAGTCTTATTTTATGAGAAGCCTAGTCTGAAATGGCCCTGGTAGGGAATAAGATCGTAATCATGAATACATGGGCTTGAACCCTAACTGGTATGGTTGGAGCCCGACCCGAGCCCAAGAAGGGTCCAATATCTAGAACCTTCTACTAATCTCGAGCACATAAAGATCATCAACAGATAAGGATAATATCTTATGAATCCAATATTTGATATTATCTTCAAATTGATATTAGAATCCTACTTGGTCAGAGCTCTTACCCGAGTAGAGTCCTGCTCTAACACATGTTCTACCTTGACAAGGTAACCTACCCCTCCAAACCCCTATAAATACAGGTATGGTTCATGATTTATGGAATCATCTTTTATATTCACCTCTTGCTCATACACTCACGCACGCATATTCTCTTGTTCTTCTTATAGTCACGCTCTTTTACTTTCGAGCACTGACTTAGGCATCAGAGGGGTCACGCCGAAACACCTTCGGCGCCCCCTAACTTAGCTTCTGTCTGTGCAGAGCTCCTTCGTGCCCGACCCGACCCATTTTTGTGAAGATTTGGAGATTCGCTTTACCAGACCGAACCCGGAGGAAAAAATCGACATCATCACATAACAAAAAAACAATTGTTTATTTCAAAAAAAAAAAAAAGTGTCCCTAATATAAATCCAGATAATTACAAAATGTTATTAAAGTCAAAAAATATTGTTAAAAAAAAAAACTGTACAAGAAATTCAGCTCATGCATCTGGTACTAATATCAAATAATAAATGTCCTAAACTCTAACTTTAATTCACAATTTTATCCCCTAGCTCTTATGCTAAATTATTATTAAAATATTATGGTTGAATATAATTTTCTTTGAATACATTAATTTTTGGACTTTTATCGTATATTTTCTAGGATAAAAATTAAAATGTTTAATTTTAAATACTTAATGAGTTTCGTGTTAAATACTGGGTTTAGAGACGTGGCGGAATGAGTCTAAAATACAAATGAGGCATGCAGATAGCTAATTAAGGTCCAAGTCTGAGTTCAAAATTTTCTCAATTAAGGCCCCGTTTGGTTTCAAAAGCCAGACCAAAAAAATACTTTTTAAGTGCTTTTCAGTTAACAAGGTGTTTGGTTGACCAAAAAAAGTGCTTAAATAAGCACTTTTTTAAGTCAAAATTAGAACTTTTTTAAAAGCAAAAAATTGTAGCTTTTAAAAGCATTTATTTTAAAAAATCTCTACAAAATCCAAACGGACTCTAAGCGGGTCTTGTAATTAACCAAATCCGTTTCATTTACATTCTTAGTACCTCACTAATCTATTTCATATCATTTTCGAGATAAGTCTTAACAATTTGTTGTTGTCGCTGGCCTTAACGTTCTCAACAAAAATATTCTTTCCCGTATATGATATAAATAATAAATTGGATTTTTATTTTGTTTTTTATTTTAAAAAAAATTTCGACATTTCAAATTGCAGTTTAATCACTCCGTAATTTTTGCAACTATGATATTACTCATATTTAAATATAAATCTAGTTAATTTTAAAAAAATCTACAAGCATGCAACGCGTGCATCGATACACTAGTTAAAATGAAAGTTAAACCACTTTTAATCACTAATTTTGGTACAATTTTGACATTTTCTTTTATAATCTTAATTTATTCTATAACCATCTACCTATATATATCACATTTTTCTTTACATTTAGTGCAATAATAAAAAACTACTTTAATTTTTAATTTTTTCATAGAACACATATATAACCTGTTTTACGAGCGATCGGTAATAATAAGTATATATCGATCTTTCTTTTTTGACCGGAAAGCATATGTATATATCAATCATATTATTATATTCCCCAAATATATTTTAGATTGACAGTTATAGTGGTATGAAAATTAGGTTGGTGACTAACACAAAGTTTTGGAATGTTTTTAGAAAGTATTTTTGAGTTTTTCTTTTATGCTGGTGACTAAGGCAGAGTTTTGAAATACTTCTAGAAAGTATTTTCGAGCTTTTCCTTCACAAAATTTTTTTAGAAAGTATTTTTGAGTTTTTCTTTTATGCTGGTGACTAAGGCAGAGTTTTGAAATACTTCTAGAAAGTATTTTTAAGCTTTTCCTTCACAAAATTTGTGAAGGGAAAGCTCGAAATTACTTCCTAAAATCATTCCAAAAAATGAAATTTTGTAAAGAAAAACTCAAAATAAATTCTAAAAACATTAATTCCAAAACACTAACTTATAAGTTGGATTAGCATTAATTTAATTAATCGTGCACAGTGGTCAACTACCTTTAAGGTTGATGGGATTCTAATAAAGGCAACACCCTTACATGATATCAAATTGTCTAATTTTAATTTGATTAAATGATGTTTATATATTTTTACATAAATTCTTTTGAGACGATTTTACGGGTCAATTTTGTGAGACAAATCTCATATTCGAGTCACCTATGAAAATATATATTTTTTTAATGAAAAACATTATTTTTTATTATCAACATGAACAAGGATTAACTCATCATACAAATAAATATATGTGAGATTATCTTGCAAGAAACATATTATTTTATTTATAGAATTCAACGTCCGATCTTCAAATTTAACATTAGAGTAATATTAGTGTACCAACGTGAGCTCAATTTTATCACTAATTAAATCCTCCGGAATCAGTGCGTAACATATCATGGTCAGTCATGCTTAACCTTTTATTTTACTCGTTATCTGACATTACTTTATTCATAATTATTAGTTTATTTTTTTTTGAGCCATAATTATTAGTTTATTACATTACTCAATTCCTTGATCTTTTTTGTCTTAATAATACAGGCTTAGAGAGATTCTAGGTGCCATAGTCAACGGTTTTCACTGTTCATTTGTACTTCATACGACATATATGGATTGCGAATGATTTCCAAAATAGGAAATAGATCGAAAGGGGGAATCAAATTGCATTAAAATATATTTTCGTTGATTATTTTTGTCAATTCATTTTTATAACGATTGTTTTATTTTATTTTCTTTTCTTTTTCTGGTTGTTGACTTGTTGATATATGTATTAAATCGAAGTTATATTTAGTATTTTAGACTACTACACGTACAATCAAATATGATTGACTTTATTACCAAAAATGGAATAAGATTAGATTACATGTTAGTAAATATATAATCGCACATACATAAGTTCAAGTGTTTTATTATTTAAAAAATTTTGAAATTCATCGAAGAGATTAATCAGGTGTTGTGCACGTACGGTGATAAGATCATGGATAACCTTCTAAGTAGTCAAGTTGCTAAGAGAACTATGGATTTGTTGGAGTTGCCAGAAAGACCGATATCAAGGAGCCGAAGCGAAAAGAAATTTAAGAAAGCGCTTCAAGGACTCGCGATGAACTATTATGAAGCGCCTACGAGTATGTTTGCAAGACTTGATGGCTTTGAAGAGCATGAAAATCAAGTTGGATGTCATTTTAGCATGATTCGAGTGCAAGAAAATCAAAGAGACAAGACACGCTCAGACCGGCCTCGAACTAGCCCCGGACCAAGCCAAGACCCAGGCCCGGACCCATGTCCAGACCCAGGCCCGGATATGTCCAGACCCGATCCAGACCCCGGCCTAGGCACGGATCAAGCACGGGGTCCGTGCCAATTGACGTCGTATTTTTGGCGCATCGCCGTGGGCACACGGACCTATGTCCAGACCCTTATCCAGGGTCTGTACATACACAAAGTGCGGTGTGTTTGTGTGTATCACGAGGATTTTGTTATTTTTGTTATATTTTTTTCTATTTTTTAGATTTTGAGAGCTTTAGGAAACTATCTTTCTGCATATTTTGAAATTTGAATTATCTTTTGCTTTTTCAAGTTGTAAACAATAAAACATCAGATTAATTCATTATTCAAAACAATTATTCAGATTATTGATTTTATCAATAAAAAATTCTCTCTAAAATTTTATTGAAACTTTTGCTTTGCCAAAAATCAAACTTAACAAAGTTTAACAACTTTGTGGCGTTTGTCGATTGTTCTTCATCGTGTATTGTCAAAAACAAGTTCTTTGAAGGTTTCTTTGAATCACAATTGTTTATCTCGTGTTTATTTGTTACTAAACTTCATAGTTTAGGGATGAATATCACAAATTTTACTTGTTTCAAAGATCGGGATAACACTTTGGATCTTTTGTTTTATTGAATCGAGGGTGCGATTTTATCAAGTTCGTGTTTTTTTTTCATGTCCAAATGATTCATATCATTTGGTATGAAGAGCAAATGTTTTGAGACAATTAAGTTATCGTTTCAATATCTTTGAGTCTTCTTCGTTCTTCGTCTTCTATTGAGTCTATTCTTCGTTGCATTTCTGTGTCGTTTCTATCAATCTTGTTGCCCAAGTTTCGTTATTCTTGTGCTACAAGTTTTCAAAATTAAAAAAATTAAAACATCGGTAAAAAAAACAAGAGGGCCGAAATATTCCAAAAAAAAGGAGAAAACTTGTTGTCAATTTTTTCTTTATCCATTGTTCGTCCTTGGGTGCAAAGTCTATTCTAATTTTCATAGTCACTGTGTGTAGTAGACCGATTCCATTTTATAAGATTAATTTACTAATCATGTTTAGAATTAATAAAACATGATTAAGAGATTTTAATATGATCTAATGGACCAAGAATTTGGGTCCAGAATGCCCAAAAAAATGTTAATGGGCTTTTTGGGCTCGGGCAGTTTGGAGGATCAGAACTGGGTTCGGAGGGTCTGAACCAGGACAGTTCGGAGGCACTATTTGAGTTCGGAAGGTGGGTGAGATCGAAAGGTCCGAAATCCCTAGGGACAGATGTCCAAATCTCGTGTATATGATGATGTCATGGCTGACGTCACATAGCCAAATCGGACGATCCGAAGGGTAGGATCGGACCGTCCGAAGGGTAACCCGGACAAGTGTCAAAGTAAATTATACACGCGTTTTGGATACAAGAGATCGGACGATCCGAACTGAGATCGGACCGTCCGAACATGACATGCATGCAACGTGGATATCATGCAAGGATCGAACCGTCCGAAGGGGGGATCGGACGATCCAAACTCCGTCTATAAATAGGGGCGAAAATCCTCATTTTCAAATCGTTCAGAATCCTCTCCTCTCCCGTAATGACTCTATTTTAAGAGCTTCGGGACTTTTTATTTAAGAGTTGGAGTAGGAAGTAGTATTTTTATAGTTAGCGGACAGTGTCCGTAGTAGTGGCCAAGAAGCGGAGCTTTGGCGAGGTGTCCAGGCAAGGGCGGACCCACGTGTTAGGCCACCTGGGCTGTAGCCCGGGTGGCCCAAAAATTTCTAATAATTTTTTATATGCTATATTTGGGCTTAATTTCTTTTAGCCCCGTGACCCATTTAAGAAAAATTCAATAGCCCAATTTTCAACTTCCAAAAGTGGGCTAAAGTGGGCTGATGCGTGTGATTGTGTCCGCTCGACCACCCTTCAATTCCGCATTGTCTCTGCCGCAACAAAGAAATTGTAGAGTTTGCATCGTCTGATTCGTCTCTGCCACGAAGTTGCAAAGATCTCTCTTAGTTGTGAGTCCGAAGTCCGAGTCCTTACTCTGTTTTTTCTTTCTTTCAATTTTTGCTATCATATGGTAATTTATTTTTGTGTTTATAACATTATATGCAGATTTTCGTTCGTGAATATTGGATTCTTGCCTCTAGGGTTTTTCTTGAAATTTTGTTCTTTACTTGGTAACTGGTATGAATATGATTTTTTACTCTTTGTCCTTTGAAATGTGATGACCGTGAATCTTGAATTGTGATTTGGACCATTTGGTTCAAATTTGGGAAAACGTACTGCATTCTATTTTTGGACAGCTTTTGGGTGAATGAGAATTGAGTTGATGATTGTTGATTTTTGAATACTAACAGTGATTTGGAAAATTGAATTCAAGATAAAACGTGTGTATCAATATTAGTTTGTTGAGAATTTTGATATATTTTTCTTCCAGCGTTTCATTTGATTCAATGTGTGTGTTTTGGCTCAACCTTAGTTTCTTTTGGTTTTGTTTTTGTTTGTATCAAATAAGTTGTTTTGTATACTGAAAAAAATTTGTTTAATTTTTTTGCGCTACTAGCGATAACAAACTAACAATGCATTTTAAAATTTAAATTTTGTTTAATTGTTTTGACATTTGTTTAGTTTTTTTATTAGGTAACTAATTTCAAATCAAGAGAGAAAAAGAGGAAATAATATTTTATCTTTTTTCAAGCCAATAATTGACAATCCTTCGTCATCCGAGATGGCTGACTCTAATACACCCATTCTTAACGAGGTGTCGGAACCTCCATCTAAATCTCAAAGAGTTGAATTTGATGAAACTTCTCTTGAACGGGATCCTGGATTGCGTATTTCGATGTGGCGACATCATGTTAATCATCGTGATAAAATTAGACGATGTTATATCAAAATGGGACCATATCAACCTAAATTGTCAGAGTACCCACAGTCTGAATCAGGTACGCAGCATCGACGATTTCAATATACACGGTTTAAAAATTTTCCATGGTTAGAGTACTCTCCTTCGAAAGATGCAGTATTTTGTTTTCCGTGCTATCTTTTTGAATTAAGTGAAGCACAAAATTCTACCTTCACAGTTGAAGGATTTAGAAGTTGGAAATATGTTAATGATGGAGCTAAGTGTGCCTTTTTGTCTCACATGGGAAGTTCTAACTCAGTGCATAATAAATCTGCAAAATATGTTATTGATTTGATGAATGTAACTCGACATATAGATAAAATTATGAATCGAGAATCTTCTGAACAGATTCAAAAGAACCGATTGAGACTTACAACAACAATGAAGTGCATTCGTTGACTTAGTTTGCAAGCATGTGGTTTGAGAGGTCATGATGAATATTTAGATTCTCAACATCGTGGTAATTTTATTGAGATGTTAAAATTAATGGGAAAATGGAATGCTAGTATTGGTGAAGTCATATTAGAAAAAGCTCCGAGAAATGCAAAGTATATCTCATCAAAAGTTCATAAAGAAATCTTGCATATTATTGGGAACCGAATCAAAAATAAAATTTGTGATGAAATTGAAGATTCTAAGTTTTGTATTTTGGTGGATGAAGCGAAGAATGTATCTAACAAAGAACATATGGCTATAATTTTGAGATTTGTTGATACCCATGGTTTTTTGCGAGAGCGTTTTTTCCAAATTGTACATATTCATGACACCGCAGCTGCAACACTCAAGAAAGAAATATGTGATGTACTGGCTAGATATAATCTAGAAATTCATAATATGCGAGGTCAAGGGTATGATGGTGCTAGTAACATGTCTGGTGCTTTCAATGGATTGCAAGCTTTATTTCTTAGAGATTGCCCTTATGCATATTATGTGCATTGTTTTGCTCATCGCCTCCAGCTAGCGTTAGTTGCATGTGCTGAAAAGGAGATTTCTATATGGCTTTTTTTTTTTTTCGAATCTGACGAATATTGTCAATCTTGTTACATCTTCTTCTAAACGCAATGCTGAGTTGCAATCTGCTCAAGTTAACGAAATTTCACATTCTATTGCTGTTGGTGAACGTGAAAGTGGGCGAAGAGCTAATTCAGATGGGTACTTTGCATCGAGTTGGAACTACTCGTTGGAGCTCTCATTTTGATTCTATTTGCGGCTTAATAGATATGTATGAAGCAACTATTGTGGTACTTGAATGCATTATCACTGATGGTTCCTCTACTTCAATGCGTGGGGAAGCTGGTGGTTCCTTAACAGTGATGAAGTCTTTTGATTTCATTTTTATTTTGCATTTTATGCATAAAATCATGGCTATCACGGATTTGCTTTGTCGTGCCTTGCAACAAAAATATCTTGATATCTTAAGTGCAATGGATCTGGTCTCAACAACGAAAGCACTTCTTCTGACATTGAGAAATGATGGTTTTGATATTCTTCTTTCATATGTCAAATCTTTTTGCACAAGATTGGATATTGATATTCCAGATATGAGTGCTTGTTATAAGCATTCTAGTCGCTCATCCCAGCAAAAAGATACCATCACATTTGAGCATCACTTTCATTATGATATATTTAATACTGCAATAGATTTTCAGCTGGAAGAGCTAAACTCTAGATTCAGTGATGAGACAGTAGAACTTCTTATGCTTAGCTCTGCTTTGGATCCGAATGATAATTTTAAATGGTTCGTGTAAGGCCCAGGATTATTTAATTTTAATTCGAGAATATTTAATTTGAGAATATTTAGAGTTTAGAATTAAATTCTAATATTCTTAAATTGAAAAGGATTGAAATTGAATTAAATCGCTTTTTCGGGGACTGAATTGCAAATAGCCAAAAGTTCAGGGACTAAAGTGTAAATATGCTATATATATATATATCTAATTCTCCACTTGAATTACTCTGAATTACACGTGAGGCATCAGAAGGAAAAGGGAAGAACGGCTGAAACCCTCCAAACTCCATTTTTGATCCGAAAAAGCTTCGATAACTCGCGCTTCGGTTGTCAGAAATTCCAGATAAATATATATCTGCGATCACCGCTCCGAGACCTTCATTTTGGTACAAGATTCATTCATCTTTCTCATACTTTATTTTTATGTTGAAGATGGGTTGATATTCTTTTTGGTTATATATGTGATTGAGCTGGTACCGGTTACGTATTCGTAGACGGTTCGGAAAAAGACTATCGTTCGAATTTTATACGATTTTAGCAAGCAAAATTCGAACCCTACCCTATCTGATTATGATGTTTTTGATGATATTGATATGAGATTATGAGTTATATTGATTGTTGGATCGATTTTGATATTGTTTGGATTGCCGGTTTGTAGCCGTTACGCCGTCGATTCGCAAAATATCAAGACTTTGATATTATTGATTAAAAGGAGCATGGTTTGAGTTGCATCTGATCTTTTTAGTTATTTGATATGTTATTTCTCAGCTTTTTCGAAGATTGACGACTCGAGAATCCCGATTCGAACCGAGAAGGAGTTGAAGCAAGGTTTGCTAGAATTGTATTTGAAATGAAGTTGAGAAGCTGAGCAGATTTTGACATGTTGTTGTTGATTGTATTTACAGATTTGAAGTACGTTCAGACTCGACATCGAAAGGTATAAATGACAGCGAATCCAGATGGGATAGAACACTCGAAATAGCTATTGTTTCGAGTATTCCCTTGTTAATCACATACTTGGTTGATTATGTATTTTATGTGATTAGATGTTGTGATTGCTTTACATACTTATGTGATTAGCTGTTCAAGATGTTTTATAGCATTTAATGCATACAGAACATGTTGCATTCATCTTGAACTCCAGCCTGAAAAGCACAGAGGGTTGAAAGGCCTAGAGTGCATATGACGTTTGGAGGGCTGTAGTTGAGTGGCACGGATTGTAGACTTACTTCCAGAGCCAGAAGACTCACTATAGTTGCACCAAAGTCAAAGGAAATAAAGTATTTGACTTCACCTCGATTGGTGAGTTGGTGTTCGTTAAAGATTTTATTTTCTCGGGATCCCAAAGAACTTATATTCGATTGATATCAGCTTGATAGCCTCTTTTGCCATATGCATTGCATTCACGTTTATTATCTCGCGCTTTATGTTGTTTATAATGGGATTTTATTCTCACTGGAAGTATCCGGCTATTGCTTTGTTTTGTATGTGTGCATGGCAATAGGTGGGGCGGCAGCTAGTCAGAAGAGATAGTGATGACTCGAGATAGAGTCTTAGCATGTGAGGATACGGGTTGTAGCAGCAAGACATATACTTTGAGTGGATAAACATGTTAGAAAAGAATACAAGAACGTTGTATAAGTTGTTAACTACATGTGTAACTTGTGTAGAAAAGCTTATCAGATGTTATTAGATTGCATGTTTATGATTTTGAAGCTTGTATCAGAGTATGTGTTGGTATGGTTCAAGTTTGGATAGCAAAAATATTTCCTGCATTTTCTGGAAAATGTAGCCCGCTCGATCGGTAGAAAGTCACCGATCGAGCGAGGCTCTTTTTGTGCAAGGCAGAGAAATCAAGTTTTGTGCCCGCTCGATCGGTAGAAATTCACCGATCGAGCGAGGCCAAAAATCCCTGGACCCGAGAGTTTTAGTTTGAGCTCGCTCGATCGGGCAACTTTAGCCGATCGAGCGAGACAGTGTTATTTGAAATTTTTTTTTAAGCTCTTGGTTCTTTAATTCTTTTAAGTACTTGATTAATTGTTAATTATTACAAATTTCCCTAAGATAAGATTAGCAACCCGGGTCCCCACAACAGGTGGTATCAGAGCTTAAGTTTCTGAATTGAGTTAGAAGTTGATGAGCGGGGTAGATTGAGTCTGTCTGATTGTTTGATATTACATGAGATTACATGTTGTATTTGATTATGTGCCTTATATGCTAGCATGATTTCTATTGCAATAATTATGTGATTGCATGATTATGTGCTTTTATTGCTACTGCATGCTATATATGCAATTGTATTCCAGATTATCCTCAGTCAGAACCTGAATTCTCATGAGAATGCATGAGAATGCTTATCAGAGAAGGATGGAATAAATTGCTGCATATGATATTGTTTATGCACTAATCTGTTTGACAATCAGATATGCCTCCCCGTAAAGCACCGGCCATTAGACAGCCATTAGTGGTTCCTCTAGCTGAACCCTCACCAGTACCACCGCCAACGGTTGAACCCCAGAATTCACAGGGTAGTACATCTGCTGATCCTATGGATCCTACTGCTACTCCAATGAAGACTTTGTTAAAGCGATTTCAGTCATTCAAACCGCCAAAATTGAAAGGAACAGAAAATTCAGTTGATTGTGAAAATTGGCTTGAAGATATAGAACATCTGTTTGAATCACTCGACTATACAGATGATCGTCGTATCCGACTGGTAATACATCAACTTCATGAAGTTGCCAAAAGTTGGTGGATTACTACAAAACGGGCATTAGAACAACGATGTACGATTATCACCTGGACTGTCTTTAAAACTGAGTTCTATCAACGTTTCTTTCCAGTATCCTACAGGAAGGATAAGGGTGCTGAATTTGCCAATCTAAGGCAAGGTAATTTGAATATCGAAGAATATGTGACCAAATTTTCAAGTCTTTTGAAGTTTGCACCACATATAGCAGCTACTGATGAAGCAATGGCAGATCAGTTTATCAATGACCTTAATCCAGATGTGTTTACCTTGGTGAACAGTGGAAGACCAAATACTTTTGCTGACGCCTTGAACAAAGCTAAGGGAGCAGAAGCGGGGTTATTGCGACAACGAGGAACACCGTTCATTCCCCAGCCATTTCCACAGCCTGTATCAGCATCACCTCCACAGAATCCGCCATAGTTTCAGCAACCATCTCTCAGATTTGAGGGAGGAAGCAGTGGCAGAAAGGATTCTCGTTTCAAGCCTAAAGGGAAACAGTTTAAGCGGGCAGGTAGTAGTTCTTCCAGTTCTAGTGGACAGAGACAGTTTGCTACAGGTCAGAGAACTCGTGAATCAGGAGTGTTTTGTGGTAAGTGTGGTGGACGACATGCTATTGATCAGTGCAAAGGTGTATCAGGTAATTGCAATATTTGCCGCCAACCAGGTCACTATTCCAAAGTATGTCCCCAACGAGCTATTGGTGAAAGTTCTTCTCGACCAACACCTCAGACAGAAACGCAATCACTGCACATTCCAGCCTCAGCAACAGCCCAGAGCAGGAGGAAGCCAGACTGTGACTCAACCTCCTAGACAACAGGCTCAAGTCTTTGCACTTACTGAGGAACAGGCTCAGGTAGCACCTGACGATGTCATAGCAGGTAACTGCTCTATTTATGGTTATCCTGCCTATGTTTTGATAGATACAGGTGCATCACATACATTCATCTCTGAAAAATTTGTTATGATGCATTCTTTATCGTCTGAGCCATTGCCTACTGTTGTTTCTATTTTATCACCTTTGGGTGAAGGTATTATATCTGTTCGAATGATTCGAAATTGTGCGTTGCAATATGACGGAAATGTGATTGATATAGATTGTATAGTACTTGGATTATCAGATTTCGATTGTATTGTTGGTATAGACATGTTAACCAAGTACAGGGCAACTGTAGATTCTTTCCAGAAAGTGGTTCGATTTAGACCAGAAATGGCATCTGAATGGAAATTCTACGGTAAGGGTTCTCGAGCCAAGATCCCTTTGATATCTGTGTTATCTATGACCCGTTTATTACAGAGAGGGGCGGAAGGATTTCTTATTTATGCAGTCGATGTATTGAAATCCAATCCAGCAGTAACAGATATTCCAGTTGTGCATGAATTTGCTGATGTATTTCCTGATGAAATTCCTGGTTTACCTCAAGCTCGAGAGATAGATTTCAGTATCGATTTAATGCCAGGTACGCAACCAATATCCAAAGCTCCTTATAGAATGACACTTATTGAATTGAAGGAGTTGAAGGATCAACTGGAAGATTTGTTGGCTAAGGGGTACATTAGGCCAAGCGTTTCACCTTGGGGCGCTCCGGTACTATTTGTACGAAAGAAAGATGGTTCAATGCGATTATGCATCGATTATCGTCAATTGAACAAGGTAACAGTCAAGAATAAATATCCACTGCCTAGAATAGATGATTTGTTTGACCAGCTACAGGGTTCAGCTATCTATTCTAAGATTGATTTGCGATCCGGATATCATCAGCTGAGAGTACGAGATGAAGATATTCCAAAAACTGCTTTCAGGACAAGGTATGGACATTATGAATTCATCGTCATGCCTTTTGGTTTAACCAATGCTCCTGCAGTATTTATGGGATTAATGAATCGGGTATTTCAAAAATACTTGGATGACTTTGTCATTATTTTTATCGATGATATCTTGATCTATTCCAAGAATGTACATGAGCATGGTGAACATCTCAGAATCATTTTACAGACATTGAGAAATGAGAAATTATATGCCAAGTTATCGAAATGTGAATTTTGGTTGCAGAAAGTTGTGTTTCTTGGGCATATTATTTCAGGTGATGGGATTTCAGTGGATCCAAGCAAGGTCGAGGCTGTATTGAATTGGCCTAGACCTACCTCAGTGCCAGAAATACGGAGTTTTATGGGCTTGGCAGGTTATTATCGACGCTTTATCAGAGATTTCTCCAGCATTGCGAAGCCTATTACACAATTGACTCAGAAAAATAAGCCGTATGTCTGGATTGAAGCGTGTGAAACTAGTTTCTTGGAGTTGAAGAAGAGGCTTACAAGTGCACCTGTCTTGACGATTCCATCAGGTACGGGTGAGTTTGTAGTATATTGTGATGCTTCTCACAAGGGTCTAGGTTGTGTGCTTATGCAGAGAGGTCATTTTATCGCGTATGCTTCGAGACAGTTAAAGCCACATGAGACTCGATATCCTATCCATGATCTGGAGCTTGCCGCTATTGTCTTTGCATTGAAGATATGGCGACATTATATTTATGGTGAGAAGTTTGACATCTTTTCTGATCATAAAAGTTTGAAATATCTGTTTTCGCAATCAGAATTGAATATGAGACAGCGTAGATGGCTTGATTTATTGAAAGATTTCGATTGCGAGATTAAATATTATCCAGGAAAATCTAATGCAGCTGAAGACGCCTTAAGTAGAAAGGTATGTTCTTTATCCTTGTCTACGATAGGTGTATCTCACTTGGTGGAAGATTGTTGTATTTCTGGATTAATATTTGAAACAGATATGCGACCTATTCGTGTTTGTGCTATAAGAGCTGAGCCAGAACTGTTAATGAGAATCAAAGAAGCACAGAAAGAGGATCAGAATATTCAGAATTCTATTGCTATGGTCAGATCTGGTCATCAATCTGAATATCAAGTCAGTGCTGATAATGTATTATATGTGAATAACAGACTTGTTGTTCCAGATGTTTCAGACTTGAAACAGCAGATATTGAAAGAGGCTCACAGCAGTCGATTCAGTATTCATCCTGGTGGCAGGAAAATGTATAATGATCTGAAGACACAGTATTGGTGGAAACAGATGAAAGCAAATGTCACAGATTTTGTGTCTAAATGTTTGAATTGCCAACAGGTAAAAGCAGAAAGAAAGAAACCAGGTGGTCTATTGCAGAGTCTATCAGTTCCAGAATGGAAATGAGATCACATTGCCATGGATTTCGTTACACAGCTACCACGTTCATCCAGAGGGTATGATGCCATTTGGGTGATTATGGATCGTTTGACGAAATCAGCATGTTTTATTCCGTACAGAATGACGTACAGGCATGATCAGATGACAGAAATCTACGTTAGAGAAGTGGTAAGATTACATGTTGTGCCTAAATCTATCGTTTCAGATCGAGACCCTATATTTACATCACACTTTTGGCATAGCTTGCAACAAGCTCTTGGTACTCAATTGCATCTGAGTACAGCTTATCATCCTCAAACAGACGGACAGTCAGAGCGGACTATCCAGACACTTGAGGATATGTTGAGAGCTGTAGTACTAGATTTTGGTACTAGTTGGCAAGATTCATTACCACTTGCATAATTCTCTTATAATAACAGCTATCAGACGAGCATTTAAATGGCTCCTTTTGAAGCACTGTACGGAAAGAAATGCAGATCACCGTTGTATTGGGATGATATCTCAGATGTACAAGATGTTGGGCCAGATATGATCCGAGAAATGACAGAAAAAGTAAAGCTTATACAGAAAAGAATGAAAATAGCTCAAGATAGACAAGCAAAGTATGCAAATATCAGACGACGACCTCTATCTTTTGATCAGGGAGACAGAGTTTTCTTGAAGATTTCTCCGTTTAGAGGTACAATCAGATTTGGCAAGAGAGGAAAATTATCTCCACGTTTTATTGGTCCATATGAGATTATCGAGAAGATAGGCGATCTTGCTTATCGACTCGCTCTTCCTCCATCTTTGTCTGGTATTCATGACGTATTCCATGTCTCTATGCTGCGGAAGTATCAACCTGATCCTTCCCATATTCTTCAGCCTGATGAAGCTGAACTTGACGAGACTCTCAGTTATTTTGAGCAACCGATTCAGATTCTTGATCGCAAAGACAAACAGCTCAGAAACAAGACAATTCAGCTAGTCAAAGTTCAGTGGAGTCGACATGGCACTGAAGAAGCGACTTGGGAGACTGAGTCAGACATGCGACAGAGATTTCCAGAGTTGTTTCATTGATGTGAGTTCTTATTCTGCTTTATGTTATTTCTTTATCTTATGTGTATACAGATGGTCTATACAGCTTGCTTATGATTTCGAGGACAAACTCATGTCTTAGTGGGGGAGAAATGTAAGGCCCGGGATTATTTAATTTTAATCCGAGAATATTTAATTTGGGAATATTTAGAGTTTAGAATTAAATTCTAATATTCTTAAATTGAAAAGGATTGAAATTGAATTAAATCTCTTTTTCGGGGACTGAATTGCAAATAGCCAAAAGTTCAGGGACTAAAGTGCAAATATGCTATATATATCTAATTATCCACTTGAATTACTCTGAATTACACGTGAAGAATCAGAAGGAAAAGGGAAGAACGGCTGAAACCCTCCAAACTCCATTTTTGATTCGAAAAAGCTTCGATAACTCGCGCTTCGGTTGTCAGAAATTCTAGATAAATATATATCTGCGATCACCGCTCCGAGACCTTCGTTTTGGTACAAGTTTCATTCATCTTTCTCATACTTTATTTTTATTTTGAAGATGGGTTGATATTCTTTTTGGTTATATATGTGATTGAGCTGGTACCGGTTACGTATTCGTAGACGGTTCGGAAAAAGACTATCGTTCGGATTTTATACGATTTTAGCAAGCAAAATTCGAACCCTACCCTATCTGATTATGATGTTTTTGATGATATTGATATGAGATTATGAGTTATATGGATTGTTGGATCGATTTTGATATTGTTTGGATTGCCGGTTTGTAGCCGTTACGCCGTTACGCTGTCGATTCGCAAAATGTGAAGACTTTGATATTATTGATTAAAAGGAGCATGGTTTGAGTTGCATCTGATCTTGTTAGTTATTTGATATGTTATTGCTCAGCTTTCATTCGAAGATTGACGACTCGAGAATCCCGATTCGAACTGAGAAGGAGTTGAAGCAAGGTTTTCTTGAATTGTATTTGAAATGAAGTTGAGAAGCTAAGCAGATTTTGACATGTTGTTGTTGATTGTATTTACAGATTTGAAGTACGTTCAGACTCGACATTGAAAGGTATAAATGACAGCGAATCCAGATGGGATAGAACACTCGAAATAGCTATTGTTTCGAGTATTCCCTTGTTAATCACATACTTGGTTGATTATGTATTTTATGTGATTAGATGCTGTGATTTCTTTACATGCTTATGTGATTAGCTGTTCAAGATGTTTTATAGCATTTAATGCATACAGAACATGTTGCATTCATCTTGAACTCCAGCCTGAAAAGCACAGAGGGTTGAAAGGCCTAGAGTGCATATGACGTTTGGAGGGCTGTAGTTGAGTGGCACGGATTGTAGACTTACTTCCAGAGCCAGAAAACTCACTATAGTTGCACCAAAGTCAGAGGAAATAAAGTATTTGACTTCACCTCGATTGGTGAGTTGGTGTTCGTTAAAGATTTTATTTCCTCGGGATCCCAAAGAACTTATATTCGATTGATATCAGCTTGATAGCCTCTTTTGCCATATGCATTGCATTCACGTTTATTATCTCGCGCTTTATGTTGTTTATATTGGGATTTTATTCTCACCGGAAGTATCCGGCTATTGCTTTGTTTTGTTTGTGTGCATGACAATAGGTGGGGCAGGAGCTAGTCAGAAGAGACAGTGATGGCTTGAGATAGAGTCTTAGCATGTGAGGATACGGGTTTTAGCAGCAAGACATGTACTTTGAGTGGATAAACATGTTAGAAAAGAATACAAGAACGTTGTATAAGTTGTTAAATACATGTGTAACTTGTGTAGGAAATCTTATCAGATGTTATTAGATTGCATGTTTATGATTTTGAAGCTTGTATCAGAGTATGTGTTGGTATGGTTCAAGTTCGGATAGCAAAAATATTTCCTGCATTTTCTGGAAAATGTAGCCCACTCAATCGGTAGAAAGTCACCGATCGAGCGAGGCTCTTTTTGTGCAAGGCAGAGAAATCAAGTTTTGTGCCCGCTCGATCGGTAGAAATTCACCGATCGAGCGAGACCAAAAATCCTTGGACCCGAGAGTTTTAGTTTAAGCTCGCTCGATCGGGCAACTTTAGCCGATCGAGCGAGACAGTGTTATTTGAAATTTTTTTTTTTAAGCTCTTGGTTCTTTAATTCTTTTAAGTACTTGATTAATTGTTAATTATTATAAATTACCCTAAGATAAGATTAGCAACCCGGGTCCCCACAGTTCGACTACAGCATTATGAGCTCGATGTAGTTTGTCATGAAAATTTTCAGAAAATGTCTACTATCTCAAAATTGCGTCGTGGGTTATTTGAAACAAAAAAGTCGCAACACTATAATCTGATTGACATGTTGATTTGTCTAGTGTTAATTTTTCCTGTTTCCACGGCAACTACAAAACGTGCATTTTTGGCTATGAAGCATGTTAAAACAATTCTTTGTAATAGAATGGGAGAGAACTTTCTGACAGATTCTATGATTATTTATGTTGAAATAGAGTTTGCTTTAGCCATAGAATCAGATTCCATAATCGATGAATATTATACGTTAAATAATCATAGATCACAACTTCAATAGCATATGCATATCTATTCTTACCATTTTTATATCTTTTAGTGTTAAATTGTTTAGTTTATTTATCAACATGCATTTCATCATTGGTTTTACAGATATTCATTTTATTTAAACTTCATTAGTTTTTTGCAGGATGATGGGGATACAAAATTTTACATTGTCAAGTACTATTTTTGAATATTACAAGTTTCATGCAAAAATTATTGAAGATCTTGTTTACGAGGAGTTTTTTGAGATTACAATGAATAGGTATCTCACTCTTGATTTTAGTTGTTATATATTATTTTTTTTGTTATAAAATTCTAGCCCGGGCGGATTTGAATTCCTGGTTCCGCCATTGTGTCCAGGGGTCGTAGCAAGGCTGTGCCCAAGCTTTGGGGCATGCGACATCAGCGGGCTGACAACGGACAAAGGTATGACTTTGGTTCTCTATGGTAAATATGGAGTAGACTTTATTTTAATTAAGGCTTTTAGAGTATGATAAGTGATGTTTGACAAACTAGATAATACATGGTATTTATGTATTGAAGTGTTGCATGGTAGGCTTGGACCTAGAGGGGAGCTTCTAGCATCTGTCTTAGTAAGGTACGGGAGTATTATTCGAGATATCCAGATTGAGTATGCATGTATTATGTGATTGCATGATTTATATGATACATCATGTCATGAATGTATGTCGCATACATGAGCATATTGATCCTTTATCCTAGCAGTATCCTGTAGTAGGGCGCTCACCCTACGAGTTTGTGGATGGTTGGATACGTAAGTCTTGTGTCAGGTCACCATTATGGTTGGACACTTGTACTAGTATCAGGTCACCATTATCCACTGGGTATATGAGCCACCTCCTGAGGCGACGACGCAACATGATATATACCCTGGGCCCCGTCTATGAGCTTGTTTCTTGACCTGAGTATCTTGGTACCCTGTTCACTTTCATACATGCACGTATAATACCGTATACTCATACTCTCGTACTGAGTGTTTTATGATCATTTTCGGTTATTTTTTGTTATCTAGATACCCTATTCAATGAGGCAGATGCATGTAGTTCTCCTGAGGACTGGGAGGTTAGGTGGTGACCAAGGCTGGATGGAGGGTTGACCACTAGGCTTTACTTTCTGGTATATAGTTTATTTAAATTCCACATTTACTCTGCTTAAGATTTTTATTAAGTTAATTGTATGCTTAAGCTTCTGATTAATAGGTGATCACGGTGCGGGTCACTACATTTATGGTATCAGAGCATATATTAAGATTTTTTGGGACATGGTATTGATTTTGGGTTATCCTTTGTAGGATTGTGAGTCGGATTCAATGAAGATAGCAGTATCATGAATTGAAATAGCAGGATACCTAGGTTTTTTCAAGATCGTCATTGTCAAGATTGACATCAGAGTTTCGTATTATGTGGATCCCACAGGATGGAGCTGGAAGAGAAGATCCAGTTTTCAGTGTCAGACGCTTCTCAGGGTTGAATGGAATTAGTGACATGTCGTCATCCATTCTGCTTCGACCAAGGAAGCCACCCCATAAGATCCTACCAAGAGAATGTCTCAGAAAGCTTTGGGAATCTATAGGAGGATATAAAATCTTTTAGATCTTGCGAAGAAGAAGGTCTGCTGACATGCCTGTATTGATGCTTTTGTGTGTAGCAGATGGGAAACCTTATGTTCAAGATCAGTAGACGGAACGAAAGATTTCCGCATATAGTCAGATTGTAAGATTTCAGTTGTATTGAGTTTTAAATATTGTATTAAGTTTTGTTGTAAACAGTATTTCAGTTGTAATCAGTTGAATTAGATATTTTAAAAGTTTTCAATTATATGATGTACTTAGTTATTGCTATATTGTACATCTTTCGGTGTAATATTTTGATTAAGTTATGTATTACATAGGATTGTAATAAAGATTGTATAGAACCTGGAATATTAGTGGTTCAAGTAATTGTAATCTTTGGGAAATTATTGATTGTTGACAGTGATTGATGGATCAGATAAATTGATTACAATGTATTGTTCGGCATGTAACATTGGGATTGAATTATGCATGTTTTCTAATAGAATATTCTAGTAAGATATAATGTTTACCAGGAATGATGTGTATCATCAAGGGAACAAAGATGAATTATACTAAGTGCTGTAGACTGCATGGATAGATGACTAGACGGAAAAGGGAGCGCGACCCTATATTTATTACTTTGGAAGTATCTCAAGCTTCAGAGGGTGTTTGGAAGTTTTCCTTGCTTCAGATGGTTATTCAGGGGGAGATTACCTCAGTCTAGTACTTTGCAACAGTCACAGTAAGAGTATATTGATATTGGAAGTATCTCGTGAAGATTTAGTTGATACTAAGATTTAGTATCTAAGGGAATTTGTGATCATTTGATTTCTTTAGTGATGTATATATCGAGAAATTATGTGGTCAGAACAGTCTTGGAAAGAATTTCTTTGACAGGTAATTGTTATGAGCAAATAATTTCTTTGGTCTTTGAATTGGGATTTCGGGATTTTTAATCCAAGTGCTTTAGTTGAAGAGGTATTCAACAGGATTAATTGTCAGATGCTTGAAGACTCAGGATTTGAGTTATGATTCTGTAAAATTATGTAAGTTTTCCTTGACCAATGATTTTGGTCCAGATAGGAATGTTGCTCAGTAATGATGGAATTCATCAGATGCTCAAGAATGAGTTATGCCAAGGTGCTGATGGCTGTCTATAAATTATTATTGGTTCCGGGTTTGTACCAAGGGATGCGATGAGTTATCATCTGACTTCGTTAGAGATAAAACTTTTAGTTTCCGTTGTTAGAATAGTCTTGGGAAGAATTCCTTGACAAGTGTATATTCTGGACAGATAGTTTTCGCACGTGATACTGGGGGAGAACCAAGAGGTTTGAATAGTATTGTTTGATTCTATCAAGAGATATATCTAGTGATCAGGGTCTTGATTACTTGAGGAATGAGAATTCTAAGTGATGGATTTACTAGGTAAGTTTCCCTGTTAGAATTGGAATATGATTATTAGGTTGTCAAGTAATGACAATTATTCTCCAGGACATCGAGATGACATATACTGAGAGACGTGAACTGTGATCAGGACTAAACATGTTTGAGTACATTATCAATGTTGCTCTAGAAGTCTTTTGTACTTCAGAGAGTTATGAAAAATTTATCCAGTCTAGAGATCATTGCAACAGTTACGTTAAAGAATAACTTAGTGTCAGTTTGATAACCTTGAAAAGATACTTGATTTTATTGGTAAGTAGAACTGTGTTGGGATAAATGTTTCCTGACTAGGATCATTTTGCACCAGAAGAGTTGGGATCTACCAGATGATTGATCTAGTTAGTGTTTGACGGATGTCATGAGCCTGCTAAGTTACAACATGAATTTGGCAGTATGAGAATTTACTTGGATAGTGAAAGTTGAGCACTTAGGTGTTCATGACTGATTTGAAATAGTTAGTTCGACAAGTGCAAGATTAGTACCCAGTGACTAATTGTGACTATCATCTGATGCAATCAGAGATATACGTAGTTGTTTCCAAGAGGAATATCATATTATGGAGCAAGTATGTGTTCCGAGACAATGATTAAGATTAATAGAGTTATCAGGATGGTTTATTCTGGTAATTACATCAACATAAATAAACTGGTGTCATCTAGTATTTAAGATCTAACATCAGGATTAAGAGATATCTATAGTTTTGAGATATGATGATACAAGTAACAGTCCAATCTTTAGAGAATTTACTCAGGATTCGAGTATCAAATTTAAAAGAATTCCAGTGATGTTGAACAGTGTTTTGGAGCAGGGGGATGTCATTGCAAGGAAATAATCAAGTTTCACTACAACAAAAATGATCATTGACAACAGTTGAAAGACAACGCTTTTTACAAACATGATTGTAAAAAAAAGTAAACACAACGCTTTAAATACTTAGGGCATCTCCAATGCCGTTTTTTATTTTGGAGTACTCTATTCTTAAAATAAACCATTCAATTCTCTATTTCAAAAATCTTCTCCAACCCATATTCTCTATTTCTAATAAAATTCTCTATTTTATTATTTTTAATTCCAAATTAATTAAAATAAGAAAAATAATAATTATACAAATAAACTGAATTAAATATGACTCGATTATTTTAAAAAACAATACATTTATTTTACATCAAATTGCAAGCATTCACACAACAGTAAATTACATGCATAAATCGAGATAATTATAAACTACACATATAATTAAACACTAATATTCTGATTGTTTATTTTCTTATGTTTTAATGTGATTGCATGTTTATTTTAATTTAATTAATTCGATTTCAGTTCGTGATCAAGTATGTAATGTATTTTTTAGTCACGATTTTATTTAATTATTATTATTATTTTTTGTCTTCAATATAATTTAATTAGAATAAATAAATAAAAATAAAACATTGAATACATTTAAAAAACACCAAAAAAATTAAATTAAATAAAAGGATTGAAATGAACAAATATATATATATATTATTGAACCAAAAAATAATTCATAAAATACAGAAGGACTAAATTTCAATTTCGGATAATGAGATTTGCATAATTAAAACAACACTCCATTCCACCATCCTAATCTAAAGTAATTCTCCAAAAATGGAGAATCATTGTAGTCTCTATTTTGCTTCTCTAAAATAGAGATGAGTTGGAGTGATTTTTGTTCTCCATTTTGGAGATGTTCTCCAAAATGGAGAACGGGTGGAGATGCACTTAGAAGCGTTGTGTTTGTTTCTTTAATTTACAAAAACACAATGCTTTTTAGTAAGTGTTGTGGATGAACGTTCTTTTTTAAAACTATTACAACGCTTTTTTTAAAAGCGTAAAGAAAAGAAATACCCGATACCCTTTTCCCAAAACTCAAGCCGGCCACTTCAACCCTCCGTATCGTCGGAAAACTCAAAATGGATTACAAATTCGGATATAGCACGGTTTGGGCTATCTTTTGTTACTTATATTCCAAGGTATGTAAATCGCGACCTCGAAGCTAGCTCTGTCGGCCCTTTCTTCCCGCGAAGCTTCACGACCTCTTATCCATTGTCGTAGATCTTTCACCGGAATCACAAACTGTACGGCTGTTTCGTGAATTTAGAAACTCGAATTTCAGCCTGAAAATTTCTGAACAGCTTAAGTCTAGGTGGTGACATAGGCGGTGACAATGCTACTTGACTCGTATAATTCTAAAATCTAATTTATGATCCTTGATAAATTCACTCCAATTCATGATGATGTTATTTTTCCCAATGCCCTTTTTCGCCGTACTGTCTTTGATGGCTTAGCACTCTTAAATTTTTACACTTTACCAGAATTCTCTCCAACTATTCGACACTTTTCTTTTTAAATCTTCTCTACGTTTTTTTTTCAAAGGCCCAATTTGAAGTATCAATTTTTTTTTTAAAAAAATTAAAACTTGATATTAAAATTTAAAAATAAATTTTCTCTCCGTTTTTTTTCCAAAGGCCCAATTTGAAGGTATCAAATTAAAAATAAAAAAAAAACTTGATATTAAAATTTAAAAATAGCAATCATCATCGGCTTTGGGCAGAAAACTGGAGGAGAAGAAAATTGGGGGAAAACTTGCTCATCTTTTCTTTGTTCTAATTTCATATCACAAAATTGGAGCTTATATGGTAAGAATAGTTAATCAATAATCAAATTTTATGATTTAATTTATTGAAATTTAGTTGTATTGTTTTAGGTTTTTTAAAATTCATGTATGTTTTGTTCTTTTTTTTAACTATTAAAGGTGACTTCTATCATAAAAATTTATGTCTTTTTTCTTGGGGTTGATTTTCATATAAAGATGTGGAGGATATAATATTATATTTTGTTGAATTTATGTTATAAAAACAAAGATAAACGTGAGTCCAAAATGTTGTCTGTTTTATGCATACTTGCATGATTTTAATTAACTCTCACTTAGGCTAATTAATTAGTCACTGTGAAGTCAAGTAAATTGTGAAGTGAGACATAGTTTGGAGGCGAAGTAGGTTTATGAATGAAATGTGACTAGTGTTTTTTTTTTTTTAATATTTTCTCTAAAATGATTCTTTTTTGGTTCAGTGTTTATCTTACGTGTGAGTTTTACATGATCACTATAATTCATGATTCATCTCTATTCTGATTCAATCATGAAAATTATCTTGCAGTGGGATGGCATGCAATTAGGATCCAATGATTAAAATATGTATTTTTTTTTTGTAAAAGAATAATTGTTTAATGAGATTCTAATTTATTGAATGAAATTGTAGGCGATCCATAATCATATACGAAACTGTTATTTTTTTACAATAAGAATAACATCCCTTCAGTTTGGCATCCATCAAAAGCTGAACGATATTATAGATGTGACACAAACAACTATTGATTCTTGAAATTAATATGTTCTAATTGGTTTAAAGACCTTGTTACATGAAACTTTCAGGAAAGAATTGTTGCTTCAATAGCTTTCGGATTGATTCATACCTTGAATTTGAACCTCATCCAACATTCTCCAAGAACTTGCACAATTTATTTCAGAGTAAACACTTTTGGTTCTTTGTCTTATTATCTCCAAAAGCATTTTCAGAATTGATATCTAGTTTCCTGGATTTCTCCAATTGGAAAGAGCAATAAATTGGTGATAAATAGTGTTTTGTTTAATTTTCTTTGCTTTTTCTTCTAAGTGGGTTTTGAATTTTGTGTCTTTTTTTTTTTTTTTCAAATTTGTATCGGATTTAGTTTTCTGTTAACTCGGTGGAGTTGTGATGTCCAACATCTCTAATATATAATAATTATTTTCTAAATTTGTGTGTGTGGGCGGATCGGCCCCCCAAACATCTAATCCTGGATCTGCCCCTATTGCCATAAATCTTATCACTGAAAGGAATTAATTATTCCTTGATATCTTTCCATGTTTTGAAAGATTATAATATTGTGTTTTGCCTTTCTAGGATTGATAGTTAATATTGTGTTTCTTATCTATATGCTTGATATATTTTAAACTAGGAATAGTTTTGATTTGAATTGAGATAATATAATATTCCTAGATTTAAAATATGGTTGATTGGATTATATATTGATATTTCCTATATTTGAAAGAGTTTAAATATTTATATATTTACTTGATTATTTTGTAGGAGATATTATTCACTTATCATAATATATCTGTATCTCCTAACTTATCTTTATTTTCTTATCTTTGTAGATTGATTCGAGTTTGAAAGGAAAGAAGATCAAGGTTTATTCGAGATAAGATTGTTCAAGCTTAATTGGGTGTCCTTCACGTTGAATAAATTGGAGAGCAGAATGTAGTGCAGAATAGAGAGCGCGAGAGCAGAAAAACACGTATACTGCACAAGAGAGAGTTTCACATATAAAATTCAGAGACACTTTCATGAGAAATCAAGAGCTCTGAATTAAAGAAGAAGATCGAAGATTGCACAACTGTGGTTGCTGCTTTTCTGTATTGCCGTGAAGCTTTTCGAGAACATTTGAAGTTTACACTTGCAAGAGTGTTGGTCGAAAGACGTTTTGTTGTTCTCAGATTTCGGCAATCAAGATCGACTCCCTTTGATTTTATTATTCTGCCTTGAGTTGATTTTTAGGGAGTTGTTTTTATTTATTTTTTATTTTCTAACATGCTTTGAGAAAATTGATTTTTACAATAATTCACTAGTTTTAGGGTTTGTAAAACTCTTTGATTATTTTCTAGTGAAAGTTTTTCCTTGAGGCGCTGCAAGAGTATTTTATACTCTTGCTTAAATATTTGAGTCTGATTTATTTGGTTGTTTATTTATTTTATTCATGCTTTCAAAAATTCTGATGCATGTTAATCAAGGTGTTATTGAAGATGTTGTCAACACCTAGTGACAACATCTGAATCTGTTTTATGTGCAACCTTTTATTACTTTAGTACTTGTGCATATTTACTCTTGAGTATTTTTATTGTTGGTTTGCTGTTACTATTCACGTTTTAATATTTCCGCTGCATGTTGTGTAGGATGTTGTCAACACCTAATGACAACATCTGATTGTGATAATTTTTATGAACCATGATATCCCTTACAAGTGGTATCAGAGCCTACTCTTGATACACTAAGAGCTGATTCTGGATTATTTTTTCAGGAATATTATGGAGTCAACAACAGCAAACTCATTCTTCAAACCTCAAGAAGTCTTTGAATCGGATTTGGGAGATGACTCGTTGTCACTCATCACAAAGAAGTTTGGTGATTATCTGAAGAAGATGAGAGAGACAAAGAAGACCGATCAGAAACTCAAAGCTCCACTTTTTCCGGCTGCTAACAAAACTCTGAAAATAAACGGGTCTGATCAATCATCAAGGAAGTTTCCTGATCCTCAAAAGCCTCTACTTATGCTGGAAGGAAAGAAAAAGTCTACTACAAAGAATATTGACATGGTGCAATGTCATGAATGTCAAGGCTATGGTCATTTTGCCAATGAATGTGCAAACAGGTTTCGGAAAGGGATGAACACATCTTTGAGTTGTGAATATTCTGAAGAAGGTAAAGAACAGAATGAAGAAGAAAGCCACACATCCCTGGCAGCATTGATGGAAATAAAGAAGCTGATGCAAGTCAATCCTTTAGGTGTTGCCGCAGGTGTTGCCACACCTGGCCACAACATCTCCCAAAGGTCAGTATGTTTAAATTCTTTTACTGCTGATAATGTGAATAATTCTGATGCAGGTGATGAAAGAATGTCTCTGGAAGATGTGCGAATGCAATATGAAGAGTTATATGCTGACTGGGTTGAACGAAATAAGAAGAACACTTTTCTTTCAAGAGAAAATTCTGATTTGAAGGCTGATATATCAAGACTTGAAGTTATGCTGAGTAAGAAGAATCTGGAATTAAGTCAGGTTAAGGATGAACTCATGAAAGCTAAGGCTACATTGACTAAATTCAATTCAAGCACAACCAAGCTTGATTCTTTGCTCATGATGGGAAGAGATGGTAAGGCTGGACTAGGTTTTGCGAACAATAAATTTGAGGTTGGTGAATGTTCAAAAGCTCCTGTGCTTGTCAAAGAAAGTAGCTGTACTGAAAGATCAACCAAAAAGGCCACACCAACTAATCCTCCAAAAACCAAACCTATAGCCTATTGTTCCTACAAAACCCAGAAGGAAAGGTAAGTATATTTGTCACTACTGTCATAGACCTGGTCATATCAAATCATATTGTTTTAAGTTGCAGGAAGACTACAGACATAAATCTGCATTGAAGGTGTTGCCTAAGGTGTTGCCAACACCCTCCCACAACATCCCTAAGAACAGATCTACTGTAAGAAAAGTTTGGGTACCGAAAGCTGATATTCACTGTTACATGATTTATACTGCTTTAAAAACTAATGTTTCAGGTGCTTGGTACTTTGATAGTGGTAGCTCACAACATATGACAGGTTCTAAGAAGTTTCTCACAGATTATGTTGAACAGAAGAGTGGAAAAGTGACTTATGAAGGAAGTTCAAAGGGAATTATCGTAGGAAAAGGCACACTGAAAGTTGCTGGACTTTCTAAGCTTCGCAACGTGCTACATGTTGAAGGACTAACTGTACGAGGTCATCTGATAATCGCTACCAATTTGGAGAAGAGATGGCTTGTACACATACAAATATGGATGAATTTAACCTTTGGCATCGAAAGTTGGGACATGAAAACTTCAAGAATTTGAAAAACTTAAGTAAGTTTGATGCTGTTAGAGGTATGCCTAATCTAAAATCTGGAATTCCATTTGTTTGTGAGGCATGCCAAAAAGAAGCAGACCAGGGTGTTACATCAGATGTTGCCAACATCTGAGACAACACTCTGTCTTCAGCTTGTACATATGGACTCGTTGGGTCTAATGGATGTGAAAAGCTGTGGAGGTAATAAATATTTTGTGTAGATGATTTTTCACTATATACTTGGGTAAGATTTGTGAAAGAAAAATCAGATATATTTGATATTTTTAAGAATTTGCTCACAAGGATTGTGAATCTTCACAACTTGAAGGTGACCAGAATTCTCACTGATTATGGTAAGGAGTTCGAAAACTTTTCTTTTGAGAATTTATGTGGTAAGAAAGGTATTTCTCATGAATTCTCTGCTCTCAAAACCCCACAACAGAATGAATTTGTTGAAAAGAAAAATATAACTTTGCAAGAGATGGCTAGAGTGATGTTAAGTTCTGAAAATATCTCAAAATATTTTTGGGCAGAAGCCTTAAACACATCATGCCATACGTAAAATTGAGTATACTTGAGGAATGGTTCTACTATGACTTCCTATGAAACTCTCATGGGAAAGAGGCCGAACCTTAATTACTTTCATGTCTTTGGCTGTGTATGTTACGTTTTGAATGATATTGATCAGTTTGCAAAGTTTGATGATAAAAGTGACAAGGGTTTGTTCTTAGGTTATTCTTTGGATATTCAAGCTTACATGATGTTTAACTTAAGAACTCAAACAATTTTTGAGTCTATTAATGTTGTATTTGATGATTTTGCAGATCTAAAAAAGAAAACAGCGGAGGATGAAGTTGATGATATGCTGGATAAATCTGGAAATTCAAATGTTGACCAAGGAGTGTTGCCAACACCTCCGACAACACCTCTTGCTGAGATTCCAGAAACAAAAGTTGAAAAGCCTACTGATGAGAATATTGATGAAGACATTGAGGTCAATGGAGATGTGCATGGAGATATGCAAACCTGAAGGAAAGAAAATATGGATTATCGAAAGATGTCTGGACTAATTTTCATGAGCTCCACGTTTTCACAGGTAAGATTTTCATGCTTTGTGTCAAACAGTGAACCAAAAAGGTTGGGACTGTATGGATTGTAGCAAGCACCATGTGCATGGTATGGAAGATTAACCAAATACTTGCTCAATCTTGGATTCAAAAGAGGTGAGATTGATAAGACATTGTTTGTGCAAAAGTCTCAAGGTAATATTCTTATTTGCCAAGTTTATATGGATGACATAATCTTTTGTGCTTCTTGTGAAAAACTTGTTGATGAATTTGTGAAGTGCATGTCGTCTACTTTTGAGATGAGTATGGTTGGTGAATTGAATTATTTCTTGGGGTTGCAAGTGAAACAAATGCATGGTAGAATTTTTGTGTGTCAAATACAGTATGCTAGAAATCTTGTGAAAAAGTATTTGAATGAAAATTGTAAATACATGCGTACACCAATGAGGTCAAGTGAAAAACTGTCGAGGGAAGATGTTGTCGAAGGTGTTGACAACACCCTCTACAGAAGCATAATTGGAAGTATCTTGTTTTTTGTGCTACTGGGCTAGATATCATGCTTAGTTGAATATGTACTGTGATAATTCAAGCGTTATTGATATATGCAAAAATCCAGTACAACACTCTCGAACCAAACACATAGACATTTGACATTACTTCATTAGAGATTTGGTCGAGAAAGGCATTATCTGTATTGAGTTTGTTAGAACTGATAACCAATTAGCTGATATTTTCACCAAAGCATTGTATTTCGAGAGATTTTTCAATCTAAGGAAGTCTCTCAATATGTGTGCATTATATACAGAACTGAGATGTTGTCTGGAGTGTTGCCAACACCCTGCGACAACACCTTTTCATGCATGTGCATCTTTAGGTTCATTAGGCATGTTGCATTCATGCATTCATTCTGTTTTTTGATGTGTTGGATACTTTGTAACCATTGACCAGTTTTCACTCAGGATTCTTTGCAAATTGTTTTACAGTTTAATGAGATTTAATTGAAGAAGAGTTCTGACTAAATCACAAAGTAGTGGAGGGATGTTCGTGTATTCCATGATCCTGTCCCAAGTGAAAAGTGATTTCGCAAATTCAGAAACTCGAAATAACAAAATGGTTAAAAGAGATAATCTCAATCATCAAATTTGATTGAAAATCAGAAGCAAATGGAAAAAGCTACCTAAAGGAGTCCAATGAAGACCGTTCCTTTAGTGTGCAGGCTACCACTTCTGTAATAATGAATTTAATGGCTATCTGGAAATAAAATTTTTTGAGAATCCTGAAGTGTTGCTGGAAGATGTTGCCAACATCGTGGACAACACCTCACTTGTCAACATAATTTTTCCATATGATTGCATTTTATTGCATTGTTACACTCTGTTTTTAGACATAATTAAGACATGCATATTTATTTTATGGTGAATATATCTTGCTGAGAAGTTTGAAGTTCGAAATAAGCAAAATTTTGTGATTTGCCCAATCCACTAATATTTTGAATTATTTTGTGATCGAAAGTGTTTTAGTGGAGTTAAATTCGATGTGGAGTTTATCTATGGAAATTTTGTGAAAATCAATTGACTTGATTTATTGCCTTAATTCGGAAATTTGTTGCCATAATGATTTCAAACTCCATTTTAACATTGACAATTGTTACTGTTAGGGAACATTAACTGTGACCGAGTGATTAAGCGGTGAATGGTTTGTTGTTAGATTTGATATTATCATCATAATATTTATGGTCTTGTTACTCTTTGCTCTCCCTCACCACATTATCACTTCTACAGAATTTTGTCGGTCCTTGCATTATTGTCAAATTCTTCTCTTCTTATTCTAGCTGTTCAAAATTTTATGGCAGAGAAAAATTTTGATTCACTGATTTTCAAACAGAGATGAGCTACAAAGAAGATATTGAGCCAGATGTTGGCAACACCTCTGACAACACCTTAGAGGATGATTTTTTTTAAAATTGAGATATTTGATGGTCATTGTTACTACTGCTGATCCATCTTTGATGGTCATTTTTACTGCTGCTGATCCATCCCTTGTATTCTCTGATGAAGACTCTGAGGAATTTGCCTCAGAAGCAGATGTTGCATCAGATGCTGCTGACATTCCTGCTGATATCTTAGATGAGAAGTATTTGAATATGGTAGAATTTTTCAAAATTCGGAATTTGCTGGCTACTGTCACTGTTTTTGTAGGAAGCTGGTGTTGCTGTTTCTGCAGAAGATGTTTTTTTAAGGTGTTACTGACACCCCGGACAACACCTTGGATGAAGACTACCGAGTAAGCCAATCATATTCCTTTGTTTTTTTTTGTTTTCTGAGAATGCTGCAAACGATTGGCAACACTATGCCAATTGTGACTTCTTTGAGTACCACACCATTGATTTGAAAGCATATGGAGCACAAAATCTGGTAAGAATTTTCTAACTCATAAATATGTTCGCTACTGTGATATATGCTACTCCTTACTGTAGACCTATGGTCTTGGAATTCTACTGAAATTTGACTAAAGCTGTGTCGAACCCTCTTTCGCAAAATTTGGGAAAATTCATGTGAGGGTTCATATTTTTCGAGTTTAGTCCTACTGTGATTAATGGATTCTTTAACTCACCCGAGGTGGAAGAAGATGTGCAGCCTGCTCTGATAAGATAGCTTATGTTATTTACAAGACTGCAATCAAGACTTGGACTCCGTCCACAAATTCCATCTTTGTCACCAAACAACAAGTTGGTGTGTTGTTTACTATAGGAACTGGAGCAGCTTTGAACTTTGGAAAGCTTGTGTTTTACTACAGTTATGCAATATGCAAACTGTTGGTTGGTATCTTACATGCTCATATTTCCTTCTTTGATATTTGTTGTGCTAGTATCTTAATAGTTTGAAAAGGATGATGATAAGCTTTTATCTGCTATTGTTGAGGTACTGAATCTTGCTCCTGCATTACTTAGAGGTAACATGAAATTGGACCTACCTTGGTCAGAAACAGGTGCTGCTGCAGATGCTGTGGCAGATGTTGCCAACACCTCCCCTGCCACTGCCATATTTGTTCCTCCTAATTCAACAACGAGATTCTATCTTTATTTAATCCCAGATGCTGCATGTTGAACAGAAGATTTTACAAGCCAAAGAAGACATTGCTTACTATGAATCTCTTATGTCTTAATATCGAATTTTTCTTGGTGTAGGTACCTCTTCTGGACAAAAAGAGGGAGAAGATTTTGAATCTAGTGGCTCTAGCTCTGATGGAGAAGATAGTGACTCTGGTTCTGAAGGATAAGAAGCTAGTTCTGGCGAAGCAAATGATAGATCATCACAGAGCATTAAGTTTAATTTTTTGTGGTTTATTTTGCTCTGCTCTGATTTGTCTTTATGTTTTTGCTCTGATCTGGTTCTAATCAATGTTAGCTTGTTTGATTATGACTCTCTGATTTGTTCTAAGTTTTTTTCTGCCCTGACTTAAGTGTTGTGAGGAGATGTTGGGAACATCCTCGACAACATCTGTGTTTAGACTAAGGGGGAGAATGTATTTTCGTATTCAGTGAGAGAATTGCTATTCAGAGGAGTTATGATGTGTACTGAATTGATTAAATGTGTTTTGTGATTCACTTTTGAACATGTATTAAGTATTTTCTGATATCGCTAAGTGTTGTGTTCAGATGTTGCCAACATCCTTGACAACACTCAGAATTGAAAGATCAAATTCAGGGGGAGAACTGATTTGATAAGTTTGAACTCAGGGGGAGTTCTGAGAATTAATATTCAGGGGAAGTTGTTGAATTGCTTTTAGGTGTTTTGTCCAGAAAGGCAAAAAGGGAGAGATTGAAAGGAATTAATTATTCCTTGATATTTTTCCATGTTTTGAAAGATTATAATATTGTGTTTTGCCTTTCTAGGATTGATAGTTAATATTGTGTTTCTTATCTATATGCTTGATATATTTTAAACTAGGAATAGTTTTGATTTGAATTGAGATAATATAATATTCCTAGATTTAAAATATGGTTGATTGGATTATATATTGATATTTCCTATATTTGAAAGAGTTTAAATATTTATATATTTACTTGATTATTTTGTAGGAGATATTATTCACTTATCATAATATATCTGTATCTCCTAACTTATCTTTATTTTCTTATCTTTGTAGATTGATTCGAGTTTGAAAGGAAAGAAGATCAAGGTTTATTCGAGATAAGATTGTTCAAGCTTAATTGGGTGTCCTTCACGTTGAATAAATAGGAGAGCAGAACGTAGTGCAGAATAGAGAGCGCGAGAGCAGAAAAACACGTATACTGCACAAGAGAGAGTTTCACATATAAAATTCAGAGACACTTTCATGAGAAATCAAGAGCTCTGAATTAAAGAAGAAGATCGAAGATTGCACAACTGTGGTTGCTGCTTTTCTGTATTTCCGTGAAGCTTTTCGAGAACACTTGAAGTTTACACTTGCAAGAGTGTTGGTCGAAAGACGTTTTGTTGTTCTCAGATTTCGGCAATCAAGATCGACTCCCTTTGATTTTATTATTCTGCCTTGAGTTGATTTTTAGGGAGTTGTTTTTATTTATTCTTTATTTTCTCACATGCTTTGAGAAAATTGATTTTTACAATAATTCACTAGTTTTAGGATTTGTAAAACTCTTTGATTATTTTCTAGTGAAAGTTTTTCCCTGAGGCGCTGCAAGAGTATTTTATACTCTTGCTTAAATATTTGAGTCTGATTTATTTGGTTGTTTATTTATTTTATTCATGCTTTCAAAAATTCTGATGCATGTTAATCAAGGTGTTATTGAAGATGCTGTCAACACCTAGTGACAACATCTGAATCTGTTTTATGTGCAACCTTTTATTACTTTAGTACTTGTGCATATTTACTCTTGAGTATTTTTATTGTTGGTTTGCTGTTACTATTCACGTTTTAATATTTCCGCTGCATGTTGTGTAAGATGTTGTCAACACCTAGTGACAATATCTGATTTTGATAATTTTTATGAACCATGATATCCCTTACAATCACAATCATTTTCTTTAATTCAGTGGTTCATCTAAATTCCCAATAGAATAACTTCTTGTTTGCATCTTGGAAGTAACTGCACTTGCTAATATTGGATCCTGCATTTATTATATCACGATATTTTGTTTTGCAGTGCTGTCATGTCAGTTGGAGGAGGGGAAATTCATTTAGTTGTCATGCATTCTAGGAAGTATGAAGGACAGGGCCCTTGCTTTTGGGTGTTCAATGTTACTCCGGGACTTTACAGTTCTTGTCTTGTCGTGCTGAATCTTAGATGTCTTGGCATTGTCTTTGATCTCGATGAAACTCTCATAGTTGCAAACACAATGCGCTCATTCAAGGACAGAATAGAGGCATTGCAGAGAAAAATAAGCTCGGAGTCTGATCCACACCGTGTTTCTAGCATGGTTGCAGAGGTCAAACGGTATCAGGATGATAAAAATATTTTGAAGCAATATGCAGAAATTGATCAGGTGATTGATTGATTGTGGGAAGGTTATCAAAGCACGGTCTGAGATGGTACCAGCCCTGTCGGATAATCACGAGCCTGTTCTCCGTCCAATTATACGACGGCAAGAAAAGAGCATTGTTCTGACTCGTATTAATCCTCTGGTATTTATACCATCTCTTCATCTAGCATATGTCATTTACCTTAGAGTTTGTGAGTCCTCTTATCTTAATATTTCTGGCTTGAGGAACTCTTTTTTTTTGCCAGTATGGCTTACTTACATTGTAAATTCCATTGATCAATATTCAGTTATACAATAACTTCTATGTATAATAATTTCTCACAATGACAATTTAGGCTAAAAAGATAAAATAATTAATTAGATAATACTTTTCTGAAAACTCTTATATTAGTTCATGATACCTTTCAAATCATGAATTAGTAAATTACAAATCTTACAAAATAATTTATTTTCACATTTTCTTATACTATGAATCGTGATTAGTTTTTTTCTCCTTGAAATTTTAAAATTTAATCTATCTCTAAATTTTTTGATGAAGTTACAAAGTTGACTTCTCAATTTATAATGTTTTGTTAGCGTTACTGTTGTCGAAACTTCGAGAGCTCCAAACCTATGCATGTTAGATTTTAATTTGAATTGCCGCCATATGTTAGGCTGGAGGCAATGAATCTCTGCGTATGCCGGAGAAAGAGAATAAGCAAGATTCTGGAAGTCAGAGTTGGAATAGCCAGACTGTTGTTTTAGATATCTTGCAAACTATCCAGCAGTGTACTGTTGTTGATGATTCTGCTCCTACACTGATGTGTACCCTCGGTGTTGCAAACTCAATTTTGAAGCAGGTTTGTGATGTTTTAACCAAGTTGGGAGTATGAATGGTTTCACATGGCCACTTTACCTTCTGCTCTGATTTTACAGTGGCTTCTTTTGTTTCTTTCTACCAGTTTGGCATTGAATTCGTGGGTGAGTTTGTTCTTCCATTGCTCATACCTCTTCTCATTACTCAGCAACTAAATGTTTAGTAGTTCGCTAAGTCTATGCTTTTTGTAAAGGATGCACTGAGGTAGCATCTCGCTCCTTGGTGGTAGCTATGTTGGTTTCAATTATTTTCATTGAATATTTACTTCAGTTACCAACATTTGATTTATGCTGAAGGAAGAGAAGAAGAGGTATTTTAAGTTTACACACCTTAATCTGTCTGCTTAACTGATTCTGGAGTTACTAGTTTATCATGTTCTTTTTACGATTCATGCATTGCCTATGATTACTAGTAACTGTATTTTATGCATTTTAAAATTTTGATATTCTCTGTTTTTTTCTTAAAAAACAAATTGAAAATGTCAGCTACTTTGTATTTCAAGCTCCATCTCACATATTATAACGGTGTGTATTTCAAGTTCCATCTCACATAAAAATTAAAAGCCTCTCACTTGCACCTCGGTATTTTCATTTCATAGTAACTGACCGACGATTTCGATTAGGAAAAATTCTAGCAAGTGAACTAGGTCAAGTTATAATATAGTTGGACAGAGTTCAAGTCGATCCCACAGAGACTAATGTTTAAATACTAAGATATAGACTATTCAGATTAATCCAGGCTAATTAAAATAAAGGATTTTTATAAATTATTAAACTAATGAAAATGAACTAAATTATTCTAAAGCAGAAGTTTAAATTAAATTAAATGAACAGAAAAGCTTTAAGACTGATTCAAATTTTAGGAAAATGACCAGGAATACACAACGGTACCAGACATCGATAATTGCCACGTATTGGATTTAATCAAACAAAACTCATTCATATTCACGACGAAATTTCCTAGAATAATTATTAATCTATTTCTAGAATTAATAACCCTATTTTCATTTAATAGTCCAATTATTTATAATTGAATTTAATTTAACAAAAACGCATTCACGAGTTATGGAATTTCAGCTTTCGCCTAAAATCGCACACTGAAACCGAATACTATTTCTAGTCGGTTTAACCATGTGTTGATCAATATTTTTGAAGCTAATTTCAATCTTTTCTTTTTCAAGTCCAGATTGAACGACATACATGCAATTAATTGGCCAGATTAAAAGCAAGAATTATGCACAAACATTAATCAATAAATATTCCATAAATCAAAATTCAATCAATCCGTCCCATAAACAAAAATCAATAGTCTGGCCCTATTGTGGCCCCGGTCAAAAGACGACTACTCCATAATAATAAAATCAAACAAAAGTTTCATGTTTGAATTCATAATAAAATAAAACATAAAAAAAAAGAAAAGAAAATTCTCAGCAATAGTGCCGAATCTTGCTTGCGTTGCGCGTTTCTTCTCTTCCAAGCTCTCAGCCGTCAAATCCCGAAAATCTCTCCAAAGTCTATCAGTCAAAAATCAGAAGTTTCGAAAGCGCTCTCCAATTAGGGCTTTATTTCCTTTTATACCTCCTTTATTTTCGTCCAAAATAATGTCTAATATTGCCCAAAATAATCAGAATTCCAAAAATCCCAAATTTTGCACGAATTATTTTTTTTTTTCATATTTGCAGTGTACACGGACCCCGGACATGGTCCGTGCCTAGGTCCGTGTATTAAAAATTCCAGCCCAAACTTTTTACGAAGCCACACGGATCCTATTCCAGAAGGTGCACGGGGTCCGTGCATTTCTCTGTGAATAACTTCTCAAAAGCCGATGGTACACAGACCCTTTCCCAAATGGTGCACGGGGTCCATGTATTATTTTTCCTCAAAACTCCATTGCTTCGAAGGTGCACGGAGCCTCTTCCAAAACATGCACATGGTCCGTGCAATAAATTCTATTCAATCTTCTTGACCTCTTATGATTTCTCTGTGTCATCCGGCCAAGTTCCAACGTGACATTGAATTGTTTGACTTTTTCTTCAATATTCAGTTCTTCTCAATTGTTAGTCAAACCTACAAACATAGAAAATATGACGATTACGCGCAAAACTCGGAATAAAATGACTAACAAGCACGAATACGACAAAATAAAGTACCAAATAAGCTATAAGATTCGTGCTTATCAAATTCCCCACACTTAGCTTTTGTTCGTCCTCGAACAAAATCAGAAGAAATTAGAGATGAGAAATATCGACATAGAATGGCACAATCAAAACCTTTCAATCTACCAAATCTCGTCACATCCAATCAAAAGCTCATACTTCGAAAATCACAAGCCTCGCTTTCGTCGCAATTCAAAACTTGAACACTACCCAGAAAAGATCAATATAATGAGATGTGTGTAGTGTGAGTGTCAGAACTTATACTCCTCAAAAGTTATTCGGTTCAAGGATCTCTCATGTTTTTTCACCAATTTTTTTTTCTCTTTCTCGCCCCATATGCTTATCTTTCATATCCCTCTCTACTAAATGTGGAACAATTATGACTCGGTCAATAGGTCTTTTAAGCTTATAACGTTAGGCCACGGTTCATGGCTACAATAAAGGATAGGAAAACAAAAATGAGAGACAACAAAAAAATTGTCATTTAGCGCAATTAAAAAGCTCCATTCCCCATCTATTATTGAATTTCATCACTTTCTTTTGATTCATCAATACAACCCATTGTCTTCTTCTTTTTCCTCCTTTTCTTTTCAATACCCCTTGAATTTTTTTTTTTCGAGTACTCTTCTTTTCTTTTTCATCATTTTTTTTTTCAAACCAACCCTTTCTTTCATTCAAAAATAATTCACCAACTCCTTCAAATATTTTTCTGTGAATACTTGGAGTTTTTGTAAATTTAAAAATGCCAAAAGGGTTTGTTTCTCTCAAAACTTAGGTAGGAAAAATAGTGTATAGGCTAAAAATCAGGTGGTCAATGTAGAACAGAAAGAATGACGTATGGCGTCTAATTGTGTGCCATTGGCACACACCATTTAATTTTTATCAGGCTCAATGGGGTTACTAGGGACAAAAGTGATGCATCAGGTAGGCTGAAAAGGCACAAACGGTCCAAAGATCGCCTAAATCATCCCTAAGTCATAATAATTCAAATTTTTGCTTCGAGGACTAATCAGACAAGTTCTAGGGATAACAACTGCAAACTTTCTCTCTTTTACCAAATTTTTTTTTTCATGAGATCACCTCTTACCAATTCACAATTAACTTGCATAAGTCTGACAAAAGTGCATGAAAGGTGTCTCATAAAGTCAATGCAAAACTAGTTCATATCAAAGTCTCTCCTTGCAACTACAGCTAATCTCATTCAGTTCTAGGCACAAAACAATTTTTCAGGCGATCAAAAACCTAGCAAACTAATTGGTATGTCATGTACCACAAATGCTCATCTCTTTTTATTTTGAAATTTTTTTGCTAAGTGATGTGAAACAGAGTGTAATGAACGACCTACCCCCACACTTAGAATGCGACACTGTCCTCAGTGTTAAATGCTCGAAAAAATAAAGACAAAAATACCAATAGCAAAAACACTTCCCTAAAAAATGTCGACGAACATGCAAAATTAGGGGCAAGCGGCAGCCTGAGCAAAGGAAACTACAAAACCAACCAAAACGCGTAAAATAGAACAATGACGCACACAAGCACACAAAAAGGCTTCCCAAAATAAATTCAACAAAGAAAAAGCACCACTTAGGGAAAAACCACAATATCCATGAAACTCCAATTAATAAAAGCGAGAAATCGCAACAATAGTTAAAACCCACGACATAACTAGAATAGGCTAGAGTATCCGCAAAATAAGTCGAAAGCGAAGCAACTACAGCAAATAAACTCCAAAACACACATAGTTCAAACCCATAACAAACTATCCATATCATCCAAAAGAACCACAGCAGACAATATCTCTAAACTACTCCTCCTCCGATGCAGAAGCTGACTCGGCAAGGTCATCCAGGGCAGAGCGATCAAAAGGCGGCGCATGAATGTCAGTGGAGTAGGACTGGGAAGTGGCATGATGCTGTAGTCGAAACATACCAGTGCAAAGCTCATCCAAGCAGTCAAATATGGCAGAGAAAACGCGACGAGTGCCCCGCGGAGCTCTGGCGTGGACGTGTGCACCGGCGGGAGGATCAGCAGCCTGATCAAGGGCAGCTTCGTCCTGAATGCGAGCCTCTCGGGCTTCTTCTGCAGCTGTAGGTGGTGGGACTGGGGGGATCTCGTGCATGATAGTGAGTGTTGCGGCTCTCACGGTTCTTATACCATCCACCCTGTCGAAAAATGAAATACATACCAGTCATAGCATGGGCAGTGAGCACGTGCTTCGGCGCTGGTGCAAGAGAAGCCTCGCCAGTCAAATCGACGCCGCAAGCCGTCAAAATCCTCGAAACTGTAATGGCAAATGGAGCGTGCTGCTTGGCATTCGGAGCACAAGCCAAGTGAGCGACAGTACGCATATGTGAGATCAAGATGCTCGCCAATGGAATCGCAGTGATATCTCCCAACCCGTACAACATCTTATGAATCAAATACATATCCAGGTTGCGCACCTCATTGTTTCCAGACTTCCAAGGGATGATGTTTGCACTGATGAAGTAGCAGATGAGGCGGTCAATCAAAGGGAGAGTGGTAGGGAGGATGCTGTAACGAGAACCAATTTTGACCCCACGGTAGGTGAGGCGCGACATAGCAAGGTTGAAATTGTAGGCAGGGTCAGACAAGATAGCATCATATTGGTTGTAAACAACCGGAGGGCCCTCATTCAGAATGTGCAAAAGCTGGGTCAAGAACTCACTCGTCACCTCGATGCGAACTCCCTTCACAAAAGTCTGAATTGTTTGCATCCCTGTTTTGTCCTTCTCTTCAATATTGGCATAGAACTGCCAAACCAACTCGGGATAGTAATCCCCTCGGATATCCAGAATAGAACCCCAGCCAAATCTATCAAACTCTGCTCGCAGTGGTACCTGAGCATCAATAGTCGGGTGGATGGATTTCTCAACAATCATGGAATTACCCTTCATTTTCTCATACCACTGAAAATTTTCCAAAGTAATGAACCTAGTGTCATCAAACACAGCCCCCCTTCCGCTGCGAGAAGACGAAGCGCCTCCCCGCGCACGCTTACTAACAGATTTTCTCGACGCCATAGAAAAATAATCAAAAATTCCAACACCACCCCTTTCGCAAAACCTCCAATTAAAACCACACAACCACAATAACAAAGCAATATATATAACCAATAAATCCCAGGACGGAACCCCGCACAACTTCACTTTAGCAAACCGGGAAAAGAAACCAACCGTAGCAGTCACAAATGCGCAAAAGAAATATAATCACCAATAATCCATGTTACCAATACAAAACTTCAATCATCAAACTCCAAGCAATACTCTCGACCAACAACCGTAATCAGAATTCAAACCTAAACCGAGAAATAAATTGAGGTTCCTCAAGAACGGAGGAGGTAAGCCACACTTACCCCAAGATGAAGTGAGAACGAAACTTGAAAGAGAAAGTAACAGGGCGGCCTAGGGCTGTCGATCACACAGAACAAAAGCAGGAAAGGCGCAGATTGTGGTTCTTGTTGGTGGCATGGTGTGAAACAGAGGCGGCGAGTTGGTTGCTGGGTGTAGGACGGCGACACGGAGGTGTATACGGGTGAAGAATACGGAGGTGATAGCCGGAGGAGGATGAACAGTGTCTGGAAAGGGAGAAAAGAGGAGGAACGAATTTGGGGATTTAGGGATTTGAGGAGGGTGTGAGAGACAGATCGCGAGTTTGTCAAATTTAAACCCAAAATCGAAAGGCACGGACCCCGTGTCCGGGTCCGTGTCTACATCCGTGTGCCCACGCATTGCGTAAAATTTTTGAGTGAAAAATACACGGACCCTGGAAGCTGGTCCGTGTCACCTCCGTGCCTTGACGATTACGGTAATCAAAATACACGGACCCCGAATAGTGGTCCGTAATTGGGTCCGTGTAGCTACGCACTTTCACAATTTCTCACATTTTAAATATCCGGACCCTCACACAGGGTCCGTGTAGGGTCCGTGTCACCTTTTTCAGCTCAAAATAATAAACAAAAAATAACCCTTAAAACTCACAATCTTAAACCACACAAATTAGTTTGCATCTAAGAATTTCAGATAAAACACTCAAGCACGCAGGATGCAAAAATGTACAGAGACTCCCCTGAATGATACGATTCCCAACAATATATGTGCTCTCCTCCGCAACCAGTAATATATCAGCGTCAGTAGAAAATCTGCACCCAACAAAAATCACTGAGATCAAAGAAAGAAGAGACAAAGAAAAATATAAATTAACCAATAAAACAAAATAATACAAAATAAAGAAACAAAAAGAAAAGAAACTGGGTTGCCTCCCAGTTAGCGCTAAATTTATTGTCTATAGCCCGACTTTGCTTCCCTTTTAATTTGCATCTTGTAAATTCACGGTGATCTGCTCATCGACCACCTCGCCACCTCGATATACCTTAAGTCTATGGCCGTTAACTTGAAATTTTCCAGTTGCTTCGCTAGTGATTTCCACGGTGCCATATGGGAAAACTTGAATAATCGTGTAAGGGCCTGACCAACGCGACCGCAACTTACCTGGCATCAACTTCAAACGAGAATTATATAGTAATACCTGTTGTCCCACCTCGAATTCTCGATTCACAATATTCTGATCATGCCAACGTTTGATCTTTTCTTTGTAAAGTTTGGCATTCTCATAAGCATCAAGTCGAAACTCTTCCAATTCTTGTAACTGCAGTAACCTCTCTTCACCTGTGACTTTGACATCAAAATTCAAAAATTTAGTAGCCCAATAAGCCTTATGTTCAAGTTCGACAGGCAAGTGACATGATTTTCCATACACTAAACGAAATGGAAACATTCCGATTGGGGTTTTAAAAGCTGTACGATAAGCCCACAGTGCATCGTCGAGTTTACTAGACCATTCTTTCCTTGAAGCACCAACGGTCTTCTCCAGAATGCATTTTATTTCTCTATTCGACACCTCGACTTGACCACTGGTCTGAGGATGGTAAGGTGTTTCCACCTTATGCCTAACCCCATATTTAGCTAACAGACTATCAAATTGACGGTTACAAAAATGAGTACCCCCATCACTGATAATTGCTCTAGGTGTGCCAAAACGTGAAAAAATATTTTTCTTGAGAAACTGAATGACAACCTTAGCATCGTTATTTTTGCAGGCACTCATGTAGTGACCCGCACCGTGATCACCTACTAATCAGAAGCTTAAGCATGCATTTAACTTAATCAAATAAAATATCAAAAATAACAGCGGAAACTTAAACAATAATAAAAATATTGTTTACAACCATATCGAAATAAACCAGTGTATTAACCCAAATACAACTGAAACAAAAGCCTAGACAATAACCCTGCTGGTCCTCCATCGCCTAAGCTCTCCTGGAACCACCTGCATCGTCCAGCCGCAGACCTGCCCCATGGAATAGGGCATCCAGCCAACAAAAAATAACCGGAAGTAAGCCTAACATGCTCAGTACGAGAGTATGAGTATACACTATTAAATGTGCATGAATGAAAATGAACTGGTTACCAAGACACTCAGGTCAAGAAACAAGCTCATAGACCGGGCCCAGGGTATATAGCACGCTGCGCCATCGCATCAGGAGGTGGCTCATATACCCAGTGGATAATGGTGACCTGATACTAGTACATGTGTCCAACCATAAAGGTGACCTGACACAAGACTTACGTATCCAACCATCCACAAACTCGTAGGGTGAGCGCCCTACTACAGGATACCTCTAAGGTAAAAGCTCAATATGCTCATGTATGCAACATACAGTCATGACATGCTGTATACAAAGGCATATAAAACATGAAATCACATAATCCATGCAAACACATAATACATGCATACTCAATCTGGATATCTCGAATAATACTTCCGTACCTTACTAAGGCAGTCCTAGAAGCTCCCCCTCTAGGTCCAAGCCTACCATGCAGCACTACAGCATAAATAACCATGCATTACCTAGCATGCCAAACATCACCTACTAGGCTCTAAAAGCCTTAATTAAACTATAGCCTACTCCCTATTTACTATAGGAAACCAAAGCCATATCTTCGTCCGTCGCCAGCCCGCTGATGTCGCATTCCCCAGAGCCTGGGCATAGCCTAGCTACGACTCTTAGACGCCTCGCCAGAGCTCCGCCGCCTGACTGCTACTGCGGACACTGTCCGCTATAAAATAAACTATTTCCTACTCCAACTCTTAAAGAAAGAGTCCCGAAGCCCTTAAATAGAGCAATTATCGGGAGAGGAGAGGGAAAATTGCACTTAAAAATGAGGGATTCAGACCCTTATTTATGGGCCACGATCGGAAGCTCCGATCTCCTGATCGGAAGCTCCGATCGGTGCATGTTTGCCACGTTTTGGACGGCCGAGATCGGAAGCTCCGATCGCAGGATCGGAAGCTCAGATCTCCTGCATCTGGCCACGTGTTTAAATCTCCTTGACACCTATTTTTGGTTGAGATCGGAAGCTCCGATCTCAGGATCGGAAGCTCCTATCTCGGATCGGAAGCTCCGATCTGCCCGGTAGCTCCGAACTGTTTCTCATGCTTCCGAACTGGTTTTGGTCCTCCGGAACCCCCGGGACCTACCCCACCATTTTCGGACATTCTGGATCTGATTTTCCACTTATTTTAACCAAATAAGGACTCCTTAAATATGTTTTGATACTTTTAAAATTATATGTCATTTCTAACATGTTTAAAATCACTTAATCTTGTAAAATGGAACCGGGCTACTACAACTCGCTTCTACCCATTTAGACACATAGTCTACAGCAACCAGAATATATTTGTTCCCAACTGAAATTGGGAACGGACCCATGAAATCTATTCCCCACACATCAAAAAGTTTACAAACCAAGATATTATTAAGTGGCATTTCGTGTCTCCTAGAAATGTTACCAGTACGCTGACACTCATCACACTTTATCACATACTCATTCGCATCCCTAAACAAAGTGGGCCAATAAAAGCAAGATTGAAGCACTTTGGATGCAGTTCTGGTCGCACCGAAGTGACCTTCAGTTGGACCCTTATGACAATGAAATAAAATCTCACTTACCTCTTCCTTGGGAACACACCGCCTAATTATACCATCTGCGCATATTCTAAACAAATAAGGATCTTCCCACAAATAGTATTTCAAGTCAGAAAAAAATTTCTTCTTTTGCTGATAAGTAAAGTGCGGTGGTAGAAACTTACTCGAAAGGTAGTTTACAAAATCAGCATACCATGGTAAATTGTTCACCTCAAAGAGCTGTTCATCAGGAAATTCATCACGAATTATGCTATTGCTCTGAATGGAATTCTCCAAGCGTGAAAGATGGTCTGCCACTTGATTTTCAGTGCCCTTCCTATCAATGATCTTCAAATCAAATTCCTGCAAGAGAAGAATCCAACGAATTAATCTTGGTTTTGCATCTTTTTTATTCATCAAATATTTCAGGGCCGAATGGTCAGTGTGCACGATCACTTTGCTCCCAAGCAGATAAGATCTAAATTTATCAAGTGCAAAGACCACAGCGAGTAGCTCCTTTTCCGTTGTAGCGTAATTCAATTGGGCAGCTGAAAGTGTCATACTATCATAGTAGATGACATGTATGCATCTGTCGCGCTTCTGCCCCAAAACAGCTCCTAAAGCTGTGTCACTCGCATCACACATCACCTCAAAAGGTGATTCCCAATCGGGTGCTACAATCACCGGTGCAGTGATTAATTTCTTCTTCAAAATCTAAAATGCCTGCACACACTCAGCAGAAAAATCAAACGGTACATCTTTTATAAGCAAATTAGTCATCGGCTTGGCGATGCTAGAGAAATCCTTAATGAACCGTCTATAAAATCCAGCATGTCCTAAAAAACTACGCACCCCTTTCAGATTTGATGGCGGAGGAAGTTTCTCAATTACCTCAATTTTCGCTTTGTCAACCTCAATTCCACTTTCAGAAATTTTATGTCCCAAAACTATTCCCTCTCTCACCATAAAATGACACTTTTTCCAGTTCAAAACTAAATTGGACTCTTCACATCTTTCTAAAACCTTAGACAAATTCAGCAAGCAAGCATCAAAAGAAGAGCCAAACACTGAAAAATCATCCATCAATATTTCAATAAAATCCTCAATCATGTCATGGAAAATTGCCATCATGCAGCATTGGAAAGTAGCCGGTGCGTTACAAAGACCGAATGGCATTCGTTTATATGCAAAAGTCCCGTAAGGCCATGTAAAAGTGGTTTTTTCTTGATCTTCAGGATCAATTGGAATTTGCATATAACCCGAATAGCCATCCAAGAAACAATAAAAAGGATGTCCGGTTAATCTTTCCAACATTTGATCAATGAAGGGTAGGGGAAAATGATCTTTACGAGTTGCATCATTAAGTTTTCTATAATTTATGCAAACACGCCAACCCGTAACAGTTCTGGTGGGAATTAATTCATTATTCTCATTTTTCACAACATTAATCCCACCCTTTTTCGGAACAACCTGGACAGGACTAACCCACTTACTATCAGAGATGGGATAGATAATACCTGCATCTAGAAGCTTAATTACCTCCTTCTTGACCACTTCTTGCATAGCAGGATTGAGCCGCCTTTGAGGTTGGGTTGATGTTTTGTGATCGGCTTCCATCAAAATTTTGTGCATGCACATAGAAGAGCTGATTCCCTTTATATCCGCTATGCTCCACCCAATGGCCTTGATATTCTCCCTCAACACGCGAGTCAATTTTTGTTCCTCATCCCCTGTCAAAGTAGAAGAAACAATTACAGACAGTTTATCATTATTAAGTAAAAATAAATATTTTAAATGCGAAGGGAGAGGTTTCATCTCAAGGATCGGGGCTTCTTCAATTGATGGCTTTAATGCTCTTGGAACATGTCCAATCTCCCCAATCCTTGAGTTTACCATCCTTGAGAGTGGTTTGCCGGCGTCCAAATACTGAATGCATTCCTCAATCTCTTCATTATCCAACTCGCTTGGAGATGAATGAGTCAAACAGATCTCCAACGGATCTTCACTAATAAATTCCTGCACATCACACTCAACAAACTCATCAGTAGCATCAATTCTAAAACAGTTAGAAACATTAGATGGATATTTCATAGAATGAAACACATTAAACACTACCCTCTCATCATTTAACCTCAACACCAATTCACCCTTCTGGACATCTATTAGAGCTTTCCCAGTAGCAAAAAATAGTCTACCCAAAATAAGAGGAATCTCACGATCCTCTTCCATATCCAAAACAACAAAATCCACTGGGAAAATAAATTTATTGACCTTCACCAAGACATCCTCTACAATTCCCCTAGGATATTTAATTGATCTATCTGCTAACTGTAGGGAAATTGTGGTTGGTTTTACCTCACCAATTCCTAACTTCTCAAAACAAGAATAGGGCATCAAATTAATGCTTGCACCAAGATCACACAAAGCTTTTCTAAAAAATGAATTTCCTATGGTGCAAGGAATAGAGAAGCTACCAGGATCCTTAAGCTTCGGAGGTAATTTGTTTTGTAAAATTGCAGAGCATTCCTCCGAAAGCTTCACTGTCTCAAAATCCACCAGTTTCCTCTTGTTTGATAAAATTTCTTTTAAAAATTTAGCATAAGAGGGCATTTGAGCTAAAGCTTCTGCAAACGGAATATTAATATGCAACTTCTTAAAAATCTCTAGAAATTTTGAAAATTGAGTATCAAGTTGCAGTTGCTTTGCTCTTTGGGGAAAAGGGAGGGAATTTATATCAGTATCAACATTTGAGTTCAGAGACTTACCTTTCTCCCTCGAGTTCTCGCCTTGCTGCTTGGCTGATGCTTCCTCCTTTTCAGATTTTTCAACCTCAGCATCCTCATTCTTTACCTGTTCAGTTACTATGACTGCATTGACGCCCTTTGGATTTTTTTCTGTGTCACTAGGAAGTGAACCTGGCGCCCGTGTAGTGAACTGGTTTGCCAACTGTCCCAACTGGGTTTCCACTCTTTGCATCATGGCATCGTGATTCTGCCATCTCATCTCATTCCCCGCTATGTACTTTGCAAGCATGTCTTCCAGATTTGACTTATTCTCAGATGGCTTAAAGCCTGGCGGCATAGAAGGTCCAGCACCTTGTGGAGGTCTAACTGCTTGTTGAGGAGGCCTTTGCTGTGCAGGCTGCTGTGGTGGATTAAAATGTAGAGGCTCAACAGAATTTTTAGCCTGTTTCCACCCAAAATTTGGGTGACTTCTCCAACCCGGATTATATGAGAAACTGTATGGATTAAACTGCTGTCGCCCTTGGTTCCCCACATAATTAACTGAATCATCTTCAAAAACTGGCGGTCAATCAAAAAATGAATCTGGCATGTATGGAATGCCACTCGCTGATCCTTCAACTGCCTCAGTGCCTCCCATGACTTGATTCACCTGCTTTGATGGTGCAGATTTATTTGCTTGCAGTTGAGATACTTGATGAGTCAGTCCATCAAGTTTTGCTGTAATTTCTGTCAGAGCATCCATCTCCAGAAATCCAACTTTCTTTTCCCTCCTGCTGTCTTGCCAACTAACATTGCTTTCAGCCATATTCGAAATGATTTCAAGTGCTTCTGCAGGAGTTTTTCTATAGAGGCTGCCATTGGCAGCTGCATCAAGCATGGAACGCACAGATGAATCAACCCCGTAGTAGAAAGTCTCTACTTGTTGGCCTATGGAGAGATCGTGTACTGGACATACTCTCAACATCTTTTTAAATCTTGACCATGCGGCATTCAGTGATTCTCCATCTTTCTGCCTAAACGACATAATTGCATTCCGAAGTTGTGTAACTTTGGTGGGTGGAAAATACTTATGCATGAAAACTTCAACCAAACCATCCCAAGTAGTAATTGATCCCTCTGGAAAATCTCGCAGCCACTCTATCGCTTCTCCCTGTAGAGAAAATGGAAAGAGCCTCAACCGAACAACATCAGCAGTCACTCCATTAAATTTGAAGGTGTCACAGATTGACAAGAATTGCTCCAGATGAGCATTCGGATCCTCAAAAGGCGTGCCTCCAAATCTGACTTGCATCTGAATCATCTGGATGATGGCTGGTTTAAGTTCAAAAGTATTCGCCTGAACTGCAGGGCGAACAATGCTGGATCACTAATGGTCTATGAAGGTCCATCAGAGTGCGGTTGTTCTCTTCTTCAGCCATATCTTCTAACTCCTCTTCAGATTCAAAATTAAGGGCTAAGTTATGCTGTCTTCGTTCTCTACGTATACGACGAAGAGTGCTTTCAATCTCCAAATCAAGCGGTATGAGGTCTTCAGAATCTCGAGCACGGCTCATATAACATGAGATATACTCCTGAAAAAATTAAAGTGCACAAACCAACCACTTAAATAAAAATTAAACAAAGTAAAAAAAAACCTAGTCTCAAATAAATAATCAATCCTAATAGTAAACAAATAGTCCCCGGCAACGGCGCCAAAAACTTGACCGACGATTTCGGTTGGAAAAAATTCTAGCAAGTGAACTAGGTCAAGTTATAATATAGTTGGACAGAGTCCAAGTCGATCCCACAGAGACTAATGTTTAAATACTAAGATATAGACTATTCAGATTAATCTAGGCTAATTAAAATAAAGGATTTTTATAAATTATTAAACTAATGAAAATGAACTAAATTATTCTAAAGCAGAAGTTTAAATTAAATTAAATGAACAGAAAAGCTTTAAGACTGATTCAAATTTTAGAAAAATGACCAGGAACACACAACGGTACCAGACATCGATAATTGCCACGTATTGGATTTAATCAAACAAAACTCATTCATATTCACGACGAAATTTCCTAGAATAATTATTAATCTATTTCTAGAATTAATAACCCTATTTTCATTTAATAGTCCAATTATTTCTAATTGAATTTAATTAAACAAAAACGCATTCACGAGTTATGAAATTTCAGCTTTCGCCTAAAATCGCACACTGAAACCGAATACTATTTCTAGTCGGTTTAACCATGTGTTGATCAATATTTTTGAAGCTAATTTCAATCTTTTCTTTTTCAAGTCCAGATCGAACGACATACATGCAATTAATTGGCCAGATTAAAAGCAAGAATTATGCACAAACATTAATCAATAAATATTCCATAAATCAAAATTCAATCAATCCGTCCCATAAACAAAAATCAATAGTCTGGCCCTATTGTGGCCCCGGTCAAAAGACGACTACTCCATAATAATAAAATCAAACAAAAGTTTCATGTTTGAATTCATAATAAAATAAAACAGAAAAAAAGAAAAGAAAATTCTCAGCAATAGTGCCGAATATTGCTTGCGTTGCGCGTTTCTTCTCTTCCAAGCTCTCAGCCGTCAAATCCCGAAAATCTCTCCAAAGTCTATCAGTAAAAAATCAGAAGTTTCAAAAGTGCTCTCCAATTAGGGCTTTATTCCCTTTTATACATCATTTATTTTCGTCCAAAATAATGTCTAATATTGCCCAAAATAATCAAAATTCCAAAAATCCCAAATTCTGCACGAATTATTTTTTTTTTTCATATTTGCAGTGTACACGGACCCCGGACATGGTCCGTGCCTAGGTCCGTGTATTAAAAATTCCAGCCCAAACTTTTTACGAAGCCACACGGACCCTATTACAGAAGGTGCACGGGGTCCGTGCATTTCTCTGTGAATAACTTCTCAAAAGCCGATGGTACACGGACCCTTTCCCAGATGGTGCACGGGGTCCGTGTATTATTTTTCCTCAAAACTCCATTGCTTCGAAGGTGCACGGACCCTCTTCCAAAACATGCACAGGGTCCGTGTAATAAATTCTATTCAATCTTCTTGACCTCTTATGATTTCTCCGTGTCATCCGGCCAAGTTCCAACGTGGCATTGAATTATTTAACTTTTTCTTCAATATTCAGTTCTTCTCAATTGTTAGTCAAACCTACAAACATAGAAAATATGACGATTTACGCGCAAAACTCGAAATAAAATGCCTAACAAGCACGAATACGACAAAATAAAGTGCCAAATAAGCTATAAGATTCGTGCTTATCGGTAACGAATTGAAAATTTCAGCTACTTTGCAATCTCCGCTGTTCTCTGCTCTCCTTTATTCTTCCTCGCTCAAGGTAAATCTCTCTTTCGTGCCTGATTCATGAATCCCAGGCTTTTGATTGTTAAAGGTATGTATTCTGTTGGTGAACGTCTCATTTTTTGTTGTTTACTGTTTTTGTTGATCGGAACAGGGGAGGAAACTCCGATTAGCAGCTCAACCGGCGAAACCAAATCTCAATTTGAAGCCCCCGAGTGTTTTTCCTTCGATTCAAGCTTCTATTAACTTATCTTCGTCTCTTGACACTGGTTAGATTCCAGTATCTGATCTACATTTTGGCTGATTTTATGCATTTTTTTTGTAGCAATTTGAATCGTTGAGCTGTTTTTTTTTTGTTTTTTTTGTTTTTTGTGTGTCTAGGAGTGTATTGCAGTTTGGAGGCATGTTTTGGTGGCGGACGACACCGTCGATGAACTAAAGATTGCTTTTGGCAAATGTAATCGCCTTCTTTATATTATTTTATGGTGACTTGTGAATTATACAGAGCTACAAACACAGACCAGTCGATCTAGAGTACCGGAAAATTTATTTTTACCCTTCTCTGACAGTTGAGGCAATGGAAGCTCAGTCGGAAGCACTTAATCAGCATACACGCGACGAACTTGAAGGAAAGGTAGCTCTCTTCTACTATTGTTTGAGATACAACTTACTTTTTTTTCCCTTACTCCATTGTTTTCTGGTGCTAATTTAATGATCAACATGGAAATGTAAATTGTCTATATATTGTGTTTTGATCATTTGAATCATTGAACCGTCCAAATATAAATGTCACAAGGCAGTCTTTTCATGTGCAACCTATGTGCATTTCTCAAAAAGATCATAACAGATTGCTTGAGATCAATAGTCTGTCCTCCCCAATCTTTTCCATCTTTGTTAGTTGTAAAACCAGGATAAGAGCGTGTTTTCTTTTACTTTACGATTTCTGTTCCAGGGTAGAATGTTTTTCAGACGAACTTGGATTTTTGTGCCTTTGACTAAATGCTCTGTGAAGCAGAAGGGAGAGCTTTTAGCAGGGAGGACACCTATCAGCACGAGCTCTGCATTCAAGTTTCAACTCGAAATATTGCTATTTTTTTTCCTTTTACTAATTTTTTCCTAGTGTTCATTGTGTTAGAATTCGATTATTTGTTATATTTGAATGATTTATAATATTGAAAAATTGTATATTAAATTTAATTTTTGAATATTTTGTATTTTGAGTGATTTATAATATCCTAATTTTGTGAATTAAATTTTATTTATTTTTTTGTTTTTTATTTGAAAAAATACAACGCTTTTTAAACGTTGTCGTAGGGGTTTAAAACATTGTCTTTGCAAAACACAACAATTTTAAAATGTTTTGAAAAATTGTGTTAAAAGCACTGTTGTAAAAAGTTCGCACAAAGACAATGCAAAAAAACGTTGTCTTTACTAAAAAGACAATGTTTTTTTTTGCGTTGTCTATGAGCGTGCATTTTTTACAACAGTGACTGTAACAACGTTTTTTCAGCCACATACATAACGCGGAAAAAGCGTTGTCTATGATCTTTTTTCTTGTAGTGTTTATTGTGCTTGTTGCAACAATGATGATCTAGAGTCAGTGATATCGATTGAGATATCTAATAAACATATGATTGATAATGTAATCTAGCAGGATTGCATCAAATGTTTTAGACATAGGAAAAGACAATAGCCAAGACCTATATATATCTGGTCTGGCAAGATTGTTGTCACTAATTCTCCAGGTTGTCTATTGGATGCATTAGATCGTGTCATATGATTGGTTATAGAATTGTAACAAGCAGAGTTATGATTTTGTAATTATCAAATGACGTTGCGTGTGGATTACGATATCCGAAATTAGTTAGTCAGGATTCAGTGGGAATCTGCAGAGTTCAGGAAATCGAGAATTGTGGACAACAACATTGTCACAAGTACTATGACACAATACAAGTCCTTAGTATAAGGATTTGAGTACACGGTTCTGATAAAAAAGGATGAAGCATTGGAGTATTAGAATGTTTCTTGATGTTGAGTGAGTCAACAGATTTAGATTGAACATCAACAATCCAAAGGTTTGTATCATAAGTATCGATTCTTGAGTGAAAATAGGAATTTCACAATGAATTTGTGAACCAATTGCCTGTATTCTCGAGGAATTATGGTACAGTTAGGGTTGTGATGTACTGACTCACCAAGACAACATAATACTTTTCTGTAATTGAGTTGTCACTTTTGACAGTAGTGATTGATTACACCTTCGAGAGATCATGAATTTTAATGGATTTATTTAAGTAAATAACCTTTGTTTGACCTTGATTTTGAAATATAACCTTCTAAATTTTTTTCCCTTTGTTTTGTTTTTTCATTTCCTTTGTATTTGAAGGTCATTTTGCAATTTTTTTTAAAGAAAGTCATAAATCAAAAAATTTGATTGACCAAAGTCATTTTTCAAACTCTCCCGAATTTTAATGGCTTATCTGTAAGCATTTTCGGAAGTGGAAAGTTTAGAATTTGTTTCCAAATTCTGGGGGAGTTTCTCAGCATGCCTTTGGGATTATTCTCAGTAAGAGTACAGCCGATCATCTAGAGACTGATGATGATTCAGAATTGAGTATCTGTATTTTGAGATTATATTACGATCTTGCATTGTGGATTGTTGGCCAGCTTGGCAGAATTAGGTTTCAATGATTGTGTTGTAATTAACAAGTTATCACAGTATTAATGGTGAGATATCATTTGACAAGTTGTGCGATGTGATGTTTTAATGTTCGGAAAAGAAATTTTGGGAAACAATTTATATTGAGAAACCAAGAGTTAATTCTCACAGCGTTGCTATAGCTGTTTAACCAAGAAAGATATCTCCGGAGTTTATTGGTCTAATTGGTATATTGGACAATACGTGAGATATAGTTCCAGCAAGTATTGCTGTTTTATGAGTCTAGAATCCACAATGTATTCTATGTATCACAGTTAAGATGATATGTGATAGATAAGTTTTACATCATAACAACTATCCAAAGAGACATTGGATACAGATCTGACATGTGTGGAAAAACCATGATGTTTACTGAATCATTTGAAAGATCTTGTAAAATGATGTGGATAAAGAACTTGTTGTTCTTATCCGTATTGGTACTTAAGATTTATTTCGAGGACGAATTTATCTTAAGTGGGAGAGAATGTAGTATCCCGGTTCTATTTTACAAGATTAATTTGCTAATCATGTTTAGAATTAATAAAACATGAATAAGAGATTTTAATATGATCTAACGAACCAAGAATTTGGGTCCAAAATGCCCAAAAAAATGGTTAATGGGCTTTTTGGGCTCGGGCAGTTTGGAGGGTCCGAACCAAGACAGTTCGGAGACACGATTTGAGTTGTTCGGACCCTCCGGAGACACGATTTGAGTTCAAAATATGGGTGAGATCGAACGCTCCGATCGGGAGATCGGACGGTCCGAACTCCCCTAGGGACAGATGTCCAAATCTCGTGTATATGATGACATCGTTGCTGATGTCACATAGCCAAATCGGACGATCCAAAGGGTAGGATCGGACCGTCTGAAAGGGTAACCCGGACAAGTGTCAAAGAAAATTATACAAGTGTTTTGGATACAAGAGATCGGATGATCCGAACTGAGATCGGACCGTCTGAACATGGCATGCATGCAACGTGGATATCATGCAAGGATCGGATCGTCCGAAGGGGGGATCGGACGATCCGAACTCCGTCTATAAATAGGGGCAAAAATCCTCATTTCAAATCGTTTAGAATCCTATCCTCTCCCGTAATGACTCTATTTTAAGGGCTTCGAGACTCTTTATTTAAGAGTTGGAATATGAATTAGTATTTTTATTGTTAGCGGACAATGTCCGTAGTAGTGGCCAAGTAGCGGAGCTTTGGCGAGGTGTCCAGGGATCGTAGCGAGGCTGTGCCCAAGCTCTGGGGCATGCGACATCAGCGGGCTAACGACGAACGAATGTATGACTTTGGTTCCCTATAGTAAATAGGGAGTAGACTATAGTTTAATTAAGGCTTTTAGAGCATGATAAGTGATGTTTGACATGCTAGATAATACATGGTATTTATGTATTGAAGTGCTGCATGGTAGGCTTGGACTTAGAGGGGAGCTTCTAGCATCTGCCTTAGTAAGATACAGAAGTATTATTCGAAATATCCATATTGAGTATGTTTGCATGATTTATATGATACATCATGTCATGACTGTATGTTGCATACATGAGAATATTGAACCTTTATCCTAGCAGTATCCTGTAGTAGTGCGTTTACCCTACGAGTTTGTGGATGGTTGGATATGTTAGTCTTGTGTCAGGTCACCATTATGGTTGTACACTTGTACTAGTATAAGGTCACCATTATCCACTGAGTATATGAGCCAACTCCTGAGGCGACGATGCAACGTGATATATACCTTGGGCCCGGTCTATGAGCTTGTTTCTTGATCTGAGTGTCTTGATACCCTGTTCCCTTGCATACATGCACGTATAATACCGTATACTCATACTCTCGTACTTAGCATTTTATGCTCACTTCCGGTTATTTTCTGTTATCTGGATACCCCATTCAATGAGGCAGATGCAGGTAGTTCTCCTGAGGACTGAGATATTAGGTGGTAACCAAGACTGGATAGCAGGGTTGGCCACTAGGCTTTACTTTCGGTATATAGTTTATTTAATTTTCGCATTTACTCTGCTTAAGATTTTTATTAAGTTAAATGCATGCTTAAGCTTCTGAGTATTAGGTGATCACGGTGCGGGTCACTAAACTGTGTGTGTACAGACCTTGAATAAGGGTCTGGACATAGGTTCGTGTGCCCACGACGATGCGCCATCAATTGGCACGGACCCCGTGCATGGTCCGTTCCATGCATGGACCTTGGGCCTGGGTCTGGGTTTGGACTTGGGTCTGGGCCTGGGTCTGGACATGGGTCCGGGCCTGGGTCTTGGCTTGGTCCGGGGCTGGTTCGAGGCCGGTCCGAGCGTGTCTTGTCTCTTTGATTTCCTTACACTCGAATCATGTTAAAATGCCCTCCAACTTGATTTTCATGCTCTCTAAAGTCTTCAAGTATTGCAAACATACTCGTAGGTGCTTCATAATAGTTCATCACGAGTGCTTGAAGCACTTTCTTAAACTTTTTTTCGCTTCGGCTCCTTGATATCGTTTTTTTCCGAAAACTCCAACAAATTCATAGCTCTCTTAGCAACTTGATTACTTAGAGGGCTATCCATGAATCATGATCATATCATACGGTCTGTGCCGAAAAGAACCAGACTTTGTAGTTGGAGAATCGGATCATACTCGGAAAAAATTTTCGGAGAGACAAGTAGATGAGTTCAAACCATTGTTAATTTCATCGTCGAGAAAATATATATATATATATATATTATGTTTTTGGAGTGAAATAAAATGTTCTCTCCAAATCCAGGCACCAGAAACGGACTAGAGGCTCAGGCTTTAAATTTACTCCTTCATTTCTGTATAACAATATCATCCACACAGTTTATAAATTTTAGCAAGTGATAATTATATTGTTTCTAATACATCAAATTCTTTATATATTGTAAATATTTTTTGCTCTTTCAAAGAAATAAACAAAGGGTACGGTAAACTTAACTAAGAAAATTGTTTCCAGAACTTTAATGTAAAAAAAAAAAGTTGTGAAAATAAAAAAGGGGAAAAATATGGTTTAAAAAAGAAAGAAACGTGGAAAAGGACTCGAGAGATGACTCAGGCTCTGTATCACAAAATTACACAAACAAATTAAATATATATTTCCAAAAATTTCATACCACACATGATCATATACCAATTTTATTACGTAAATAAATCGGGAAAGCTCCACAAAATATTTAACTTTTGTCACGCCCGAGACCAAGACGTGTCATCGGCGCTGTTTAACATTTCGAAACGTAAAATAACAATCTATGTAGTATAGAAAATAGCCTTCAACCAGTCTTTTACATAACCAAATATGTCTTTAAAGAATCAAAAAACGATAATAGCGAAAGCGACAATAAAACACAAAATATACTAATAATATCTCCACAACATGATCACCAACCCCAGAATGCTTGGTGCTCATCATCTTCCAACTGATCTTCGGTATCTGGGAAGGAAGGTAAGAGGGTGAGTGTTTTGGTAAATACTCAGCAAGCGGGGGTCGATCGGACATGATACACACCAAAATATACACATGTACACATTATTATCTCAAAAAAAATTAAGCATGTTGAATCTGACACAAACACGTAGCAAACATTGCACTGATAATTATCTCATTTTCCGTGGTTTAATGATTAGTCCCCCATATGTAACTCCTCTAAGGGGTGAGGCCAAAGGAACAGTTATTATAACCCACTGCATCAGGGCCATATCAAATCAAATCATCAGAAATTCCTTAACCATTTATAAATCGACTCTTAACAGTGCATTAATCCAAATAATTCTAACATGCTTCGAATAATATAACGAATAGCCAATGAATTCAAAATAGCATATCAAAATGAAACGGATATACGTATCATGTCGATCGAATTTTCAAAATCATATGTAATTTATTTTATAAAGCTTAACTCACTCAAGAATGAAAATAAGTGTAGAAACTTATATCATGCAAAAGAGGTGTAAAACCCCACTTACCGAGTTCTATTGCTAAGAAAATCGTGTAAGATCTGATGTTGGTGGAAACCTCAAAAGTGAGCATAAAATATTGAATTTTCTTAATCAACTCCGGCGCTGCTTCTTGGATCAACTTTGGATGACTTTCTGGCTTAGGTTGCTGAAGGTGATTGTTCAAAACTTGGACATAAATTTTTGCTGGAACTTGAGAAGTAAGTCTGCTCAAAAATTTGGACAGCAATATGCGCGAAATTTGGACAGAAACTTTGTTCAAAACGATGCCGATTTCCGAGATTTCTGGTCAATCTTGAAGATCGACGATGAGCGGAATTTCTGAGTTTAACTATTGCTGTTGTGTTTTGAAATTAGGAGGAAATCAAGCTGTATAAGAATTCTGATATATGGACAAAATTCAGAAGCCTCTACTCAAACAGAATGGCAGCAAGCTGGAGCTCAAGAAAACCGAAAATAACACAGCTTGGTGCTCGAAAAAAATGGCAGATTCTCACTTGGTTTTGGGTGCTCAAAGTGTGTGGTTTCCCTTCAGCTTTGGCCGTTACTTACAGGCTACGAAATGGGAGCTGAAACATCCCCCCATTCATTGAAAATAATTCCAATTAACAAAAATTTTTCCTATTGATTTTGGCTGTTACAACTCTTGACTGCTTCTATAGCCTTGAATTCGAAATTCTTCTCCATATTCTATCAGTTACAACATTTCATTGATGCTAAAATACTGAGTTCTCACATCCCACCCTCCTTATTGGGAGTTTCGTCCTCGAAACTTGAATTGAATTGCTCTTCAAAAAAGTAAGGGTATTGTTTCCGCATCTTCTCTTCGAGTTCCTATGTGGCTTCCCTTTCAGAATGATTAAACCACTGCACTTTAACATAGGGGATGGTTCGTTGCCTCAACACTTGGTTCATTGTATCCACATTTCAAATATGAACCTCTTCATACCCAAGTTCCTTATTGTAGTGACCCAACCCGGAATCACTAATTACTCAGAGTTAAGAATGCAATTAAATCTTAACAGTGAAATAAAACAAATCCAACTAAACAGTTAATTCAAATACAACCATACACCGGCAGAACAACCGGACCAAATAAAATATAATACAACCCTATCAAAACCGTAGTACCAAAGAGTTCTCCTTAAAAACACCTAAAAGGAAAACTCGCCACACATCCACTGTAGCTCAACGACCACTGCCCTCGGATCCGTCCAACCTCAGTCCTGCCCCATGGAATAGGGTGTCCAAAACAAAAACACTTGGACGTGAGCCTGACGCTCAATATGAAAGTACGAGTATACACATGCTATGGATACAAATACAAATGCATATGAATGGGTATCGGAAACCTATCCAAGATAGAATACTGCTTAGTCACTGGTGCCATGTTATGTAGCACGCTGAGCCGTCGCACCAGGAGGTGGCTCCCATACCAATCAAACGTGAAACGGGAACCTGATCCAAAAACTGTGGATCCACCGCTCACTATAATAACTGGGGCTGAGCGACCCCATACTACTGGCTATGCACATCAAGGCACAAGGCTCAACATGATCATGCATGCAACAATATATCAATGGAACATAATCATATAAATGCAATAATAGAACATGTATACTCTACCAGGGTATCCCGGATAATACGTCCATACCTCTAGGAAGACAACCCCTGAGCACTCTAGCAATCTAGCATCCAAGCCTATAAGCAATAATCACTATATCACTTACAACATCCTAAAAGCCTTAACTAAGCTTGTAGTACCTAAAATCCAATCTACTAAATCTCATGCATTAAATTTAATAAATATTAGGATTATTATTTTTAAGTTTAATTGATTTAAATTCTTTATTTGAATTATGTGCTAATAAAATATTTTATTATTTATTCAAATGATTTTATTTTACTAACTATTTAATTAATGTTTTTAGTTGTTTAAGTTTATTTGTCTCAATGATTTTATTGTGCAATTTAAATTGTTTTAAATATTTTAAAGGTTTAAGCTTGCATATTTAATTGATTTTAATTGTTTAGTTTATTCTTTTAAATGATTTTAATTGTTTAGCTTATTTGTTTAAATATTTTCGAGTGTCCAATTTATTTATTTTTAATAAACTAAGCTTATTGATTAGTTATTTTAAATTATTTTAAATTTCTAACTAATTTATTTAAATCATTTTTAATTGTCCAAATCATTTTAAAGCTTTTTATTTTCGCTTGTTATTTATTTAAACTGCATTTAAACGTTAGTCTAGTTTATTTAAATTATTTTAATCGCACTGTTTATTATTTAAATATTTTATTTATCGTTGTGACATCAAAATTTTTAAGTATTAAAAATTAGCATTTTCAAACCCAGTAAATAGAATTTAAGCATTTAACTCTTAAATGTTCAATTTGAGTGTTTGCTGAATTTGGGCCTAACACTTATAAAATACCATATATTATATTTTATGCATCCTCACCAACTTAAAATGTGTTGACCGGCCCGAAGAGTTTCACCCAGCCCAAATTTGCATTGGCCATTAAAAGAGTTACAACCCAAAACACCCGGCCCATTTACAAGCACCCTTTCTCCAACCCATCGCGGATCGCAGGCTTCACCCCATTTCCTTTCCTCTCCACAGCTCTCGCGATCGGCCTCACTAGGTTTCCTCTTCCATTTCTTCCGATCGCCACAACAGCTCCATTCTTCCGGCAAAAACACCTCTACAGGCGAGCTAATCGAGTTCCTTCCCAGCTCAATCACATGTCAACCGGGTTTTCCTCCTCATTTCTGATTCTTTTAGTTTAAGGCAAGATTTATGGGCTTTTTGGCCACCAAGTAGATTATTACTTTGCGTGATTGTGTTCCTGCCTGTGTGTGCGAGATTTTTCTAAAGTTATGAGGTTGTCCGATTATTTTCTGCATTTTGTGAAAACTGCTCATGTTCTCTATTTCTTTGGATTAGTCGTTCGAATCCCTGTTTCCCTTTGGTGTATTTTCTGATTATGGAGCAGGTTTCAGCATTTTTTTGCGCATCTTGATAGGTTTCTCGAGTTCCCTGTTCTATCCGCTTGTTTGGGTTTAGTCGTGCATTTTCTTTTCTTTATCCTTTTCATTGTGTTGCACGTACTGGTGCTGGAACTTGGTGTTTTGTTGGTGATGGTTAGTTGTGAGTTAGAGATTACGGTTTAATGTATTCATTTTATCCCTGTTTCGAACTACTCATTGCGTTTGGAGTTTATTGGTTTGATTTCTTGCGTGTTGCTTGGATGGTGATATAGAGGCTTCCATGGTTGAGACGTAGCTCACATGGTAGTGCTTAGGATGGGTGAAAATGGCTAGCAAATTGGGAGTGAATGGCTGGTGATTTAGGTGTTGTAGAGGTCGGTTATGAGGGGCAGGGCAGGGGCTGTTCTTGGAAGTCACACTAGGCTTGGGGGAAAGCTGTTTTAATGGTTTAAAAAGAGGTTAGGGGTGGTCGTGTGGTTAGATTATAGGCTGGAAACCTAGAGGATCATGGGTTAAAGGTCTAAGAGAGGTCCAAGTAGGAAGAGTTGCACTGTTTCTGCCAAAAACAGGGCTGTCCGGTAATGGTTGATCAAGGCGGGGTTGCACTCATGTTTTGGCTAAGGGCACGGGTTTGGGAATAGACTAGGATGTTAGGGAAACGCCGTTTCAAGCGGGAACTAATTCGGGTAAGTTTTGGTCAATTTCTAGGCTATTGGTTGTTGAGGCACAAAATATAGTTGCTAGGTGTTGTTGCCTGGAAAAAATTTACTGCCAATAATTATGGGGTAAGAATGGTACTTCGAGGATGACTTTCTAGTTGAGTATAGATTTCTTGGGAACCATGCTTTCAAGCGGAAGTCGTTTTGACTAAGAATTTTATAATTTAAAAGTTTTGCAAGTGGATTGCTCGGGATACGTCCTAAGTGCCAAAAATTTAAGGCTAGATTCTTAGCTATGGTTTGTCACCTAAATCACCATCCTTGTCAACTATGTTTCATCATTTACTTGTGAATCGAGTAATCGAGTAAATATTTTCAAAGAAGGTCATTTCCATAAATGCATGCTATATCTTTGAGTCGAGTCAAGTAAGAATGAAAGAAAATATTTTTGAACGAAGTGAGTTGATTGTGACTATAGAAATGACGTGTTTGTGTGGGGTTGGGAGACGTTCTGACCTACCTTACCAAAGGATGTGTATGTGTGGGGTTGAGAGACGTCTTGGCCTACCTTACCAAATATAGACGTGTATGCGTGGGGTTGAGAGAAATCTTGGCCTCCCTTACCAAGTATGGGCAAGAATGGGTTGGGGAAATACCTGACCTCCTTGCGGCATAGTGCACTGCAGCCATGATCATGATCGAAAACACAGGGTCACAATTCAAGGATCTGAGTTCACAGTTACAGATTTTAGTTACAGTTTCAGTTACAGATCAGTTCTAATTTGACTCGACTTAGTTTATATTCAGTTTCAGTCATGTATGAGATTAAGTAAATTTTAAGAAAGTTCCCAAGTTTAAATGTGTGAGTTCATTGCATGCATTACATCTCATTCAAATTTATCATTCAACTTTTCGGAGCAAGTTTCAAGTATATTAAGTACAAGTATTTTAAGTAGTAAGCATGTACTTTTAAACCCTCGTTATTTCCCCCATATTCTTGTTGGGCCCCTAGGCTCACTAAATCTACTTGGTGCAGGTAAAAGTTATCATCGAGATTGCGGGGCGGGACTTTCGAGTGAACTGTGATGCGGGCACGGCACATCCCTCTGACCATGCCAATCTTCCGCAAAAGTTTATTTTAACACTTAAAGTCTTTTATTATGTTGATTGGATAAATGATATTGTAATAATTTATAGAATTATTTGTGGGCACGTAAATATGTAATTGTTTAATCTTTTGTTGTTCGAAATGTCGAATTTCTTCTCCGGTTCTCGTTCTTTTCTCGATCTAGTTTATTTAGTGTTGCTTGATTTTCTTTAAAATTTGTTGTCTGTGACAGGTGGTTTGTGATTTAAATAGATAAGTCATGCCGAAATTTTCAGAAAAAAAAATCCGCATTTAATTTAATTTAATTTAAAGTAGAGTTTGGTTCGTTTCAAAGCTATTGCATACTCCTAAATATTTTTAGAAAGCAAAAGCTATACCTGCGTCCATCGTCAGCCCTTTGATGTCGATATCCTCACAACTAGGTCACAGCTCCGCTACGACGCCTCGATCGCACTGCCGCTTTTGTATTTCCAATAGGACGCATAGAACTCCCTAGATCTAAGCTAGAAGGCTAAGGAAAAGAGAGGAGAAAGGGACTCGGTGCGCTTGAAAATGAAGCTCGGAATCTCTATTTATAGATGGAGTTCGGAGCCTCCGAACCCGACTTCGGAGCCTCTAATCCAGTTCGGATCCTCCGTTTTTTACTTCGGAGCCTCCGATCCAGTTCGGAGCCTCCGATCCTGACTTCGGATCCTTCGATGTCCCATCAATGATGTCATCAATGACGTAATATTCTCGGACAGCTGGCCATACAAGTTCGGATCCTCCTAACCAGTTCGGAGCCTCCTAACCTGGTTCGGATCCTCCGAACCCTCGGAACCCTTGGAACCTTTCCGACCATTTTGAGTGTCCTGGATCCATTTTTGAACTCCTTAGACTTGTTAGGAAATCCCTTAATCGTATTTAGGCTAGTTAATCATTATTTACGCCCTTAAGTAACTTATTTTGGAGACGGGTTACTACATTCTCCCCCACTTAAGAGATTTCATCCTCGAAATCGAGACTAGGATGATCAGAACAAAATGAAATAATATTGCAATACTTAAGTTACAATTACAACTTAACTGCAAAATAAGTTACAATTAAAACAACTCTGGATGTTCTGAACGCATATGACTCTCGAGCTCCCAAGTAGCTTCCTCAGGACCTAGTCGTCGTCGCTGCCACTGAACCATGACCAGAGGGATGCGCTTATTCCGAAGTACTTTGTCCTTTCTGTCAAAAATTCTGAGTGGCTTTTCCACATAGGACAAATCAGGCTCCAACTGAACCTCCGTCGAATGTAGAATATGCGACTCATCTGCCACGTACTGACGAAGTAGCGATACGTGGAATACATTATGGATGCTATATAGATACTACTGTAGCGCCAAACGATAAGCCACACCCCCGACCTTTTCCAAAATTTCAAACGGACCAAGGAATCTTGGAGCTAGCTTTCCCTTGAGACCGAACCTCAATACCTTCCGAAAAGGCGAAACTCTCAAGAAAACATGCTCCCCGGCCTCGAAATGCAGAGGTCTGCGCTTGGTGTTGGCGTAACTGGCATATCTATCTTGTGCAGTCTTGATCCTTCTCTTGATCAGTTCAACTTTATCCACCATTTGCTGAACTAACTCTGATCCTTCTACTTGTCTCTCCCCTACTTCGTCCCAGAATAAGGGTGTACGACAACGGCGACCGTAAAGAGCCTCGAACGGTGCCATACCAATACTGCGGTGGTGGCTATTGTTATACGCAAACTATATCATCGGCAAGTGATCTTGCCTTGATAATCCAAAATCCATCACGGAAGATCTCAACATATCCTCTAATGTCCGAATGGTCCTCTCAGACTGTTCGTCAGTCTCTGGATGATACGTTGTGCTGAGGCTCAAAGTAGTACCCAAAGTTCGCTGAAAACTACCCCAAAATCTTGAGGTGAACCTTGGATCTCTATCACTGACAATGCTCGACGGTACTCCATGCAAACGAACTACTTCCCGAATGTACAACCTTGCCATGCGATCAAAACTGTACTCGCGGTTGTATGGGATAAAATGAGCAGATTTGGACAACCTAGCCACAACCACCCATATTGCATCACACTGGCTGGACGTCATTGGAAAGTAGGTGACAAAATCCATCGTTACATGCTCCCACTTCCATTCTGGAATTTCCAAACTATGCATCAGACCGCCCGGTCGTCGATGCTCCGCCTTAACATGCTGGCAAACAAGACAACGAGATACAAACTGGTACACACTGCATTTCATACCTTCCACCAAAATCTGCTACGTATATCTTTATACATATTGGCACTGCCTGGGTGTACGAAAAATCTACTACGATGTGCTTGAGACAAAAATTCGTCCCTCAAGGCTGAGTCATTAGGTACCACAACTCTGCCAGACAAGCACAACATTCCATCCGCCTGGAAATGAAAACCAGATGTGTTGTCTCCCTGAGCAAGTCTTGCCATTTTCTGCGTCTTCGAATCAGAAAACTGCGCTTCTCGAATTCGAGCAAACAAAGATGGCTCGGCTAGTACTGAGAAAACCCGGATTCCCTGTTGTCCCTTCTTATGCCGAAACATAAATCCCGAAGAGCAACATTCTTGAATGGTGCTAGCCCTTGCACAGATGCTGAGAGCACTAACATTCACTTTTCGGCTAAGTGCGTCCGCCACTAGGTTAGAAGTACCGGGATGATACTTGATCTCGCAATCGTAATCCTTAAGAAGGTCTAACCATCGACGATGTCTCATGTTCAGCTCTGCCTGAGTGAGCAAGTATTTCAAACTCTTGTGGTTTGAAAAAATCTCGAACCTCTCTCCATACAAGTAATGGCGCCAAATCTTCAGTGCAAACACGATTGCTGCAAGCTCCAAATTGTGCACTGGGTAGTTCCCTTCGCGAGTCTTCAATTGTCTGGAAGCATAGACAATCACATTCCTATTCTGGGTCAACACACAGCCTAGACCTTGAAGAGATGCATCAGTGAAAACCACGTAACCCCCGGATCCTGATGGTAATGCGAGAACAGGTGCAGTAGTCATTCGTCCCTTCAACTCGTTGAAGCTCTGCTCACATTCTCTTGACCAAACAAAAGAAACATCATTTCTTGTCAACTGTGTCAGAGGCCTAGCAATTCGTGAGAAATTCTCGATAAACTGCCGGTAATATCCTGCCAATCCCAAAAAGCTACGAATATATGAAGCTGTAGTCGGACGCGACCAATTCAAAATAGCTTCTGCCTTACTCGGATCGACTGATACTCCTTCTCGAGATATCACATGACCAAGAAATATTACTCGGTCAATCCAAAACTCGCATTTGCTAAACTTGACATACAGCTGCTTCTCTCGGAGAATCTGCAATACAATTCTCAAGTGCTGAGCATGTTCATCAACACTACGCGAATAGACCAAAATGTCGTCGATGAAGACAACGACAAACTTTTCTAGAAAATCGTAGAAAACCCTGTTCATTAAGTCCATGAACACCGCAGGTGCATTCATTAACCCAAAAGGCATCACTAAAAACTCATAGTGACCATATCGGGTACGAAATGCTGTCTTCAAAATATCCGCATCTCGAACACGCAACTGATGATACCCTGACCGTAAATCAATCTTGGAGTACAAAGGCAGTACCCTGAAGCTGGTCGAACAAATCATCAATTCATGGCAAAGGATATTTGTTCTTGACATTTGCACGGTTCAATTGTCTGTAGTCGATACAGAGACGCATAGAACCATCCTTCTTTTTAACGAAAAGAACTGGTGCTCCCCAAGGTGACACGCTCGGTCGGATATATCTCTTATCCAACAAATCTTGTAACTGCTGTTGCAACTCTTTAATCTCTGATGGTGCCAGTCGGTACGGTGCTCGAGAAATTGGAGTTGTCCTTGGTACAAGTTCAATCCCGAACTCGACCTCTTGGATATGAGAAAATCCTGGAATCTCGTCTGGAAAGACATCCGGATACTCACAAACTATGGGTAACTCATCTATATGCCTACTACCTACGGACGTATCAATCACATGGATGAGGTAGCCTTCCCCACCCGCCTCTAAAGCCTGACCGGCCCTCAAAGCTGAGACCAGAGGCATAAGGGGTCGCGCTTCTCGCCATAGAAAAACCAGCTATCACCCTCAGCCGGGCGAAACTGTACTATCTTCTGATAACAATCCACCGTAGCCCTATAGGCAGTCAACAGGTCTATACCCAATATACAATCGAAATCCTCCATCGCCAAGACCATAAGGTTCGCTAAAATCTCAGAACCCTCAAATACTAAAGGACAACCAAAGACTAATCTCTTAGCCAAGGCTGAATGATCCGTCGGGGTAGATACCGAAACTTCTACGTCTAGAGACACATACGACAATCTATGACTCTTAACAAAACGTGCCGAAATGAACGAATGAGAAGCACCCGTGTCTATGAGAACGAATGCAGGAATACCGCACAAAATAAAAATACCTGCTATGACATTCTCGTTCTCCTGCTGAATCTGATCCTGACTCAGCGCAAACACCTGTCCAAAAACACGAGGTCTCTGATTGGTACTCCCAACTGACTGTCCCTGAGATCTCTGCGGAATGGAAGGTTGAGAACCAAATCCAGATGCTGACCCTCCGGTAATCTGTGGACAATCCCTCTTCATGTGACCCATCTCTCCGCAACAAAAACAAGCTCCTGACTTGCGGCACCTCTCAGTAGGATGCTTTCCCCCACAAGTTGCACATTGCCCTTGGACCTTCTTCTTCCCAAAGTGGTGCACGCCACCAGAACCGGAATCAGAAGAGGAAGAAGACACACCCTGCTCTTGAAAGATTGAGTCTTTGGACTCAAAGAACTGGCTGGCCTGGAAGAAGAGAACAAGGATCGATTGCGCTTCAGGCTATCCTCGGCTTGATGCCATCGGCTCACCAAGCCCTTGTAGGTCGTGTCATCACCGACTGCAACCCGATCATGGATCTCTGGATTGAGTTCTTGGAGAAATAGGTTGTACTTCATGTCAGTACTGGAAGAAATTTCTGGACAATAAGATAGAAGATCAAAAAACTTCTGCTGGTACTCGTCAATGTTCATGGTGCCCTGACGCAAACTCAGCAGCTCGCTGGCTTTCGCCTGTGGAGTGCATGAGGGAAGTAAAGCTTCTGGAAAGATGCGCGAAAGTCCGCCCAAGTGACGACACCTCGAGCAGCAATCATCGGCGCGGATGTGGAACTCCACCACTTCAGTGCGCGCCCCTCAACGAGATAATCCAGAGTCTCCATCTTCTGTTCTTCCGTGCATCGGAACTCTCAAAAACAAACCTCCATCCAACGTAACCAAATTTCTACCTCCTCTGGGGTTTCGCCTCCCACTAACGGCTTCGGACCCATTTTCATAAAACAGTGCATGCTGAAACGCCTGTTGTCCTCATGACGATGGTGGTGATGGTCCCGATGATGCCCACGATCGTTTGGGTCGCCCCAGCGTCCGCCCCCGCTACCATGGCTCTCATCATAGTCAGCCATCTGTCAAAAGGAAACAGAGGTTAACCACAAAATGATTTCTAAATCCCAATTAATGCATGCTCTGATACCAAAAATGTAGTGACCCAACCCGAAATCACTAATTACTCAAAGTTAAGCATGCAATTAAATCTTAACAGCGGAATAAAACGAATTCAACTAAACAGTTAATTCAAATACAACCATCCACCGGCAGAAAAACCGGGCCAAATAAAATATAAAACAACCCTAACGAAACCGTAGTACCAAAGAGTTCTCCCTAAAAATTGAAAGAGTGGGTGCCCGGTTAGCCAACTTGTGGCTAAGGGCTTTTATGACTCTATGTAAAACAATATTTTGTTTAATATAATTTACACTTTTATAATGGCATTGACTTTATCTTTCTTCATAATGTTATATTATGATATACTATTGTTGTTTTGATAAAGACCTTGAATATACTATAGTGTATGTAAGATGTGTAGCACATGGGGATGGCTATCATGAAACACATCTTATAGTCACTGTATATTCTAAACTGTTCCAAGTCAATTGAGCCGTCCGCAAATAAGGATAAGGATCGCTCGAGATTGAGACTAGCATTTGCGATGCAGAGTACCACGTTTCATTGGTATGGAACATAGAGATGTTCAAAGCATGCAAATGGATATTCATATGATGAATGATCGAACTACCCTATTCGGACTTTCCAAGTGGTTATCACTTATCGAGTGGATAAAGTCCGCGGTTTTGGTTGTATACCATTAGTCCTTATTACTTGAAACATCATTGAGACTCTATATGCTAGTACTGTACTTTGACTCGTTTACCGACTCTATTGGGGTCATCAGGTGTCGGGATTGGGTACAGTTACGACACATATAGAAGTCGATGCTTTGTTGTCAAGGATTCACCACATACTTGCGAGTGTGGATATCCTATGCGATCTGAGGAGATATTAGTGTGACGAATCTCTGGCCAGAGTACATGATGTGTTTTAGGTTACTTGGTGTTTCTAGTAACACATGCGATGTCACTAATAGATCTCCAAGATGTTATGCATAGTTATCGAATCTCGAACGACTCTCGATATACCAATGGTTGTTGATTCGATCGGGATATATGGATGAAGGGACCGTACTGTACGCTAACCAAAATCTACTGGTTCTTGCAGGCACTATCAGTAATACCTAGGGAATCATGGGGCGATGTTGCTAGGCGCTCTTACCATGATTCGATGGGTAAGTCGGAAATTGTTGTTCCGAGTCACAAGGAGTTGTGAGCCCAGGGCTAGCTGTATTCCTGAACCATTGAGGATTACACAAGTAATGGATTACTAAAATCCCGTAGAGATAGTTAAATTTAAAGAGTTAAATTTAATGAAAGAGAAGTTGGACTTCTTAACTAAAGGGAGTGGGATTTCCTAAAATGACATAGGGATGGGCATTTTTGGAAATCACTGAATTTGGATTTAGAAAAATTATCTTGACTCTAAAAGATGCAGAAATGGTTTCTGTGCACATTGGTGAAATCAGTTTATCAATCGGAGTCACGATGAATTTTATATTAATTTCTATAACAACAGGCTTGGCTTGTTGGGCTTAAGTTATGGATTGTGGGCTTTAAGGAGTTAGAGTCCTGATACAATTATAACTAGAAATTATCTATAAATAGAGGTGTTGGGTTCGAAAATTAGACACATTGAATACTGCAATTTTTGAAATTCACTCTATACTATTCAAGAGGATTTTTCGAAAATTCCTCTGTCCCTTTTGGAGAAAATTCGACTTGTGATTTTTGTGAAAAATTACAAATCGAATTAACAGATCATATCTGTTTATTCTCTACGTAAAACTTCTGATTGATTTCTAGTGCAGTCAATCAGAGGATTTCTGTTTTTCATTCATGGACCTAATTCCGAAGTTAGATCGTGACTGTCATCGGTTCCCGGGATTTACAAGAAGAGCAGATTAAATTCTGTTGGAGTCCACGATCAAGCCTTTGCTTGACGAGGTAAAAATTTAATTGTGATTTTATTTTTACTTGAAAAAATTTAATCGTAAAAGTTTTGATACCCATATATGGAATCGTTCCATATAATAAAAATAAAATTTTTAAACTTCCGCTGCACCGGGTATCAATTCTTAATTGATATGACCACCGATTTTCCAACAGTGGTATCAGAGCGGCGTCAGAGACAGGTTGCTCAGATCAAACGATTAAATTAATCGATTGTACAAAATTTTTAAGCCTCGGTTTTTGAAACAAAACGAAAATTTTAAATTGAATATTAATGGGTAAATCGGGCAGCGATCGTCGCTGCCCGGGGCAGCGATTGGATCGCTGCCCAAGGGGCAGCGAAGGGCTGCCCTGCCCGGGCCCCTTTTTCGGGCAGCCCGGAAAAATTATTTTTTAATTTTTAATTAAAATTTTAATTTTTTTTTGAAATTCTAGTTTTTGATCCGATCGAAAATTGTTTTTGATTGGTTCACGAGGCATCGGATCGAATTGTTCGAGTTCGAAAATTTTAAAATTGATTTTTGGATAAATTTGAATTTTTGGAAAATTTATAAATTTTATCCGTTAAATTAAATTTTATAAAATTAATTATTTTGGTACAATTGATGATAAGATATGATCTTATGGATGGATAAGATAAAATATGATTTTATCTTTTAAATTATGATGCCTTTGCATGTTTATCCAATTATTTAATTATTGAATTAATTAATGGATAAAGGATGATCGATTGCCATGATCAATGTTTTAGGTGTATGTTAGGTGATTTACATTTGTCTTATTGTTGTTGGTGTTTATTTATGGGCTTGGTTTATAGCCCAATATGATTGTCATATGTAATAAAAGTGGGTCTGGTTTATGGTCCGTTCCCACCCCTAAAATGTATCCCATATTTGTCATCGAAATTTATTGTAAATTTATTAGACTTAGTGGGAGACAAAGATTTGAAGAAATGGTGGGCCCAGCAGACAATGAAGACCGAAGAAATGTAAATTGGAAGCTCAATGTAATAGGATTGCATTGCATACTTGCATATCACCTAGGATTGGACTTAGACTCGTGATTGGCAACCACGGGTCGATTAGTTAATGGGATCGATCATCTTTAAATAATATATGATATTATTGATGTATGCATGTTTAGACTAAATTGTATGAATCCCGCAAGCATACATAAATTGCATGATGAGACAAATTTTCAAAATTAAAAATTTCTCATTTTAAATATGATTTAAAATTGATATAAAGATTAATAAAAAGGGAATTTAAATATTTTTTAAATATTCCTACCTTCCATCAACGATCAATGTATGAGATGCTACTCGCGGATACGGTCCGGCTCATATTATTGGGGGGGCCCGTTCGTCGGAAAGCTGTACATTGGATCGACACATGTTGTAAGTTGGGTGGAACTCCCATGGGATTGGCTCATATTATTGGGGATCCACATGGCGACCGTCCATCACAACTTAATATTGATGGGTTATCTTGACATGTCACAATAAACGGCGTCATATTATTGGGCCCTTATTGGACATAAGGTGAAAACATGGGGGTTGCTTTGGAAGCAATTGGGCTCTAACTTTTGAAAATTATGGTTGGCTGATATTATTCGGGACTATAATTTGTCAATTGGACTCCATGTTCCCACTAAAGAAAATGTTTCTCGTTTTCACTAGAGGGTAGTGAAATCGTCAAAATAGTGGGAGTGTAATTCATAAAATAAAATTCGCCATATTTTATGTCTTAGTAAATTAATTAAACAATCATTGATTATTGTCTGTTTCCTTTTCAGTATACTATTACAATGACTTCTCGCAATCCACTGTTTTCAATTCTCGAACAAAATAAATTGACTGGCGCAAACTATACGGAATGGTTCCGTAAGTTGAAAATTATTCTTACTTCGGAAAAAGCTTTTTACGTGTTAGATAAGCCGCCTCCGAAGGAAGCCCCGGCTAATACAAGTCCGAAAGAGTTGGCCAAACTTGATTTATGGTGGGACCATGATATCAAGGCCAAATACTACATGCAGGCTTCGATGTCTGATGAGCTTCAAAGGAGATTCGAGGATACCGTGAATGCTGCTGACATTCACAAGAACCTCAAGGAACTCTTTGGAGCTCAGTCAAGGTCGGAGAGGTATGCCACCGTCAGAGAGCTCATGACGAGCCGCATGCGAGATGGGACTTCGGTCCGTGAGCATGGGGTGCACATGATTGGGCTCATTGAAAAGTTGGTAACACTCGACTTGACTTTGGAGCATGAACTTAGCACAGACTTGTTGCTTCTATCACTTCCTTCATCGTTTGACGGTTTTGTGATGAACTTCAATATGAACAAGATAGAGGCCACCCTTGAAGAGATGGTCAATATGCTTGTCACATATGAAGCCACACTAAAGAAGGATAAACCGGTACTCTTGGTTGGCTCCTATTCTAACTCTAAGAAAGGACCAAGTGAAAAGGGTAAGAAACGTTCTGCCCCGCCCAAGAAGATTGTACCAAATAAGAAGGGAAAGGCCAAGGCTTCAATTGGGATAAAAGATGAAAACGTTTTCCATTACTGCAAGAAACCCGGTCATTGGAAACGTAACTGCAAGGAATACCTCGAACAGTTGCGAACTGCAAAGGGTATGTTTTACATTGAAATAAATGTTTCGCTTAATACTTCTTCTTGGGTATTGGATACCGGATTTGGATCTCACATTTGCAATGATTTGCAGGTGATGACAAGAAGTCGTAAGCTAAGGATGGGTGAGACCCAGCTAAGGCTCGGGAATGGTTCTAGAGTCAAAGCCAAAGCTATAGGAGACATTTATTTAGTTTTGCAGAACAATTTTAAGTTATTTTTTAGAGATGTTTTATATGTTCCGGATTTGGTCAAAAACATTATATCTATTTCTATGCTTGATAGAGATGGTTTTTCTTGCAATTTTGTGAATGAGATTTGCAATATTTACAAGAATGAATGTTTGATTGGAAATGGACAACTTGAAAACGATCTATATAGCTTAAAATTAAAAGATGTTCCAATTAATTATGTTGATAAACCGGTAACAACAATTAAAAGGAAGAACGATAGTCAAAACCCGGCAAACCTTTGGCATGCTAGGCTAGGTCATATTTCCTCAAGGAGGATGAACAAGCTAGTGGGAGAGGGCATGTTTGATATGTCTGATATTAACTCTCTACCTACTTGTGAGTCCTGCCTAAAGGGAAAAATGACTAAATCTCCTTTCAAAGGAAAACCTGAGCGTAGTCAAAATCTGTTGGATTTGATCCATACAGATGTTTGCGGTCCATTTAGGATTGGTACTAAATGTGGCAACACCTACTTCATTACCTTTACTGATGATCATTCTAGGTATGGGTATTTATATTTAATGAAATATAAGTCTGAAGCATTTGAAAGGTTCAAAGAATTCAAGGCTGAAGTAGAAAACAAACTAGGTAAAAGTATTAAGGCACTTCGATCGGAGAGGTGGAGAATACTTAAGTACCGAGTTTTTGGACTATCTAAAAGAGAATGGGATTCTCTCTCAGTGGACTCCTCCTATGACGCCTCAGCTTAATGGTGTTTCGAAGCGTCGCAATCGAACTTTGTTGGACATGGTTCGATCCATGATGAGCTTCACTGAGCTCCCACCTTCGTTTTGGGGCTACGCACTTGAAACGGCGGTATTGTTGTTGAACAACGTCCACACTAAAGCAGTAAATAAAACACCATACGAGTTATGGAATGACAAAGCTCCTAAGTATTCATACTTGAGGATTTGGGGATGTCCTGCTTACGTGAAGCAGACAGTGGGAGATAAGTTGGATAGTCGATCCACCTTATGTTATTTTGTAGGGTATCCGAAGAATTCAATCGGATATTATTTTTATCATCCTGCTGAAACAAAAGTGTTTGTTTCAAGGAATGTCACTTTCTTGGAGAAGGAGTTCTTATTGGATAAGAAAGGCAAGATGATGGAACTCGAAGAAATTCGAGAAAAACCCAAGATACAAAATAGCGATCCTACACCTCAAGAATCATCACAAGACACGCCTATTACTAGGAGATCCAAGAGGACTTCTAGGCCTCCTATTAGATATGATCTTCTTCTTGAAGGGGATCAAAATGAACCCGACATTGGATGTGATCCAAGAAACTTCAAGGAAGCAATTTCTGATGCGGATTCGAATTTATGGTTTGAAGCTATGCAATCGGAAATAGACTCGATGCATTCTAACCAAGTTTGGTCTTTAGTAGATCCTCCCGATGGAATTGTTCCAATTGGGTGCAAATGGATCTACAAGAGAAAGCTTGGGCCTGATGGAAAGGTATTGACTTACAAGGCACGATTGGTGGCAAAAGGTTATACTCAAAGACAAGGAGTTGACTATGATGAAACTTTTTCACCAGTCGCAATGTTCAAGTCCATAAGAATCCTTATTGCCATAGCAGCATGGTATGACTATGAGATATGGCAAATGGATGTAAAGACTGTATTTCTTAATGGAAACATTAAGGAAGAGATCTATATGATGCAGCCTGAGGGATACACATCCATGGGAAGCGAGCATAAGGTATGCAAGCTTCAGAGATCAATATATGGTCTCAAACAAGCATCAAGAAGTTGGAACCAGAAATTTGATGAAACGATAAAGGATTTTGGTTTTATCAAGAACCCGGAGGAACCATGCATGTACAAGAAAGTAGTTAAGAATGCGGTAACATTCTTAGTACTTTATGTTGATGACATCCTACTCATGGGGAATGATGTAGGGATGTTGCAGTCAACAAAGATATCGTTATCAGGTAGATTCTCGATGAAGGATTTAGGTGATGCATCCTATATTCTAGGAATTCAGATCTATAGAGATAGATCTAAAAGAATGATAGGACTCACTCAATCAACCTACATCGACACCATATTGAAAAGGTTTTCTATGGATGAGTCCAAGAGAGGACATCTACTTATGTGTCATGGAGTTTCTCTATCCAAGTCTATGTGTCCCAAGACTGACGAAGAGATAGAGAAGATGACACACGTGCCATATGCGTCAGCCATAGGTAGTATCATGTATGGAATGATATCTACCAGACCGGATGTGGCCTATGCTCTGAGCGTCACGAGCAGATACCAAGCCAATCCCGGTCAATCGCATTGGAAAGCCGTGAAGGATATTCTTAAGTACTTGCGAAGGACTAAGAATTTATTCATGGTTTATGGAGGGAGAGAATTGAAGTTGGAAGGCTATACCGACTCTAGCTTCCAATGTGACGTGGATGACTCGAAATCAACCTCTGGATTTGTATTCGTGCTCAATGGCGGTGCTGTCTCTTGGAAGAGTTCCAAGCAGGACACCACAGCGGATTCCACCACTGAGGCAGAATACATTGCAGCATCAGCTGCTGCTAAAGAGGCGGTTTGGATAAGGAAATTCATCCAAGAGTTGGGTGTAATTCCTGAAGCTGTTGGTCCAGTCCCGGTGTACTGTGACAACACGGGTGCCGTTGCTCAGGCAAAGGAACCAAGGTCTCATCAGAAGTCCAAACACGTACTGAGGAAATACCACATCATTCGGGAGATCGTGGAAAGAGGAGACATCAGTGTCGACAGAGTGGCCTCTACAGACAATATCGCTGATCCGCTTACTAAGCCCTTGCCAGGACCATTGTTTGACAAACATCGCGAAGCAATGGGATTACGTAGTATGACTAGTTGGCTTTAGGGCAAGTGGGAGATTGAAAGAGTGGGTGCCCGGTTAGCCAACTTGTGGCTAAGGGCTTTTATGACTCTATGTAAAACAATCTTTTGTTTAATATAATTTACACTTTTATAATGGCATTGACTTTATCTTTCTTCATAATGTTATATTATGATATACTATTGTTGTTTTGATAAAGACCTTGAATATACTATAGTGTATGTAAGATGTGGTAGCACATGGGGATGGCTATCATGAAACACATCTTATAGTCACTGTATATTCTAAACTGTTCCTAGTCAATTGAGCCGTCCGCAAATAAGGATAAGGATCGCTCGAGATTGAGACTAGCATTTGCGATGCCGAGTACCACGTTTCATTGGTATGAAACATAGAGATGTTCAAAGAATGCAAATGGATATTCATATGATGAACGATCGAACTACCCTATTCGGACTTTCCAAGTGGTTATCACTTATCGAGTGGATAAAGTCCGCGGTTTTGGTTGTACACCATTAGTCCTTATTACTTGAAACATCATTGAGACTCTATATGCTAGTACTGTACTTTGACTCGTTTACCGACTCTATTGGGGTCATCAGGTGTCGGGATTGGGTACAGTTACGACACATATAGGAGTCGATGCTTTGTTGTCAAGGATTCACCACATACTTGCGAGTGTGGATATCTTATGCGATCTGAGGAGATATTAGTGTGATGAATCTCTGGCCAGAGTACATGATGTGTTTTAGGTTACTTGGTGTTCCTAGTAACACATGCGATGTCACTAATAGATCTCCAAGATGTTATGCATAGTTATCGAATCTCGAACGACTCTCGATATACCAATGGTTGTTGATTCGATCGGGATATATGGATGAAGGGACCGTACTGTACGCTAACCAAAATCTACTGGTTCTTGCAGGCACTATCAGTAATACCTAGGGAATCATGGGGCGATGTTGCTAGGCGCTCTTACCATGATTCGATGGGTAAGTCGGAAATTGTTGTTCCGAGTCACAAGGAGTTGTGAGCCCACGGCTAGCTGTATTCCTGAACCATTGAGGGTTACACAAGTAATGGATTACTAAAACCCCGTAGAGATAGTTAAATTTAAAGAGTTAAATTTAATGAAAGAGAAGTTGGACTTCTTAACTAAAGGGAGTGAGATTTCTAAAATGACATAGGGATGGACATTTTTGGAAATCACTGAATTCGGATTCAGAAAAATTATCTTGACTCTAAAAGATGTAGAAATGGTTTCTGTGCACATTGGTGAAATCAGTTTATCAATCGGAGTCACGATGAATTTTATATTAATTTCTATAACAACAGGCTTGGCTTGTTGGGCTTAAATTATGGATTGTGGGCTTTAAGGAGTTAGAGTCCTGATACAATTATAACTAGAAATTATCTATAAATAGAGGTGTTGGGTTCGAAAATTAGACACATTGAATACTGCAATTTTCGAAATTCACTCTATACTATTCAAGAGGATTTTTCGAAAATTCCTCTGTCCCTTTTGGAGAAAATTCGACTTGTGATTTTTGTGAAAAATTACAAATCGAATTAACAGATCATATCTGTTTATTCTCTACGTAAAACTTCTGATTGATTTCTAGTGCAGTCAATCAGAGGGTTTCTGTTTTTCATTCGTGGACCTAATTCCGGAGTTAGATCGTGACTGTCATCGGTTCCCGGGATTTACAAGAAGAGCAGATTAAATTCTGTTGGAGTCCACGATCAAGCCTTTGCTTGACGAGGTAAAAATTTAATTGTGATTTTATTTTTACTTGAAAAAATTTAATCGTAAAAGTTTTGATACCCATATATGGACTCGTTCCATATAATAAAAATAAAATTTTTAAACTTCCGCTGCACCGGGTATCAATTCTTAATTGATCTGAACACAGTTTTCCAACAAAAATACCTAACAGGAAGACTCGCCACGCATCCACTGCAGCTCAACGACCACTGCCCCCGGATCCGTCCAACCTCAGTCCTGCCCCATGGAATAGGGTGTCCAAAACAGAAACACTTGGACGTGAGCCTGACGCTCAGTATGAAAGTACGAGTATACACATGCTATGGATGCAAATACAAATGCATATGAATGGTTATCGGAAACCTATCCAAGATAGAATACTGCTCAGTCACTGGGGCCATGGTATGTAGCACGCTGAGCCGTCGCACCAGGAGGTGACTCCCATACCAATCAAATGTGCATGAAACGGGAACCTGATCCAAAAACTGTGGATCCACTGCTCACTATAATAACTGGGGCTGAGCGACCCCATACTACTGGCTTTGCACATCAAGGCACAAGGCTCAACATGATCATGCATGCAACAATATATAAATGGAACATAATCATATAAATGCAGTCATAGAACATGTATACTCTACCAGGGTATCTAGGATAATACGTCCATAACTCTAGGAAGACAACCCCTGAGCACTCTAGCAATCTAGCAGTCCAAGCCTATAAGCAATAATCACTATATCACTTAAAACATCCTAAAAGCCTTAACTAAGCTATTGCATACTGTAACGCCACGTTTTTATCTTAAATGAGTTTATTTGAGTTAATCGGAGATTGCAGAGTTCGCGAGCAGGGTCCTTTTTGCAAAAATTGGATTTTTCAGGGACTAAAACGCAATTAATGGATTTTATATATTATCTTGTCTAGTTTGACTTGGTCCATTCTCTCCCTCTCCTTCCCCTTGCACGCATCCTCCATTGAAGATGCCCCATTGAGCTTCCAAACTTCCTGATTTCAGTCCGAGCTTGATCCGGCCGTTGAAATTTATTTCTAAAGGCAGATTAGTGATCACTGCAGTGAGAGCTCCGTTATACCGTAAGTATTTCTCCGATCAGATATGTTTTGTTTTTTGGAGGTTGTTAGAATCGATCTAGATTCTAGTATATTGTTCTTGGCGGAGTTCTGATCGTTTATTATCTGTCGGTTTTGAATTAGAGCGACGTTCGGATTTGTTGTGATTTTTGGAAGCCATTTTCGAAAGTTTGAGTTTTGAGATTTGTTGGGATTGCCTTGTTGTTGTTGTATTAGCATTGTTATGAGATTATATCGGTATTGAACTGCTGTCTGCGTTTCCGGTTTGTTCAGTTTTTAGCCGTTATGCCGTCGGTTTGAGTTTTGGGATTTCGAACCGTTTTTGAGTTGTTGAACTTGGCTTGTAAGTTGATCATGGTTATTGATCTTTGATTTGTATCTGAACAGATTCTTTTGGAGTTGTCAAGCCCAGGGTTAACAGCATTTGTTCGTTTCAGAGATTTGGACGAAGAACGGTATAGATAATTACCTTGAGCCTTGTTGTTGTTTAGATTGGTTAGACTTTGATACAATATTTTGTTGTAGCTTCCCATAAGTTGGAACTACTGCCTTGAAAGGTAAAAGCAGTCATCGATAGCGGGATAGCATACTCGAGACAGTTGGTTCTCGAGTTTCCCTTAAAAGCACATACTTGTATCTACACTTGTTCTAGCATGAGGAACTTGTGTCTTGTTGAATTGCTTGAGCTTTTATTATATGGCTATGTTTTATATTCTGTTATGCATTCATCTTGAGTCAACTTTGATTTCAGCGGGCAGAATAGCCCTTTTTGTTTAGACGTTTGGGAACTATAATTAAGTGGCCTAGGTCGTAGTCATTTCGCCTAGTGCTAGCATACTCATTATAGTTGCTCAAAGTCTAGAGGAGTGGGATACGTGGCACCACCTCGATTGGGAGAGTCGGTGAGTGGTTACGTGATCTCATCCTCGGGATCCCAAAAGCACAGCAAAAATCCCTCGTTTATCAGATTTGATATCCCGGTTTAAAGACATGCATTTCATTACGTTGTTATTGATTTTGTTGTTGTTTTGAAAGCATGTTTGTTGTTGTATTACTTGTATGTTGCTTTTACTGGGATTATCATTCTCACCGGTTATCCGGCTGTTGCTTTGTTTTGTATGTGTACTTGGCAACAGGTGGGACAGGATCAAGTCAGAAGAGGCATGGCTAGCTTTGAGGGAATGATGTAGAAGTGAGACTCGGTTTAGAAGTCTTGTTAGCATGACAATCTAGTTTATGTTTTGAAGCATGTTAAGAACTGGAACTTGGATTGGAAGTGGTCTTGCTTGTGGTTAGAACTCTTGTATTCTGTATTCGGCTTGTAATAGCTAGCATCGATGCGTGTTCTTCACTTTTATGTATTTAAATGCTATGTTGTTGGATATATATTAGTTGGATCATGTTAGAGTTCTTTTGGTTATGTTATTGCACTTTTGGAGGCTTGTTTTGAGCCAATTCAGCAGGCCATGCGCGCCCGCGCGTCCCGCACTTCGTTTCGGAAGTTTTGGGCAGAGCTTCAGGCGCGCCCGTGCCTCGGGTGGCGTGCCCGCGCGAGGGCTTGGGCAGGACGCCATGCGCGCCCGCGCGTCCCCTTTAAAAAAAATGCTCTTGGCTTTTAATTGCTTACTTACTGAATTACTCCTTTAATTGTTGTTTAGAACCGAGGTCGCACATTAAGTGGTATCAGAGACTTAAGATTCTTGGTCGAACTAGAGTGAGCGGGTAGATCGAGTCTGCTTGTATTGGCTCCTTGCATGTGTTTGAATTATTTTAACTGTGTACTTAATTCCATGCGAGCATGCTTTATTATTGAGAATTATTGAATTACATGGTTATGTGATTTAATTTATAAAGCATGATCTACTTGGGGTTGCTAAGAGCTGGTGGATCATGACAAAGAAAGCAATAGAGAATAGAGGTATGGAAGTTACTTGGACTCTTTTTAAAGTTGAATTCTATAAGCGGTTTTTCCCTATCTCGTACCGTAAGGACAAGGGAGCAGAATTTGCCAATTTGAGACAAGGGAATCTGAACATCGAAGAGTACGTTGCCAAGTTTGATAGTCTGTTGCGTTTTGCACCACTAATTGCCGGAGATGAAGAAGATAAGGCAGATCACTTCATAAATGGCTTGAATCCTGACATCTTCACTTTGGTAAACACTGCTAGGCCAAAAAACTTTGCGGATGCCATGAATCACGCAAAGGGAGCAGAAGCAGGCTTGTGGAGGCAAAGAGGTAATCAGGTAGCACCTCAGCAGCAGAGGCAGTATCAGAACCAACCATCTCAGTATCAGAATCAGCCACCTCAGCATCAGAACCAGCAGCAGAGGTATGAAGGTGGTAACAGTGGGGGAAACAGAAAGGATCAATACAAGGCAAGAGGTAAACAGTTCAAGAGGCAGGGGAACAGTTCATCCAGTTCCAGTGGTTCGAAGCAATTCGGTTCAGGACCGAGTTCTGGGTCATCATCCTTGTACTGCAGCAAGTGTGGAGGAAAACACTCACCGGATCAGTGTGTGGGAGTCTTCGGCAATTGTAACACATGTCAGCAACCGGGACACTTCTCTAAGGTGTGCCCTCAGCGTAATAGAGATAGAGCTCAGAGTGGGAGTTCGTCTAGACCTGCAGCTCAGCCTGAGAGGCAGTCTTCTGCAGTGCACTCTTTCCAGCCTCAGCAGCAGAACAGACAGGGAGGTAGTACCAGTGCAAATCAGCCTCCGAGACAGCAAGCACGAGTCTTTGCTCTGACAGAGGATCAGGCTCAAGCAGCACCTGACGATGTTATAGCAGGTAACTGTTCGATTTTTGGTTATTCTGCTCATGTCTTGATAGATACGGGTGCTTCCCATTCTTTTATCTCTGAGAAATTCGTATTATTGCATGCTTTGCCAACTGAATTGTTGCCTACAGTAGTAACTGTTACTTCACCTTTGGGTGGAGGAATTGTTTCTGTCAGATTAGTCAGGAACTGTGAACTGTGTTTTGAAGGAAATTTGTTAGAATTCGACTGTATTGTACTTGGACTGTCAGATTTTGATTGTATTGTCGGGATAGATGCTTTAACCAAGTACAGGGCGACAGTCGATTGTTTCCAGAAAGTTGTCAGGTTCAGACCTGAAATGGCAGACGAGTGGAAATTCTTTGGTAAGGGTTCTCGATCTAGAATTCCTTTGATTTCAGTGTTATCTATGACTCGTTTGCTACAGAGAGGTGCATAAGGATTTTTGGTTTATGCGGTTGATGTACTGAAATCTAGCCCAGCTTTGGTAGATTTACCGGTGGTTAGAGAATTTGCTGATGTGTTCCCGGAAGATGTTCCTAGTTTGCCACCTATTCGAGAAATCGAATTCAGCATTGACTTAGTGCCATGTACTCAACCTATTTCAAAAGCTCCTTATCGTATGGCACTTGTTGAATTGAGAGAGTTGAAGGAGCATCTTGAGGATTTGATTGCCAAGGGATACATCAGACCTAGTGTATCGCCTTGGGGTGCTCCTGTTCTATTCATTCGGAAGAAGGATGGTTCTATGCGGCTCTGTATCGACTACCGTCAATTGAATCAGTCTACAGTTAAGAACAGGTATCCTTTACCCCGAATAGATGACTTGTTTGATCAACTGCAGGGTTCTTCTGTCTACTCTAAGATTTATCTGAGGTCAGGTTATCACCAGTTGAGAGTGCGAGAGGAAGACATTCCTAAGACCGCATTCAGAACAAGGTATGGTCATTTTGAGTTTATAGTCATGCCGTTCGGTTTGACTAATGCCCCAGTGGTTTTTATGGGTTTGATGAACCGTATCTTTCAGCGTTATTTAGATGAGTTCGTCATTATCTTTATCGATGATATTCTTATCTACTCGAAGAACCGTACTGACCATGCAGAGCACTTGAGGACCGTATTGCAGATTTTTCGAGTTGAGCAGTTGTTTGCCAAGCTGTCGAAATGCGAATTTTGGTTAGATCGATTTGTCTTTCTCGGTCATATTATTTCTGAAGATGGGATTTCTGTCGATCCCATCAAGATTGTAGCGGTTATGAATTGGCCTAGACCTACTTCAGTGCCGGAGATCCGAAGCTTCATGGGTTTAGCTGGTTATTACCGTCGTTTCATCGAGGGTTTCTCATCTATTGCCAAGCCTATTACCCAGCTGACTCAGAAGAATGCGTCTTTTGTTTGGACTCCAGATTGTGAGGCTAGCTTTGTTGATCTGAAGAGGAGACTGACCAGTGCTCCAATTCTTTCTATTCCGAAGGGTACTGGAGGTTTCACAGTCTATTGTGATGCTTCTAACCAAGGCTTGGGTTGTGTTCTTATGCAGCATAAGCATGTGATAGCGTATGCATCGAGGTAGCTGAAACCGCACGAGACTCGTTATCCGGTCTATGATCTTGAACTAGCTGTGATCGTCTTTGCTTTGAAGATCTGGCGTCACTATCTTTATGGTGAGTCTTTCGAGATCTTTTCTGACCATAAGAGCCTTAAGTACTTGTTTTCACAGGCAGAGCTAAATATGAGACAGAGAAGATGGTTAGATCTGTTGAAGGATTTCGACTGTGAAATCAAGTACTATCCGGGGAAGTCTAATGCAGTTGCAGATGCCTTGAGCCGAAATCTTTGTTCTTTATCTCTTTCTACTATCGGTGTTTCTCAGTTGATCGATGATTGTTGCACTTCTGGTTTAGAGTTTGAAAAAGATAGGGAGACTATCAGAGTGTTTGCTATTCAAGCCGAGCCAGAGTTGTTTGTTGCAATCAGAGAAGCACAGAAGTCTGAGCCAAGCATCCAGATTTCAGTAGAGAAAGTCAGATCGGGTCATCAGTCTGAATTCCAGGTTAGAGATGATGTTTTGTTCATGAATAACCGTATTGTTGTGCCTGATATTTCGGAGTTGAGACAGCGTATTCTCCGAGAGGCTCATTGTAGTCGGTTTAGTATTCATCCTGAAGGTCGTAAGATGTACAACGATCTGAAGAACCAGTTCTGGTGGAAGAGAATGAAGAGCGACGTAGCGAGGTTTGTATCTCGGTGTTTGAATTGTCAACAGGTGAAAGCAGAACGGAAGCGACCGGGAGGTCTGTTGCACAGTCTATCTGTTCTTGAATGGAAGTGGGATCACATTTCCATGGATTTCGTCACGAAGCTACCACGATCCATTCGAGGATGCGATGCCATTTGGATAGTGATCGACCGATTGACGAAGTCTGCGTGTTTTATTCCGTACAGGATGACGTATCGTCATGATCAGATGGCTGAGTTGTATGTTAGCAATGTTGTGAGATTGCATGGTGCGCCGAAGTCGATCGTTTCAGACAGAGATCCTAGATTCACTTCTCACTTCTGGCACAGTCTTCAGGGGGCACTTGGTACTCGATTGCATCTGAGTACAGCTTATCATCCTCAGACCGATGGACAGTCAGAGCGGACTATCCAGACGTTAGAGGATATGCTGCGAGCGATAGTGCTAGATTTTGGCACTAGTTGGCAGGATTCTTTGCCTCTTGTCGAGTTTTCTTACAACAACAGCTTCCAAGCGAGTATCGGTATGGCGCCTTTTGAGGCATTGTACGGTAAGAAATGCCGATCTCCGTTGTTTTGGGATGACTTGTCCGAGTCACCAGATTTGGGACCGGATATTCTTAGAGATATGGCAGAGCAGGTTAAGATCATTCAGACCAGAATGAAGTCAGCTCAAGATAGACAGGCGAAGTATGTGAATGTCAGGCGTAGACCTCTATTTTTTGATCAGGGAGACCGAGTCTTTCTGAAGATTTCTCCGTTCAGAGGCACTGTCAGATTCGGTAAGAGAGGAAAATTATCTCCGAGATTCATCGGGCCGTACGAGATTCTCGAGAAGATAGGCGATCTTGCCTACAGGCTTGAACTTCCTCCGTCTTTATCTGGTATTCATGACGTTTTTCACGTCTCTATGCTGCGAAAGTATCATCCAGATCCTTCTCATATCCTTCAGCCTGACGAAGCCGAGTTAGACGAGACTCTGAGCTACTTTGAGCGACCGATTCAGATCCTTGATCGGAAGGAGAAGCAACTCAGGACCAAGTAAATTCCGTTGGTGAAAGTGCAGTGAAGCCGTCACGGCGTCGAGGAAGCGACTTGGGAGACAGAGTCTGACATGAGACAGCGATTTCCAGAGTTATTCGGATGACGTGAGTTCTTCTTACTGTCTTTAGTTCTTTATTCTATCTTATGAGTTGTGGTTCTCGTTGATTTCGAGGACGAAATCTCTTCTTAGTGGGGGAGAATTGTAACGCCCCGTTTTTATCTTAAATGAGTTTATTTGAGTTAATCGGAGATTGCAGAGTTCGCGAGCCGACTTGATTTTAATCAGGGTCTTTTTTGCAAAAATTGGATTTTTCAGGGACTAAAACGCAATTAATGGATTTTATATATTATCTTGTCTAGTTTGACTTGGTCCATTCTCTCCCTCTCCTTCCCCTTGCACGCATCCTCCATTGAAGACGGCCCATTGAGCTTCCAAGCTTCCTGATTTCAGTCCGAGCTCGATCCGGCCGTTGGAATTTATTTCTGAAGGCAGATTAGTGATCACTGCAGTGAGAGCTCCGTTATACCGTAAGTATTTCTCCGATCAGATATGTTTTGTTTTTCGAAGGTTTTTAGAATCGATCTAGATTCTAGTATGTTGTTCTTGGCGGAGTTCTGATCGTTTATTATTTGTCGGTTTTGAATTAGAGCGACGTTCGGATTTGTTGTGATTTTTGGAAGCCATTTTCGAAAGTTTGAGTTTTGAGATTTGTTGGGATTGCCTTGTTGTTGTTGTATTAGCATTGTTATGAGATTATATCGGTATTGAACTGCTGTCTGCGTTTCCGATTTGTTCAGTTTTTAGCCGTTATGCCGTCGGTTTGAGTTTTGGGATTTCGAACCGTTTTTGAGTTGTTGAAATTGGCTTGTAAGTTGATCATGGTTATTGATCTTTGATTTGTATCTGAACAGATTCATTTGGAGTTGTCAAGCCCAGGGTTAACAGCATTTGTTCGTTTCAGAGATTTGGATGAAGAACGGTATAGATAATTACCTTAAGCCTTGTTGTTGTTTAGATTGGTTAGACTTTGATACAATCTTTTGTTGTAGTTTCCCAAAAGTTGGAACTACTGCCTTGAAAGGTAAAAGCAGTCATCGATAGCGGGATAGCATACTCGAGACAGTTGGTTCTCGAGTTTCCCTTAAAAGCACATACTTGCATCTACACTTGTTCTAGCATGAGGAACTTGTGTCTTGTTGAATTGCTTGAGCTTTTATTATATGACTATGTTTTATATTCTGTTATGCATTCATCTTGAGCGAACTTTGATTTCAGCGGGCAGAATAGCCCTTTTTGTTTAGACGTTTGGAAACTATAATTGAGTGGTCTAGGTCGTAGTAATTTCGCCTAGTGCTAGCATACTCATTATAGTTGCTCAAAGTCTAGAGGAGTGAGATACGTGGCACCACCTCGATTGGGAGAGTCGGTGAGTGGTTACGTGATCTCATCCTCGGGATCCCAAAAGCACAGCAGAAATCCCTCGTTTATCAGATTTGATATCCCGGTTTAAAGACATGCATTTCATTATGTTGTTATTGATTTTGTTGTTGTTTTGAAAGCATGTTTGTTGTTGTATTACTTGTATGTTGCTTCTACTGGGATTATCATTCTCACCGGTTATCCGGCTGTTGCTTTGTTTTGTATGTGTACTTGGCAACAGGTGGGACAGGATCAAGTCAGAAGAGGCATGGTTAGCTTTGAGGGAATGATGTAGAAGTGAGACTCGGTTTAGAAGTCTTGTTAGCATGACAATCTAGTTTATGTTTTGAAGCATGTTAAGAACTGGAACTTGGATTGGAAGTGGTCTTGCTTGTGGTTAGAACTCTTGTATTATGTATTCAGCTTGTAATAGCTAGCATTGATGCGTGTTCTTCACTTTTATGTATTTAAATGCTATGTTGTTGGATATATATTAGTTGGATCATGTTAGAGTTCTTTTGGTTATGTTATTGCACTTTTGGAGGCTTGTTTTGAGCCAATTCAGCAGGCCATGCGCGCCCGCGCGTCCCGCACTTCGTTTCGGAAGTTTTGGGCATAGCTTCAGGCGCGCCCGCGCGAGGGCTTGGGCAGGACGCCATGTGCGCCCGCGCCTAAAGCGGCGCGCCCGCGCGTCCCCTTTAAAAAAAAATGCTCTTGGCTTTTAATTGCTTACTTACTGAATTACTCCTTTAATTGTTGTTTAGAACCGAGGTCTCACACATACTCTTAAATATTTTTAAGAAGCAAAAGCTATACCTGCGTCCGTCGTCAGCCCTTTGATGTTCATAGCCTCACAACTAGTCCACAGCTCCGCTACGACGCCTCGATCGCACTGCCGCTTTCGGATTTCCAATAGAACGCCTAGAACTCCCTAGACCTAAGCTAGAAGGCTAAGGAAAAGAGAGGAGAAAGGGACTCAGTGCGCTTGAAAATGAAGCTCGGCAACTCTATTTATAGACGGAGTTCGGAGCCTTCGAACCCAATTTTGGAGCCTCCGATCCAGTTTGGATCCTCCGTTTTTGACTTCGGAGCCTCCGATCCAGTTCGGAGCCTCCGATCTTGTCCCATCAATGACGTCATCAATGATGTAATATTCTCGAACAGCTGTCCATACAAGTTCGGAGCCTTCGATCTCAGGTTCGGATCCTCCGAACCAGTTCGGAGCCTCCTAACCTGGTTTGGATCCTCCAAACCCTCCGAACCCTCGGAACCTTTCCGGCCATTTTGAGTGTCCTGGATCCATTTTTGAACTCCTTGGACTTGTTAATAAATCCCTTAATTGTATTTAGGCCATTTAATCATTATTTATGCCCTTGATTAACTTATTTTGGAGACGGGTTACTACACTTATTCAGATTTCCTTCGATTACCAGGGGTTCAATTTCAAGGACATGAGTTGGGTTCGAGATGTATTTTCTTAATTGTGACACATGAAAACATTGTGAATCCTTTACATATCCGGTGGTAATTCCAGTCTATATGCCAATGTCCCTAATTTGTCCAAAATCTCAAATGGTCCGACATATCTCGGATTTAATTTTCCAGTTTTTCCGAACCGGATTACCCTCTTCATAGGTGAGACTTTTACATACGCCTTCTCGCCTATTTCAAATTCCAACGGTCGTCTCTTCATATCAGCCCAACTTTTTTGTCTATCTTGAGCAGTTTTGAGCCTCTCCTTGATGACAACCACTTTTTCTACTGTCGCTTGGACGATTTCAGGTCCAGTGACGGTCTTCTCTCCTACTTCATCCCAATACAAAGGTGAACGAAACTTTATCCCATACAATACTTTGTATGGAGCCATTCCAACCATTCCAATACTGTTGTGGTAACTATTATTGTAAGCGAACTCGATCAAAGGCAAGTGTTCACTCCAGTTACCACTAAAGTCTATGGCACAAGCCCTCAGAATATCCTCCAAAGTTTGGATTGTCTTCTCTGATTGGCCATCAGTTTGAGGGTGATAAGCCGTACTAAGAGTAACCTTCCTCTAAGGGGTGAGGCCAAAGGAACGGTTATTATAACCCACCGCATCAGGGACATATCAAATCAAATCATCGAAAATTCCTTAACCATTTCTAAATCGACTCTTAACAGTGCAATCCAAATAATCCAAACATGCTTCGAATAATAACAAATAGCCAACGAATTCAAAATAGCATATAAAAATGAAACGGATGTACGTATCATGCCGATCGAATTTTCAAAATCATATGTAATTTATTTTATAAAGCTTAACTCACTCAAGAATGAAAATAAGTGTAGAAACTTATATCACGCAAAAGAGGTATAAAAGCCCACTTACCGAGTTTGATTGCTAAGAAAATCGTGTAAGATTTGATGTTGGTGGAAACCTCAAAAGTGAGCAGAAAATATTGAATTTTCTTAATCAAATCCGGCGTTGCTTCTTGGATCAACTTTGGACAGCTTTCTGGCTTAGGTTGTTGCAGGTGATTGTTCAAAACTTGGACAGAAAGTTTGCTGGAACTTGAGAAGTAAGTCTGCTTGAAAATTTGGACAGAAACTTTGTTCGAAACGATGCCGATTTCCGAACTTTCTGGTCATTCTTGAAGATCGACGATGAGCGAAATTTCTGAGCTTCGAACTGTTGCTGTTCTGTTTTGAAATTAGGAGGAAATCAAGCTGTATAAGAATTATGATATATGGACAAAATTCAGCGGCCTCTACTCAACCAGAATGGCAGCAAGCTAGAGCTCAAGAAAACCGAAAATAACACAGCTTGGTGCTCGAAAAAAATGGCAGATTCTCACTTGGTTTTGGGTGCTCAGAGTGTGTGGTTTCCCTTCAGCTTTGGCCACTACTTATAGGCTACAAAATGGGAGCTGAAACACCCCCCATTCATTGACAATAAATCCAATTAACAACAATTATTCTTATTGATTTTGGATGTTACAACTCTTGACTTCTTCTCTAGCCTTGAATTCGAAATTCTACTCCATATTCTACCAGTTACAACATCTTCATTGATGCTAAAATACTGAGTTCTCACACCTTTGAATCGAGAAGGTAAGGGCCATAAAATTATTTTCAGACCATAACTTTAGGGGGCGAAAATATTTATTTAATTATAAAAAGCATGGTCAATAATTTTTTTCCAAAAATTATAAACTAAGTTCAAATAATATATCAAAAAACAAAACATAAGTATGAATATAACATCTGATAAAGGTATCAAAATCAACTAAGCCATGTTATACATATAAGTATATATATATATATAAATAGTATATAAATAACACAAGAATTTAAATCAAAGTTTCATAACAAACCTTTGGAATTTAAACAACTTCTTTGAAATCTTCAAATACTTTTACAACTTTCTTCAAGTATCTTGAAGAAATTTATACATAATTTAAGATACAAACAAACTTAAATGTATTTGGATATGTTGAAAGTAATCAACAAAGGAAAAAAAGAAAGAAATAAAGAAAGTGGAGAGGTTGAGAGGATGGTTGAGAGAGGATGAGTGTAAGGTTCAAAAGTCCACTAGCTTCACGATGAGCTAATTAATTTATATGATTTATGCATGTTATTTATGGAATTTAATTGTTATGTTTAGAGTAGGTGGTTTATATTATGCCTGATATTTATGTGTTGCAAGTTATTTTAATGTTTTCAGGTTTGAAATTTAATTTTGGACCGAAGGGACGAGGCTAGATCGCTCCCAAAGTTTCAGGTTAATTCCAAGCATCAAAATTCAAGCAAGTTTTTAATGTTTTGAAACCATCATCTAAGAGTATAAATATTTTTCATATGAACCCTATGCATGAAATTGATGTTATTGTATGATTTTCCATGTTTCCATGAGTATGATGTAAAGGCGTGAATTGTGATGCGTTCCGGATGTCCTTGGTTAAAGTTTAAGGAGTTTCAAGGGTTAAACGATTCAAATATCAAATTTTTGGTGCGAGTTGATGTTGGAAGAAAAGTAGTTTTAATTCTTTAAAAGTTTGGTCTTTTGATACGGAATGTTTGAAGTTTTCGTGTGTTTAAGCGTGAGATTAATTGATGTTTGAATGGTGTTTAAATTGTAAAAAAGAGAAGGAATTTTTCAGAAAAAAATGGCAGAAGTTTGCAGCAGATTTTTTGTGGTGGCAATAAGAAACTGGTACTCCGGGATGAGATCTGGAAGGACCTTTCCAAATTATGGCTCACGGGATGGAATTATACGGGACTGGTACTTCGGGTTGAGCTCCGGAGGGGCCTTTCCAAAGAATAAAAGTTAAGGACGAAAGCCATATGCTTGTTGTACAAGGAGAACCTACGATGTGCTCTTATGATGGTTGCCACAATACACATATATTATCACCTCCAAAAGAAAAAGTTTTATGTTATGAATATGTTATGCTATGTTCATGTTATGCCATCACGTTAAGTATAATATGCTACGATTCTTCTTGTCTCACATTTAAACAAGACTCTTTTTACGCGCATGTTCTTGCTGAATCTTTAGACTCACTATACTTGGATGGTGCAGGTAACGAGGAAGTTGATGCTTTCATCGATGATTTTGTAGCTGGACATGAAGAGAAGCCAGGGTCGGTCCGACGGGGGATGCATGAGTGCGATTTTTTATGAATAGTATTTTGATTAAACAATATTTTGTTTGGAGAAACAAGTTTTAGTAAAAAAATTTTATGGTCATGTTGGCAATACTGAAGATTTCTATTTCATCGTTTATTGATGCACTTTTAAATATTTTTATTTAATGAAGAAAATTTTTATTTTTCGCAACGTTTTTAAGGAATGTATGTTCAGTAACGTTCCAGAGAGTTTTGGGACGTTACAATGAGAGAGGCTAGAGACTAAACTAAGCCTTTTTTCTAAATGAGTTTTTTTTCCAAATGTTTGCCTTGGTCTTCTTTTATAGGCAAATAAAGGATGCTTTTTTGGAATTTTTTTAACAGTGACGTACAATACAAATAAAGAGTACAATACAAAAATAACACAATACTATACAAAATAATTTACAGGTATTTATACTCCAATATTTTCAAAGATATTTTATCTGTTGAACATCTCTTGTATAGCTTCTTCCATATCTGAGTCCATTTCTTCTAAGTTTTCAGAGCTGTAGCTATCATCTTTTTATAGATATATTCTTCTGGTCCTTTATGTTGTATGTGTGGTATCAAGATTTTGAAATTGATAGACCCAAATATTTGAGTTAAATATGTCTTTGAAATTAATTAGTCGATATTCTAGAAAGTCAACTGGATAATCACATGAACATGTTCCGAGTTTTTCATAGAATTCATGGCGTTCAATATGATTATACAAAAAATCCGATGTTGTTCTCTGGATGTCTAAGAATTTGTCGATAAAAATTCTATGTCTTGCTGGTTTGATAGTAACACTTTTGGATGTAGGGATTGTAGAATATACTTTGGAATATTGACTTTTTTTGTTTTTAAAATAGCTCAAATTATAGTATTATTTTAAAATTGCTTTATTTTTATCTCCCAATGGTTCTAATTGAGAAATATCACTAAATTTGAAAGAGTTTACTACTCAGAAGTCCATCAAACGATCAATAGTTATTTTTGAATGATTATATATAGATAAATCAGGATCAACTTTTAAAAGTTCCATAACTTCTTTTTCTTTTTTATTCTCTAAGTAATAATAATTGAGATCTTGCCAAATGAAAAGTCCGAGAATAGGACTTGTGTCTGCTGAGTTTGCGAATTTTTTGGAGCTCAATCATATCTTAATTAAAAGAAGCTATCAATAAATTTGTATTGTATAATATTTTTTTAATTCGGACTCAAATGAAAGAAGTGGGCTGAGAGTATCTAGGATTTTTAAAATCATTCTGATTTTCAAGTATTTTTTAGGGATGATTTTCTTGGGAAAAAAGGAATTATTTTTTAATTTGAGATGTTGGTTATTTCATTGAGTCTAGAATATTTTTGGTTCAAAAGTTCATGTCATTTCCTCAATGATTCAATTTCTTTTTCAAGAGTCGATACTTGTTGAGAAGTATTTGATGTGTGTGATGTGGATGTTGAATGCATGCTAGCTGTAAGATTTTTGCAATTTTTTTTCATTTATAACCAGGTTGAATATAAAAATTCAAACCAATGATTTTTCTACAGGCAAATAATGCATCGTTGTAAGAGTAAAATCATTTATACGAAGGGCTATGATAACTTTTTATATTTTTTGTTACTGCTTTCCATTCGTGAAATATTCCTAAAATATTTCCAAAAAAGACCACATAGTGGCTGAATTTTTTTTCTAGGAGTGATATTGCAATCCACAATTGTCTCTAGCCATAAAATAATTTGTCAAAGCATTGCATAGTTGGAGTTTTGCTGTATTTTGATTTGGTTCATATTCTAAATTCCATATATTATCTAGAATATTTTGCTAAAAATGATTTACGCTCTGTCCGAGACGTAAATGGATTTATTTTGTTTAAAATTAGGTAGTCTAATATAACAGAATTGAATAGAATTATTTCTATTACCTTGTTGTTGTGGTTTGACAGATTCCATAGATTGTAAAATTTCTATAGGAGGAGCTGTGTAAAATTTTCTTGAGTTTTAAAAGGAATCCAATTTCTTGGATTGTTTTGCTGACCTTTCATCTGTAAATAACTCTGCAAATAATTATTGCTTCTTTTGATATGTTCAAAGTCTGTTATATTTATTTTTAAAATGATTCCATTTTTTTAATAAAATTTGTTTTTAGAGAAATATCATTTCTAAGGTTTTCTAATTGAAATTTTTTTCTTTGAATTATAACATTGATACTATTTTTATAAATTGAACATGATTTGATTAGATTTAAATTTCTAGCCTTAGGCTTTTCTAAAAATTCAAATTTTAATATTTTATGATTAAGTTTAAAAAATGTAGGATCATTATTTAATTTATACGAGGTAATTAAACTTATAAAAGGTGTTCTTAGAATTGCAGTGTGGTGAATATTATTAACAAGAACAAATGCAGTTTTTATAGCAATACCATTGTTTAATATTGACGCTTCTGTTTTTGAATTTACATTAAGTTTAGAATTGTTAGCAATAGATAATTTTTCTGGAGTTTTTTGTTGAAACTTTGTAAGTACAATACCATGCAATTTAAATCTGCACCAGTATAAAAAAGAACTACTGTATCAACTCAATGAAATGAACCAACATCTCAAAACAAATACTATGTGAATATACTTATGAAATGAACTAACATCTCAAAACAAATACTGTCCTTTCAACAGAACTTAATAATGAATCTTCAAAATTTTTAAATCTGGTATCTATTAAAATAGCAAGGATAGAAGTATTCAATCCTTCCTTAGTTAAAGGATTTATACCTACTTGAACTAATACTATGTGAATATACTTATGATTTTTATCTTTATGTTTTTGTAAGGAATTTTGAGATAGTAGATTAATTATCTCAAAGGGTTTTGTAAGTTGTAGATTTCTTTCTTCAGTTTTAATTGTGAAATCAGTTTTAAATATTTGGAATCTCGAATATTTATAAATTTGATCCTTATTAACTTTAAAAAATTTCCAATTATCTATAGACTTATCAAAATCTTCTATAATTATTTCTAGTGTTAATTATTATCTTAGAATCAAAAGAGGTTGTGGCAACGGAATTTAAAGAAGTAAATCTACTGAAAATTGAATTCATATCTATAAATTTTTTATTTCGAAATTTGTTTTCATCCTACAAATCATAAGCCTAGGTTCTTAGGAATTATGACCTTAACACATAACTTATCACCCAGACCTACTTAGGCAAAACACTCAACATAACCTAAATTTCTAGGCTCAATATATACGTATATATGTATATATATAGTTTCGATCCCACTCACCCTAGGGTGCGGGGGATCCACGTGCGCTCGTGTCCAAAATAACTTCGATTGCCTTGAAATTTTAACGGTAGAGTCGTCTCGAAAATGTGAATTCAACGATATATCATATGATACAAATTTCAATCTCGATGGTCGAAAATGTGAAGATAGCCAAAAATTGCATATTTCACCCAATTTTTGGCCATCTTTACATTTTCGACCATTGAGATTGAAATTTATATCATATGATATATCGTTGGATTTGTATTTTCGAGATGATCCTACCGTGAAAATTTCAAAGTAATCGGAGTTGTTTTGGACACGAGCGCACGTGGATCCCCCGCACCCTAGGGTGTGCAGGATCGAAACTGTATATATATTGAAACTGTAGTGTACATATATTATACAATTTTCAAGGTGTTGTTAATAAGGATATATTAGTAAAAGAGTGTAAAAAAATACTAAATATGGTATATGCCTATATATTTGGGACAAAAAAAAAATTATGACCTATATAATTGGGATAGAGAGAGTATTTAATATATATATATATATTTATATATATATATAGAGTTTCTTTCAAGTGCCCACCTACAATGTCCACCACCATGCCCACCAATGATGTGGCACTATTCTATTGGACCTACAATTTATCACATCTTTATCACATCCAATAGAATAGTGTCACATCATTGGTGGGCATGGTGGTGGGCATGGTAGGTGGGCACTTGAAAGAAACTCATATATATATATATATATATATATATATATATATATGAGATAATTGCATATACTACCCTTGTGAAATCATGAGATTGCTAAAAACCCCTCATGATTATAAACCCATTGTGTTTTCAAATTTTGTGCACAAATACCTCTGAAAATACGTATGAACAAGGGTTTATGTGCTCAAATTTTGAAAACACAAGGAGGTACGTTCCCGTTTACTCGGACCCGCTCCAGTGTAGCCAGTGTACGTTTACTAGGGATCGGGCAAGTTAGGAAAATTCATGAGTGCCCACAGGGGCATAGGCGAGTTGGTAAGGCCTGAGGTGACGTGGAAAGAAATTCCCCAGCGTTGCGGGTTCGATCCTCGTGTGGAGCATATTCTCAGCTGAAATATTGTGGGGGGTATGCTCTGGGGATTGGGTCATGTGCTCCCTCCTTCAGGTCCCTACCGCTCGTGCACATCCCTCAATTTACCCTTCGCATGAGCCAATGGGCCTCTGACACATGTGAAATGGGGTCTCCTTCGAGATCAACCTTTATGAGGAAAATTCATGAATTGACACATCTAGCTAAAATTAATTAATGGCACTGTACCAAATTAGCAGAAGCTGGGCCATTCCCCTCAACTTGTTCAGGTGAAAGAGACAAATTTCGAATACTGTAAACCTACAACTTTCAACTTTGCCTAATCAAATCCGTTTTGATAAAAAAAAAAAAAAAAAAAAAATTATTTACATTTTAGCTCGGATTATATAAATCACGTTTTTGTTTTGTTTTTCCTTAATTATATCGACTTATATCATATTTAACAATATTTTTATAACTTTTCTTATAATATATGTCTATTAATTAAGAGTAACACTCTTGTGAGACGGTTTCATCCGTGAGACGGGTCAATTGTACCCATATTTATAATAATAAGTAATACTTTTGACATAAATTGTAATACTTTTTAATGGATAACTCATATAAAAGATCCGTCTTATAAATATGACCCTTGAGACCGTCTCAAAGAAGTTTTTGCTATTAATTAATTAAATCTTGAAAAACATGTAACTAATTTTTAAATAATTAATTAAATAAAAATCGGAAAAACAAAAAAAAAAATTTGATACTTGATGGAGTTTTGAATCATTTTTTTTCCTACTTGAAAATAATGATTATGCTCTCCTAACAGCTCTGCATGTAGGTGAAACTGCACTTTTGATTACTCATGATTTTGCTCGTTTATGCTATCAAACCATTTTTTTAACCTGTGTTATTTGATTTTTGTGATATTTTTTGTGGTATTTTTTGTGATTGCTCATATATCTATACGGCATTGATTTGTACGATGATACTTCTAATATTTGAAAATTAAATTAGGAGCACTTAACAGAAATAAAATAAAATAAAATTTTGAGATTATCTGAAAGAAAAGAATTTAATAAAATATTATATTCCGTTGTAGGTTGGAAAAAAAAATTAAAAGATATTAAAATTTTGAATTTAGTCATTATCCTCACATATTTAATGATGAAAAAAAAACTGATATATGTTAATGTTTGTCTTGAGTGTTTTTCAATGTATTTTTTTTTTATGAGTAACACTCTTGTGAGACGGTCTCATCCGTGAGACGGGTCAATTCTACCCATATTTATAATAATAAGTAATATTTTTGACATAAATTGTAATAATTTTTAATGGATAACTCATATAAAGATCCGTCTCATAAATATGACCCTTGAGACCGTCTCATTGAATTTTTTGCCTATTTTTATATGGCTCAAATCTTTTAGTAATGCTAAAAAAATGATGAATCGGATTACGATTTTGGTGACTTGTTTGACAAAGATTTTGAGTGCGTTTAAATTAAAAGTTAAAATGAAAAAAAAAATTATAAAAAAAAAGGAAAAGTGCTTTTATTATTTTTCATGTGATTTCTTTCAAGTGTTTTTCTTATAACTTAACTTTAAAAAAAATGTTTTCAATCTATTATCCAAACACAAAATTATTACATTTTTTATTTAAAAAATACTTTTAAAAACTAACTTTAAAAAACACTTTTAAATAGAAATACTGTTGTATCCAAACTAATCAATAATACTGAGATTAATTATAATTTAAGAGTTGCTTTTCTTAAACAATAAATAATTATAAATCGTCCAATTACCCGACGTGATCCGAGACAAATTGGGTCTGGTATATGTGTTTCGAACCTACTAAATTGTGAAATTGACGCGCTTATTTGATAATTTGAGGCAGTAACTTGAGTTTACTTTAACCTACCTTAAGAGTATTATCTTAATATGAGATTTAACAACTCATAATTTGTCATATCAGCTCTATAATTTTAATTATGCATATGTGTTAAGATGTTGACCCTTGAATAAATGACCAGTATTTGGACTCATTTTTACTGCTCTAACTCTACTTTATTTTTCTATTTTTGGGGTTTTTTATTTCGTTTTTACCTGAAATGATTATTTGACATGAATATATAGTACAAGGTTAGTTGTTCTCCCGAGGAATAGATTTATGACGGTCTTAGGTATATGTCAGTTTTCTTTGAATATTATATTATATTATATTATGAATGTTAATTAAAGTTGTAGATAAGAATAAATTAAATCGATATGTGATATGATATCAAAAAGTATGTTAATTGTCCACGCTTAACGTTAAACTAAAGAGTGCGATAAAATTTAGATTCGATTTAAAATTTGATCAGATATAATTAGCACATATAAAACTAGAGAAACAAAATTGAGAATAAGAGAATACACGATAAATATATAATTATGAATTTTTTCAAAATTAAATTAGGAGTATATAAATGAAATAAGAATAAATTAAAGCAGGAGATTATCTAAAAGAAAAAAATAATTTAATTAAACTAGCGTCCTTCGCACATATGCCGTGATATGCATGCATGTAAAAATTTCTGGTGTCAAATAAATTTTGTGAATTCGAGAGAGTGCTAAAATTTGAAAATTTAAAAACGTTTGTTATATATAATCATCTTTCATATTATGCGTGATATGATTATTAGTTTTAAAATTCAAATGTATATAAAATTAAAGGTAGAGAAATATTTCATTAGCATCTGGTAGACGTAAATCAGATGTAGATTTACTGAAATAGGTTTAATGAGCTTTTTTTTTATTAAAGAAAATATAATATTTTATAATTTGAGAAAAAAAAGTATTTTTGGTTTATCAAAAACAGAACATAGTTCTAAAGTTAATTATTTCAGGTTCCCCAAACTTAACAATATAGTATAAAACAGATTATATCCGATTATTGGTCGGAAAAAGTTAAATTTTTTGTATTTAGCTAGTTACTATACTCGTCGTATTTAATAATAATAATAATAATAATAATAATAAAAGATATATGCTTGTTTTGAGTAGTTTTGTATAAACTATTTATACGTTCAGATTTTTTTGTAATGCTCAAAATATATATACATAAAAACTCATATGAAACGATCGCATATACGAGTCAATTTTTATAAGACATATCTACTATTTGACTCGACGTATGGAGAGAAAAAAATACTTTTCATTCCAAAACATTATTTTCGATTATAAATATGAGTTTTGGATCCATCATCTCGCACATATAAATACCGACCAGCTCCAAAATATATATGTATAGAGTTTCTTTCAGGTGTCTACCTATCATGCCCACTACCATGTCCACCAATGATGTGGCACTATTCTATTGGATGTGATAAAGATGTGATAAATTATAGGTACAATAGAATAGTGTCACATCATTGATGGGCATGGCAGTGAGCATGATAGGTGGGCACTTGAAAGAAACTCTATATGTATATATATATATATTTAGATCTTGACCTGTTTAAAATTTGTAAGATGTTTGCCACACTATCACAAGGAAAACCCTTTATTAATGTAGCCCAAATGGCAAATCGCAAAATGAAGTATCCCTTATTAATAGGCTACTTATAATATGTGAACATATTATTGTACAGAAGAATTAAATACATTACTTCATCAGAAGAGAAGGTACCACACCCAAAGTTCAAACAAAATTTTACATCAGATCCTGGTCTAGTTATTTTGTTTATGCAGGAGAAATCCAAGTACGTACCTGCGGGTAGCATCGACTCAACCATAATCTCGCACAAGTATCGCACGTACGTACGTACACGCCAGTTTAGAGCCAGAGGGCTCCCGCGTCTTTCAGTATGGGAACAAGTTTTCCGCTTATATGGCGAATCAAAACCGCTTCGATCCCGCCCAGGCATTCCCCTCCGACAAAGACCACCGGAAAACGCTGATAGGTTTCGTTGCCCCGGGGGATACGGCGCAAGACGGCTGCTTTGATGTCCGGGTCCGACGCATCGCCGGCGAACTCGACCATGTCGAGTGCGACACCGAGCCCGAAGAGCAGCTGCTTCACCGCGTGGCAGATGCAACACCCCTTGACGGCGAAAACCACCACCGGATTGCCGGAAACCAACTCGCTCACCCTCTCGTACGCCGCCATACCGGGTCCTCCTCCTCCGCGGCCGCCGATGCTCGTGTCGAAAGTGGATGACGACATATACTAATTTGTCAATTGCATGCTATTATTGGAATGAGAAAGAATTAGTGCCGAGCCTCCGAGGTAGCTAAGGGGCGTCGATAAAGCAAACATGCAAATTGGCATGCCTATTATGTTTGTGGACCAAGACTCGAAATTAAATGACACGCCAATTGGTGGGTTGTGAAAACTAGTGACAGAAAACAACAGCCCACCTAAGCTAGATATACACTCCCTAAATGCAGATTTGAGGATCGAGATCTATCTGTGAGGTCTATTATTTTTTTAGTGGACCTCATAATATTGATAAATTTTCACCCTTAAATACATCATTTACATAGTACGTACCTATAAAAATAAGATGAAATTATCTCGTTCTCGAGAAACATAAAAGCTTACAATTATTCATAAAATATTTTGCCCTAACGTACGTACCAACGTCGATGAATCTTTTTTTTTGAAGAAGAATTACATACAAAAAAAATATAAATAAATAAATATATATAATTTCCCATGCTAGGTATAGGCTCAGTCTATACTGGCAGACGGGGTCTATGCTGACAGATGAACACTGCCCCATCTGCCAGCATAGACTGAGCTCTAATGGAGCAATCTATGCTACCCCACCCAGGCACATTTGGGGTAGCATAGATTGCTCCGTTGGAGTAGATGTAATGCATTATTATATATAACGAACTATTATTACTATAGTGCAATAGTATAAGGAATCTACATATCGTACCGTCTTAAGTAGTGTTTGGAAAAATGACAAATTCAACCTTCTCTTTTAATTAGTTTATGATTAGTTTGATATTTGTCACAATATTTACTTATTTTACTGAAAAAATTAACCCAAATTAATTAAATATTTTATTTTATAAATTGAAATGAGTGGCACGTACAGATGCAAACATATATCATTAATTATATATATATTATATATAAACACACAACGTGTGTACTTCGATCTGTATAATTTTTTCACATATACATACTTGTTTAATACATTTGCTAAACCGACCAGCTCTGAGTCGAGTCGGGTAGTATATAAAATCTATTATCGGATTCAGAAAAGGGAATAGTCAAATACTGTATCCAAAGGCGTCCCCTCATTTTAAGTTTCTGGAATATAGCCAGTAATTCGTACGGGCAACCGGGACCCATCAATTTTCATCGTACATTAGAGAGGGAACCCTCATTTAATGTGCTATCAATCAAGTTTGAAATTTGGACCTCACAAATATGAGAAATATCAAATTAATTAACCTATGGTAAGACTTTGTTTACAAACATGTATAATCAAGGTAGGATATGAAGTTGACGTTGACGTACAACATACATAAACGAGAATCAGAACCAAATAAATAACTTTGAATTTTTTATTTTATTTTTTTTTGGCATCATGACATTTACCACCTCTGAGATTCGTCCTAGTTACACAAAATCCGAATATGTTTCAACGTTAAATTTAACTCCAATATGGTTTATGAAAAGTAATGAATGAATACAATAATTTCTAAAACTACCACACATCTCTATCATGTTCTTTTATTTATCTTACGTTTTACACCCTGAATTTGTATTTATGTAATATTAAAATTTTATTGGGTTTATTTGTTATTTTAACAAACCTGAAAAGAGGTGCTATGTAGTATTTATTAGGGGGTGGGATAGGGTCGGAACTCGTTCCATAACCCTCCTATCCAATTCACGTCCCGAAAAAAATCGAAATTTTTTTCCTTCTAATCAAGTATCCAACACATTTCGAAATCCGGATATTCGGGATCCCGTCGGGTAGGAAGAGAAAATCCCAAAAAAAATTTCATGTTCAAGATTTCATTAAAAAAACAAAAGTGTTATTATTTTTTAAAATACTATTTAAAAACTTATATTTCTAAAGAAAAAAATTCAAATTAAAACATATAGTATTAAAATATTTTGAATAATGCTTCAAGATTTTTTTAAAGAAAAGAACATCATTATGTGCATAGGATAATTCTTAATAAAATGTTCTGAAAAGCTGCTTTTTTGTCATATAATTTTCTCAATTTGCGATTTTGATTCATCATGTTAGCACATTTCAGTTTTAGTTATGAAATTTTTATTTTTGTGATTTTAGTCATTTTCGATATGAGTACTGATGTGACATCTTACACATCAACACTGCATAAGTTTTTTGTCAACACTAAATGAAAAAAAAAGATTAAAATTGCAAAAACAAAAACAAAAAAAAAAAACAAAGATAGCGGACTAAAACTGAAACTTGAAAACATAAAGATCAAAGTCATAAATGTGCAAACATACAATACCAAAAACTATGTTAATAATTATTGATTTTTTTAAAAAATAAATAATTTATTATTTTAATAATTTATAACTATAATTGATATTTTAAATATATTTACATATTTATTTAGCTTTCAAACTATGTTAAATATATATTTTATGTCTATTATATAATTTTTGAGTTTTTAAAATTCTAAAATATATTATTTAATATATTAATTTATATAAACGGTTTTCCGGTTCGATCGTCCGGTTAAAACGGTCCGACCGGTTGGACCTTTTTTTTAAGTAAATCGGTTCGATCACCTGTCCGGTTATGAAAACACTGGTAGGGAATGAGATGGGAATACTCATTCCATTCCTACCGCATTCCCTCCTACCAATCATGCCCTTAGACGTTTAGGAGGTCGCCTAGACGGGACCTAGCCGATTTTTTATTTTGCCAAATTATATATTTTTTCGTGTTTATCTTAATATTTATCTAAGTATTCATATTTATCGAAAGCAAAATCAAAATTCATGGCATATTATTAATCTTTATCCGATATAAATTGTTAGACAAATATGTCAAATATTTTTTAAAAAAAATAATATTTTAAAAGTATATAAATGTATTATATATTAATCTAGACGGCTGTCTAAGCGGTGATTAGGTGGCCTAAGCATCCGATTAATGTAATAACGCCCAGAGACATCAACTTTTCAAAAAATCGAGGCGGTGAACAATTGACCAGCGATTATGCATCGTCTTTTAGAACACTACCGTTGATGCGAAAATCACAAAATGAGTTCTCGCAAAGGTGAGTGGATCGTCACCCGGGAAGTCCTGACGATGAATTCTCGCTTCCAATATGGCTTTTGCACACACGAAGACAAAGAAATCGTCAATGGAGCGTCAGAGGGTCTTCCGGCGTCGTCACTCCGATGCTTAAGTCAAATTAAAATGTATGAAGTGAGATTTTAATATAGGTAAGTTTAGGAAATTGAATAAACGTAGAATGTAAGACGTGAGAACGTACCTCAACCAGGCCCGGAGACCTGGTATTTATAGGAAACCCTTGGGAAATACTAATGATTACATGGCATGAGATTTCTGACAATATTTAATGCGAAGTGATGGGTTTCGTAATTTCTGGATGATGCCCATACCTACTCATTGTCATTTCTCTTCAATTTTCAGATGGTGCCCATGCTGGGGGGGCTCGTGCCTTGTTCTGGCCAGGGAAAATTGGTTTGGCAAGCGAAGACTCCTCGGGCAAGAGAAGAGCTCCCTGACAGAGGAAGGGCTAGCTCTCTGGGAAGTTCTTCCTGACAGAGGAAGCACTCTCTGGGAAGGGAAGAACTCCCTAGCAGGGGAAGGACTCTCTTGGCAAGAGAAGACCCGTCTTGACCAGGATCTCGGGCTCCTTCTCCCTGATCTTCTCTCACCCACCAATCTGGGAACCATTCCGCACCTGGAATTTTGACAACCACTCGGGTTTGGTAATAACCCGGGATATTTCACCGAGGTACACTACCAAAAAATGATTTTCAAGAGCGGTTTTTAAAACATTTCATAAAAGTTTAGCAATAGAGACGGTTTGAACAAAACTGCTCCTAACGTGTTAAATTATAGGCGCGGTTTGAAATATGCTCCTAATGAATAATTTTAGCATCAGTTTGTATAAACTGCTCCTATTACCTTAAATTTTAAGAACAGTTTGAAAACCACTCTAATTGAATACTTTATAGCAACGGTTTGTGTAAAACGCTGCTATAAAATCGTTTCTATTACTTTAATTATTAAGAACAGTTTTTAACCCCTCCTATTTAAAATAATTAGCAACATTTTCTATAAAACGCTGCTATAAATTACTTCTATTGGTTTAATTTTCATGATCTATTGGCAAACCGCTCCTATTAAATACATTTAGCAACAATCATGTGTAACTGATGTTAAAAAGATAAACATATAACGACTCCTAAATGTTACGTAAATTTATAAAAGATGACACAATCTTTGCCTTTATGGTTTATTATCATAAATATCCTAACCCAAATTTCTCTAAAAATTACTTACTATAATATAATCCATAGAGTTCTTTATATAAAATTTTTTATGAACTTAATTTTTTATATATACAAAAAACAACCATATAAATATGCAACATGAGCTTATAAAGTTGTGAACATATACTATGAATGGTAGCATACATGAGGACCCAATTTTTTGTTAATAAATTATGAAACAATCATGATTAATTAGTGTCAACAGTGACAACGAGTTAAAATTTTGTGTTCAAAACTCCCAAAGTTTCGGCATTAGCTCCTTATAAGTAAGATATACCGAGGAGTTTAAATAACTCAAAAACAATAATATGCTCAAGATATAATCTAAATCCCCATACAACACTCAAACAATCGATATTTTCCAGGACTAATCTGCATTTACTTACTTACCCTGCTAGGGGAGTGATTGAACCTATCACTTGGACTATTGTATACTCTAAAATTTTGGAATTGCACCATTAACAGCAAGCATTAATGTTGGTAAAACGATAAACATCCAGTCCTACAAGCCAAAATCATGGATTTGATTATCATAGATTACAAAAGGTGTCATTACTAGCTAAGAAAAAGATTATTGGGATACAAGAATTGTTCTTGTTAAGATAATGATCAAACAATTATATTTTGGCTACTTTATGGTTTAAAAGATTAAATATTGTAGTTGTTACTATTTAGTATTAGTCTATAATTTTTAATAAAGCGACAAGTGATCGTTCTTACAAAATTCTACTTACCAATTGTAAAACAAATTGATAACTCTCCCATGTTGTGTGGTTTTAAAGTTTGTTTCTTGTGTGAGCTATATGATTTTCATAATAATTTTTTATGTTAACAATAAAAATAATTTAAGAATTCAAAATCGTAGATGAAGATATAAAAATATTTTATTAGATACGATAATTATTAGTGAGATACAAATGGATCTTTATTGCATTTTTATTAAATAAAAATATAATTTTTTTTGTATTTTGATATATATATATATATATATATATATATAAAATAACCATTAAAACTCTATTATGACGGTCTCACGAATTAATTTACGAGACGAATCTTTTACTAAATTCGACTATATTTTTTTTAATGTCAAACGTATTACTTTTCACTATATATATAGATAGGGTAATTGTATCTCATAGTAAACCAACCTTAAAATAAATTACTCTTGACCCGAAAAATTGTTACTCTAGTCGTCCTTCGTTCGTTGTACATAGCAGTATTAAAAATATATATAAATTTTGAGACTGAATTAGATAAACTAGCGAGAGAGACACAATATGAATTAGAAACATATTTAATTTCATGTATATAAAAATAGTTATACAAACATAAAAAAATTTCAATCAATAACAAAGAATACCCATTTTAAAAAAAGAAAAGAAAAATAACATAAAATATAGGGTGAATTATTTTTCTTTACAATTATTTTAGTATTATCTATTATTGTATTGAATTTAAAGGGATTTTTTTTGAATTATTTTTATTTTATTGACATTTTTTTGGTTATTTTTCATTCAGTGGGTTGCGCATCGGTTGACCTCCACGACATATGAGAGAATGAAGCCAACAAAATTGTCCAAAGAAGAATCACTTGAGTACAATATATTACTGTCATATGTAAATTCTTATTTATAGATTGTTGTTTTGATGCAGATATTATAACTCTAACACATGTTCTACCAAATGCGCAAGAACAAAGTCGTAGACCTCGCCCCGAATTATTATTAACGATTTAAGAATTTGTAAGATACACCATTTTTTTGTATAGAATATTTAATTTGTAATTCTATATATTGATTTTGTAATTCAAGTTGAATGTGAATGGTATTCGCGTTTAATTGGTGAGAAATTATTTATTTTGTTAATGACGATGAATCATTTGAGAAAGAAGATATTAATTCAAAAGTGTATTTTCGTCTTTGAAACCTTTTTCAAACATCTCCTAAATCTCATGTTGAAAAGGTTTGGTTTTAAAACCGCTCCTCTTGTATGGGATTTAGGAGAATATTTAGACGGTTCCAAATACATAGCTTCAAAATTAATGTTTGTAAATCTATTGTTTTAGGAATGGTTTAGAACTAGCTCCAAAAACATTTTGAAAGTGTTTCTATATAGATGCTATATAGGAGTGATTTGAAACTGTTCTTATATTGCTAAAATCAATAGCGCTTGCAAATTGCTTGTATATATTTTGTGCGTAGGAGCAGCTTATGACCAACCTTACAACTTATAGCATTTTAGAACGCAAAGCTCTTAATTGTATATATATATATGAAAACGGTTTGAAATCGTTGTAATAAGCATGACTTGTAAAATCGGTTTCAAACCGGGCTTATAGTGAACAATAGAAACGATTTTTTAACATGTATCATCGGTTAAAAAAATCGCTCTTATAAGATATAGAGATACCAATAAGAGAAACGTTTTTGTAACCGATGGTAAAAGTGTTCGAGCGGTTCAAAACCGCTTTTAAAAGTTAAAAAAAACGTTCCTATAAGACTAGTTTTTTTGTAGTGGTATGAACTGTTATTCAAGTTACTCTCAGGTAAACAATAGTGCAAGTTTATTTAATGCAACAAATTAAGAACATATGCACACAATACATAACTAACTCGAGAACTTTAAGAAAACAATAAACCCGATATTCTTTGGAGAATGAAAGAACTCTGATTTTTCTGTTTTGTCTTTTTATAAGGAAGAATAGTCTTTGAGAATGAAAGCACAAGGGTTGTCTTCGTGGGCTGTGGCCTAGAGACATTTATTTTTGAAATTGTCAATCGGATTGAGCTGGCCCAACGTTATCGTTGCCAGTCTGATATAATAAATTAGATGTCTGAGTTCAGTAATCAGTATAGGTATATTTGGATTGGGCTCAATTTTATACATATACAGTTCGAATTCGATTTTAGTAGGCTCACGGGTACGAAGCCCAATCCAAGTAATCTTTTAGTAATGCTAAAAAAATGATGAATCGGGTTACGATCTTGGTGGCTTGTTTGACAAAGATTTTGAGTCGTTTGGATTAATTAAGAAGTTAAAATAAAAAAAAATTGTAAAAAAAATAAAAAGTGCTTTTATTGGTTTTCATGTGTTTTTTCCAAGTGTATTTCTTATAACTTAACTTTTAAAAAAAATGTTTTCAATCTATTACCCAAACACAAAATTATTACATTTTTTTATTTTAAAAAATACTTTTAAAAACACTTTAAATCAAAATACTTAAGTTTTCAAACTATCAATAATACTAAGATTATAAAGTTTCTTTTCTTAAAACATAAATAATTAAAAAAATGGATCGTTACCCGTGATCCGAGAGAAATTGGGTCTGGTATATTTGTTTCGAACCTGTCATTGACACGCTTATTTGATCATTTGAGGCAGTACTTGGACTCATTTTTACTGCTCTAACTCTACTTTATATTTCTATTTTTGTGGTTTTTTATTTCGTTTTTTACCTGAAATGATTTATTTGACATGAATATATATGTTAGATCAATGGAATCCGGATATCTCCACAGTGATATGATATTGTCCACTTTGGCCATAAATCCTCATGATTTTGCTTTTGGAACCCCCCAAAAAATCTCATACCAATGGAGATATCATTTCATATATTAATTCATTATCTTTCCCATAATCTTCCAATGTGAACTTTGGCATGACCATTCCTAACAATCCTCCCCTCAAACGAAGTCCCACCGGGCATGCCCTTCATCTGTCCCTCCAATCGAGCCTACTCACCTTCAATGCGTTGCAACACACGCCTTACATGAATTACCGGGAGCATCCCCTCGAGAGCTTTCACGGATCTTACCGGAGCCCTCAAACTTCTCTTTCTTGAGTCTTCGAGGATTTCACCCACATTGGCTTGATCAGACCATGACTCTGTTTTCACAGACAGTGCCATTTGTTAGATCAATGGAATTCGGATATCTCCACAATGGTATGATATTGTCCACTTTGGGTATAAGCCCTCATGGTTTTGCTTTTGGAACCCCCAAAAGGCCTCATAACAATGGTGATATCATTTCATATATTAATCCATGATCTTTCCCTTAATCTTTCAATGTGGGACTTTGGTTTACCATTTCTAACAATCTTGTTAGGAATCAATCAGAACAAATTAGATATTCCGAGAATTCACCACGCAAACACAGCAAAATTAAGAACAACAAAACAATCCCAAAATCAGATAAAACGCAACACACACAGATCAATCACCAACTCACGCGAAAGCAATTAAACGACACAAGTATTTACGTGGTTCGGCAAAAAATTTGAGTACGTCCCCGGGAGAGCAACACAACCACTTTATTAATCATGAACAAGAGAAAAACCCAAGCTCAAACTAGAGCTTGTTACAATCCAGACCAGAAAACCCTAACGCTAGATACATACTAAATTCAAGATTTAAATTCTTGAATCTTCCCGTCACAATCTACGCCCCAGTTCTCTCTCTCTCTCTCTCTCTCTCTGAATTCTCTCTTCTCTTCTTACTCAAACTCTTTTCTGAAGATTGAAGAAATTGATTTTCTTTTATGTTTGTTACGGCCAATTTCCATCTGCTTATATAATAAAAATACACCGAATTTTTTCTTGGGCTTTAGGTCAACAACTTACTACGACCCAATCTTAAAGTCAACATGGTCCAACCCGATAAGTCCTTTCACATCAGTCTGATCTGCTCTCATACTTCAATCTGCCTTCAAGCTTACAGCTTCATGGACAATTCATCTGAATTCTAACAAAGTCCGAGTACTCGAGCAATCGATCTGCCTGAACTCATCTGAAGACCTCATCTGCCCATAGACTTTGATCAGATCCCAGTATTCGATCTGACCATGAACTCATCTGATCACTGAACTCATCTGATCTCTACTATTTGATCTGATCTTTTTCAGTCGAGCTGATAGAAGCACACTTCAACAATCTCTACCTTGATTCTTTCAGATTGACTGCTGCTCTCCGTCTAGCCTCCTTTGGCTAATTTTCAATCACCGCATTAACTAAGTCCAAACACATTTTGAACTTAGCATACGACAGTGACTTTTTCATAACATTTGCAGGATTTTCTTATGATGCTATCTTCACAAGGATCACAATTCCTTTTTCAATTACTTCTCTGACGAAATGCATCTTCACATCTATGTGTTTCGATCGTTTATGATAGACTTGGTGTTTTGTCAAGTGTATCGCACTTTGGTTGTCACAGTGTACTACAACTTGATCTTGCTTCACACCAAGATCCGCTATCATATTTTTTAACCACAATCCTTATTTTATGGCTTCGGTAACAGCTATGAATTCTAATTCAGTGGTAGAAAGGGTAACCACTGACTGTAGATTAGACTTCCAGGTGATCGCTGTGCCATAAAAGGTGAACACATATCCTGTCAATGACTTCCTCGTATCTAAGTTCCCAGCAAAATTTGAATCCACATATCCAACCACCGGATCAATATCATCTTGTTGTTTCTCAAACTTCAACCCCTGCCCAGTAGTGTTTATGAGATATCTGAGAATCCATTTAAGAGCTTTCCAATGATATGTACCTGGATTAGCCATAAATCTTGACACAATACTGATTGCATATGCCAGATCAGGCCTACTACATACCATTCCATTTATGAGACTCCCAACTCCACTAGCATATAGAATACCAGTCATCTTCATCTTGTCTTCCTCACTTTCAGGTGACTGATTAGCAGATAGCTTCAAATGTTGTCCCAGAGGGGTCAAGACAGATTTTGCTTGATTTATATTATACTTCAGAACTACCTTCCTCAAATAGTTCTTCTGACTCTGATGAATCTCCTGCCTTTTTTTGTTTCTCATTATGTCCATGCCCAAAATTCTCTTTGCTTCTCCTAGATATTTCATCTCAAACTCTGAGTTGAGCTGTTGTTTCAAGGATAATATCTCTGCCCTACTTTTACTTGCAATCAAAATATCATCAACATAAATCAGTTGGTACAAGATAACCTGCTCTTCATCCTTCTTTAGGTAGATACATCTGTCATATTGGCTTATCAAAAAACCAATACCAATCATGAACTCATCAAACCTCCTGTTCCACTGTCTCGGACTCTGCTTAAGCCCATACAATGATTTCCTCAGTAAGCAGACCTTATTCTGTGTTTTCTGATGTATGTAGCCCTTAGGTTGTTCCATACAGATGGTTTCTTCAAGATCGTTGTTTAGGAAAGCAATATTTACATCAAGCTGCTCAAGCTCCAAATCGAGCTGGTTCACCAGTGCTAACATAATTCGGATGGAAAAATGTTTTACTATTGGAGAATAGACTTCATTAAAATCTATCTCTTCTACCTGACCAAAACCCTTTGCAACCAGTCTGGCTTTATACTTGATCTGATCTGTACCAGGATTTACTTTCTTCTGTTTATAGATCCACTTTCATCCCGATGTCTTCTGATTCTTCGGTATGTCTACCAATGTCCAGGTTTGATTCTTCTCAAGTGAGTTCATCTCTTCATTCATAGCTTCTATCCACTTGTCTTTGTTTTTACTTGCCATAACTTCATTATATGTGTTAGGCTCTGAATACTCCACCTCCTCAGCTATTGTAAGTGCATACCAAGCCAGATCAACTTCACCAAACCTTTTAGGAGCTCTGATCTCCCTTCTCGTTTTGTCTCTTGCAAGATTATAAGTACTCAAGTCTTCTTTTGGATCACTTGCTGTCACATTCTCATCTTGCATCTTATCTGACTCTGTATCTGGCCCAGAAAACTCTGCCTCAACCGGTAATTTAGGACTCTCACTGATCTGACTGTCCTTTCCATTTGTATTCATTTTATATCCGAGTTTGATTTCATCAAACTTTACATATCTGGTGTTGAAACACTTTGGACCTCTTGAATCCAGATTCCAAACTTTATAACCCTTCACACCATCCGGATACCCAATGAATATACATCTGACTGCCCTTGCTTTCAACTTGTCCTGTTTTAGATGATCATATGCAAGACATCCGAATACTCTCAAGTTTAAATAGTCTGCAGGTGTCCCACTCCACTTTTCCATTGGAGTCTTGAAACCAATTGCATTGTATGGACACATATTGACCAAATAACAAGCAGTAGATCATGCTTCTCCCCAGAAAGACTTAGGAAGAGAAGCATTGATCAACATACATCTGACCCTTTTCCAGAAGAGTTCTGTTCATTCTCTCTGCTAGACCATTCTGTTTTGGTGTTCCTGCCACTGTTCTGTGTTTGGTAATGTTTTTCTCCTTACACAGCTTAACAAACTTATCTAATAAGTATTCCAGCCCATTATCTGTTCTCAGTGTTGGAAAACTGTGTTCAGATCAATTAGAATTGATACCCGGTGCAGCGGAAGTTTAAAAATTTATTTTTATTAATATGGAACGATTCCATATCTGGGTATCAAAACTTTACGATTAAATTTGTGTAAGTAAAACAAATAATCACTATTAAATATTTTACCTTAAAATCTCGAAGCGAGATTATGGACACCAACAGAATTTAATCTGCTCTTGTTGTATATCCCCGGAACTGATGAATGAACGTTTCTTCAATCAGGTTCACGAATAGAAAACAAAACCCTCTGAATGACTGCACTAGAAATCAATCAGAAGTTTGCGTAGAGAATAAACAGATATGATCTGTTAATTCAGATTGTAATTTTTCACAAAAACACAACCCGAATTTTCTCCAAAAGGGACAGAGGATTTCGAAAATCCCCATGAATAATATAGGCTGAAATTCGAAAATTGCAAGACTGAATTCACACCCAATTTTTGAACACTGCAGTCCTATTTATAGATAATTTCTAGACTGGATTAAGTTATAATTATATTTGGACTCTAACTTCTTAGGGCCCATAATCCATAACTTAAGCCCAATAAGCCAAGCCCGTTGTCATAGAAATTAATATAAAATTCATCGTGACTCCAATTGATAAACTGACTTCACCAATGTGCACAGAAACCATTTCTGCATCTTTTAGAGTCAAGATAATTTTTCTGAATCCGAATTCAGTGATTTCCAAAAATGTTCATCCCTATGTCATTTTAGGAAATCCCACTCCCTTTAGTTAAGAAGTCCAACTTCTCTTTCATTAAATTTAACTCTTTAAATTTAACTATCTCTACGGGGTTTTAGTAATTCATTACTTGTGTAACCCTCAATGGTTCAGGAATACAGCTAGCCGTGGGCTCACAACTCCTTGTGACTCGGAACAACAATTTCCAACTTACCCATCGAATCATGGTAAGAGCGCCTAGCAACATCGCCCCATGATTTCCTAGGTATTACTGATAGTGCCTGCAAGAACCAGTAGATTTTGGTTAGCGTACAGTACGGTCCCTTCATCCATATATCCCGATCGAATCAACAACCATTGGTATATCGAGAGTCGTTCGAGATTCGATAACTATGCATAACATCTTGGAGATCTATTAGTGACATCGCATGTGTTACTAGGAACACCAAGTAACCTAAAACACATCATGTACTCTGGCCAGATATTCGTCACACTAATATCTCCTCAGATCGCATAGGATATCCACACTCGCAAGTATGTGGTGAATCCTTGACAACAAAGCATCGACTCCTATATGTGTCGTAACTGTACCCAATCCCGACACCTGATGACCCCAATAGAGTTGGTAAACGAGTCAAAGTACAATACTAGAATATAGAGTCTCAATGATGTTTCAAGTAATAAGGACTAATGGTGTACAACCAAAACCGCGGACTTTATCCACTCGATAAGTGATAACCACTTGGAAAGTCCGAATAGGGTAGTTCGATCATTCATCATATGAATATCCATTTGCATGCTTTGAACATCTCTATGTTTCATACCAATGAAACGTGGTACTCGGCATCGCAAATGCTAGTCTCAATCTCGAGCGATCCTTATCCTTATTTGCGGACGGCTCAATTGACTAGGAACAGTTTAGAATATACAGTGACTATAAGATGTGTTTCATGATAGTCATCCCCATGTGCTACCACATCTTACATACACTATAGTATATTCAAGGTCTTTATCAAAACAACGATAGTATATCATAATATAACAATATGAAGAAAGATAAAGTCAATGCCATTATAAAAGTGTAAATTATATTAAACAAAAGATTGTTTTACATAGAGTCATGAAAGCCCTTAGCCACAAGTTGGCTAACCGGGCACCCACTCTTTCAATCTCCCACTTGCCCTAAAGCCAACTAGTCATACTACGTAATCCCATTGTTTCGCGATGCTTGTCAAACAATTGTCCTGGCAAGGGCTTAGTAAGCGGATCAGCGATATTGTCTGTAGAGACCACTCTCTCGACACTGATGTCTCCTCTTTCCACGATCTCCCGGATGATGTGGTATTTCTTCAGTACGTGTTTGGACTTCTGATGAGACCTTGGTTCCTTTGCCTGAGCAACGGCACCCGTGTTGTCACAGTACACCGGGACTGGACCAACAGCTTCAGAAATTACACCCAACTCTTGGATGAATTTCCTTATCCAAACCGCCTCTTTAGCAGCAGCTGATGCTGCAATGTATTCTGCCTCAGTGGTGGAATCCGTTGTGGTGTCCTGCTTGGAACTCTTCCAAGAGACAGCACCGCCATTGAGCACGAATACAAATCCAGAGGTTGATTTCGAGTCATCCACGTCACATTGGAAGCTAGAGTCGGTGTAGCCTTCCAACTTCAATTCTCTTCCTCCATAAACCATGAATACATTCTTAGTCCTTCGCAAGTACTTAAGAATATCCTTCACGGCTTTCCAATTCATTTGACCGGGATTGGCTTGATATCTGCTCGTGACGCTCAGAGCATAGGCCACATCCGGTCTGGTAGATATCATCCCATACATGATACTACCAATGGCTGACGCATATAGTATGTGTGTCATCTTCTCTATCTCTTCATCAGTCTTAGGACACATAGACTTGGATAGAGAAACTCCATGACACATAGGTAGATGTCCTCTCTTGGACCCATCCATTGAAAACCTTTTCAATATGGTGTCGATGTAGGTTGCTTGAGTGAGTCCTATCATTCCTTTAGATCTATCTCTATAGATCTGTATCCCTAGAATATAGGAGGCCTCACCCAAATCCTTCATCGAGAATCTACTTGATAACCATATCTTTGTTCACTGCAACATCCCTACATCATTTCCCATGAGTAGAATGTAATCAACATAAAGTACTAAGAATTTTACCGCATCCTTAACTACTTTCTTGTACACGCATGGTTCCTCCGGGTTTTTGATGAAACCAAAATCCTTTATTGTTTCATCAAATTTCTGGTTCCAACTTCTTGATGCTTGTTTGAGACCATAAATTGATCTCTGAAGCTTGCATACCTTATGCTCGCTTCCCATGGATGTGTATCCCTCAGGCTGCATCATATAGATCTCTTCCTTAATGTTTCCATTAAGAAAAGCAGTCTTTACATCCATTTGCCATATCTCATAGTCATACCATGCTGCTATGGCAATAAGGATTCTTATGGACTTGAACATGGCGACTGGTGAAAAGGTTTCATCATAGTCAACTCCTTGTCTTTGAGTATAACCTTTTGTCACCAATCGTGCCTTGTAGGTCAATACTTTTCCGTCAGGCCCAAGCTTTCTCTTGTAGATCCATTTGCACCCTATTGGAACAATTCCATCGGGAGGATCTAATAAAGACCAAACTTGGTTAGTATGCATCGAGTCTATTTCCGATTGCATAGCTTCAAGCCATAAATTTGAATCCGCATCAGAAATTGCTTCCTTGAAGTTTCTTGGATCACATCCAATGTAGGGTTCACCTTGATCCCCTTCAAGAAGAAGACCATATCTAATAGGAGGTCTAGAAGTCCTCTCGGATCTTCTAGCAATAGGCGTGTCTTGTGATGATTCTTGAGGTGTAGGATCGTTATTTTGTATCTCGGGTTCTTCTCGAATTTCTTCGAGTTCCATCATCTTGCCTTTCTTATCCAATAAGAACTCCTTCTCCAAGAAGGTGGCATTCCTTGAAACAAACACTTTTTTTTCATTAGGATGATAGAAATAATATCCGATTGAATTCTTCGGATACCCCACAAAATAACATAAGGAGGATCGACTATCCAACTTATCTCCCACTGTCTGCTTCACGTAAGCAGGACATCCTCAAATCCTCAAGTACGAATACTTAGGAGCTTTGTCATTCCATAACTCATATGGTGTCTTATCTACTGCTTTAGTGTGGACGTTGTTCAACAACAATACCGCCGTTTCAAGCGCGTAGCCCCAAAACAAAGGTGGAAGCTCATCATGGATCGAACCATGTCCAACAAAGTTCGATTGCGACGCTCCGAAACACCATTCAGCTGAGGTGTCATAGGAGGAGTCCACTGAGAGAGAATCTCATTCTCTTTTGGATAGTCCAAAAATTCGGTACTTAAGTATTCTCCACCTCGATCCGATCGAAGTGCTTTAATACTTTTCCCTTGCATGTTTTCTACTTCAGCCTTGAATTCTTTGAACCTTTCAAATGCTTCAGACTTATATTTCATTAAATATAGATACCCATACCTTGAATAATCATCAGTAAAGGTAATGAAGTAGGTGTTGCTTCCTTTCAAATGCTTCAGACTTATATTTCATTAAATATAGATACCCATACCTTGAATAATCATCAGTAAAGGTAATGAAGTAGGTGTTGCCACATTTAGTACCAATCCTAAATGGACCGCAAACATCCGTATGGATCAAATCCAACGGATTTTGGCTACGCTCAGGTTTCCCTTTGAAAGGAGATTTAGTCATTTTTCCCTTTAGGCAGGACTCACAAGTAGGTAGAGAGTTAATATCAGACATATCAAACATGCCCTCTCCCACTAGCTTGTTCATCCTCCTTGAGGAAATATGACCTAGCCTAGCATGCCAAAGGTTTGCCGGGTTTTGACTATCGTTTTTCCTTTTATTTGTTGTTACCGGTTTATCAACATAATTCATTGGAACGTCTTTTAATTTTAAGCTATATAGATCGTTTTCAAGTTGTCCATTTCCAATCAAACATTCATTCTTGTAAATATTGCAAATCCCATTCACAAAATTACAAGAAAAACCATCTCTATCAAGCATAGAAATAGAAATAATGTTTTTGACCAAATCCGGAACATATAAAACATCTCTTAAAAATAACTTAAAATTGTTCTGCAAAACTAAATAAATGTCTCCTATAGCTTTGGCTTCGACTCTAGAACCATTCCCGACCTTAGCTGGGTCTCACCCATCCTTAGCTTATGACTTCTTGTCATCACCTGCAAATCATTGCAAATGTGAGATCCACATCCGATATCCAATACCCAAGAAGAAGTATTAAGCGAAATATTTATTTCAATGTAAAACATACCCTTTGCAGTTCGCAACTGTTCGAGGTATTCCTTGCAGTTACGTTTCCAATGACCGGGTTTCTTGCAGTAATGGCAAACGTTTTCATCTTTTATCTCAATTGAAGCCTTGGCCTTTCCCTTCTTATTTGGTACAAACTTCTTGGGCGGGGCAGAACGTTTCTTACCCTTTCCACTTGGTCCTTTCTTAGAGTTAGAAGAGGAGCCAACCAAGAGTACCGGTTTATCCTTCTTTAGTGTGGTTTCATATGTGACAAGCATATTGACCATCTTTTCAAGGGTGGCCTCTATCTTGTTCATATTGAAGTTCATCACAGAACCGTCAAACGATGAAGGAAGTGATAGAAGCAACAAGTCTGCGCTAAGTTCATGCTCCAAAGTCAAGTCGAGTGTTACCAACTTTTCAATGAGCCCAATCATGCGCACCCCATGCTCACGAACCGAAGTCCCATCTCGCATGCGGCTCGTCATGAGCTCTCTGACGGTGGAATACTTCTCTGACCTTGACTGAGCTCCAAAGAGTTCCTTGAGGTTCTTGTGAATGTTAGCAGCATTCACGGAATCCTCGAATCTCCTTTGAAGCTCATCAGACATCGAAGCCTGCATGTAGCATTTGGCCTTGATATCATGGTCCCACCATAAATCAAGTTTGGCCAACTCTTCCGGACTTGTATTAGCCGGGGCTTCCTTCGGAGGCGGCTTATCTAACACGTAGAAAGCTTTTTCCGAAGTAAGAATAATCTTTAACTTACGGAACCATTCCGTATAGTTTGCGCCAGTTAATTTGTTTTGTTCGAGAATTGAAAATAGTGGATTGCGTGGATTCATCGTAATATAATACTAAAAAGGAAACAGACAATAATCAGTGATTTGTTTAATTAATTTACTAAGACATAAAATATGGCGAATTTCATTTTATGAATTACACTCCCACTATTTTGACGATTTCACTACCCTCTAGTGAAAACGAGAAACATTTTCTTTAGTGGGAACATGAAGTCCAATTGACAAACTATAGTCCCGAATAATATCAGCCAACTATAATTTTCAAAAGGTAGAGCCCAATTGCTTCCAAAGCAACCTTCATGTTTTTACCTCATGTCCAATAAGGGCCCAATAATATGACGCCGTTTATTGTGACATGTCAAGATGACCCATCAATATTAAGTTGTTATGGACGGTCGCCATGTGGATCCCCAATAATATGAGCCAATCCCATGGGAGTTCCACCCAACTTACAACATATGTCGATCCAATGTACAACTTTCCGACGAACGGGCCCCCCCAATAATATGAGCCGGACCGTATCCGCGGGTAGCATCACATACATTGATCGTTGATGGAAGGTAGAAATATTTAAACAATATTTAAAATTCCTTTTTGTTTATCCTGATATCAATTTTAAATCATATTTAAAATGAGGGATTTTATTTTGAAAATTTGTCTCATCATGCAATTTATGTATGCTTGCGGGATTCATACAATTTATGTCAAAACATGCATACATCAATAATATCATATATTATTAAAGGATGATCGATCCCATTAACTAATCGACCCGTGGTTGCCAATCACGAGTCTAAGTCCAATCCTAGGTGATATGCAAGTATGCAATGCAATCCTATTACATTGTGCTTCCAATTTACATTTCTTCGATCTTCATTGTCTGCTGGGCCCACCATTTCTTCAAATCTTTGTCTCCCACTAAGTCTAATAAATTTACAATAAATTTCGATGACAAATATGGGATACATTTTTAGGGGTGGGAACGGGCCATAAACCAGGCCCACTTTTATTACATATGACAATCATATTGGGCTATAAAGCAAGCCCATTAATAAACACCAACAACAATAAGACAAATGTAAATCACCTAACATACACCTAAAACATTGGTCATGGCAATCGATCATCCTTTATCCATTAATTAATTCAATAATTAAATAATTGGATAAACATGCAAAGGCATCATAATTTAAAAGATAAAATCATATTTTATCTTATCCATCCATAAGATCATATCTTATCATCAATTGTACCAAAATAATTAATTTTATAAAATTTAATTTAACGGATAAAATTTATAAATTTTCCAAAAATTCAAATTTATCCAAAAATCAATTTTAAAATTTTCGGACTCGAACAATTCGATCCGATGCCTCGTGAACCAATCAAAAACAATTTTCGATCGAATCAAAAACTAGAATTTCAAAAATTAAAATTTTAATTAAAAAATTAAAAAATAATTTTTTTCCCGGGCTGCCCGGGACAATCCCGGGCAGCCCGCGCCCCAAAAAGGGGCCGGGCCGAGCAGCCCGTCGCCGCCTGCCCTGGGCGGCGCCCAGCGCTGCCCGATGTGCCCATCAATTTCAAATTTTAAAAATTTTTGTTTTGTTTCAAAAACCGAGGCCAAAAATTTTGTACAATCGATTAATTTAATCGTTTGATCTGAGCAACCTGGCTATGATACCACTGTTGGAAAACTGTGTTCAGATCAATTAGAATTGATACCCGGTGCAGCGGAAGTTTGAAAATTTATTTTTATTAATATGAAACGATTTCATATCTGGGTATCAAAACTTTACGATTAAATTTGTGTAAGTAAAACAAATAATCACTATTAAATATTTTACCTTAAAATCTCGAAGCGAGATTATGGACACCAACAGAATTTAATCTGCTCTTGTTGTATATCCCCGGAACTGATGAACGAGCGTTTCTTCAATCAGGTCCACGAATAAAAAACAAAACCCTCTGAATGACTGCACTAGAAATCAATCAGAAGTTTGCGTAGAGAATAAACAAATATGATCTGTTAATTCAGATTGTAATTTTTCACAAAAACACAACCCTAATTTTCTCCAAAAGGGACAGAGGATTTCGAAAATCCCCTTGAATAATATAGGCTGAAATTCAAAAATTGCAAGACTGAATTCACACCCAATTTTCGAACACTGCAATCCTATTTATAGATAATTTCTAGACTGGATTAAGTTATAATTATATTTGGACTCTAACTCCTTAGGGCCCATAATCCATAACTTAAGCCCAATAAGCCAAGCCCGTTGTTATAGAAATTAATATAAAATTCATCGTGACTCCAATTGATAAACTGACTTCACCAATGTGCACAGAAACCATTTCTGCATCTTTTAGAGTCAAGATAATTTTTCTGAATCCGAATTCAGTGATTTCCAAAAATGTCCATCCCTATGTCATTTTAGGAAATCTCACTCCCTTTAGTTAAGAAGTCCAACTTCTCTTTCATTAAATTTAACTCTTTAAATTTAACTATCTCTACGGGGTTTTAGTAATCCATTACTTGTGTAACCCTCAATGGTTCAGGAATACAGCTAGCCGTGGGCTCACAACTCCTTGTGACTCGGAACAACAATTTTCGACTTACCCATCGAATCATGGTAAGAGCGCCTAGCAACATCGCCCCATGATTCCCTAGGTATTACTGATAGTGCCTGCAAGAACCAGTAGATTTTGGTTAGCGTACAGTACGGTCCCTTCATCCATATATCCCGATCGAATCAACAACCATTGGTATATCGAGAGTCGTTCGAGATTCGATAACTATGTATAACATCTTGGAGATCTATTAGTGACATCGCATGTGTTACTAGGAACACCAAGTAACCTAATACACATCATGTACTCTGGCCAGAGATTCGTCACACTAATATCTCCTCAGATCGCATAGGATATCCACACTCGTAAGTATGTGGTGAATCCTTGACAACAAAGCATCGACTCCTTTATGTGTCATAACTGTACCCAATCCCGACACCTGATGACCCCAATAGAGTCGGTAAACGAGTCAAAGTACAGTACTAGCATATAGAGTCTCAATGATGTTTAAAGTAATAAGGACTAATGGTGTACAACCAAAACCGCGGACTTTATCCACTCGATAAGTGATAACCACTTGGAAAGTCCGAATAGGGTAGTTCGATCATTCATCATATGAATATCCATTTGCATGCTTTGAACATCTCTATGTTCTATACCAATGAAACGTGGTACTCGGCATCGCAAATGCTAGTCTCAATCTTGAGCGATCCTTATCCTTATTTTCGGACGGCTCAATTGACTAGGAACAGTTTAGAATATACAGTGACTATAAGATGTGTTTCATGATAGCCATCCCCATGTGCTACCACATCTTACATACATTATAGTATATTCAAGGTCTTTATCAAAACAACAATAGTATATCATAATATAACAATATGAAGAAAGATAAAGTCAATGCCATTATAAAAGTGTAAATTATATTAAACAAAAAATTGTTTTACATAGAGTCATGAAAGCCCTTAGCCACAAGTTGGCTAACCGGGCACCCACTCTTTCACTCAGGTGTTTCACTTTTCAATCACTCTTATTCTCAATTGCCAGCAGTCATTCTCTGAATTTGTCATAAGCTTTATCCTTAGTCTTTAAGATGAATATTCATACTCTTCTTGTGTAATCATCTATCAAAGACATGAAGTATCTGCCTCCACCATGAGTTTCTGTCCGAGAAGGACCCCATAGATCTGAATGAATGTAGGCCAATAGTTGCTCAGTTGTGTGACTTCCTTGACCAAATGATACTCTTTTTTATTTTCCAAGAGCACAACTATCACACAACTCCAGTGATTCGATCTTATCTCCACCCAAAAAACCATGTTTAGACAGATCATGTAATCCCTTCTCACTTACATGTTCAAGCCTCAGATGTCATAGCTTGGTTCTGTCTTGATGTTCCTGAATACTTACTGTATTTCCTGTGACTGTCTCACCTTGTAGTACATATAGGAGGTTCCTTTTGACAGTCTTCATTATAACCAGAGACCCTTTAGACAGTGAGAGACTTACTGCTCCTGATTTAAATGAGTATTACCGAGCATCAAGTGTTTTCAATGATATCAAGTTTTTCTTCAACTCCGGCACATATCTCACATTAGTGAGTACTCGATCAATTCCATCATTCATCCTTATTCTGATATTCCCAGAGCTATTTATTTTGCATGATTGATTGTGTTCCCAACAGTACCATGCCCTGATCAGATTCTTCTAACTTTTCAAACCAGGATCTTATAGGACACATGTGAAAAGAGCATCCTGAATCCAGTATCCATTTGTGGTTTACATCACCTTTACAAACCACCAATACTTCAGCTGAGTCATATTCATCTGAAGTTATGTCCAAAGTACCATCTTCTTTGGGTTTTTTTTTGCTGCTTTCCTTTTCTTTCTGGACAATTTCTTCACAGATGCCCAACCTTATGACATGCAAAACACTTCAAATTTCCAAAATTTTTGTTATGGTATCTTCCTTGACTCTTCGATCAGGATTTTGGCCTATACTTCCCATTGGATTTCCTCTTATCACTTCTGTCTCTTATCATAAGACCATCTCCATGTGATTGAGTGTTTGTCTTTGATTTTATCTGAAGTTCCTTGGATTGAATAGCAGACATAACTTCTTCCAAAGTTATTGTATGTTCTCTGCCATAGAGCAATGCATCCCTAAAGTTTTCATATGTTTTAGGGAGTGCATTCAGAAGTATCAAAGCCCGATATTTATCCTCAAGCTTTACTTCAATATTCTCCAAGTCATCCAATATATTGGTGAATTCTTCGATCTAGTCTTCAAGGTTCTTATCATTCTTTATCACAAAGGAATACAACCTCTGTTTCATGTACATACGATTAGCTAGGGATTTTGTCATGTATAAATTCTCAAGCTTAAGCCACACAGCTGCCGCGGATTTTTCTCTGGCCACCTTTCGAAGAGGTCTATCACCCAGACAAAGAATTATCAAACTATGTGCTTTCTCAAGCAATTCATCCTTGTTCTTGATATCATCAGACATCTCCTTCTTCTTTTTGAGGGCTTCCACCAATCCTCGTTGTATCAGAATCGCTCGCATCTTAATTCTCCAGAGCGAGAAATCGTTCTTGCCAGTAAACTTCTCAATATCAAATTTCATTGATCCCACCATATTTGCTTAGTTTCTCACGGATGGTGCCACTTGTTAGGAATCAATCAGAACAAATTAGATATTCCAAGAATTCACCATGCAAACACAGCAAATTCAAGAACAACAACACAACAACGACACAAGTATTTATGTGGTTCGGCAAGGAATTTGCCTACGTCCACGGGAGAGCAATACAACCACTTTATTAATCACAAACAAGAGAAAAAACCCAAGCTCAAACCAGAGCTTGTTACAATCCAAACAAGAAAACTCTAACGCTAGATACAGATTCAATTCAAGCTTTAAATCCTTGAATCTTCCCATCACAATCTACGCCCCATTTCTGTCTCTCTGTATTCTCTCTTCTCTTCTCTTCTTACTCAAACTCTTTTCTGAAGATTGGAGAATTTGATTTTATGTTATGATTGTTACAACCATCTTTCCATATGCTTATATAAGAAAAATACACCGATTTTCTTCTTGGGCTTTAGGTCAACAACTTACTACGGCCCAATCTTAAAATCACATGGTCCAACCCGATAAGTCCTTTAACATTAGTCTGATCTTCTCTCATACTTCAATCTGCCTTCAAGCTTACAGCTTCACGAACAATTCATCTGACTTCTAACCAAGTCCCAGTACTCGAGCAATCGATCTGCCTGAACTCATCCGAAGAACTCATCTGCCCATAGACTTCAATCTGATCCCGGTGTTCGATCTGACCATGAACTCATCTGATCACTGAGCTCATCTGATCTCTACTCTTTGATCTGATTTTTTTTCAGTCGAGCTGATAGAAGCACACTTCAACAATATAGTACAAGGTTAGTTGTTCTCCCGAGGAATAGATTTATGATGGTATATGTCAGTTTTCTTTTAATATTGATTGTCACGTCAGCTGTTGTTCATGTAGTTGTCCATGGTGGTTGTTTATGTGATCGAAACTATATATATATAACATTTGTTATATGTAATCATCTTTCATATTATGAGTGATATGATTATTTAGTTTTAAAATTCAAATTAAATGTAAAAAATTATAGGTAGAGAAATATTTCATTAGCATCTGGTAGACGTAAATTAGATGTATAGATTTACTGAAATAGGTTTAATGAGCTTTTTTTATTAAAGAAAATATAATATTTTATAATTTGAGAAAAAAAAAATATTTTTGGTTTATCAAAAAACAGAACATAGTTCTAAAGTTAATTATTTTAGGTGCCTCAAACTTAACAATATAGTATAATACAAATTATGCCCGATTATTGGTCGGAAAAAGAAATTAAAATACATTTTTTTTTTTGTATTTAGTTATTATATCCTCACTCGTATTTAAAAAAAAAAAAACAGATATATGCTTGTCTTGAGTAGTTTTGAATATAAACTATTTGATCAGATATATGCTTGTCTTGAGTAGTTTTGAATATAAACTATTTGATCGTTCAGATTTTTTTGTAATGCTCAAAATATATATATACATAAAAACTCATATAAGACGATGCACGAGTCAATTTTATAAGACTTGTTTCTCATTTGATCAAACATATGAAAAATAAATTTCGTGTCAAAATATTATTTTCGATTATAAATATGAGTTGTGGATCGATCGTTTCGCAGATATAAATCCACGAAATTGACCAGCTCCAAAATATATATGTATTTATATATTAATTAGATCTTGACCTGTTTAAAATTTGTAAGATGTTTGCCACACTATCACAAGGAAAACCCTATAACTGTAGCCCAAATGGCAAATCGCAAAATGAAGCATCACTTATTAATAGGCTACTTATAATATGTGAACATATTATTGTACAGAAGAAAGACATTATTTCATCAAGGAAAACCCGAGGAATACGGCGCAAGACGGCTGCTTTGATGTCCGGGTCCGACGCATCGCTTGCGAGCTCGACTATGTCGGGTGCGACACCGATCCCGAAGAGCAGCTGCTTCACCGCGTGGCAGATGCAACACCCCTTGACGGCGAAAACCACCACCGGATTGCCGGAAACCAACTCGCTCACCTCTCGTACGCCGCCGTACCGGGTCCTTCTCCACTGCGGCCGCCGATGCTCGTGTCGAAAGTGGATGACATATCCTTTGCCGATTGCATGCTATTAGAATGAGAAATAAGTGCCGAGCTTCCGGAGCTCGCTAGGGGCGTGAATAAAGCAAACATGCAAATCGGCATGCCTATGTTTGTGGACCAAGACTCGAAATTAAATGCCACGCTAATTGGTGGCTTGTGAAATTATAATTAGTGACCGAAAACAACAGCTCACGTTCGTTCGGTAAATCATATCTTAAATGTATATACAAAAAATTTTAATGTGGATTTAACGGTTGAGATCTATAAAAACATGTGAGGTTTATTATTTTTTCAGTAAATCTCAAAAATATTAATAAATCTCAAACCTTAAATACATCATTATGGTAGTATTTGTAAAAGTATGATGAAATTATCTCATTATCGGGTAACGTAAAAGCTTACAATAATGTTTGGATGATATTATTCATAAAATATATTTCCCTAATGTACATACCAACGTTGAGGAATTACATACAAAGGAAAAAAAAACAAAATAAATAAATATATATATATTGATGGGTTACATCTAAAAATTTGACTGGATCTCTGCCCAATCATAAAGGTCCACTCCGAATATTTTTGAGGCTCAAGATTATTTAAGTATTATTTATATTTAATTTAAACAGACCCTGAATTCTACAAAAGCCCATAAGAGGTTCAAACCTATGAAACTCTTCGAATATCTATAAATAGTTCAAGTCACCCCATTATTAAGGTACACATTTTTCTTAGCACTATAACGCTCTACTCTCGATTATTATTCTTTGAGTAATCACTGACTTGAGCGTTGGAGTGTCTTCGCTAAAAACTCTCCCGACTCTTCTGACTTTGTTTTGTGACGTATGAATAGAGCCGTCAATTTGGGTTAAACTCGGCGGGTTAGCCCGGCCCGTCACACAATTTAAGTGGGCTGGGTTGAAATTTTTTCAACCCAACAAAAGGTGGGCCTAGATGGAGGGCCTGGAAAATTAATTATTTATTTTTATTTTTATTCTTATATATGTATTTTTTTAATAAAAGTTATGATTTTTTTGTATTAATTACTTTATATAAAATTTACACACATGAAATCAATAATTAAAATTTTTATTAATATGTTTCTATTAATATTTATTTATGAAATGATATCTATAATTAATTATAATATTATTTATTTATTTTTATTTGTCATGATCCAACCCGCGGGTCGGCCCGCCTAACCCGCAACCCACCTTGGGTTGGGTTGAGTTGAGGATTTCTAGCCCGCCAGGATGGTGGGTCGTCCCGCCATCGACCCGCCAAAATGTGGGTTTTTGGTGGGCCGGCCCGCCCCGCCATAGGTTGGCCCGTTTGACAGCTCTACGTATGAACAACTCATTGAAGACTTCGACTATGAAAGTACAAAGAACTGTTGATACTCTGGATTTTGCGGAAGAAACCTGTCGGGTAAAAGCAATTTTTTGGCTACATCAGCTTGGCGCCGCCTGTGGAAACCTGTTCTCTACGTCATTGAGAGCACATATTACTTCAAAAATGTTTCAAGGAAATAATGCAATGAAAATGTACCACCAAACATTACTCTCACCCAGGAAGTCTTGACTGCGTTAATGAAAAACACAGCCGCACGCGCAGCAACAGAAGCAGTTGCTCAGTTCCTGGATCCCGTAAGCGCCAAAGCACCAAGAAGAAGGCTCGGAGTGAAGGCTCATCATCTCGTGACCCTGATAAAGAAGACCCAAAGAAAACTAAGTCTAAAGTGAATGACAAAGATCCTAAGGGGGCCAAGAAAAATACTACTCATAAAGACGGTGAACCAAGTGATCACACAGTTCACGACATCTCTGACAAAAACAAACCACTAATCCAACCCGAAAAGATGGGTCTCACGCATATGTAACTGGAGAGAATTCGTCAACAATCTTGTCGTCGCGTCGAATCCCTTTCAAAAAACGACATCCTATCTGAAGTGTTACCAAAGGAGGTCAAAATCCTCAGCTTACCTGAGTTCGATGGAACGAGTGATCCCCAAGACCATATTGACAAGTTTTACGTAAAAGCAAATTTGTATGACATCACGGATGTTGCATACTATAAAATATTTCGAACAACATTAACAGGAAGAGCACTCACATGGTTAATAAGCTACCCTCTGGATCCATCTCCAATTTAGAACAACTTACCGACTGCTTCATCCAACAATTCTCAATTAACAAGAAATAACCGAAAACAGCAGCGTATCTGTTTACAGTCATTCAGAAAGAAGGGAAAAGTTTGAGGGACTATGTTCAGCGGTTTACTCATGCGGTTCACGAGGTCTTATACGTGAACCATGATTTGTTAGCTGGAATGATGCAGCAAAACTTGCGCCATCGGAATTTCAAGGAATCAATAACGGGAAAGCCACCCAAAAACCTAGAGGAATTGCTGGAAAGAGCTGAGAAATACTTACGGGTTGAAGAATCTATAGAGCCAAACTACTTGAATAAAATAAAGAGAGAAGAAGATAAACCAAATATTAGAAGGCGAGACGAGAAGCGAGCAGCACAGAGCCCCCGCCTCCAGAATATACCCCTCAATGCACGTCTGATCGATATATTGGTGGTAGTAGAAAAACAAGGATTGTTTCGTCCCCCTCGCCCAATGCAAAATAACCCAAAACGCCAACGTTCAGACAAATACTGTCATTTTCACAAGGATAAACGCCATACTACAGAAGATTGCTTTAGTTTGCGAGCAGAAATTGAAAAACTCATAAATCGCGAACATTTGAAAAATTTTGTAGACAAGTACCGCGGTGAAAATAAGATGATAGGTGCTGGGATGAACAATAAAAACGTGACCATCAGAAGCGTCATGATGAAATCGGGAAACATCATGAACGAGCAGATGAAAATTTTCCCATCGGAAGCGTAATCTCCGTAATAACTGGGGGACCTGCTTGTGGCAACTCGAACAATGCAAGAAAAGCCCTTCTACAGGCAGCAAAGAACCAACAATTTGTCCAGCCCCACATCCCTGCCAATGTATGAAATTATAACCATCCAAGGCGGATTATCATTCAGCAACAACGATCTGGAAACCAAAGGGATACTCATAATGATGTCTTAGTCATCTCAGCCACAATCTCCAATTTTTGGGTAAAGAAAATTTTAGTGGACTTCGGAATTTTGGCCGACATAATTTTTCATGATGTTCGTCAAGCTGGGTATTAGCAATGTATAGTTAACGCCAGTCAACACTCCACTAGTCGGGTTTTCCGAAGAAATAGTTGAAGTTTTGGGAGAAATAATGCTTTCTCTTTCCTTGGGTTCTTACCCCAAATGATCTACTAAGATTGTGAAATTCCTCGTAGTAAAGTCTTCATCTGCATACAATGTGATCTTGGGACGACTGAGTCTCAGTATTTTCCAAGCCATCGAATCGACCTATCATATGAAGCTAAAGTTTCTGAATCCCAGAGGAGTAGGAGAAGCCATTGGAGACAATTGTCTAGACAAAGAGTGTCATGCAGTGACTCTACGGGGTTTATCAGGAAATCAGAAAAGACAAGTGTAGTAACCCGTACCCAAAAATAATGATTAATCGATAATTAATCAAGTGATCATGTTTAGTTTGAGTAAAACATGATTAAGGGATTTCTAAAAGGGTTTAAGGAATTCAAAAATAGATCCAGAACACTCGAAAATGGTTGGGAAGGTTCCGAGGGTTCGGAGGGATCGGATACACCGAACCTAGAACGGAGCCATTACCTAAAGAACGGACGCTCTGATGGGTTTGGAGGCTCCGATCTTGCATGGCCAGCTGTCCGGAAATAATTCGTCATTGATGACGTCACTTAGGGGACTTCAGACGCTCCGAAGGTGGATCGAAGGCTCCGAACTAGTGTCGGCAGGCGTCCTCTGGAAGCTAGACACGTGGTTGGCTGAGAGAGATCAGACGCAGGGATCCGACGCTCCGATCCGGATCAGAGGCTCCGAACTCAAGATCAGACGCTCCGATCTCCACCTATATAAGGGGGTGTCGAGCTCATTTTGAGATGCACCAAGTTCCCTTCTCCTCTCTTCTTCTTATTAGTCTTTTAGCTTTTAGGGGCTTTCTAGGCTTCCTATTGACAAGCCGGAAGGGGCAAGGCGCTACGGGGATAGTAGCGGAGCTGTGCCTAAGTTTTGGGACTGTCACCATCAGGGACTGACGATGGACACAGGTATAGCTTTGACTTCCTAAAAATATTAAGGAGTAGGAAATAGCTTAGTTATGGCTTTTAGAGCATTGTTAATGATGCATAGGTACTTTGCATTTTAGAGCTGATGATAGGCTTAGAATCTAGAGGGATGCTTCTAGAACTGCCTTTAGTAAGGTACAGACTTATTATCCAAGATATCCTGGTAGAATATACATATCATATGTTTGAATGTTTATGTGTCATTGATTATATGTGCATTTTTTATGCCATGGATATTATGCTGCATGCATGGACACGTTGAGCTTTATGTCTTAATTGCATAGTCGTAGTAGGGGTCGCTCAGCCCCGTATATGTTAATGGTTGGATTTCATGGATTTGGATCCGGTTATATCCACGGTTTTATGGTATGGAAGCCAACTCCTGATGCGACGGCCCAGCGTGCTACATACCAAGGCACCTTTGACTGAGCAGTGTTCTATCTATGATAGGTTCCCGGTACCCATTCATATGCATTTGTATTTGCATTCATAGCATGTGTATATTTGTACTCTCGTACTGAGCTTTAGTTCTCATGTCCAGCATTTTCTATGTTTTCTGGACACCCATTCGACGGGTTCAGGTGCAGGTAGTGCGCTCAGAAACTCGGAGTAGCCGGTGACCAAGAAGAGACAGCAGGACTTAGCTGTAGGAAATTTTGTTGCTAAGAATCATTCGATCGGGTTGTATATCGAATTGTTTTGTTAGTCGGTTGTATTCTGTCGACCAGTATTTATTTTAAGTTTCTGCAATGTATCTCTGATTACTGTTTATTGCATGCTTAATTTAACTTTAAACTTTGATTAGTAGTGGATCCGGGTTGGGTCACTACAACAAGTTTCTAGTGAGGAAAGAGTGTCGAAACCCAAAAAACTTTTGCATGAAAACGGGATATATTTGGTGGATGAAGAAGTTGAGAGCAAAGAAAGAATAACAACAACCAAAACTCTAAAGCACATAGAAATCATTCCAAAAGATCCCAAGAAGACCTGAAGATCGGGACCGAATTTACCTCCTAAATTGGAAGAGAAGCTGAAAAATTTCCTCGGTCGCAACTTGGACGTGTTTGCCTGGGGTGATGAGCCTCTACCCGAAATACCTCATGAACATGCGCTCCATCACCTCCATTTTGATCAAAAAATGAGATCAGTGAAGCAAAATAAAAGAGCATTTGGCCCAGAGAAAAATCGACATATAGCCGCTGAAGTGGAAAAACTCTTAGCGGCAAAATACATCAGGTCAGTTTCATACCCAGATTGGCTTGCAAATGTTGTCTTAGTTCAGAAACCCGGAGGAAAGTGACGTTTGTGTACAGATTTCACTGATCTCAATAAGACATGCCCCAAAGATCCGTTTCCACTCCCCACAAATTGACTTATTAGTCGATTCGACAGCAGGATGTGAGCTACTCACTTTTCTTGACGCATATCAAGGATACAATCAGACAAACCTAGCGCCAGAAGACCAGTAAAAAACAAGTTTCATCACTGATCGGGGAATTTATTGCTATGATGTTATGCTGTTTTGGCTGAAAAATGCTGGAGCTACCTATCAACGTCTGGTAAATACCATGTTCGAACACTTAATCGGACGAAACATGAATTTTTTTATAGATGACATGCTCGTCAAAAGTAACCAAGCATCTAATCACTTGGAAGATCTTGGGAAATGCTTCAGTATACTCAAAAAATACATGATGAAACTTAATCCGGATAAATGCACTTTTGGTGTACGAGAAGGCAAATTCCTTGGTTACATGGTGTCAGAACGAGGAATAGAGGTCAACCCTAAAAAAATCAGAGAAATTTTAAGCATGAATCTCCCGAATAGTGTGAAAGGCATCCAAGAATTAACATGACATTTGGCCGCCCTCAACCGATTTATCTCAAGATCTGCAGACAAAGGTTCACCATTCTTAAAAATTTTGAGGAGCGAAAAAGGTTTTCGATGGACAGAAGAGTGCCAACAAGCATTTGGCGATTTGAAAGACATCTGACCTCTCCGTCGCTGTTGGTAAAACCAAAATAAGGTGACACCTTGCTGATTTATCTAGCAATATCCGCGGAGGAGCTAAGTGCAGTATTGGTCTCTGAAGTAGGACATGAGCACAAACAAGTTTACTACATCAGTCGAACTTTACACGAAGCAGAATTAAGATATACGAAGATCAAAAAACAGGCAATGGCTTGGTTACTGTAGCAAGAAAATTGTGTCCTTACTTTCAATCTCACCCAGTAATTGTACTCACCAATCATCCTCTCAAACAAATTATCTCAAGCCCTAAAGCATCAGGAAGAATGGTTAAGTGGGTTGTAGAGCTGAGTCAATATGGAATTGAATATCGCCCGCATCCAGCGATTAAAGCACAGATTTTGGCTGATTTTATAGTAGAGATGACAGTAAATCAAGAAGAAATCTCCACCCCAACATGGATGGTTTATGTCGACGGTTCATCAACATCTACAAAAAGCGGCGCAGGTATAGTTGTGGAGAGCCCACAGGGAGATAAATATTCAATATGCCATTAAATTTCTATTCCCTGCAACAAATAATGAGGCAGAATATGAAACTTTCATCATGGGAATTACATTGGCTCTGTCTGTAGGAGCAAAAATACTGACGATACACAGTGACTATCAACTTATCGTCAGTCAGGTTAATGAAAATTATGAAGCGAAGGAAGATAAAATTCTTGGATACTTCACTCAAGTGAATGAGCTTCTCTCGCGTTTAGACAGCTACGATGTAAAGCAGATACCTAGAGTGGAAAATGAGTCAGCGGACTGCCATGCCAAGTTATCAAGCTCCTTGGCCAACATTGATAATAGGAAGATAACATTCCTAACATATGGCAGGGAAGAAACTGATGGAAGTAATGTTACAATCCTCTGTGTTGATAGCGAAGAACCTTGTTGGAAAGATGAAATAGTCGACTACTTGATGCGAGATAACCTACCTGCTAACCAAGTCGAGGCTCGAAAACTTAAAGTAAGAGCTGTCCGGTTCACGATCATTGACGGAGAGCTGTACAAAAGAAGCTTCTCTTCACCTTACCTAAAGTGTCTAACGTCAGCCAAAGGAAACTATGTGCTCCGTGAAATTCATGAAAAAATATGTGGAAATCATTTAGCCGGTAGAGCTCTTGCGGAGAAAACACTACGCCAAGAATATTTCTGGCCAACGATGAATCAAGACGCTATCGAGTTAGCGAAATGTTTCCACGCATGTCAAGAGCATGTTAACTTCCATCATTAGCCGGCTACAATCTTGCAGCCCCTAAAAAGTCTTTTACCTTTTTCTCAATGGGAAATGGATTTGGTAGGTCATTTTTCTTCTGCTATCGGACAAAGAAAATTTCTAATAGTTGCTATGGATTATTTCACCAAATGGGTCGAAGCTGAGCCATTGGCCAAAATATCTGATAGAGAAGTAATCAATTTTTTATGGAAGAATATAAATGCAGATTTGGCATCCCGAAAACCCTGATTTCGGACAATGGAACTCAATTCTATGGAGCGAAGATAAAAGACTGGTGCAAAGAACTTTCTATCAAGCAGTTCTTCACTTCTGTCGGGAATCCTCAAGCCAATGGGCAAACCGAGGTCACCAATCGGACCATTCTACAGCAACTCAAAACACGCCTAGGAAATGCCAAAGGGAAATGGGTAGATGAGTTGCCAAGTGTTCTATGGGCATATCGAATCACTCCACGCTCTTCAACTGGAGAATCCTTTTTCAACCTAGCCTACGAAGCGAAAGCTGTGGGTCCTGCAGAAGGGGAGAGTAATCATAGTGAGTGAAACAATACACTTCATCTGAGATTGATTAAGCCCTCCGAGTTTAATTGGACTTGGTGGATGAACTAAGAGATGAAGCTTCGACACGAGCTGAAATATATCGAGCTTGCATGACTAAAGCATACAATGATAGATTCAAACCAAGGTCTTTTCAAGTAGGAGACCTTGTCTTGAGAAAATCTAACATCTTGAAGTCTGTGAGTAAATTGGACTCAAAATGGGAAGGCCCGTACAAAGTAATTGAGATTGTGACGATGGGAACATATCGTTTCCAACATTTAGATGGAAGAATACTTTCCAAACATTGGAACGTGGCCAACCTGAATAAGTTTTATGCATAAACTGCAACTCTCTCCAATAATAGGCTATATTTACCTTTTTTGTTATTAACATATTTTCTTTATATTTTTCTATTACAATTATGTGGTACAGTTTTCAACTAATATGATTATTTTGTTATACAAGCAGATTATTTTGTCAAAAGCATATCATATCTCCTCTCCTATACTAACGCTTAATCATGACTTGAACGTCATAGACACTAGAAGTCATAAAAAAAACTCCCCAAAAATAATAGGCTTGGCCAGCCCCACAAGATATTTTAACTTATGACGATGTAAGAAGTCAGGACAAAAAAATAATGAAAGTCCTGGGATACCTCACCACATATCAAGTGGGATTAGGACTTCACTATGAGACAAAATATTGGGAGACTGATCCCCTCCCAAGTACTCCAATATTAAAGTGATGGTATTTTATTCATCAAACAAGTATACATTAACGACTCCAAAACGCAAAGAGATATGATAATCAACAAAATTGAATATCCAAATAAAGGAATAGTTGTTCTTCCTTTGTACCACCACCAACTGCTTATGCATGAAAAATGAGTAAACAAAGTCGAAGACTCCAATTAATTATTACATATCAAAACCTTGCCCGAAAGTGGCAAGAAATAGTAAAAACTAAACTATTTTACGACTCCAAAGATTAGTCTCCACTCAGCTATGACATGTGCCCGTCGTCATTAGTGTTACCCAAACTAGACATTCAAGCGCAAAGCTTTGATCATCTCTTCGTCACCCAAACCTCCAAGTAAGTCTACCAAGGGAAGGCCCGAGCCATCCTCAACTTCTACAGCATTAGACTCTGAAATATTAGGGTGAATCATCATAATAATTTCCTCCGGAACTAGTTTAGTTTTTCGTAGTTCTTGGCGACAATCAACCACAACTCCATCATGAATAACAATCGCCCGCTGAATCACTTCATCTCTAAAAGCTTAGGACTCTCGGTAGCCTTCAATCGCCTTTTCTCGGGTACTCCGCAAGAGATTATTTCCTACCAAAGAATTGAGAAAATTCTCACCAGTCTCCGATTCATGAGAATATTTCTCCCTAAGTTGCTCCAGCTCCTTGCACAATGCATCATACTTTCTGAATTTTTCTTCAAGCTCCTTACGCGACTGGATGAAGTCATCTTGAACCTTAGCGCCTTTCTCGCCAAGTCTTTTGCACTCACTCCTTAATGACGCCACCTTGTCATCCAATTTCTTTCTAGAATTTCGAGACCTCTCTTCTCGAAATTGAAAAGTGTGAGCAAGCAATAAAATCTGTAAATAATCATAGGAAAATAAGATTATTTACTACGTAAAAATCAAAATAAATAACAAGCAATTAATAATATACCTGGAATGCGGTCGAATCAAGAGAACGAGTTAACATTTCGGTAGGCTGAGGCAGCAGATGCAACCTATCATGATCTCCAACGAGGTTAGCTCATGTTATCCAACCAGTCTCCTGATCCATCAAATCCCAAAAGGATCCAGCGTTATTCTTATGATTCACGCCATCCACGAACAAGTGGTGACCTTCAAGAGTGTCGAAAAGGATTGCTCACTCATCATCGCGTTTTCTTTTTGGATTTCTTTTACCATTATCGCACTCCCTAATACGGGCATCGACGTTAGTTCCTATTATAGCATCATTTCTTTTACCACCATTTCTTATGTCATGCACGTCAGTATTTTAAACGGTGGACCAGAGCGATTGACACAATCGGACAACCCGGGAGATTTCCTTCTCCGTGGAAACTCTTGGGAACCATGGATACCCCGATCCATTGTGGACTCTTTTCTCGACATCTTTTCTGAAGGCTTCTCGTTTTTCTCTATGCAAGCACGAACCTCCACCAATTTTATTTTGTCACCTACAAAAAAAAGAGAGAATGGTGAATAAATAAATTTAGTAAATTTTAAATTACAACGAGCAAAAGAAGCCCAAGAAGACATAAAATACAATTAGCCAAAACGAACTTAGACAACGGTTACCAGTAAGAACCAAACTCTTAGGATCATATATTTCGTCGAAAAGACCTATGAATCGAAAGTCAAGTTGCAAAGTATGGTGAGTTTTATCAATTATGATTTTTTTAGGCCCCGGACTCCAAGTCGTGGGCACCCCCCCTCCCCCATCATAATCCCAAACATAAAAAAACTCCGATCTCCATACACTCTTCGGCTAAGGGTAGTGGGATAAAAATTTACAGTCATTACGAGGTTTGAAATAAATATAAGAGTCAGACGTGGAACGAAGCACTACGAAGAGCGAGAAAAATACTTTTGCAGTCGGAAGCAATTGAATTTCGCTCATTCTACGAAGAAAACATGCAAATATGAGGATAGCCCCTGGGGTCAACTGACTAAAACTCACATCAAGTCTACAAACAATTTCTATCAAAATGGCGTTAGGAGGAAGCAAAAACCCATAATTAAAATACTTCAAGTAAACGGTGAAATAACCCGCGGGAGGGTTATGACAGGAATCTTTTTTTGTAGGAATCTTCATAATACGTCTAGACAATAATTCAAGTTTCTCTGTGTTGCCCAATACACACTCGTCAGCCTCCTCCAATAACCCTCCGAATCTACTCCTTTCACAATAGTTGGGTTCGCTAACAATTTTTAAGGGAATCGTACTCTTCGCATCAAGAGACAAAGATGTGTTTAAATCACTCAAAGGAGAAAAACAGCCATCAAAATCACTATTGCCACTAGACTCCGTGTGAGGTGATAGATCATTACTCCGGTTCACCCTCAACAAGGACATTATCTTACCCCGTGAGGAACAACCTGCACAAATATATATATTTTAACAGTATATATATGTCATATATTCACTTTACCACTACCACTCATTGCAATTAACCAAGTCATAATTTTTTTAATATTTGACAAGAGAAATAAGAGTGCGAAAATCAAAATTCTCACAATTTTATGATAATGAAGATCATGCAATTAAACACAAATAAAATTATTATTATCAAAACACAAAACAACAAGAAATATGTGTGTAAATGCATATGTGTGTATATACATGCATCCATACATCCCTCTCATGGCCCAAAGAATTCATCGTCGCGCCATCGTCGCTTCGTCGTCGCTTCTAGCCACCGCTCCTGTCGTCGCCGCCTTATCGCTGGAGCTCCAAGATCTTCTTCTCCAGCTGCGCCGCCGCCCACTTCCTTCTTCTCCAACCGCGCCGTTGCCTCCCTACTCCTTTTTCTCCAAAGCCGGCCTCCGCTGCTCTCCTCTCTCCTTCACAGATCCGGTCGCCGCTGCTTCTCCTCCTTCTTCTTCACAGGTCCAGCTGCCGCTCCTCCCTCGCCCAGATCTCCGCCTTCATCTGCTCGCGCCACCGCCGCTGCCTCTCCTTCTCTCCGTCGCGCCATCGCCTCTCATGGTCGTCAGTGATGATCCATGATGATGGTGGAGGATTGAATGGATGGAGATTTACACACACAGATACACACCACATATTCCAACGTTGAAGGAGGGAGGGAGAAGAAAAGAGAGAAACACGTTTTTTTTCTAAATAAGGTACATGTGATAGACAAAAGTGATTTGTACCTGTCATGTGCATCCGGTGAATTATTTATCCTTTAACGATTTTTGACACGAGATCACGCAAATACTCCAATACAAATTGAGAAATAATTTCACGTTAGTATATTGTGATGGAATACTACGGTGCTGAATTTATAATAATTATTTCAGTCAGATTTCTCCTGGGTTTTTGCAATTATTATTCTGGCAGGACTTTGATTCCTATCCAATTGCATCACAGTCCTACTATAACTATTCGATCACGGTATCTCCATATTTGTTAAGAAAAATTTCGAAAAATATAAAGGATTCTGAAAATATTATTTTCGCAGTGGCAAACATTATTCGTTGTCGGCAACTAAATTTCTGAAAATATTCTAATAAAATTTCCTACTCTCGGTCCTCTCGACACACGCGACACACCCGAGAGTGGGGGCCTATTATGGGTTACATCTAAAAATACCAATGGGTCTGGGCCCAATCATAAAGGTTCACTCCAAATAATTTTGAGACTCAAACTTATTTAAGTATTATTGTTGTGAAAATTGCTCGCAAGCGTACGAGTGTCAAGTTTTAATATAGTGAATGAATCAAGTGTCGATCCCACAGGGAGTAAATTGAAAATAATCAGTGCTTGTAATTAAAATAGTCTAAAATTTATCTAGAAAATCAATATTTGAGAAATTTGCAATAAATAAAAATAATCAGGATGTTTTTGATAGCACGCACACAACTTGCAGATATAATCAATCAGAGAAAATTGGTATAGATGTATAGATTTCACCTGGTTTCAACAACAATCAATCCTAATTAATTAATCTTCATGAATTTCAATCAATTAATAGCCAAGAACACTTAAGTTTATTATTTCCCTCTCCCGAGCAACAAATAATTTTTATCAACTACAATCCAATTTCAATATCCCTATTAAGAATTTATCGCAATGATCTATCACAAAATAATGTTCTTTTTAAAAGCTCTGTTAAAATTATACACTCTCCCGAGCTGTATAAATAATTAACAGTGTATTTTCCAATGGTCCTATTCAAAATCTCCTCTCCCGAGTGCCAGATTTCAAATAAATATAACAAATCAATTATTGATCGGATAATTGAAAAGACAATCAATTCTAGAAAAAAAACAATTAATCTAGAAGAAACTCAATTCAATAAAATCAAAAATTCATGAAAGCGTCTACATCAGGTTCCATCCGACCTCTAGACTCTAAAAATTTAGTTCATAATAAAATTCTGAATAAAATAAAACATGTTCAAAAATCCAAACATAAATTCAGAATTAAATAAAAAGATAAGAAATAAATCCATCGTCGACGCCGTGTCCGGTCGATCGAACTCCGTCTTCGTTCTTCAAGTTAAAGCACAAAATCCTCCAGAAATCACGATCAAAGCCCTGATTCTCTCTCTGATGTACGTAAGTTTTTGTTGTGGCGGCCCTCCTTCTAAATTGTCTGATCAAAATCTTATATATATGTTGACACAAAAGCCCACTCAAAAGCCCATGAAAATAATTTCCCAAAATAATAAAAACACTCAGATTACGATCAGAGCGGGCGCGCAAAAAGCGGCGTGGGCGCGCCTTCAGTTCAAAATTCCAATTCTCAAGTCTTCAGAACACACTGCGCGTTTGCTCTTCTGCAACGCTAAACTTTGGCCCAATTTGAAAGCCCATTTGCTTTTCTTGTCCTTCTCTGATCATTCTTTTCTTTCTTCTTTTCTTTTCCCTTTTATCAATTCTCTTTTCTTTTAATTCTTTTAATTCCTTTATCCTCTCAACTTCTTATTTTTCTTCTCTTTTTCAAATAAATTCAATAATTCTCTGCAAGCACAAAAACAATAAAATATCCATATAAATCTGCTCGAAACAAATAACTAACAATTAAAATCATATATAAATTAAGTGTATAAAATACACTTATCAAATACCCCCAAACTTAAACTTTTTTTAGTCCCGAGCAAAACTATTCAAATCACTAAATTCTAAAAAAAACTCATTCTATCAAACCCATAAGAATAGCCAAGAAATATTATGGAGCAATGGCCTCAACAATGATTTTAAAAAATTCAAACCCAATCATATCACACCCAACTAACACTTGAAAATTTTAGTCATAACCAAAATAACCGCATAAACTCACAATCTCCGCAACTCACGTTCAAAACACCCCTATCCAAATTCAATTCACACATTCATAGATCATGAGGACTTTTCAAGGTAGAATAGGATCAAATATAGGATATTAATCAAAAACACTCACAATTAGGTAAATTCAAAGAATAATAGTGTGTGCGTGTTTCGATCAGAATTCATAATCATTAAAAGTATCAATCAAAAGTTCATAGGCTAAATTCTCGCAACTCTTCTCCACTAGTATATTGGGCAACTGAAACTCAGTCAATAGGACTTAATCAGCTTATAATGTAAGGTCTGGCTTATGGCTACAAATGAAGGAATTAGAATTCAAAATAAGGAGTAATTTATATTCATGCTCAATTTCTAACTTCAACTCCTTTTCAACCACAATTTCACACTTATTTCTTTCTTCACTCAATTGTTTCTTCAAATTTTCACAACTTCTTTCACAATTTTTTTCTTTCTTTCACAACTTTTCCAACCACATTTTTTTCTACTACCTCTTTCTTTTCAACTCATCCACCACACCATTCCATTTTTCACAAATAATAACTAGGAGCATATAAAAATTTAGCATTTAAATTACTCCCTTAAAGGTAGAAATTAGTGTATAGGCTATTCAGGTAGTCAATGTAGGACCTTGAAATAATGACGAATGGGGGTTTAATCACACGTTTACACGCATGTCATTCGATTTTCAATAAATCTCAAACAAGGTACTAGGGATAAAATAAATTAATAGGTAGCTTGAAAGGCTCAAACGAATTCAGAAAAATCGCCTAAATCATTCCTAATCTCAGTTTTGCCCGTATTTCGCCTCAAAGAGTGTCCGAACTAGTTTTAGACAAGTCTCAATCCACAATTAATTCATACAAATTCAATCAGTGCAGAAAAGAATAATCATCAGCAGTAAACGATGATTTTCAAAAAAAATTTAGATTATTCCATACCTCAAAGTATTAATATACGTGTAGGCTCAACTGGGAAACTAAGGATAAATTTATTCAATAAAATCAGGCCCAAAAAATCCAAACAATGTCTTAATCATATCTATGTCTGTATGTCTCAAAAATCAGATTCAAGCATAATCACAGAGTATATAAGAAATTGTTCATCTAATTGGTTCCATTTTTTTTTCAAAAATATTTTTCAGATAGGTAGACATTAATCATGGATTTCAGTTATAGCACAAAAATTATTTTTTATCAGTCATGCATCCATTTCTTTCTCGACTTATTTTCAACTCAACTCAACTAACACTACTAAACTCAACAAAAAAAAATTTATCTATGAAGCACACAATAAAGCTCAACAAACTCAACAAACTCAACTATCAACCAACTAACTTAATCAAACACTAAATCATCCCCCCAAACTTAATATAATCATTGTCTCTAATGATTAAAAATCAAGAAAAGAACAAGGGACTCGTACCTTCGACACCGAGCATCAGTACTCGGCATCATAATCTTCGTCACGAGAATAAAAAATTTCCAGCATGTAAAACACCATCTGAAGCCGATCATCAATGGAGAATGTAGAATAAACAAGACATGATCATCCAATGGAACCTAAAAATAATACAGGCACACTTTTTAAGAACTAAAATGAGGCTCAAAGCAATAGAGAAGCACAAGACTCGAATTGTAGTCGCCATTTAATAAGAGAAAGAAAGCTTGATTCAAGCGCTATTCAGGTAGCTTCTTGGCGCATGAATGAGATCATTGTGGAGAGTGTGATTGCTCAGGGTGAATGGTGCAAGGTGAAGGAACTCGAGAACACAACTGCAGCATGGGTGGTACTCGATTTCGCATGGAATTTGCTGCTGTAGAAGTACAATCGCGCATGGAGGACGCTGCTGATGAAGATTGTTTGCGCAAGGAGGTTGGTGGAGATGCACATTTGCACAAGGACCTGCGCAATTGGGAAGCTGGCATGCGCGTTTGCGCTTCGAAGCAGCGCTGATGAAAGTTGGAGGGGCGCGATTGCGCTTAAAAAAGCGCAGATGAGGATGGATGGTTGCACGTTAGCACTTGGTGGAGCGCAGTTGGCCTGCGCGGTTGTGGTGTGCGATAGCGCAAGGGATGGCGCTCTTTGTTGGTGCGTTAGCGCATGGATGGCACAGCTCGGAAGCGCAATAGTTCATGACAGGCGCTGCTCAGTAGCGCGATTGCGCTTGGTATTGCGCACTTGACGATTGTTGTTGGCGTAGAGAGAGCGCGGACGCTCGAGAGAAGTGGCGCGGGCGCGCCTCTAGTTCGCAAATCAATACCATTTTCTTCCAGGGTATGGCGCGGGCGTTCAGATTAATGGGGCGGGCGCGCCGCTTGCTCGAATTTAAGATTTTTGGAGCCTGAAAAAATTGAAAATTAAGAAAAATTAAGCTCAAAAATTGAAAATAAAAATACTAAAAAATAAAATAACAAAAATTAAATAAACTGAAAATAAAAGCAAATAAAATAAAAGAAAATTATTGGGTTGCCTCCCAAGTAGCGTTTGGTTTAAAGTCGTCAGCCCGACTTTCACCGGTGTTAGATCTTCATTTTCTCTTTAACTCGCCAAATCAATTCCACGAATCGCCTTTTAAATTTTGCTTTCTTCTTCTTTGTGGTTTTCTTCGTCGATAAATTTGGCGCTTTGTCCTTCGATGAATCAACCGCAAAATCTGCTCTTGGACATTCCACCGGCTTCACAACTGGCTCAATCAAGCACAATTATTCAATGGGTGGCCTAGGTGTCTTCATGAATATGTTAAAAATTACTCTTTCGTATTCCACACCCATCGATAATTCACCCTTCTTAACATCTATTTTGGCATCAGCAGTAGCCAAAAACGGGCATCCAAAAATCAGCGGAGCACCATGATCTACTTCAATATCCAAGATCATAAAATTCGCTGGGAAGATGAATTTATCCACCTTGACTACAACATCTTCAACAATTTCCAATGGATATGTGATGCTTCTATCCGCCAATTGCAATGAAATCTTAGTTGATTTCATGTCTCCCAACTCCAAGGCCCTGTAAATAGATAATGGCATTAAATTAATACTGGCCCCTAAATCACAAAGTGCATTATTAAAATGAGAAGAGCCAATCGTGCAAGGAATAGTAAAACTCCCTGGATCCTTAAGCTTTTGTGGCATCTTCTTTTGGAGCACCGCATTGCACTCTTCAGTCAGATTGACCACCTCGTTCTCTAGCAGGTTCCTCTTCTTGGACATCACCTCCTTGATGAACTTCGCATATTTCGGCATTTGCTCCAAAGCTTCAGCAAAGGGGATGTTGATGTGAATTTTCTTGAAAATCTCCAAGAACTTGGAGAACTGCTCATCCAACGTCTTCTTCTTGAACCTTTGTGGGTAGGGGAGTGGCGGCTTGTACACCGGTTTTGGCTCAGTTTTAAGTTCCTTCTCTTCGACTTTCTTCTCAAATTTTTCCTCTTCAATAGCAGGTTTTTGGACTCCAACTTCTTTTCCACTTCTCAACTCTATGGTCTTATACTGTTCTATGGGATTCACCTCAGTGTTGCTCGGAAACTGACCTCTGTTGTTATCCTTCAATGCATTTGTCAACTGCCCAATGCTAGTTTCCATGGATTGCAACACCGCGCCCATGTTGGCCATATGCGTCTCCAAGCTGTCAAGGCGAGACTCAGTTCTCGACATCCTCTTACCTTATTCCTGCACAAAGGTACTAACCACATCCTCCAAAGACAACTTACCATCACCTTTATTAGTATTATTAGCATATGAAAAATTTTCATGATTTCGCAAGCTAGGTTGGTAAGTATTAGGGACAGGGTTACCTCTGTAAGCTCCATAACCTCGGTAGCCATTAGGATTAATATAATTAACTTCCTCTGGGGTATGTGATCCTTCGACTCCAATTGAATCTGCAACATTAATCTTATTCAAAGAAGCTACCTGTGTAGTCAGTGCAGATAATTGAGCAGTGATGGATGTGAGAGGATCCACTGCATACACTCCAGCTGGTTTCTTGACTCCCGTACGATCAGATGGCCATTGATAACTATTGATAGTCATCTGTTCCAGCATATCATAAGCCTGAATGGGATCTTTGGCAAATATGGTACCTCCAGCAGCAGAGTCCACAGACATTCTTGTAGGCATATTTAGTCCATTGTAGAAAAACTCTATTTCTTCCCAATCTGCAAAATTATGATTAGTACAACGCCTTAACAAATTTTTGTACCTTTCCCATGCCTCGTATAGCTGTTCTGAATCATGCTGTTGAAAGGTACTGATCTCAATCTTCAGCTGGGTTGCCTTAGATGGTGGAAAGAACTTCTCTAAAAATTTCACAGCCATGCCCTCCCAAGTTGTTATGCGTCCTAGCGGCAATGACTGCAGCCAACTCCGTGCCTTGTCCCTGAGAGAAAAAGGAAACAAACGTAAGCGTATTATATCCTCAGAAACACCATTTATTTTTACAGTATCAGTAATCTCTAGAAAAGTGCGCAAGTGTAAGTGAGGATCAGCTGTGTCAGTTCCATTGAATTGGTTCTGCTGAACCATGTTAATTAAGGCCGGCTTCAACTCAAAGTTGTTGGCATTTATTGTCCCTCGAGCGATTCCAGAATAGTGAGCCTGGATCGTCGGCCTGAAATGATATCTAATTGACACCAAGGGCAATTCATTGACATCTTCTTCAGCCATGTTAAGTTGTTCTTCTCTCCTAGCTCTTCTCAAAGCTCGTGCGGTTCGTTCAATTTCTAGATCAAAGAGCAAAGAGTTCGCACTTTGTGTTCTTAGCATAAACTGCAGGTAAGAACAACAGCAAGTTATTAGTACTTAAATTAAAATAAAGAAAAACTCTAAATTAAAACTTTGACTAATTGGTAACAAGACTAAACAAAATCAAAAATTACTTCCCGGCAACGGCGCCAAAAACTTGTTGTGAAAATTGCTCGCAAGCGTACGAGTGTCAAGTTTTAATATAGTGAATGAATCAAGTGTCGATCCCACAGGGAGTAAATTGAAAATAATCAGTTCTTGTAATTAAAATATTCTAAACTTTATCTAAAAAATCAATATTTGAGAAATTTGCAATAAATAAAAATAATCAGGATGTTTTTGATAGCACGCACACAACTTGCAGATATAATCAATCAGAGAAAATTGGTCTAGAGGTATAGATTTCACCTGGTTTCAACAACAATCAATCCTAATTAATTAATCTTCATGAATTTCAATCAATTAATAGCCAAGAACACTTAAGTTTATTATTTCCCTCTCCCGAGCAACAAATAATTTTTATCAACTACAATTCAATTCCAATATCCCTATTAAGAATTTATCGCAGTGATCTATCACAAAACAATATTCTTTTTAAAAGCTCTGTTAAAATTATACACTCTCCCGAGCTGTATAAATAATTAACAGTGTATTTTCCAATGGTCCTATTCAAAATCTCCTCTCCCGAGTGCCAGATTTCAAATCAATATAACAAATCAATTATTGATCAGATAATTGAAAAGACAATCAATTCTAGAAAAAAACAATTAATCTAGAAGAAACTCAATTCAATAAAATCAAAAATTCATGAAAGCGTCTACACCAGGTTCCATCCGACCTCTAGACTCTAAAAATTTAGTTGATAATAAAATTCTGAATAAAATAAAACATGTTCAAAAATCCAAACATAAATTCAGAATTAAATAAAAAGATAAGAAACAAATCTGTCGTCGCCGCCGTGTCCGGTCGATCGAACTCCGTCTTCGCTCTTCAAGTTAAAGCACAAAATCCTCCAGAAATCACGATCAAAGCCCTGATTCTCTCTCTGATGTACGTAAGTTTTTGTTGTGGCGGCCCTCCTTCTAAATTGTCTGATCAAAATCTTATATATATGTTGACACAAAAGCCCACTCAAAAGCCCATGAAAATAATTTTCCAAAATAATAAAAACACTCAGATTACGATCAGAGCGGGCGCGCCTTCAGTTCGAAATTCCAATTCTCAAGTCTTCAGAACACACTGCGCGTTTGCTCTTCTGCAGCGCTAAACTTTGGCCCAATTTGAAAGCCCATTTGCTTTTCTTGTCCTTCTCTGATCATTCTTTTCTTTCTCCTTTTATTTTCCCTTTTATCAATTCTCTTTTCTTTTAATTCCTTTCTCCTCTCAACTTCTTATTTTTCTTCTTTTTTTCAAATAAATTCAATAATTCTCTGCAAGCACAAAAACAACAAAATATCCACATAAATATGCTCGAAACAAACAATTAACAATTAAAATCATATATAATTTAATTGTATAAAATACACTTATCAATTATTTATATTTAATTTAAGCAGACCCTGAATTCTACAAAAGCTCATAAGAGGCTCAAGCCCGTGAAACTCTTCGAATATCTATAAATAGCTCAAGTCACCTCATTATTAAGGTACACACTTTTCTTACACTACAAGAAAAATGTACAAACACAACACTTAAAAGACAACGCTTTTAGTGAAAAATGTTGTCTTTTTTTAAAAGACAACGCTTTTAGCGAAAAGCGTTGTGGTTATATGTTTTTTATTACTCAAAGACGACGCTTTTTTTAAAAAGCATTGTCAATCAGCGTTTTTTTTGGGTCAAAGACAACGCTTTTAAAAGTGTTGTCTATTAGCGTTTTTTTTCCATGTAGCACAACACTTTTTAAAAAGTGTTGTAGAAAAAATATTATTTTTATTTAAAATAAAACATAAAATAAATAATAATACCCAAATCCCCAAATCAGACCCCTTCTCCCATTTCTTCTCGATTACTTCTCCCCTCCGATCCCTTTCTCCTTTTTCTCTCATTCAACACCGACGCTCCCAAACACTGCCGATCCGGCAGCTTCTGTAGCTCCATACGTTTAATTTCAGTCTATTCCGCCAATCCGACAGCTTCTGAAAACTCCGTACGTCTTCTTGTCCCTTATTTCTTTTGTAATTTCAGGCTAGCATATATATATATGTACTGATTTCATCTTTAAAATTTAATGTATGGCAGTCTTCTGAGGACGACGGGGAGGTGGCAGGAGGAAGAAGGGCGTGAAGGACAAGATCAAAGACAAACCCATGTCACTGTTGTTCTCACTCGGGCCGTCATCACCTGACTTCAACAGTTAAACCCTAAAAAATCCCACTTCTCCCCCTTCTCCTCCAAACACATTTTTGCTGTTGGATGATTTGAGACGCCATTTCCCCGCAGGCAGCAGCTCTCTGGAAAGTCAAGGTTCCAGTTTTTTCATGCCTGCTGTTTCGATTATCGAGTTTTTGACGTGTTATATGGATTTTGGGCTTGTTCTAATTCATCTTTAGCGAATAATTTTGAAATTAGTTGTAGTTATTGTCATCATGAGATGTATTTGGATGAGTTGAGATATTAATTTGATAAGATTTTATCTTGTAGTAAGTGATAGCATACTAAATAGTTTTGAAGCAAAGGAAAGGGGTGTTCGTTGGGGAGAGCCTGATTAGTTATAATAAACATATAAGAATATGATTGAAATTACTAAGAAATACCATTTATTCTTATGTGAACCAGCTTCTTTGTGTGAAAGTTTTCTTTAGTGGTTTAGATAGAAGCTGAAGGCTAAATAGTAGTATCTGTTTTGCGGTTCTGAAATGTTGACTTTCATGGTATGTTATGTGTGGAATTATATTTCTTAAAAAATTGTATCACTTTTTCAACTATCAAGATTAAAATGATGATGTAGGACAGCTTGAGAATGGGTTGATTTTAACAGGAATGGTGGCCCAGAGGCCAACGCTTGTTAGATGTTCACAGCTAGTATCTGTATTATTTTCTCAGTAATACATTTTGTATGTTACTTTTGATTACTCGGCAGCAACAGCAAACATTTAGTTTTCGTTGCTCTTGATTGGATTATATCCTTGAATTTAACTAGAGGTTAATTTTCCTTTACCAAATACCAATGAATGTTAAACATGACAGGCTGCATGCTAATGTTAATGTTAGTTTGTAGATTTCACATAAAATTCATGGAATAAAGGTAATAACCATTCTCAGAATCTTAAAACAAAGGCCATGTTTGGTAGATAATAGTGCCCAAAAATTTGTTTCTAGTGAAATTGATGTTCTTAGCTTGTATGAATGGGAGGGAAGGGGTCGTAATGTCTCAAAAAGGATGAAGAATGGGAAGGAACTAAGGCTGCATTTGGATGAATGGATTTCAGGGTAAAACATATAAGATATTTAGTTGAAATTTGCACAACTTATATGGATAGTCTTCTCCAAATCAACTGCCCACATAAAATGATTTAATCCAAATCAACTGCCAATAATTTTATAGTTTAACTGCAGGAATCTTATAGGTTCAATGAAATGATGTAGGTTATGTATAGTCTGTCAGTCACAAAAGGTGTTACTTGAGAGTTTAGTCTGGTGAATAAAAATTGAGACCTGCGTTATGCGTCTTTTTCATTCTGCGTATAACGTGAGCATTCATATGTATTTTACACACCTGGATACCTCAGAAATGTATGACAGCAAGCCTCAGGCCGAGGCTCACGCAACCGTGATTGTATCAGCCGAGATTTTGCATTTATTATTCTTTTGTTTTAAGTTTTTGCTGAATAAAATCTCCATTATTCTTTTTCATCCTGTAATGTTCTTATCGGTGACTCTGAAAAGCTTTACTTTTTATTGTATTTATTGAGATTTGAGGCATATCTTATGTCCCAACGGAGGGTTTTTTTCTGAAACCAATCTGGATGACTCTCTTTCTGAAAAATTTTGCTCAAAGGTCAAAATTCTTTTTGGCACAAACCTACAGTGCGTGTGCCAGCTGCCTGAAAGTTATCTACAGATATATTATGGGCATCTTTTTTCTCAGTCCTCGGCTTTATATATTCTTGAGAAATGTGTATTTGAAAATCTACCTGAAGGCAAGCCAAACCAATGATAAGAAGTTATTGCAAAGACATTTATTTCAATCAATAGCAGAATTTTACAATGGTATCTCTATTTGTCACCAATTTGCTCTAAAAATTTGAATTGTATGCATAGATTGGGACAGAAACTGCCTGTTTCCTCTTTGTATATAGGAACTTTTTTTCTTATGTCTTGGTTTTCGAGCAAGTTTGTTCAATTGCTTAGAGCCGACAGTCGTAATGATCTGTTTGGAATATTACCTCTGTATAGTCTACTATGGTTTTGTATAAATATGACTTTATATATTGTTTTATTTGACATATTTATTATTTTGTTTTAACATTTGTTGCTTTCAATTAAGTACGTGTGTGTGTGTATGTACCCTCTAGTGTTTCGAGCATATGAAAAATACTAATTTTGTTGACACGCTGTGGTACGTCGGATCTCCTTCCTATTCTATAACCAATAACCACCAGCGTACTCGAACTTTATATATCTTGAATAAGAACAGTCCGTTGATCTCCCTTGTACTAAATCAGATTTCATCCGTTCTGTAATGCTTAGGTCGGAAAGAATTGATCAGGGTGCTTTGAATGTGGATACAATGGATGACCCGGAGGAGGTTGCCAAAATGGATGAAATGTGGGTGATTTTGTATTTACTCTCTTTTATTTATAATTCCTGAAAGTGGCTCCTTTTGTGTGTTTACTTCTTGTTGTGTAGGAAATTAGCTTGTGAAAAAAAAGGTTGGTTGAATAATTTAATCAGTTCTTCAGATCGAAGAAGGATTTGGGAGGGAGCATGTTTTGCTTGACTGGAATAAAATTGCGGAAAAGCAGGGCAAGTTCCCTTTGCTTGTAATTTCCTGCTCATTTTCTTTTATCCTGAATCATTTCATTTTTCTGAGGAATATCACGTGGTGTGGAATTACTAGCTTTTTGTGTGTGACTAAATTGTTAATTTGAGAATGTTCCACGTTGAAATTGTTTTGTGGCATGACTAGGAATCTTATGTGCCTGGACATATTTCTTCAAACTAAATACAATATATTTTACTTAGTTTATAAGAAACTAACACGTTCTACGGTATCTAATTAAGTTGTGACTTGTGAGATTTTAAATTACCCTATATATATTTATAAGAAATATTGGACATTAAGGCTAACATTTTCTCTGAATCGCAACACTGGTTTTGGTTAATTTAGACAGTGCATGTCTTATACTTATGTTTGTTTATATTTCTTCTTATTGTCTGTAATTTAAGTCAGACAGCGTGATTATTACGTGTTGCCATCCTCAAATTCTACCTTTTCATGTTATGGTTATTAGAATGCAGAGGGGAGCAGGTGCAATTGATGAATCCTGAATAGCAATAGCATTATATCGACTGGTCGAGTGGATGTTTAAATTTTACTATGCATTTCGAACTGTAGTTTTTGTCGTCGTATCACTCAAACTGATTGAAAGTTGAAACATAGAGTAAAATTTATTTGATCCTTTTGGAGTTGTGCATGTGCAACTGTTGAAGATTGATATTTTATAATATATTTTTATTGAATTTTCAGATTCCTTTCTATCTGTGAACTATTGTCTTCGATTAGTTTCTCAGTATGTATTCCTGTTTCTATCTATGTACTACTGTATTCTGTTGCAATCAATTTGCTAGGTTATTTTGAATATTCCAACTTGAGTGTGTGTGAACTTTGTGCAGATTCAACTAATAAGAATTGAATGGAGGGTTCCTGAGTATGGTTGGACCACTCAGAAGGTTTTCCACTTCATGAATTTTATTGTGAATGGAGTTAGTATTAAAACAAATTACTCGATTTTCTTGTGTTCATATTTCATTAGATTAATCACAAGCTACAAATTGCAGCCCGTGCTGTTTCATTTGGATTTCACAAGCTAGTTTTTTTGTTGCATCCCAAGGTAAGATTCTCCATATCTACTATAAATGTACTTCTTAACTGATTCCCACCACATTTTCTTCAAACTTTCTTTTTCTTGAATTATTTTAGTCCAAGAGGTTGGAATTCCTATGATTCTATAAATGGTATACCATATACAGACAATAGTTCCAACATTTTCTATTAGTGTCCATTGTTGGTTGCTTTCTGCCTTGATGATGGTGTTCTTGATGCATCGGGTTAATTCACACAACAAGCGCTTTTAGCATGATATTATTTGTGACACCTTTTTAGCGGCTTGATAATTCTATGGACTGCAAATTTTTTTGTTGGGATTACGGAGGAAATAGAGGAGAGCTTCATCTTACATACAAGTTGCGGTGTCACTGCCTTATAGAATTGTTTGGTCCGGATAAAAGGTCCAAGATATCTAGTCCAATTACTATGTTCTTTTCATGTGGCAGCATGTGTCATGCCCCTCCACGTGAACATGAGATTAATACCTATGACAATTTGTGAATTTACTTTGCATTTTTAGGCCTTGAAGTTACTGGACACTTGTCATGATCGATTCTTAATCGATGAAATGTGTATTTATATATGTTTTTTGTCAGGCTTTCACTTTGGTACTGTTGGATCTTCCTGGCCTTCTGTTCTTCTCCACATACACGCTTCTTGTCCTTTTTTGGGCAGAGATTTATCATCAGGTAATACTCGTGAACACAATAATTACATGGAATAACTTTCCTTGTCTTGACTGGTGTGTCAAATATTTTTTAGCTTGATTTTACATGAAGAATTGACTAACAATTCAATTGTTGTTCTTGGTCAGGCTAGAAGTTTGCCAACAGATAAACTGAGAGTTTTCTATATTTCGAGTAATTGCGCAATTTACTTTATACAGGTGACTTCCACATACTTTTTTGGGACATACATTGTGAATCACTACTAGCTCTTGGGTTTTAGTCGTGTGTGCATTTGTTTTGATTTATGGTGATTGTTACCATCTTCTCATCCAGTATTCTATCATGCGTGTATTTCTATAGAATGCCCATAAGATAATATGGGGCTTATGATGAATCCTACCTTTATATTAAAGCAAGCAAATTACGAAGGAAAATTTGGATCTATTGCCCAATTTTACTTCTTCCTTAATTGCCTCATATATTAGCATTTTCTTCCACATGTTAAGCTAGCTCTATAAATACCTGTGATCTCAACACGTATGTTTACATATAAATATATATAACACACTTGAAAATTTGTGGATTTGGATTGATTCATTAGGATAACTGATCCAGAACTTTATGAAGAATAGAGCTAGTCAGTTGAAAATATTTGGGGTAAATCAAGAATGAGTCTCATCGCGAGGGTTCAAATGGTAATTCGTTGTATGTGTACGTAAACTTTTCTGAATCTGGATTTAAAGGAATGCTATATTTATTTCTTATATATGGATTAAATATGCAGTTTTCGAAGTTGAAATTAAGCCTTAGACTGTGGCTATGAATAATTATTTTTTCATTACTGAACTTTTTATCTCTACTACTGTTTTATTTTATTCTGTGTTGAATGCTAGTCTGAAACTTCAGACTTGCAGTTTTAGGTTCAAACTATTAGACAAAGTTATCTCTCAAAACGTTCGTCAAGTCTGAGAGGTGATTAATTGGAAAATAAGGTTTCTTGAAATGATGCGCGGCTGGAGCTTTTGGATGATGAGGAGCACATTTTCAGTATGCGGATTATGTATTTGTTTACATTTTACTTTTCTTCTTTGATGTTTGATTTATTGTGACATTCATAACCATGACTTTGAAATGTTATTCTTGTTTGCTGCTATTGTTCAGCACATTTCCAGTCCTCCAAATGGATTTAGCATTCTGAGAGTTGGTATGATCGCCGACTCCGATTTGAGGCAGAAAGCATAGCGCAAATGGCCGAGATGAACATGAAGAATTCGATTATTTGTTATATTTGAATGATTTTTGTTATATTTGAATGATTTATAATATTGAAATATTGTATATTATATTTAATTTTCAAAAAATTTGAATATTGAGTGATAATATTGAAAATTTGTGAATTATATTTTTTTTGTTTTTTATTTGAGAAAAGACAACGCTTTTTAAACGTTGTCGTAGGTGGAAAAAGCATTGTCGTTACTAAAAAAGACAACGCTTAAAAAGCTTTTGAACTACGACAACGCTTTTTTGTGACAAAGACAACGCGGAAAAAGCGTTGTCATTTTTAGATACGACAACGCTTGAAAAAGCGTTGTCTTTTCCAAAAACGACAACGCTTTTTCCACGTTGTCTTTGAGCGTGGTCTTTTACAACACTGGCTACGACAACGCTTTTTCGGGAACATTAACAACGCGGAAAAAACATTGTCTTTGGCCGTTTTTCTTGTAGTGTTAGCACTATAACGCTCTACTCTCGATTATTATTCGTTGAATAATCACTGACTTGAGCGTCGGAGTGCCTTCGACGGAACCCTCCCGGCTCCTCTGACTTTGTTTTGTGACGTTGGAACAACTCATTGAAGATTTCGACTAAGAGCGTACAATGAACTGCTGATACTCCAAATTTTACGGAAAATGTAAATGCATTATATATGACGTACTATTATCACTATAGTACAATAGTATAAAGAACCCACATATCATACCAGATGTAAATGCATTACAATATGACGTATTCTTTGATATGATCAACACAAAATGACAAATTCAACCTTCTCTTTTAATTAGTTTACCTGTTGTTTGATATTTGTCACAATATTTACTTATTTTAAGTTCAGTTAATTATCCTTCCCAACATACCCAACTCACCAAAAAGTAATACATAAGAGCACTGAAAAAATTAACCCAAATTAATTAAATATTTGATAAATTGAAATATATGACACGTACAGATGCAAACATGTATCATTCATATATTATATATAAACACACAACGTACTGCTTCGATCCTTGATCCTTGAGTATGCATATTTTTTTCACATATACATTATACATATTTAATATATAATATATTTACTAAACCGATCCGCTCTGAGTCGAGTCGAGTCGAATCCGGTCTTATATAAAACCTATTATCGGATCGAAACAAGGGAATAGTCAAATACCGGATCCAAAGACGTCCGCCCATTTTAAGTTTCTGGATTATAGCCAGTAATTTGTACCGCGGGCAACCAGGACCTATCAATTTTCATCGTACATAAAGAGGGATCCCTAATTTAATGTGCTATCAATCATGTTGGAAATTTGTACCTCACAAATATGAGAAATATCAAATTGTCATATGTCAGCATCAATGGTGGCAGATCAATTTGATCTGTAAATTGATCTGCACCGTCCAATTGCCCTTTGGGTAGGCTATTCGAAGGGCATCTGCACCGTCCAATTGCCCTTCGGGTAGGCTATTCGAAGGGCATCATGAACTCATCCCAAATTAACCTATGGCAAGACTTTGTTTACAAATTGTAATCAATGTAGGATATGACGTTAAATTTTGTTTTGAGAAAGTTCAACGTAAATTTAACTCCATATTGGTTATGAAAAGTAATAAATGAATTCAATAATTTCTAAAACTACAAAACATCTCTATCATGTTCTTTTATTTAACTTACGTTTTACACCCTAAATTATATTTATGTAATACTAAAATTTTCTTGTGTTTATTTGTTATTTTTAACAAACCTGAAAAGAGGTACTATGTAGTATTTATTAGGAGGTGGGATAGGGTCGGGACACGTCCCGTAACCCTCCTACACAATTCACGTCCCGAAAAGAATCGAGAAATTTTTTTCTTCTGATCCCGTATCCAACACATTTCGAAATCCGAATATTCGGGATCCCGTCGGGTAGGAAGAGAAAATCCCGAAATTTTTTTCATGTTCAAGATTTCGTTTTTAAAAAAAATGTTTTATTATTTTTAAAAAAAAATATTTTTTAGAAACTTATATTTCTAAAGAAAAAAAATTCAACTAAAAGCATATAGTATTAAAATATTTCGAATAATATTTCAAGATTTTGTTAAGAGAAGAACATCATTATGTGTATCGGATAATTCTTAATAAAATGTTCGGATACAAATTACTAGATAAATTTTGTTAAATAGATTGTGAAATTGCATCTCTTGTTTTACATATTTATTATAATTAAATAATTATAAATATGAATTATTTAAATTATTAATTTAATTTTTAAAAAATACACAAAAATAAAATTTCATGTCGTGATTCTACTATTCGATTTTTTCAACAATAAACCATTATGTTAATTAAATCCATAATTAATTTTTATATGGGTTGAAGCCTAATAATATTTATCTCAATCTATTAATTAAATTATTAATAAAATATATTATAATATTATTTCGAGACGGGTCGAAAATCCAATCGGGATAAGATTTTATTCTCGATCCTCTCCCGATATTAATCGGGATGGAAAAAATCCCAAAAATTCGAGTCGAAAAAATGTCGGTTTGGGATTTTTTTGGAACGAGAGTGGGATGAGATTCGAAAAAAGTCAAGTTTCGGGAATTTTTATCAACCCTTGTATTTATATACCTCGGAAAGAGGTAATTAAATCCTTTTGTTGTTGTTATTATTGGGGTTATCAATTATCATTGACATCATATCATTACTATTGATTAGGGGTGGGTTTTCGATATACTGTATCAAAAATATCGGTATAAAAAAAATTTATACTGGTACTGATACTGAAATTTTGAAATTTTGATATAGAAAAACTCGTATTGATACGTATAGATATCGAAAAAAAATTTCGCATACCGAAAAAATATTTGTATATCGAAAAAAAATCGACGCGGTATCCCAAAAATTCGATATTTTCGGTTCGGTGTGCCAACCCTACTATTGATTTATACTCTCTTTGTTCCGATTATATAGTCCTACTTTTTTTTCACACAAATTAAAAAAAATCATTGGGAAAACAAATTTTATTCAAACTTCATATTTTATCCCTATTTAATATATTAAAAAATGATTGCACATTTTTCAAGGTGTAGTTAATAGGAGTATATTATAAAAGAGTGTAAACAAAATATTAATAAATATGATATATGACTGTATATTTGGAACAAACAAAAAAAACGTGGATTATATAATTGGGACGGATGAAGTAATTACTATTTTATAAGGAATATACTGACAACATGCCACGGGTTTTTCAAATTTTATATTACTTTTTAAAAAATTATGAAATACATCATTTTTTGTTCTATAATTTTGTCACTTTCCGATATTGATCCATCATGTTAGCACATTTAAAATTTAATTCTGCAATTTTTATTTTTTGTAATTTTAGTCATTTTCAATAGGAGTGTTAATGTGGTACCGTACACATCAACACAACACTGCATAAGTTTTTTGTCAATGTTAAAACAAAAAAAAAGATTAAAATTTCAACAAAAAAAACAAAAACAAAAAAACAAAGATTGCGGACTAAAATTAAAATTTGATAACATAAATGTGCAAACATACAAGAACAAGACCCAAAAAATAATTTCTCAAAAAAATATGTATCACAATCACAAATATCCAAAAGTATGAGTTTTTTTAAAAAAAAAATGAGGGAAAATAGTCACACGAGTGGCACCACATATGTGAGCGGATGTTGCATGATGATATTTCAATGTTAAATTTCAAGTTACTCTTATTCGATGATAAAAAAAAGTAGGGTGACGGTCAACACTATTTTGCGATTAGATGTTTAGGCGTCCGTCTATACGGAACCTATTCGATTTTATTTTTTTTTGCTTAAATATCTATTTTTTCTTGTTAATTTTAATATTTCTCTAATTATTTATCTTTATCGAAATCAAAATTAAAATTTATGGCATATTCTTCATCTTTATTTGATATAAATTGATAGAAAAATATGTTAAATAATATTTTTATTTTAAAATAAAAATTTTAAAAATATATAAATATATTATATATTAATCTAGGCGACTGTCTAAGAGTTGATTAGACGGCATAGGCGTTCGATTAATACAATAACGTGCCCAGACATCAATTTTCTAAAAATAAGGGCGGGAACAATTGACCAACGCTTAGATAATGGCGGAGCCAAAAATTTCAATCTACCCGGGCTAGAATCTTAAGCCCTCCAATGCTTTAATTTTTTGAATTGAGCTACCCGTGCTAAGATCAAATTAACCCAAATTTTTTCAAAATTAATATATAAAAAATTTCAAAAAAAATTTGTGTCACCCGGACTAAAGCTCGGGTGGAAGCATATGTAGCTCCGCCCTTGCGCTTAGACATCATCTTTTAAAACACTATCGTTATTCAAGTACTCTCAGAGTAAACAAGAGTGTAAGTTTATTTAATGCAACAAGGTGTGCCTAATTTTTCATGTTATATATTTACAAAAAAAATGATCTTTATAAATCTCATATTATATTTAATTAAATTTCTATAATATTATAATTAAATCAAGAAATTAAGAACAACATATGCACAAAATTACAATATATAAACTCGAAAACTTTAACTCTTTAAGAAGAAAATATACCCGACAGTTTTTTAGAATGAAAGCACATGGATTGTCTTCCTGGGATGTGGCCTAGAGACATTTTATTCGGATACGTCTTAACTTTTATGATGACATAATAGTATCGAAACAGAAAATACTCTCTTTTATTATCAATTATTTATTCTCCGTGTTTTTTTTGGGTTTTATTTATTTATTATTTTAATTTTTTTAACTATCTCGATTTTAGAATAAGTATCTCCATGGTTTTTGAAGTCTAATTAAATAATGACTTCTTGGTGATTTTCCTTTAAAAAAAAAAAGAGAGAGAGAAGAAAATTTATGAGTCAAAATTGTCCATCGTCAATCGGATTGGGCTGGCCCAACTTTATAGCTGCCAGTCAGCCAGTCTGATATAAATTAGACGAGTTCAGTAATCAGTATAGGTATACTTGGATTGGGCTCAATTTTATACATATACAGTTTGAATTCGATTTTAGTAGGCTCGCGGGTACGAAGCCCAATCCAAGTAGTAATAAAAACTCAGTACCAAAGAAGAATTTGATGCTGATATCCAATTATTGTCGAGTCCAAGAAATAATAATAATAAAAAAAAAAAAACATGTTCAATTGAAGATTTTCTTATTTTCAATATTGATTTAATAAATAAATTATACTTGTCAATTCCAATAGTTTAAACATTATATAGGTAAAGCCGTAAAGGGACCTACCATGCTGCAAATCTTGAACATAATTATAATAAATAAATCAAGAGAATTTTAAATGAAACAGAATCTTGTAAAAATTGAACGCGTAATTTATCAAATCATATATAATAACACAAATCTCCTACGAGGCCATTTAAAAGGGTTTTTTTAAAAAAAAAATTAAAGTAAAATAAAAAATTAATTTCAAAAATACCGTGGTCATGAAATTATTTCAAAAATATCGTAAAACTCTATCAGAGACAGCGGACACTCAAATAAATTTAATCTAGCGTCCGCTGTCTCTGACAAAGGAATCTGCCACATCGGACGTTGCCCACATGGCAGCCCACTCATGTCCGTCAGCGTCCCCCGCCCATTCTACATTCTAGTAGTCGTCCCCCACCCATTTTGGCAACATGACAGCGAACACTGCCTATGTGGCAGCTAACTCATGTTCGTCAGCGTCCCCCACCCATTCTACATTCTAGTAGCCGTCCCTCACCCATTTTGGCAACATGCATGTCCGTGATGACTCTCTGATGGAGACTTGTAGGGGCCAAATTGTTGTGATGAAATGTTAAATAGATGTATGATACAAGTTTTTTCCCATATTTTTTAAACTTTCGTTCCTCACAATTCATAAGCTTTCTTCAAATATTTTCGAAGATTTCGTTCCTCGCAATTCATAAGCATTCATTGAAGTAGTGGTGGTTTTGTTTTCTTCGATTTTTTCGTTTGCAAATTCAATTAAGAAGTAAGTGTGTTGTTTTGTTCATTTCAAATACCATTACATTTCAAAATTAATTTTTCGCTCTTCAATTAAGTTGATAAACATCCATTAAAGCAGTAGGTTATTTTTTATTTGGAATCGGCCATAAGATTTGGTTGTGGTTGATTGAATGAAATGGAAAAAAAAAAAAAAAAAAAAAGTCCTTCAATTATGGGGTCGTGATGGATATTTGCTGTAAATTAATTTAGCTAGGTGTGTTTCGAAATTATATATAAGACAAATAAAATAGATAGCTGGTACTTTTATTAATATTAAGTGTTTTACGATATTTATTTCGTAACATAATTTGAATGATTTTTAAAGAAAAAAAACTAAATATTGATTTAAGAATTATAGGATTGGTGTACCATATTTTGATACATTTTTTTTGGAATGTGACTAAGTAATTAGATGAAAATGGATGTACACTCGATTTTTAGTTGAATGACTTGTTGTTTAATTGGATGACTTGCTGGTAATTCAAACACCTTTGCTTGCAAATTAAATAAGAGACGAGGATCTTGGATTTTCTGACGAAATCAAAAATATATACTAATTAATAAACAAGTTAAAAAGCTTACAATTAGGGATCTAGCTTAGTTTAACGTCACTAGTTGCCCTCCAGAAGCTTAACAATTAGGGATCTAGTTTAATTTAACAATTAGATGAAATCAAAAAATTGTGCTAAGCCATTACCTAAACATAAACTTTAATTTTTTGTTTCCACCCTAATTTGTTTAAACGTGGATCAAGTGTATATGTATACTAGATAGTTTTTGTTTTAGAAAACTTATTTTATTACACTACGCGATTTCATATTATTAGTTTATGTTTTGATCAACTATTGTCACTAATTTTGTCAGGATGACAACAAATCGTGAGCCAATAGATCCCAGTGTGTTATATTTACAAGCAACACATATTTAGCCAACAGTTTCTACAGAAAGTGTTGATGAGATTGTTCGAGCCAAACGATTAGATAATTTGATTTGAATTTATATAATGAGAATGGTTTGCACAGTCGTGTGATAGCATATTTAAATTATATGGGGATTTATGGCATTTTGTTGTGTGGGTCTCGAATTTATGATAATAATTTGTTTAGTGCTCTAGTTGAACGATGGCGACGTGAAACACACACGTTCCATTTTAGATGTGGTGAAGCAACCATCACTTTACAAGATATTTTCATTATTTTGGGTCTTCCTATTGATGGTGAGCCAGTAACTATGATAAACGCATTTTATGCACTTAATTTATATATGATTTGACTTGGATTTTGTAATGTATCGAGTGGATTTTATGTGTGTTAGTTGTTTTTGTGAGTTTCAAGGATTGACGCAAAAGTAGCAAGAAGAAGCGGAAGGATGCATTATGGAGTATCAACTTCAGAAAATTACTGGGAATTATTGAGAAATCTAAATCCGATCTCCACCATTCATAATTAAATTTAGGATATTTTAAAGCTGCTGTCAAAACTTCAGCTAAATCCGACGGATATATTGTGAGATATATTTTTTTTTAAAATCGTCGCACGATGTAGAATTTCATACCCAAGAAGCATGCGCGGGCGCGCGAGACTAATGTGCGGGCGCGCCAGTTGAGCACTTTGAGCCTAGAGGAGACAGATCACATGCGCGGGCGCCCCTCTTCTCAAGCGCGCCCGCGCCATCGCGAAAGTCAGTTTTTTTTATTTTTCGGAAAGAAAACCTTAGGACTTTCGTGAGCTTTTATTTAATGGATTGGAAGCACATATAAAAGGGACTTTGGATGCACATAATTGTGGGGAAGCCGTCGCGCAACATATCAAAGAAAAATATAGAGTTTAAATGTGAGCTTGGAGAGAAAGGAATTGGAGAAGAAATTTGGGCAAGATGTGAAGAACTTGAAGAACAAAGACGAAGATCGATTCACCGAACACGGCATCGCATATTCGGATTTATTTTCTTTCTTTCGAACTTATTATTATTGAATTGATGTTTAGATTTTTGAAATGAATTGGTTTTATTTATTTTTTATTATGAACTAAATTTTTTAGTCTAGAGGTTGATGTAGCCTGGTTGAGACGCTTCTACAAATTTTTGATTTTATTGAATTGAATTTCCTTATATTAATTGTTTTTCTAGATTTGATTGTCTTTTCAATTACTTAATCAATAATTGATTTGTTATATTTTATTTGGAATCCGGCACTCGAGAGGGGGGATTTTGAATAAGACCAATAGAAAACACACCGTTAATTGTTTATATAGCTCGGGAGAGTATATAACGTTAATGGAGCCTTAAAAAGAACATTATTTTACACATATCACTACGATTAGATTTTTAATAGGGATATTGAAATTAAACCGTAGTGGATACATATTATTTGGCATTCGGGAGAGGGAAATAATACACTTAAGTGTTCTTGGCTATTAATTGAATGAAATTCATGAAAATAATTTAATTAGGAGTAGTTGTTGTTGAAACCAGGTGAAATCAGAATCTCTAGACTATCATTCTCATTGATATTTTCTGAAGTTGTGTGCGCTTTGCTAAATTTTTTTGAATCTATTTAATTTTAAAAATCAAAATTCTCTTATTTAATTTTCTAGATAAAGTTTAGACTATTCTAATTACAAGCACTGAATAATTTTTACATTACTTCTCGTGGGAACAATACTCTACTCACACTTTATTAAAACTTGACATCGTGCACTTGCGGGCACAAAATTACGCAACAAACTGGTATAGATGTTTCTCACAAAGTTGAAGAGTGGCAACAAATATGTTTGATTTTGTTGGGATTTACGCCACTGACATCGCATTTCAAAGGTGGTCACTTGTCGATTACCACTTTATATGAACATTACACTGCTGCACCTATCGATGATAATAGTCCAGAGACAGATGTCGTAAAATATACCCGTTGTGTTGCATTAATGATTATCGAAGAAATCATGCTTCCAGATTATCAAGGAGAATATATTAGACTTATTCTTTTGCAACTACTTCGGGATATTGATCGCATCAAATCTTACAGTTGGGGAGGTGCAGTTTTGGCGTTCCTATATCGGAGTTATGCAATGTCACACATATAGGAAAATCTATAATAAGTGGGCCTCTATATATTCTGCAGGTATAAAATATTTTGATTATCTAATATCACATTTTAATAATTTTCTAATTTTATTTATAATTAATGACAGATATGGGCATGGAACAAGATTAAATTTGTCAATCCTGATCTAAATGGCTTATCTCTGAACGTGCCTCAAAATGCAGTCGATGAAAATATTCCATTTGGTCCTTATGGTGCACGGTAATAAATAAAAATTATTATCATTCTATAAAGTACAACTTCATTTTCTCATAATTTTAATAATATTTCTTTATTGCAGGTGGTTAAATGTGTTTAGTTACACTCATTCACCAACGCACGCCGTTAGAATTATAAGAGATTGCTTTGATCGTATGACTAATGAAGAGGTGTGTTATTGGATTATTGAAACTTTACAACAATTAAATTAATTTTTATTTATGAATTAGAATTAATTTTTATTTTTATTATGCAGTTTAACTGGATAGTTGACAACAAAAAAGATGCAGATGTTAAAGCGATCATTAATGCATACGATAATAAAAATCTGGCGATGTGTAATTGTCCTCTGATTTGTTTTGAAATTGTGGAGATGCATCGTCCTGATCGGGTGTTGAAGCAGTTCAAAATGCGCCAATCTATTCCAAGGTCTTCAGTTGATAACGATGACCTACACAACATCAGTAGAATCGATCATCGCGACACAGATTGGAGGGAACATCATAAAATGCTATTACATTTGGAATAGAAAATTGAATAATATTATCTGAGGCGAACGACATGGAAGATATAGTCAGGTCGATGATGATTATTTTCCATGGTTTGAGTGCATTACTGTACGGATTATATCGCCTACAGTAACTGGGCTTGGTTTCAGGCCATATCAGCACAATTTAGATGTTGGCATACAAAATAATCTTCCACAAAATTTTAGTGTTCCATCTCCTGATTCGCATCAGTCATCATTTGGGTTTGTTCCTCCTCGGCCATCTGGTGGGTTGTAAAATGCGAGGCCATCAGGTGGATTTGAAAATGCCGGACCTTCCGGTGGGTTGTATGCTGCAGGACCATCTGGTGGGTTCTACAACACGGGGTCATCCGGTGGATTTGAAAATACGGGACCATCCGATGGATTGTATACTGCAGGACCATCTAGTGGTTTGTACAATAACGGACCATCCGGTGGGTTGTACAATGCAGGACCATCTGGTTCATATGTTGATGCCGGTTATCAAACTCCATTTTAGGAAAATATCCAAAGTTTTACAGATCTTCTTAATGCTAACTGGAAGCAACCTGGTCAATGCAATACTTTGGATCCCGAAAGAAACGTTCTTTCACCTGTAATATTTCCTGATTACTCTGATGAGCAACAAGAGATGAGTGAAAAAATTATTGATGTTCATGTAGTGCGTAGAGGACAACGTAGACATAGGCCCCGTTTGGTATCAAAATCCAGGCCAAAAAAGCACTTTTTTTTAAAAAAGCATTTTTTTCAGCTAATAAGGTGTTTGGATGATCAAAAAGTGCTTAAAAACACATTTTTAAGTCTAAAAAAGAGCTTTTTCAAAAGCTAAAAATTATAACTTAAAAAAACATTTATTTTAAAAAATCTCTACAAAATCCAAACGGACTCATAGACCACCTGCTTGTGGAACCGGTGGTCATTTGTATAACTTTAATTGTCATGAACAATCATGATATACATTGTTGTTTTGTAATTTGATACAAATATTTATTTTTCATTTTAGACGTAATGTATTTGTGTATTGACATTTAAAGAAATGTTATCTATTAGTCCATGCAATTGATTAGTAATAAATATTATAAAAAATACATAAATGCATTCAAACCAATATCAAATACATATCTTATTCAAATGCATACATTATTTAACCAAAAATTACCAAACACATGTTATTTAGAAACATATTGTTGTTCTACACTTTTCGGCACGCCTTCGCATACCACGTTCATCCGATGTTCCCGAAATACAAAATATATATAAAAAATATATTTAATGTAAAATATATTTCATAAGAAAATATGAAAGCAACAAATTAGATTTCCCAAATTTCTACCCTGTTCATTCTTCGTTGTTGTCTTTCTATCGCTACCGGTCTGTCCATCTCGTTTCTCAGTCGACTCGTTGTATCCCTAACTGCTCTTCTTCTTTTACGTCTTACCGGGTTGGGTTGCAACTCAAAGGTAGGTCGATCTCAATATCGTTTATCAGCAAGAGGTTCAAATCTTCTTTCATACGTTGCGAGGTACTCTGATATATTACACCATGACTGCACAAGTGTTTGGGATCTAACGAGTGTCATTTAGCGTTGCAAATAGCATGAGAACACGGGATGTCAAAAATTGTTCATTTACCACATGAACAATCAGTGGTTGATATTCTTGGTTTCTCACCACTTGTATGTGTTGACCACGACTTGGCCTTCCTCCGGTTGCAACCTGAGCAGTTTGCGATCGTACATCATATTTGACAACACGATGTTCACCAGATTTTCTTGCTCATTCCTCGTATTTTCGACATGCATAATCCGACCACAGTTGACTGTCCTGAACCATACGTTGACCTTTTGTCACAAGTTCAAAGAAGTACTGGACGCATCTTAGAAGGGTCAAGTGTACTATTGCAGATATATGCAGTCTATGAGCTCCATTTAAGACACTATTTAAGCACTCAGACATGTTGGTCGTCATCACTCCACGACGCAAACCTCCGTCATGGGACATACTCCATTTTTCCTTTGATATTCTAGCCAAATATATGTGTGCCAAAATGTTTTTGTTCTTGATTGCCTTCATTGTTGCATCAAATTTACAAATATGATGTTGTCTCCCTGCTTCTCAGCATTAATCTTTCAAATGCACGTCTTTGAACCTGACATTAAAATTTGAGCACACGTGTCTCAAACAAAAACGATGCACACCTTGTGCAGGTTTGAAATAGGGTAGATCTTCAACTGTTCGCACACTTCCCTCATGCCTATTAGAAATTAGGCACACGTCATTTTCACCACATATAACATGTCGACCAACATTCTCCAAAAACAATTTCCAGGAATCAGATGTTTTTTCATCTACAATTGCGAAAGCCAGCGGTAACACTTGATTATTCGCATCCAGAGTGACAACGATCAACATTTTATGTTTGTGCTTTGTGCACAAATGTATATCGTCGACACTATTGATTTTCAAAAATGTCGAAATCCATCAGTACACAGCTTGAACGCCCAAAAACAATAGTTCAGTGTTTTTATTTTTTCATTGTTTCTTAGATGCTTTCAGTCGATAATTGTTCCAGGATTGTATTTGCAAAGAGCACGCATATATTTCGGTAGCAATTGCACAGAGCTCTCCCAAGTTCCATAAAAAATTTCCACTGCGCGTTTCAAACTCCGCCACGCCTTCGTATACGAGATTTGATATCCATATTTATCTTTCACACTCCCTATTATATATTTAATCTCGTACGAAGGATCACATCGTACAATGCCCAATAGCGTATTTGCAACCATATCGCTATTTAAGTTGTGATGGTCTATGCCGACGTTGGTAGATATACATGTATGAGGCCCATCATATCTTATTATTTTCCGATAACATGTTTTCTTCTTGAAAGAATCTCGAAGACCCCAACGACATCTGATGGTAGAAGAATCATTTTTGCATTATATTTTCCATAAAATGTGTGTGCTCTCAACGACACGATACTCACGCCTAGAAACTCTAACCGAATAATCCTTCACGGATGCAATCAGATCTTTTTTATCTTTGAAAACCATGTTTACACATAATTCTCCTCTCTCCTCATTATAGTATCTTGTTCGCATGTCAGAAGGTACGCCAATAGAATTAGGAGTCTCTTCTCCAAAATATGTATTGAAAAAAGATGACATATCAGAATTTCTAGAAAGGAATGGAACAACTTGCCTCTGTAATGTTTGACGAGGTGGTGGACGAGATGACGTTCTCTCATCAATATTTGCGTGAATATTCACATGTTCATCATCATTCACATCTTCAACATAGTCATCATCTCCTTCCTCAGACTCCCCGTATGACATCTCTGGTTCAGTATCGCTTCTTGAAACATCTTCATTTTCACTCCTAGGATCATCAACACGTGGTGCAAAATTTGGATTTTCAGAATTCCAATCTGTTGCACCAAAATTTTGTTCCCAACCACGTGTCGTATGTGGCCAACGTACATGACCAGGTTCAGATGTGCCAGCGATATATTGATCCCACGATCCAATTTCTGGGTACAGATACATGTTCATTCCTTCAGTGACGTGTAAAATATTTGGTTCTTGGTCGACATGACCAACGTGATGGTCAATTTTGTTTGCTTCGACGTACAAATGCAATATACGTATATTGGGAGATTGCATCATAAACTCCAAAGCGTTATCATCAATAAGATTGACTTGAATTTCATGTCAAGATTAATTCTCCATGAATGAATATTTCGTTGACAACTCGAGAGTAAAATTCATTGGATCAATCATCAGCATTTGATGCACACCTTCAACCAACTCGAACAGAGTAATAGATCGTGATACTCGCATCGGTCTAGTATAAGAGATATTATACAATACCAATCCATTCTTCACAATAACATGACCACCAAAAAATAAAAAGATATCAATGTTTTCCATTCTAGATATGAATTTTCGGATATAAAAATGAAAAATAGAAATAAAACTGGCGTAAAAAAATACAAACGAATAAAGGAAAGAAATATTTTCTGATGAGTTTGAGTTGAATGGTATTCTCGTTGAATGATATTCTCGCATTATATGGAAATATATAGACAATATAATTACACGTGCATTCAATTATTTACGCGTGAACATTGTTTTCTCCGCGAAAATTAAAGCTTCACGCTTCTTCTGAAACTTCATGTGCATTTAAAAGAACGAGCGGACATTTTTCTATACGCGTGCATTAAAGTTCTCCATAAATTTAAAATTCAAATATGAGGGACCGGACCGAGAAAAATGCCAAAATCGGATGGGGAGGGGTTGAGCTGCCACATGGGTGCCACATGGGCACCGTCCAGAGACAGCAGACGCTACCCATGTGGCAGATTCCTCTGTCAGAGACAGCGGAAGCTCGATTAATTTATTCGAGCGTCCGCTATCTCTGACAGAGTTTTACGGTATTCTTGAAATAATTCGAGGACCACGGTATTTTTGAAAGTAATTTTTTATTTTACTTTAATTTTAAAATAAAACCCCATTTAAAAGGGTTAATTTTGCATAAAAATTTACCTTTTATGAGGAAAAAGATTTACTTTAGTCGTAGATATGAATTGGATCGGCATGTCTCACAAATATATATTCGAGAGACCGACTCACAGGAATTCTACTCATCTAACAATTAGTCAAAATTGATTCAAGAGAGCAGTTCATTTCGTATACGTGTAAAAAGTCAGTAAGATATAACATCACACATAAAAACGGAGGTGAGACTTGTTGAAAAATATTATTATTATTAATATTATGTTGAATATTGAATGTTGAATGTTGAATATTGAGTTGTAAAATGTGAAAAATTAGTGTGTGATGATGTAGATGATGATGTATTTATTTTTGGACTAATCTCAAATGTGGATCTATAAATAGGTCTTCATTTGTGATGAAAAATACAATTGAATTGAGAGAAAAATATTTGTGAAGTGTAGATTTGATATATTTTGAGTTTTGGAGTTTTTACTTTTTACCATAAATTTTTACTTTTTCACAACACGTTATCAGCACGATCGCTCGAAGGTTCTCTATATTTTCCGACGCTCCAAAATACAAGAAGAAGTAAAAAATATTCAACAAGTAAGAATTTTTATTTTACTGTTTATATATTTTTATTGTGTATATATTAATATATAATATCATGTTATGAAAAAAATAAGTTTTTTTTAAAACTTTTTATAAATCCTGGGAGGATGTTAAGACGACATCCCACACTCCCGGTAAGGGATACGACAAGTATAAAAGCCTCTAAGGTTTTTAAACAATAACATGATATATATTTATTATGTATATATATTAACTATATTAATATATAATTTCATGTTATTATATAAAAGGTTGTCTATGACACTGACCTTATAATAACGTGATATGATATATATTATTATGTATTTATATACTAACCATATTTGTATAATCTCATGTTATTATATAAAAGGTTGTCTACGACACCGACCTTATAATAATGTGATATGATATACATAATTATTTAATTATGATTATCATTATATGCATTGCATCATTATCACGAATTTTTATTCAACACATAATCATTTTTTTCTTACCCTCAACGGTCACAAACGGTAACAAACGGCTAAATTTTTGCCCTATAAATATGTTCACTCAAACTCATTTTCAATCACACCAAATTCACTCTTTCTCTCAAAATATTTTCTCCTCGGTTTTTTTTTCGAAAAAGAAGAAGATGGAGTTTTTGACCTTTCTAAGGCTATTTTTCATAACGACTATGATCATCATGCTCACGAGTTTTGTACTCACCGGCGATTTTCCACCACAGATTTTTTATCTATTTATATACGCACTTGTAATTTTCGTCCTTCCATTATTTTGTATTATCATACTAATAAAAATTAACTAATAAAATGCATTGTTATTTTTCTAGTACCACCATGTCAAATTTGGCAAAGCTTGAATTCGTTGCACTCGATATCACTGGAAAAAATTATATGACATGGACTCTTGATGTTGAGATGCATCTTGAGTCATTGGGTCTAAGTGAAAGCATCAAAGAAAATAATATATCAACCTCACAAGATAAAGCAAAAACTATGATTTTCTTGCGCCGACATCTTGATGAAGGGTTGAAATGTGAGTATCTCACAGAAAAGACCCAATGACTTTATGAAAAGGGCTGAAAGAAAGATTTGAGCATATAAGGAAGTGATACTTCCGACCGCCCGTGTTGAATGGAATACGTTGAGATTCCAAGACTGTAAAAAAGTCAGTGATTATAATTCTGCGATGTATCGAATAGTCTCGCAATTAAAATTCTGTGGACTTAAAGTTACAGAGATGGAAATGCTTGAGAAAACATTTTCCACTTTTCACGCATCGAATATAACTCTACAACAACAGTATAGAGTGCGTGGATTTTCGAGATATTCCGAACTAATCGCATGTCTTCTTGTGGCGGAAAAGAACAACGAATTGTTAGTAAGAAATCATCAATCTCGACCCACTGGATCAACGGTATTTCCTGAAGCAAATGTCGTAATGAAAAATGAAAACCAAAATCAAAGGCATTAACCAGATTTTGGTCGTGGACGAGGTCGAGGAAATGGGCGTGGACGTGGACGTGGACGTAAAAATTATCGCGGTCATGGTCGTGGCTGTGGATATGAAAATAATCGAGGTAGTTATTTCAATAACTCATCTCAAAAGAACGTCACGAATCACCTACCAAAAAGGCAGCATGAAAATACGAGTGAAAATGAAAATCACTCAAAAAGATCTGAGAGTGTTTGTTATAGATATGGCACTCCAGGACATTGGTCACATATTTGTCGAACCCCTGAGCACCTATATAAGCTCTATAAAGAATCGACAAAGGGGAAAGGAAAAGAGACAAATTTTGTTGAATATAGTGACCGTTTAATTGGTTCAACTAGTTTCAATGCTGCAGATTTTTTGAATGATTTCGAAGACATTGATTAAAATATTGGTGGGACTACATTGTAACAAATTTGTATTTTTCATGCATTCTTGTATTATAAAGCATGTTATATTTTGCATTTGTATTGTACTTAATTTTTCTTTATTGCATTTTTTTGTGAAGTTTGATATGGAAAATGCTATGAGCAAACATGGAAATAATATCATGGAAATTTGCATACCAGATAGTGGTACAACACACACTATTCTGCGAGATGAAAGATATTTCTTGAAAATAAAACCAACAAAAAAAATGGTGAATACCATATCAGGTCCTGTAGACTTGATTGAAGGTTGTGGAAAAGCACATTTTTTGTTACCTAATGGTACAAAATTTCTGATAAATGATGCTTTATATTCACCACAATCGAAAAGAAATTTGTTGAGTTATAATGACATATACTCTCATGGGTATGATACTGAGACGATAACTGATGGAAATCAGAAATATATGTGTCTTACCACATATAAATCAGGAAAGAAATATGTGGTTGAAAAATTATCAATGCTCCCTACTGGATTGCATTATACACATATAAGGCCAATCGAATCAAATATGGTGGTTAATAGTTCTTCAATATTAACAAATTGGCATGATCGATTGGGACATCCTGGTTCAATAATGATGCGAAGAATTATTGAAAATACACATGGTCATCCATTGAAAGACCAGAAGATCTTTCAGAATAATAAGTTTCAATGTAAAGCATTTCTCTTGGAAAACTTATTATAAGATCATCGCCAGCTAAAATCCAAACTGAATCACCCGTATTTCTTGAACGTATTCAGGGTGATATTTTTGGGCCAATTCATCCACCATGTGGACCATTTCGATACTTTATGGTATTGATCGATGCCTCTAGCAGATGGTCACATGTATGCTTATTTTCAACTCGGAATGTGGCATTTGCAAGATTGATGGCTCAAATAATAAAATTGCAAAATCAATTTCCCGATTATACAATCAAGAAAATAAGACTTGATAATGCTGGAGAATTTACATCCCAGACTTTCAATGATTATTGTATGTCAATGGGAATCACTGTTGAACATCCTGTAGCTCATGTTCATACGCAAAATGGATTAGCTGAATCATTGATTAAACGTCTACAACTGATTGCTAGACCAATGATTATGAAAACAAAACTCCCTATTTCTATATGGGGACATGCAATTTTACATGCTGCGGCATTAATTCGCATCAGACCAACTGCATATCATAAATTCTCCCCATTGCAACTTGCATTTGGTAAAGAACCAAATATCTCTCATCTGATAATTTTTGGATGTATGGTGTATGTGCCTATTGCACCACCTCAACGATCAAAAATGGGTCCACAAAGAAAAATCGGTATTTATATCGGTTATGATAGTCCATCAATCATTCGATATCTTGAGCCTCAGACAGGCGATGTGTTTACAACACACTTTGCTGATTGTCATTTTAATGAAGAAATCTTCCCAGTGTTAGGGGGAGAAAAGAAACACATCGAAAAAGAAATCACATGGTATGTACCATCATTGTTACATTTGGATCCAAGGACCAAACAATGTGAGAAAGATGTACAGCAAATTGTGCACATGCAAAGAATTGCAAATCAAATGCCAGATGCATTTGCAGACACAAAAGGGGTAACAAAATCATATATACATGCTGTAAATGCCCCTGCTCGAATTGAAATTCCAAAGAAACAAATTGAAGACACTCATGATGTCATAAAACGCTTGAAGCGTGGAAGACCAGTCGGTTCCAAGGATAAAAATCCTCGGAAAAGAAAAGGCATAGAGAAACACGACGATCATAAAATAGAAAATGGTGTTCCAGAAGAATCACCTGATGATGAAAATATTCTGTCAGAACCACAAACTGACGAGAATCGTGAAATCTCTATCAATTATATTAATACTGGAAAAATATGGAACCGAAAAGACATAGAAGATATTGATGAGATATTTTCTTATAATGTGGCTTGTGACATCGTAAATGAAAATGAGGATCATGAACCAAAATCTTTTGGTGAATGTAAAACTCGTCATGATTGGGTCAAATGGAAAGATGTCATCCATGTTGAATTGGATTCGCTGAATAAACGCAATGTTTTTGGACCTATAGTCCTCACACCTGAAGGTGTAAAACCTGTTGGATACAAATGGGTTTTTATTCGAAAGCGAAATGAGAAAAATGAAATAGTCAGATATAAAGCTAGACTTGTTGCACAAGGTTTTTCTCAAAGGCCTGGAATTGATTATGAAGAAATGTATTCTCCTGTTATGGATGCAATTACGTTTCGATATTTGATTAGTTTGGCAGTGTCTGAAAATTTGGAAATGTGTCTTATGGATGTTGTTACAGCTTACTTATACGGATCACTTGATAGTGATATATACATGAAAATCCCTGAAGGATTTAAGATGTCTGAAGCACAAAGTTCAAAACCCAGAGAATTTTATTCTGTAAAATTGCAAAGATCATTATATGGGTTAAAGCAATCCGGCCGAATGTGGTATAATCGGCTAAGTGAGCACTTGATGAAAAAAGGATATGTAAATGATCCAATATGCCCTTGTGTTTTCATCAAGAAAACAACATCCGGATGTGTAATTATTGCTGTATATGTTGATGATTTAAACATCATTGGAACGAATAAAAAAATTCAAGAAGTTATGATGTACTTGAAGGAAGAATTCGAAATGAAGGATCTTGGAAAAACCAAGTATTGTCTGGGTTTGCAAATCGAACAAAAAGAATGTGGAATTTTTGTTCACCAGGCAAATTATACAGAAAAGATCCTTAAACGTTTTAATATGGATAAATCAAATCCATTAAGTACTCCAATGGTTGTAAGATCATTAAACATAGAAAAGGATCCATTCCGTCCATGTGGAGATGATGAAGTTATTCTTGGTCCAGAAGTACCATATCTAAGTGTCATTGGTGCCCTTATGTATCTTGCAAATTGCACTAGACCTGATATATCTTTTGCTGTAAATTTATTGGCAAGATTCAGTTCATATCCAACAAAGAGGCACTGGAACGGAATTAAACATATATTTCGTTATCTACGAGGAACAACAGATTTGAGACTTTTGTACTCAAAAGACACCAATCAAAGTATCATTGGTTATGCTGATGCTGGATATTTATCTGATCCACATAAGGCACGTTCTCAAACCGGATATGTATTTACTCGTGGAGGCACCGCAATTTCTTGGCGTTCACAGAAACAAACACTCGTAACAACTTCATCAAATCACGCTGAGATTATTGCGCTACATGAAGCAAGCCGTGAATGTGTTTGGCTAAAATCAATGACACAACATATCCAAACTTCTTGTGGATTATCAGTATACAAGAAGCCTGTGACGTTGTATGAAGACAATGCTGCATGTATTGCTCAAATGAAAGAAGGATACATCAAAAGTGACAGAACAAAACATATACCCCCAAAGTTCTTTGTCTACACTCAAGAGCTTGAGAAGAATAAAGATATTGATATCTGTTATATTCAATCAAGTGAGAACTCATCAGATCTCTTCACAAAGGCACTTCCCACGACGATATTCAGAAAGCATATATACAACATTGGGATGCGCAATCTGCGGAATATGTGAAGAATCACTCATGTTAATATGAGGGGGAGTTTACGTGGCTGCACTCTTTTTTTCTTACTATGGTTTTTATCCCACTGGGTTTTTCCTAGTAAGGTTTTTAACGAGGCAGTATAAAATACGTAATGAAGACAGTCATCATATCACGATCATCATCACAAGGGGAAGTGTTGAAAAATATTATTATTATTAATATTATGTTGAATATTGAATGTTGAATGTTGAATATTGAGTTGTAAAATGTGAAAAATTAGTGTGTGATGATGTAGATGATGATGTATTTTTTATGGACTAATCTCAAATGTGGATCTATAAATAGGTCTTCATTTGTGATGAAAAATACAATTGAATTGAAAAAAAAATATTTGTGAAGTGTAGAGTTTGATATATTTTGAGTTTTAAAGTTTTTACTTTTTACCATAAATTTTTATTTTTTCACAACAAGACTATCATTTTATGAAATAAATCTTCTAACGAATTGATGAATGAAAAAATTATTTTTTATTTCTAAAATATCACATTTTATTGTCAAAATGAAAGGTATCGATGCATTTCACGTGTTCTTAGAATTGGATCCTGGTGCGACCTGTAAATAAGCAAAAGTCGAAGGGTTAACTGGAGAATACAAGGGAACGGCGCCGTATATGTCCTTTCCCGATAAACATGGTGATTTGCTCCAATGAAATTAATCCATTTGTTATTTAATAATAATAATAAATTCCAATTCCCCTCCAAATTTCAGGAATAGCTCCAATGGCCTAACCTCTTTTGATTTCCTTTCCCATGTCATTACAATTCGCACTGATTTTTCTCGTTCTTTTTTTTTTTTTTATTCCTGAATTTAAAGTGAAAGAGTAGGCTCACCGAGCATTTTATCGAGCATTTTCAAGGTGTTTCGGAGTTTGGAATGCTTGAATTCAGAGAAGGAACTCAACTGCGATTTAAAGTAATTTGCTCCGATTTGGTGCGCATCTTCTTTGATTCTTCTTCTACATGTGACTGGCTGATGTTATTTACTTAATTTTTTTCTGAAAATTTTTCATGCTTCATACGACCTATTTTCATGAAATAAGCTGAGAAATTCGCCTGCTGCAACTGGACTTTTTTTTTCCCTCTGAATCTAGAGTTGAATCTGTAGTTTTCTTGACGTTTTAATATATATAAACAAGTAAAAGCAGTTCTCCACAGATCGAGTGAGCGTATAAATTGTTTTGTTAATCACTCTCATTTATTTTTCTAACCAAAAGGAGGGCAGAAGTTGAGAATGAGATACCATTTGTTTATTATTTTTTATATGTAGATAGAAAATACCATTTATTAGTACTGGAGGTTATACTGTAAAAGATATCATTACTATTCCGAGGAAAAAACACTGATTTTATTAGTAGCAGTCATTGAAGCTAATGCTTGGAGCGATAATGTCTGTCATTGCTGGGTTCAGCTGGGCTTTAATTATTTTTAATTTTTCAACCCACTGTCTGGAACTATATTTATTCCACACTAACCAATACTCGAACATTTAATCAAATGGCTTTTAATGGTTCCTATGACACATCTGTTTATCATCCAATGCATTGCATCGAATGGAAAAATAATCTTTGAATGAAATGTAAAGACACCAGCCATTTGTTAGTATCAGACTAGGTGACGGACGGAAATATATGAACCTCAAGATTAAATACTGATTTTACTTTTGATGTTATATATATATATATCATATTAAAGTCGAAGGATATGATTTTTCAGTGGCCGGTTTTATTTTGGTTGGATGTGGCTACCGTTTCCTTTCTTTGTGTAGTTTCAGTGCTGAGTCAAGGTAGTTCTGAGCATATGCACAGGCTTTAGGGTCGACCCACGCCAGGCTTTGATCTTTTGCTTTATTTCCGCATAGAGCTTTAGGGCAACCCCAAAAAAAGAGCAAAAGTCGTCCTCTGAGGCTTTCTCTGTTATTGATCGTGATGTATCTTATTGCAAGTTTTTTCTTTTTTCTTTTTTTTATTAGTTTTTGTTCATAAAAGATATCTGTTATGAAAGAGTATAGCTTGTGAAAGTGTCACTACAAAAGCCAAAGTACTGTGTGTAATCGTCATCAATGCAAAGGACAGGACATCAATACCCACACCCCACCCACCTCTTAGCTGCACACCAAATGTTCTTTCTTTTGCTCTCTAAATCTTGATCCTAAAAATCTGATCATTTTCATCATGAATTTTCTCTGTCACTTTCCCTTTATTATTTTTCGCCTTTCTGAGTAGATAAGATTCATAAGAAAGCAAAAGAGGTGAGAGGGTCTTGAGAAAAGGAATGAAAGTGGTGGAATGGAGGTAGTTGAAATTCCAAGAATCAGCAGTACTGGTGGAAAGGCCGATGTTCAGTGTAACGCAGATGAAGAAGTAGAGAGAGCGCCCAAAAGGCGGAGCGCCGCACGTGTTGTAGATCTCGGCGGTGGCGTTGGTAGGTTCTATGGCTGGCCTTCTTCAAGAATCGTCAGGGTTTCGAGGGCCTCCGGTGGGAAAGACAGGCACAGCAAAGTTTTGACTGTAAAGGGACTTAGAGACCGCCGGGTGCGACTCTCCGTCAACACTGCAATCCAATTCTATGATTTGCAAGATCGTTTGGGTTACGATCAGCCAAGCAAGGCAGTGGAGTGGCTGCTGAACGCCGCAGCGAGTTCCATTCAGGAGCTGCCACCGATAAGCAATTTATTTCCCGACAGCCCTAAGCATCTGAGCGATGAGAAGAGGTCTAGCACCGGCGGTGGCGATAATCTTGGGTTCGACTCAGCTGAAATGGACATGAATGCCGGAGAAGGTCAGAATTACCATCATCACCTGCGAAAAGCGTCCAAGTCCTCTGCCTGCAGTAGCCCATCTGAAGCTAGTGAAGGTTCTGGCTTATCCCTTTCCAGATCTGAAAGCAAGATCAAAGCTTGGAACCAGGCCAACAAAAGGAATGCAGCGGAAGAGAGAAACAAGGAAAACACTTCACATGTTAGTTTGAACACAATTTCCCACCCTACTTTTACTGAACTCTTGAGCGGCGGAGTCGGCCGTGGTGCTGCAAACGAGTCAAATTTCTTCCAAAAATCTCCAAGGCAGTGGTCCTCAGCTGCTATGGATTACTTCACCAGTGGGCTACTTGGTCCACCTGCAACACCTGTGGCTTCACCACTGTTCAGTTTAGGAGCGGACCACCATCAAGAACTGCAACACCTCTCCTTTGTCCCAGACCACCTTGTCTCAGTTGTCAATGCTGCCGCTGCCGGAGGAAAAAATGATGGTAACAGTAACCGCCAAAACGGAAGTAATGCATACAACCTGAATTTCACCATGGCTTCTTCTGCTACTTCTTCAGGCCTTTCAGGCTTTAACAGGGGGACCCTTCAGTCCAATTCTTCCTCACCGTCTTTGCTGCCTCAATTCCAGAGGTTTCCGCCCATAGACGGACCTCCAAGTTTTTTCATCGGCACCGCTGTGCCTGTGGAGAATCACCACCAGCTTCTTTCTGGATTCGATGCCCGCCTGCAGCTTTATTATGGAGATGCTAATGTTAATGATGATGGGAGGCAATCCGACCAGAAGGGAAAGGAAAAGAACTGACTTTATTGAAGAGATTGTTCCTCTCAACCAAGTCTTTTAACCTGGTAATTTTCCTCTTTTTTTTCTTGATTAAACTCATACCCGTGAATTATTATTATTATTACTTTTTTTTTAAAAAAAAGCCAAAATTTTCAATTATGACGCTTGCAATTGTTTTGTGCTGTTTGCTTATTGTCTAATTCTCTTGACATTGGTTTGAGGGTTTCTTCAATGTAGTGAATCTATCATTTGTTGTCTATAATGATCTATACTATTTTCTTGTGTTTAACGGCATTTTGTATACCTCAGATTGGCTATTCGACTCTCATTATTAGGAAAACAATATTTGCATCGAACATGTTTTAACTAACATCTTACATTAGCTTACGATTCATACAATTCTTGATTAAAGACAATGAGCTTCCACTGGCTCACAGTATATCCTTTGGAGTGCAAACCTGGTAATACTTTGACATGATTGGATACTTGATCTCGTTTTCATAGATTCCACTCAAGAGTATACGAGAATATACATACTCCCGATGTGACATTTAGATTGCATCCCAGGTTCCTAGAGAGTTGTAACCATGACAAATGTAATTCATAAACTTTACACAACAGACATTACACGATCATATTTATGCGCATGCCTTAATCATTGTGTCATGGCTAGTTAAGCTTTCAGGCTGAAAGTTTTTTCTCCAAATTTGATTCAGGTACACTCAGAAATGCATTTGCTTTCCTGCCTCAAACAGGATCCATTTTCAAGAAACACCACACGTTTCTGCTTTGGATCATGACATTTTTGTGGTTGGTGATTGTTTCTGAATTGGTGCTGAGTTTTAAGTTTATTGATTTTGTCAGGGTGTCTCATGTTGCTACCTGATTTGATTCGCATGTTCTATTTTCTGTATGAAAACGTTGATTATTATGATTTACTCGAGGGGTTAAGAGTTCTTGTATTGAAAGATAAAACCGTTACATTGTTCCAACTTGTGATCATGGCTTAGTGCGCATGAAGAACGGATACATACAATGTGTATTAGTGCATCTATCATTATTCCGTGTAATTTGTTTGATATAACACTCACGCACACTCTATAAAACGGAAACCGTAACACCAAGTACAAGTAATGTTTGTAATTATTATATTAATGTATCCCAAACCGATGCTTGTTTTAGTCTAATAGCCGTTCCACTCTATTGAGTTTTGACTCCCCTCAAAGGCCATTGATTCTAGAAACCTCATTTGTTGGGTTAATTTCTTTTTTAGTGGTAGATTTACAGAAGTTTTTGGTTTTGATTTTCTATTTTTAGTAACTGTGATTGAAATGTGTTTGTTTCCAATTTTTAAGTCACGAAACCATTCCTAGTTTGATTCATTGGCTTAAAGCCAATTTTAAAATCAGTTTGATGATTTTTATTTTCATCATGGTTACGCTATCTGATTTACATTAACCATAAATTTAATTTCTTCAAACAATGTGAACCAAAAGATCTAGTCCAAAAATTAAAATCACAGTTCGAAAATTCAAAGGCGTCAAGAATTCAGTACTACAGTTGCTGCGATCATGCTTGGTGTAAACTTAAGCAGTGCAGGTTCTCCCTCTGTTAAGTTCGTAGTAGCTCTATTATTAGGACTCAGTGCACTGATGAACTTACCAGCAGCATCCATTTGTTTTTTGCGGAGACCCTCGTCATTAATCAAGTCCCTGCAACATCACGATTCTTGAAGTTCTAGCATCATCGACTTGCCAGTTTTTAAAATTTCAATCGCTGTGTAAAGAACATGAAACTCACCCGAGTAGCAGAGCCAAGTGTGAAGGAGTGCATGCTCCAAACAGAGCTTCAGGAATTATGCCTGAATTTAGGATGATGTTAGGAAGTGAGATGTAAGGTATTTTCGCTTTGTATCTTATGAACCACTCGGTCAGGATATGGGCTCGATATGCAACCACACATGGTAACCGTGCAAGCTGCAGTTCTACGGCAACTGTTCCAGATGCACATAATGCCACTCGACTTGCCTGCATCACATCGAAATTTAGCTGGATTAGTATCATACGTTCTGATTTTCTTTCCTTCCATTTTTTTGAAGGCTCTATTTTATTTGAATCTTGTACGCCAAGAACTGTTCAAATGCAGTACCAGCAAACTACAGTAATTTCAGCGGTTAAAGGCATTGACTTAAAAACTCGGAATGGACACAGCCACACAGCATATCAGTTCACACAACATAGCCAGCTGGAAATCACGATACGTATCGAGGGTCCATCAGGAAAAGTGTACAAACCACCAGAGTTTTGAAACAATTTTACAATACTAAAAGGGAGCAGACTAATTCTGTCAAATTTTGATCCATTCAATTGCAAAGAGTATTCAACAACAAATCTGAGCTAAAAATGATTCAGGTTGACCCATAACAATTACTTTACTCAAGATGCAATATTTTTAGAATACGATAGCCAAATAGCTTTGCTGATATTATATCAAGGGTCTTACGCTGAAAGCGTTATACTTGATGCAGGATGCGTCACCTGGTACCAAAACAACCGGCACTGGCCACCCATCGACAGCCTTCCCGATGTAATCTTCCACTCGCATATTAGGTGCCACATAAATAACTGCTGTTAACCTGGAGAAATCATTTTTAAGAAGCTCCAAGGTGTGTGAAAATATTGGAAGCATGCGTGTGACCTCTTGTAATCTGCTTCCAGGGAGCACTGATATGATTGTGGATCCTTCATGTATCAAAAGCAATGTGTTTAATACACTATAAACTTCAAGTAGGATTCTACGAAACATTGATTCAAATCTAAGGCTGTTTTTTTTTTTTTGTCAATTTGATTCATTAAATTTTAATATACCATAATACCACGTAGAAAGAAGTACAAGCCAGCCTTAAAGTAAAGCAGAAGAAGTAAAAATAAATTTTCATCATTCTACCTGAAGATATCCCATATACATTCCTAAATTTTTCTCCATCACCTTCAACCTTCCACTCTTGGTTTGTGCTTTTTCCAACCTGAGAATCAAATTCCTCGAGAATAAACCGACTACAAAAAAAATAAATCAAGACTTTCTTTACAGGAAACATCAGATAAAAGAGGTTTCTATAATCTGTATATCGTATACTGTATCTCTTCACATTAGGCAAACACAAATTTATCTGCAAACGAGGCCTTCAAATGGCTAATGTCATGCATATGAGTTCACCTCAAGTTCCAAAATATCTTCTAATGTTGGATGACCCACAAATGTTGCGAGTAGTCCATTTGACCTACAGACTTCTGCCTCAAATGGAAGGATGCAGAAAACATGATCCACAAAGTCTGTAAGCCCTTTAAGTCTAGCTTCACCTCCTCTCCAGGCCCAGAATGATGGTGCTACAAAGTGAAAATGTCGAGGACAAGCCAGCCCAAGTTTACGATATTTAGCTGAAAAAATCATTCCCCTTTATTCCAACACCATTTTTCCTAGGCTGAAGAAACTGAAAGTTAAACCAAGATTTCGGATATTGAAATAAAGTTACCTCGTAAATGCTTCAGAAAACGAAAGGAAAACCCTTTTGAATCTACTGTTAACACAACATGAGGCAGAAAAGAGAGAGCGGACTCCACAGTCTCTTTCAGCTTTACCTGAATATTGATGTTCTGGTGAAATAATTGCAAAGAAATTGGCGAGTTCTTCATAAATGATGTATATGGATACATAATAATAAACACATATTAAATGAACCCTATACTGAATCATTTCTAATGATAGGTTAAAGTGGAGCACATTTTAACATGGTTCATTGCTTGCTCACCCTGAAGCTACTAAGATGTGGTAGCAACTCCCAGATGCCCATTATTGCAATATCTTCCATAGGAAACAGAGACTTCAACCCTTGTCTTGACATCATCAGACTGAAAAAAGAAAAATAGGCACAATGAAAAATTATCTTTCTATGATGTTTGTTCATCTCATGCAATCTTATGCTTTTAACGAAACACAGATTTGCAGAATTTCTTGTACGCTGCGAGTTTTTAAAATCATGCTTGCCTTGGGAAAAATCATTAATATGCAGACGAGCTAACCGATAACGAAACATTTTAGTGAGAATGACAGAGGTATCTCAACATTGCTTTTACAAAAGAACCTTGTCGAAATCCACTCCAGAGCAACTAGTTACTGTGGTATCATACCAATTGGAACCATTGAGAAACTAATAAAACCTAAAAACTATAGACACTCGAAGTATTATTTATTTCTTACGAAGTCACTTAGGTTTCAATTGTTTTGAGAACTGCAGAAATTTCTAGGTGCAAAGAAAGAAGCTTGCAAAGCTGGGAGGCAAACATAGGAAAATTTCTATGATATGAGAGACATCTTCAAATAAATTAGAGTAACCTTAAAGTTGCCTGTTGACATTGTCCAATCCCAATGGCCGTGTATGATGGTAGAGGCAGATATTTACTTACTGAAGCTAAATATTATTGATACAAAACTACAAGAAGTGTATTTGAGCTAAAATTTACTTAAAATCTGAAAATATTTAGACTTCTTAACCAAAAAATTATACTAAAAGGGCAAATGCAACCTGGACAGCAAAAAATTCCCGGGTCGAATTCAAATCGAAGTAAAAATTTCAGAAACTTGAATAATCACAAACAAACAAACTATTTATGGAGCCAGTGCCATGACAGACTTGCTAGTAGCTAAAATTTGAAAAGAACTGATGTTAAAAAAGGGGGGGAAAAGTGAAATCAGCGAGAAAGATGCATTAATCTATATTTACCCGCCCACACCTGTAAATCGAACGGGGAAAGCAGAAAGCTTTTTCAATGAGTTCATGAAACGCGAAGCAATAATGTCACCGGAAACTTCTCCAGCAACAATGAAAACTCTGAGTTCCCCATCTTTTGAAGCCAAATCTCTCACGGTTTCTCTGGCAGAACAAGATAGTGATCTTTTCATTATCTGTAAAAAGATCACATTCTTGAAGATCTTCACACTTCTGAGAAACATAATTCGATCCTTCAAAAACTACATACAAAAAGTGAGCTAAAAAGAAGGAAAAAGTATGCAACAACAAGAAAATGCAGAAATCGTGTAAATCCAAATAAAAAAATCACCAAAAATCGTAACTTTAGGTCTAAAATGAACAAACTCCATTAATCCCGATAAATATAAAGTATGCAGAGAACAAAATTGGTGTTTTGTAAGATTGAATTTCACTTACTTCCTCGAAGAAAAATGTTAAAAGAACTATTTGAAGGGGTTTCGAGTGAAGATAACTAAATTGAAAGCAGCATCCAAACTCCACAAAGATTGAACATTCGGACCCATTAAAATTCGACTCTATTGGAACTCAAAAATCACGCAACCACCATTTCCGAAAGTTTCCGAAGGAAGAAAATCCCAAAATCAATGGAAATAAAACCCGTTTTTTATTTTATTTTTTATTGTCGTGGTTTACTAATTATTATTATTTTTCGAATTTATTATTTTCCTATAATAATAATAATCTAAAAATGTTATCTCCCCTGTCCCATATATATTGTCTTTTTTTTTTTCACATTAAGAAAAAATTATTGAAAAAATAAATTTTATATAGACTTCCTATTTTATCCCTATTTAATGTATTAAAAAATAATTGCACAATTTTCAAAGTGTAGTTAATAGTGATATATTAATAAAGAAGTGTAAAAAAATATTATTAAATATGGTATATGACTATATATTTGGAACAAACAAAAAAAGAATGTGGACAATATAATTGGGACGGGGGAGTACTATTCTGTTACCATTAAAAAAAAGGGTTGACCCCGAAGAAAACCACATTCCACATGAGTCAGAGCCCATTGGCTCATGCGAGAGTTAAATCGAGGGATGTGCACGAGTAAGCAGGGACCTGAAGGATGAAACAACATGGTCCAACCCCCAAAGCATACCCCCAAATATTTCAATGAGGAATATGCTCCACACGATGATCGAACTCGCAACGCTGGGAAATTTCTTCCCACGTCACCTCAAGTCTTACCAACTCGTCTATACCCCTGTGGGCGGTACTATTCTATTACCATTTAATAAAGCAGGAGGAGGATGGTATAGTAATTATTTTTTGATATTTTCATGTTATCTTTTAAAAATAATTATATCCAATAAATAAATAAATAAATTGTTAGTAATTTCAATTTATTTTCATACAATTTTCCCATCATTTCATTCTTCGTTTGAAGTATTTTAATTTCAAATTTCGAAAACTAACTTTCACTTATGTTTACCTGCTTGAGATTAGCTCTTTTATTTTTTTTAAAAAAAATTAACAACTTATATTCCTAAATTATTTTTAATATGATAATTTGATAAACACAAAGATCGCGTATGCAAAATGCTAGTTATAATAATATATCATATACGTACGTTTTAAAACAATTCCATAATTGTTTTATACAAATTTAAGTGTATCACATTTTTTTGCCAAATGAAATTATTGACTAAAAATAAAAATTTTAATTTTAATTTTATAATATTAAAAAATATGATATATTTTAATTTACATGCAATATGCAATATGTACGATGACTAGTTTTTTTTTTTAAAGAAAGACTGTAATTTTTATTGAATACTGTCAAAGTACATCGTCTTCAAACCAATTAGAAAAATTTTCATTCTCCCACATAAACGGAAGGGGAGGAAGAAGCGAAAAGAGTTAATGTATGAGCAATCGAGTTCGCCGTTCGTCTAACGTGATGAAGCTTGACAGTTCGCGCTGCTTGCATGAATCTTCTAATTAGATCCTCATCTATCTTTGTGACTGCTTGCACGGATCGGATTAATGAGTTTGAGAACGGAATCCGGCGGTGGAATTAGCATCCCAAAAGCTTGTAGTTTTATTCCATGTGAATATTTAATCACTCCTCCAACACCGTATTATAGCAGATTGTCATTCACGCAGGCATCGACTTCCAATTGGAGGGTTCCTGGATGTCGGGGAAGGAGCATAGGGTGTTGATTTCAGTTTTTGTTCTGCTTCTTGGAAGTTTTGAAGGAAACTGTCACGCCAGTCTAGTTTATGATTCAAGGCTTCTACATCATTTCAATAGATAACATCCATACGGTTCTTCCAAAGTAACATACCTACAATCATGCTACCAATTTTACAAATCTACCCCACTGTTTTTTACGTGCATGTCGCACTAATTCTTTAAGGTCAGGGGCGGAGCCATCCCAAAGGCTGGTGTGGGCTCCAATCCAGTCTTAATTTTTTTTTGTTATTAGTTGTAATCTTAGCCCATGTTGGATTTTTTAATTAGTCAAATACTTTGTCCAATCCATTTTCTGAAATATATTTGTAAGATTTGTTTTGTTGATTTATAAAAGTATTTTTTAATTCGCTCGAAAAGTTCAATTTTTATATCAAAATTTTTGTGATTTTTAAAACTATATATATTTTGTTGTTTTTGAACAGCTTGATTTCATTGATGTGTGCAATTGTGAGTTTTTTGAAATTAATTGTGAAGTCTGTTTGAAATGATTTCATTTAGTTTTAATGTTTTTCTATGTTATTTTTGCATTATTTTCATTGGAAATATACAAATGATGTGCGTTTTCAAGTGGTTCACATGTATGATTTATAATTTTTTTTGTTTCACTTTGAAAATGGACAAATGGATATGAAAATTTTTGCATTTTAAAGTTCTTTCATTTCTTTTATCAGAAATGATGTGTTTTTTTTGTGATTCACGTATGAATTTTTCATCATGACGTATTATATTACTTGAAACGTCATTTTTTTGGGGTATATTATGAGAATATCAATTGAAGAAGAAAATTTAATATATTATATATACGAACTTAAATTTTTTACAACCATCAAAAAATTTTTTGGAGTCGGCTCACTTAAAACATCGCATATTTAGTAGTTTATATTTTATTTATGTCACTATATCATATTTATAGTTACCATTAATTGTTTTGCAAGTGTTCTTTGATTGCAAATTAATATTTTAATATATTTTAATTATTAAATATTTAATTTATATTAGTTTATTTTTTGTATCAAATCGGTCAGCGGATGATGAAATTTTTTTTCCTAGCTACGCCCCTGTTTAAGGTTGTGCTTTGACGAAGGAATTTGAAATCATATATTTCACATCTATAAATTTTAAATTTATTAGATTGTTTTAACAAATTTTTGATGATTTGAAATCCAACACTCTTTTGGCTTAATTATAAATGCACCCATGATTATCATAGATTTGAAATCTAATCAAGATGGGTGTGGGTTGCCAATTCATTTCAAATCCGTGTTTAAATTCGTCCTTAAATCAAATATGTTCTTACAAATCAAAGTGTGATTTTATGTAAATAATTATAATAATCTATTGAGATGGTGTTAGGTGTATTTATTGCAGATATTTATAAATAATAAACTTTACTTTTGTGTAATTATATTGATGTATTTTATTCACTTCTATATAATTTTTCTGCTTAAAAAATTTTCATAAACTTTTATAGATTTTACGTTTAGATTTTTATATACATTTATCAACTTTTTTATGACACGTGTATCTCTAATTATATATCTTCACATAATTTCAAGCAGTCGATGGTAAAAGTTAAAACAGGATCATTACGAATCATGTTTCTAATTTCTTCTTTTAAGTGGACAAGGCATGTGTAAAATTTATCTTATAAATAAATATTCTTTTATAAGTATATGAAAGAATTAGCAAATATTAATTTAGAAATTTGGCGATCAACTGTTCAGCTATGAACGAATAATTACTTGGAAATTAAACGATCAACACAATAATATTAGTTAATTTTTAAAAAAAGTTTAGCGGAAATAAAAGTTATATGAACTTCAAACACTAGCTAAATCCATTTCTAAAACTAGAAACATCGAACTCAATTTCTATTTTCACATATATGCAGAAAGATATACCATTTTTTATATCCAATTTATTCACGTGGAGTTATATAAATTTATTGAACAACGTAAAAAATAAAGAGACGAAACGGCAAAAATCATACGGAGCACGTTATTGCAATGGGATATATCATTAGGGCATTGCATTCCGGAGTGTAATAAAATAATGTTTTTGTCCTCAAGGGATGTCCAAGTTGGTGAAGTAGGTGAACTTTTGATTATAAGTTAGTAGTTTGATTCATCATGTCAACATCTTCTTGGACTAGTCTGTCACACAGGGCTTGCCTAGTGTGGTTTACCTGATTAGCGTAGTTTGCACGCTATTACGTTAGTCCGGAGGTTTACCGAGCGCACCAAAAGATAGCGGCTGCGGGTTCCCACGTCACAAAAAAAATAAAATGATGTTTTTTCAAATATAAATATTAATTATCTAATATTTAATTACGTAAAAACCTCCTGATCGAGATTGTAGTTATCAGCTCATAATTATTTCAAGTATATATATCATTATACAAAAAAAATCTAATATAACATGCAGAAAATTAAACATTTTTTTTTTCAAAATGATTTATCTACACCACATGCAGTAGTACCCTCCTGACCTCCTTCCATCTCAACATCTGATATAGCTCAATAAGAATTCGTTTATTAATAAACAAAAAAAAAAAAGAAAAGTGATATGCACATAATACAAATATAATAATAACTAGTTTATACGTTTATCCACATAATTAATTATTTTTTTTAAAAAAATGTTCTCTCTGAATTGAATTTCCTAAATCATCCCCGATTTGTTAATTATCCTTTAGAAAAAGATGAATATAGAAGCTAGCTAAATTGGGTTCAGGTGGTTGTGGTCCACTGGAAGCCTGATTTGCCTGTGAATCCTTCGAATAAATTCCTCGACCCTCGCGTTGAGTTCTTCCACAGATTCCCCTTCATTAATCTGATTCAAATCTTTCAGCTTTTCCTCGCTTAATTCATCTTCAGGGTAATTTTCTGTGCTTCTTCCATCTTCTTGTTTGATCACGCCATTTTCAATCTCTTTTTCCGTAGCTTCGGGACGTTTCTGATAATCATAATCTTCATCATCAGAGGAAACTGTGTCGTCGTACTTTTTATAATCAGGTGGAGACATTAATGACGACGTTGTTTCCATGATGATGTACGCTGATGTACTTCTCGTGTTGTTTTCTATTTGTTGCTTTTCAGACGAAGTGAAAGCATCGAAATCAGCGGCGATTATCATGAGAATGAGAGTGTTCGCTGCGAAAAACCAGAATCTGGTACCGGTGCACATGAGGGTTGAATGTGAGAATCTGAAAACACAGAAGATGGTCAAATACAAGAAAATGGAGAACAAAATTGGCCGGATTGGTTTCAGTACTGAGTAGTTCTTGGGATACTTTCCGGATTTGTGTATGTTTTCTGTGAGATTTAGATATGGGACGGCCATTTTGCGTGGGACGAGACGTTCAGGAGCTAGCTGTGATTGTATCAGCAAATTAATGATTTCGTAGTTTATATATATAGTTTTGATATGGTGAGCAGATCATGAATACTTATATGATCACCGGTTCATGAAGTGGTCTTCATTACCTATTGGATTTAAAAAATGTCACGTCAGTGGTACTAATATCAAAACGTGGGACTTAATATGTATGGCATTAATCACTAATTAATTAATTAAGTCTAAAACCTGAATTATATATCTTTTAATTAATCATTTAATTGCATGCAACTTAAATAATCTATAAATAATTTCTTGAATGAGAATATATTTGCAGCCATGCATAATGATCGGCATGTCTAAGGGCCAAATTGTCGATCAATATTAGTCGTATGGATTAAAAGTTTCTTTCAAATGTAGTCTCTTCGGTGTACCTATATATATATATATATATAATATATATATATATATATATAGAGTGGTTCCGACGTCTCACATATTTTTATCAATAAGAAGGCTAAATCTTGGAAATATTTACATTAAAAAGTAATATTTTTGTTACAATAAGTAATACTTTATCATGAGCGATCCAATTAGGAGATTAATCTCATATAATTTAGTTGAGCGACCGTCTCAGCAATTTTATCATTGATGCAAGAGTCTATGCGTTGGAAAATAGATTGAATCTGAAAACGCACCTTCACGGCTTCACCCCAAATGGTCATGCAGTGACACAAGATCAAGTAAGTTTCTTGTGAGACAAACTCACCGATTTATATGCGTGAATGAGTCGATCAGACTCATATATATCTATTGAAAGTAATAATTTTTCATCTTTCAGGTCAAATATGAAATATGTAACACAAAATTAATCCGTGAGATTATTGCATAAAGGTTTTGTACATAAGATATCTCGGTTTGAAAAGAGATGTGAGTTCAATTCTACGTCTAAATAAAAATAATTCCCCCTATGTATATCTTAATATATTATTATAACTAGTCATCTGGCACACGCTTTGCGTGTGTAACACACGTATCTTTAAATTTTATTTTTAAATATTTGATTTTTTAAAATATATATATATATATATATATATATATATATAATAAATGGGACATAAAAGTTTAAAAATTAAGAAGCAAATATAACGTGTAGTGGGGGGATTGGGGGAAGAAAATGGGTGAAAGTGGCTTGGGGATAATTCAGTCTTAACACATAAAAGACCAAACAGTTATTCTAAGGTATGGAGCTATTATAATATAGAAAGATAAATGTAAAAAAAATATTATTATAGTACTAACTTTCAATTAATTTGTGAAGTTTGAGATAATATTATGATTATAATATCAAGTATCCTAATTTAATTCACAACAAAACCAAAATTATTAGGTAAATTAGTCATTTTATATGACTTTATCTTTTCTTATCACTTACATGTTTTTTTATTACCAAAATGACGTTAACTTTCTGATATTTAGTATCTTTTTATTTACGAAAATTCCACTCACATGTAAAATTAATATATTTATGCGTTTTAGTGACTATTTATTTACGAAAACATTATATTTTTTGTATTTTTTAAATTTTACAATTTATTTTTTCTCTTTTTGTTTTTTTAAAAAGCACGAACTTTACAAATATGCAACGCGTACACGAGAATACTAATATATTAAATAATATACGAGAACTGATATTGTGAAAGGCTCACAAAATTACTAATAATAATCCGTTATCGTGTTTGGAATCGATGTACAATCTTAATTCTTAACATAAAATTCTTTTGCTATTATTTAAACAAGGAAAAGCACTGTTTGTGATGTAAAGTATAATCTAGAGTGGATTCCCAAAATTTTCTTTCTGTTTATTTTTATTAAAAATATTCTCTCTAAACGCACATTTATTTTTATTTTTATTTTTTTGGATAACCATTCAGGGAAAATAAAAATTTGTATAGGTATTAGGTAGGCAAATTTACGAACTTTAGGAGCAAATGGGAGAAATTATTTACCTATAGGCGGCCAGATCACACCGAACGGCTGGTTGAATCTAAGCCACGTTTAAATTTATACAATCTCGGTAATTATTAAGTAATTATTATAATTGAATCGTAGAACTTTCTGGGTCATAATTATTAAGGATGGGTATTTCCACTCATTAGGCAACTAGAGAATTATAATTTTTAATTCAAATAAATCCCTATGATATCATCACACAAATCAAATTTGTGGAAAAAAAAATTCTTTCTAACCTATAAAAATATTTTTTTTATTTTAAATATATATCGGATTGATCCGTGTCACAAATATAAATTTAGACAAGTATTATAGGATGCTTACGTTTTTTAATAATGGTTTGATTGATTTGGAAATAATATCTTTGCATAATTGATTGCGGATTTTGTGTACATATTTTAATGTTACTTGAGGAGAAAAAAAATGGTGTTGGTAATTACGTGGCGTTTGTGCACTGATAACGTGTTTTTATTAATTAAGCAGCTAATGCCGTCTTAACGGAGATAATTATCATGCATATTACATACAGTAATTGACATATTGCACAAAACCTTATATATATATATAAAAAAAGAAATAGTACTTTCACGTGTGAAAGTGGGAAGCAAGATGACTCGAGTCTACTTATAAGAGCGTATACAATAGTGCGGTGAAATTGATAACTTGATCACATGTTGATGTCAGCATTGATAAAAGATTCAGGAATATAGTCAATAAAAGGAGGCGAAAATGATTTTTCATCAGACAAAAGGGCAATGTGAGTAGATCATTGAGAAAAAAGAACTATATAACAAATTTATAGCCAGAATAGCAATAGCATACTATAGATGAGAAAAAGTTGGTGATGGGGTGCAATCACCGGCTCGTCTCCCACCGGCCTCCTCTTAGCTCCGTTCCTAGTGTGATATTATATGTTTCTGCTGTGGTTAGGTGATATTGAGATATTGAATTTTTTAAGTTCATATTAATACCTTTGCATTTAAAAGTTAAAAAATAGTAAAATCGCACATAATTGAGAAAAAAATACAATCACACATAATTAAATCACATAATTAAAATTTAAATTTACCCATAATTTTTTTAAAAAAGGTAACATAATTGAATTCAAAAACACACATAATTTAATGAATGAAATACACGTAAGTAAAAATGAGGCATGATTAAAAAGTTGATATGGCGGTTAGTATTTTTTAATAATTTTTTCCGACATTTTTTTCATTTCGAATTTTAAATTATTTATTAATTTTTAACAATATTTATAGTCAGGTCCGAGTCCACCGGCTCAAGTCCAGGTACAAAAGAGGGCCCAAAAAATTAATAAATTATTATTAGTATGTGTGCCATAAAATGATTTTTAAATTACATAATTTTGTCAAAAAAATAGTATTATTGCAACTTTATCCTCTTTATAGTCATCTTTCTCTCTGAAATCAGATTTTTCAATCACATCACATGATAATTAATGGAGTTGACTATTGGGTTTTAAAACTTTCACCACTCTCTTTTATTATTGATTCTTGGATTCATAGACTAATTACATGTTATTTTTATTTTTATTTTCTAATTTTTCTGATTTTTTTAGGAATGTTTGTGATATTTTTTATTCGTGAGCATGATTAGGTATAGTGTAAGAATTTTTTTCAACTGGTGCATTCATTTTTTTTAGTTTCGTATTTTGTCAAATAATTGATGTTTTTGTTGATAAAATAACAAAGTATTATTTAAGTGATTCTTTATAATATTTTAGTTTATTATTCAATGACATTATAAAGTTTTTTAACAGTATATGTTTTTCTTATAACTAAGTCTATAGTATTTTGCATATTTAGTTTTCAAAAGCTCTCTTAAATAATTTTTAAAAAGTTGAAAAAATTATTTTGAAGTTCGACTCAGACCCTAAAAATCATAGATACGACACTTTTTATAGTGACCATATTAATCTGTTGATTTTGAACGACCAGATCAATCTGACCATTCACAATATTTTTAAAAAAAAATTAAAAAAATAAAAAGAGTTGGTGGACTTCACCTCATGCGGAAACTATTTTTTTTTAATTTTTTCAGACATTTTTTTAGTTTTTGAATTTTAAATTATTTTTAATAATATTTATAATGGTCATTCTGTTGATTTTGGACGACTATATCAATCAGACAATTCACAAAATTTTAAAAAATTTTAAAAAAAAAAGATTTGGTGGACTTTACCGCATGCGGAAACTTCCGTGTGCAGTTTTCTCGCCCCTTGAAGGTACGTAATATTGTTTTACATATTTATATATATGAGACGGATTGATCCGACTCATATCTAAATTGAAAAATAATATTTTTGACATAAAAAAAGTAATACATTTCCATGGGGCAATAAAAGATATTCGTTTAACAGAAAAAATTTTGAGCTGCAACCAAATCTTTCTGTGATTTTATTGTTAATATCGCTTATTTATTTTATATAATATAATTTTTCTTTCTTACAATCAATATATAAAATTAGATGTATTTTTTATATATATTAATATTAATTTTGTTGAACTCACAGAGACTTTAATTGTCGTTTTATCAAAGTATGAACTATATATGAAGCTGATGGCGGCAAACAATATAATATATATTTTAAAAGTAGGTCTCATTAAAGATGAAGTCAGGGATGCATGTATGTAAAATAGGGATATGTCGATCCTACTTCACCCGGGTAATGCCCGGGTGGAGTATGGAGTATGGACGGCCGGATATTTTTGCAAGTCAAATAATTTGACCTGTAGTGATGATCCGGATTGTGATCTAGCTTCATGGCAGTGTCCTGAAGCCAGCATCAACATAATCGTAAAATAGATCGACTAGATGTATATTAAAATAAATAATAATATTTTTAATATAAAAATTAATATTTTATTTGAGTCAATCGTGTCGAAAATTCATATAATAAAATTAATCTGCGAGACTATTTCATCAAGGTTTTTGTGATACTATCACTATGAAGTATGAACACCAAGTTTCAAATATTATCTCGAAGAAAGACAATCATTGTGTTTTTTCTCGACAAATTATCGATCTGTAAATGCAACAAATAGTTCTGTACAGAATCATATTTTTATAATTTCCAGTTATTTCAGATCCATTAATATATAATGTACTATACATATATATATATATATATATATATATATGCATTTGTTGGGATCGGTTCAGAGGGTAGAGGGGGGGTGAATACACTCTGAAACTTTTCTTCTTCTTCTTTAAAATGATCAAGTGAGGTTTAGTTCACTTAATCAGTTTTCTCAACTTCTAAAACGTTTTGAACAACTTAAATAGTGCGGAAATAGTTCAGAGGTTTTAGTGATGCAAAGTTTATAATGCAATGTATGAGCAGGATGTAAGATAAATGGCAGTAAATGCTAAAGCACGATTTTATGGAAGTTCGAAGGCTTAATCCTTCTACGTCTCCCCTTCTTCCACTTAGGAAGGAATTCACTAGAAGATTTTGGTTATTACAACGTCTTGTAATACACCCACTTCAGACTTAGGACTTATCCAATGCCTAATCCGAAACTCCTAGATTTACACAGATAAGATTCTCAGTTCTTATCAGACTGGTGGAAGCTTTCAGAGCAGCTTCAAGTCTCTTCAACACTGAGTATAGTTGAGTTGAGCTTCTCAGACTGCAGAGCGGTCGAGAGGCTTGAAAACCCTAGGATGATCCTTGACGATCAGATATGTGAACTGTAGGCGAGGGTTTATTTGAGCAGCAGATGAATGATCTTGTAAGTGTGCTCAGGTATATCAGATGAGGACTTCTGATATTAGTCAAGTGATTGAAATTTTTCTGAGTTGCTTGTCTCTCTTCGTTGTCTCGTATCACTTGTTGTTGTTCACGTTGTATCTCTTTTCTTTTTTAGCAATCTTCCCTTTATATAGGTCAATCATCAACGTCTTTATTTTGAACGTTCTGATGCTGCATTGAATGCACATTTAATGCTCATAAATGCATTGATGATTCTGCATGAGGATCGTACACTGCAGACAACTTCCAGGGTCCAAAACTGGAATAAACGGTCGAATGCTTTATCTGCAGTCATTCTGTGTTTTTGCCATTTTGGTACAACCTGTTGTCTTGATTTGCAGGAGTCAACAAATCTTCTGAAACGCCGGTTCTGCTTTTAATAAAAGATCCTGCAAAGAACATCTTGTCACAGGTACTTGTCTCGAGATATCTAGATAGGCAGTTGGCATTCTACCGGTAGAGATATTTGTCCTCTGCTGGTTTGAATAACCAGTCGATAAGCTTGTGACTTCAACCGGTCGAGAGATAAAGGCGGTTGACAAGCTTCCGGTAGATAGATTTATCCTCTGCTGGTTTTGATAGCCAGTCGATAGGCTTGTGACTTCAGCCGGTCGAGAGCAAAGGCGGTTGACAAGCTTCCGGTAGAAGTTGTAGTAGATTCCTGAAATACAATGGTTGGCAGCACATTCCTATACAATGAGTTGTTGTTTGTTATCACCAAAATATCGGATTCAACAATTTCCCCCTTTTTGGTGATGACAAAACTTAAGTGCTCCAAGAACAATATGAAAGCATTAAAATGAACTTCATTGAGAGAATGAATTTCATTAAGTACAATAAGCATTTTTATTACACCTACAGAAAAAAAAATAAGATGCGGCTGCGATAAGTAAAGAAGAGATAAGTTGTTCATCTTTTGAACCAACTGGCTCCTCCTGACCTATCGCCTTCTCTTCTTCTTCTGTCGGCTTCTTCTTTTCTTCTGGACTCTTCTTCACGTCTTCTTGCCTCTGCTGCTCTACGTTGCTCTTCTTCCCCCTTTTTGGCATCACCTTGGTTGAGCCGAAGGATGACCTCAGTGAGTTGAGTACCAAGGCAGGCTTGCATAGTGTCTATTTTTGCATCGATTTGAGCAAGTAGAGTGGCTTGCATAGTGTCCATCCGATCATTCAACTGCTTATGAAGGCGATTTTCGGATCGGATAACTTGTTCGGAGACGGTAGAGAGCGTGTTGATTTGAGTGCGATGATGATTAGTGATCTCTGTGGACAGACGAGCAAGGTCTCGAGACACGGTCTCGAAATGCCGAATCATCGTCTGGCGTGAATTATCGACCGATAAGGATGAGTTTGTTATGTCTTGAGAGAAGGACCTAACCGTTTGCATGAGCTCATGAAGCCGATTTATCAAGGTATGATCTAGAGCTGCGGCCATGGCTTCAATTAAAGAATCATCAGTCTGAAGCATTTGCCCTTCTGGGTCATTTCTTGGTGAAACCGGCTAGACTCACGATGATGTGGTGCGGGTGAATTTGCTGGAGAGCTACCCGATGGACCTTCCAATAATGGTACAGTTGGAGATGTAATAGTTTCGACTGCAGCCAATATGGTTGGTGGAGTACCAGGATCAGCACTTGGTTCATCCATAATGAGATCTTCCATAAACTTTTCAGTAGATGGAGACGGTTGAAGTGCTGGATCAGCATCAGTCACTTGCTGTTCTGGAGATGCAGGTGATACAATAGTGCTTGATATCTCCGTTGGGGGCACTGTTGCTTCACTACTGCAAGGAGCCTCTGTCACAGAGGTGACAGGTATCTCTTGTGCAACCACTTCTAAAACATCTTGTGAATGACCGGGAGAAGTGTGAGCGGTCGTCACGGGAGAGGAGTGAGCAATCACAACTGCTTCCGGTTGAGTAACTGCTTGGACTGCGGTTGAGGAGGGGTCGACCGATGAAGATGCTGCTACACTCGATCTTAGAGCATATGATTGAAAGAGGTCAGCAGTGATGAGATCGGTCAGAATCCCATCTGAAGAAGGGAGAGCATAGACGTCTTCTTCACCCTGATCTTGAGTGAGAAAGGTTTTCATCATCACTTGTGCTTCCAGCACATAAGCTTGTAAACAGGCTGCTGAAGCTGGTGTTTTGACATTGTTGAGAGCTTGGAAGTGCTGAAGTAGTTGAGTGATTTGACGTAGACTATCCTGTAGTCCAGTCAAAATCACAAAGTCATCGGCAGCGGTAGGACTCTTGGATTTGAAATTCTTGACACGCTCATTAATTAGCAGTGATAGCAGGCTTCCTCGAAGCTTCAAGTCTATGAGATGTCTTCTTCCCAGAGCCTCCACGATGTCTTCAGTATCAGCAAATAGAAGCATCTTCTGCTCAATGACGTTTAGAGATTTCCATTTAGGAAATATTTGAGCGAGTGTCAAGTGAGTGCGGGAGTGATGCCATCTGTCAAAACGTTGTAGATGACGCTTGACAGTACGGAGCACGTGAGAGATGATCATATTGAGTTCTATCGTAGCTGCTGGTTGAGCCTTGGGTGTGTAGATCATCACACCTTTCCCTTTGTCTTTGGGATCAGCTAGAGTGACCTCAGGAGCTGATGAGGCACCTTCCCGGATTATCACACCTTTTGTAGGACGAGGAGCAGTAGAAGCAACAACGGTAGTAGTCTCGACCGTTGGCAGGGTAGGAGCAAGTCCAGAAAGAGACTTTAGCTTCTTGTGCTGCCTCTTCTTCTCGCCTGCAGGCGTGGATGACACAGCTGCTTTGGAGACCGAAGGGGATGACTTGCTGAAGGCTTGAATCAGTGGAACATTCTCACGTGATTCATCTTCAGAGTCAGATTCGATGATCAGTTGACGCTTGGCAGACTTTTTGGTATGGACTGGTTTGGCCACGACCGGAACCGTTGAAAGCGGTTGAGGGATAGCAATAACCTTTGCGGTTGAGGGCAAGGTGTCGACCGCAGTCTCTTTCTTGTTCAGGAATTTGAGAATCGTAGACTTGTTGAGCCATTTGGTGGGATGCAGAGGCTCAGTCTTGGAAAAGTCCACTCCAAGGACGCCCAAGATGTGGCAGATTTGCAAAGCAAATCCCTCGGATTGCCCTTTGCCCCTGATCATTTCACATAGAATATTGAACAGAATGTCTGACCAGTTTATGTTGATCTTGGAGGCAATACAAGCCATGTATTGAAATTTCTCCAGCGTCACCTTGTCGTAAGATCCAGCCTTGGCCAGAAGATTCTTGGCCACGATATTAGTCAGTAGCCTGAATGGAGCTTTGAGAGATGTCTTCTGGGCCGGCAGTTTGATCGGAGCATCAGTAGTTGAGAACTCCTTCAACCAATAAGAGCAGTTACCATCTGGAAGATCCGTGCATTTTGTCAAACCCCTGGAGGGCAGATCAAATGTGCTGGCGAAGAACTTCTGATTGAAGGAGTAGACCTCTGTCTTGATCAAGCATTTGATAGTCCCATGCTCGATTTGAGCGGTTGCGAAGAACTCCTTCAAAACAGGCAAATCGCAGATGGCGCTGCATTCCAGAAATTTCTTCAGTCCAGAGGCTTCAAGCATGGTGAAGACCTCAGTTATTCCTGCGTTGTTTGCCTTAACAACGGAATCAAAGTTGATGGCGAGGCAAGTCTTCTGGATCGACATGATATCTGTAGATAAGAACTCGAGCAAAGAGTAAGCAAAAGCTTGAGAGTAATTTGATGGAGCGTTTAATACAATATGAAAGTTTTTAGCAAAGGTGAAAGATTGATATACGAGTGTAAAGAAGTATATATAGGAACCTATGGGCCATAGGGTGATGTCATGAAAAGTATTTTTGAAATTCAAAAAGTTTTGAAGAGCATAATCACGGCGCCCAATTAATGTCATTTGGTTCAAAGCACCAAGCTGCTAGTACGAAGCCTGTCAGAGACTAGTTAAAGGCGGATGATATGCCAATATTAATGGCAACGTAACAGCTAATCTATTAATGTCATATTGACAATCATTCCCCCTAAACACATGCATACTAACTTAAATCTACTAAGCCAAGAATATTTCGAAAATATGAAAACTTAGCGTCCGGTAGAGGCTTGGTGAATATGTCTGCTGCTTGCTGATCGGTAGAGATGTATTCCAGCCTGATTTCCTTCTTTAAGACATGATCTCGGATAAAGTGATGCCTGACATCAATGTGCTTTGTCCGAGAGTGCATCACTGGATTGTGAGTGATGGCTATGGCACTTGTATTGTCACAGTAGATTGGAGCTTCACTCGACCGAATCCCATAATCATTAAGCTGCTGTTGAATCCAGAGTATTTGAGCACAACAGCTGCCAGCAGCAAGGTATTCTGCTTCGGCGGTCGAGGTAGCAATTGATGTCTGCTTCTTACTTGACCACGAAATTAGTCTATCTCCAAGGAATTGACATGTGCCAATTTGACTTTTGCGATCAATTCTACAACCTGCATAATCTGCATCTGAATAGCCAATAAGATTAAGATTTGAATCTTTGGGATACCAAAGACCCACATTAGTAGTTCCTTTAATATATTTAAGTATTCGTTTGGTAGCAATGAAATGAGATTGCTTAGGTGCGGATTGAAATCTAGCACATAAACAAACTGAATACATGATATCCGGTCGACTGGCAGTCAAATAGAGCAGTGAACCAATAAGGCCTCGATACATGGTTACCTCGACCGGAATTCCCCCTTCATCTTTATCAAGCTTAATTGATGTACTCATGGGGGTAGATACAGTTGAGCATTGTTCCATTCCAAACTTCTTTACCAATTCCTTGGCATACTTGGACTGATTGATGAATATTCCAGTTTCAAGTTGCTTTACTTGAAGTCCAAGAAAGAAGTTTAGCTCGCCCATCATGCTCATTTCAAACTTCTCCTTCATCAGTTTAGAGAACTTTGAGCACAACTTGGGGTTAGTTGACCCAAATATAATGTCATCAACATAAATTTGTACTAGTAACACATGATCACCTTTTACAAATTTAAACAGGGTCTTATCGACCGTTCCAATTTGGAAATCATGTTCCAGTAAAAATTTTAGCAAAGTGTCATACCAAGCACGCGGTGCTTGTTTTAATCCATAGAGAGCTTTGTCAAGTTTATAGATATATTGAGGATGAGTAGGATTGACAAAACCTGGTGGTTGTTCAACGTACACCTCTTCTTGAAGTAGACCATTGAGGAATGCAGACCTCACATCCATTTGATAAACTTTAAAATTCTTGAAGGCTGCATAAGCAAGAAAGATGCGGATTGCTTCTAGTCTTGCAACTGGCGCGAAGGATTCCTCAAAGTCTATGCCTTCTTCTTGTCTGAATCCTTGAGCAACAAGTCGAGCTTTGTTACGCAGAACAGTGCCATGTTCATCGAGCTTGTTACGAAACACCCATCTAGTTCCAATCACATTTTGATTTTTCGGTCGAGGAACTAGATGCCAAACATTGTTGCGGGTGAATTGATTCAACTCTTCTTGCATAGCTTCAATCCAGCTGGCATCTGATAGAGCTTCATCTATTTTCTTGGGCTCTACCTGAGATATGAAAGCGGCATGCAAGAATTCATTAATCATTTGACCACGTGTTTTTCGAGGAGCAGAAGGGTCACCTATGACCAACCCAGGTGGATGATCTTTGTTCCACCTAAAATAATTCCCTAAAGGGTTGTCATCAATTGGTTGATGAACGTCCTCGTTTACTGGATCATCATTGGCTGGAGGATTGTTATCAACCGGTGGATCCACTTCTGGCCTTGTTTGATCACACCCGGTAGAGGGAACTGGATCATCCTTCTTTGGAGGATATAGATCACTGTCACTCTCTTCCTGTAGATTTGTGTTTTCCAGTCTGTGACTCAGATCATTTATGCTCCCTTGAGTTTGTTCTGTACATAGAGTAGATTCATCAAAAACAACATGAATGGTTTCCTCGACCGTTAGTGATCTTTGATTGAACACTCGATAAGCTCTGCTAACGGCTGAGTAACCAATAAAAGTTCCTTCGTCTGCTTTGGCATCGAAGGCTGTCAAATGATTTTTGCCATTGTTGTGGATAAAGCATTTGCACCCAAAAATTTTGAAATAAGAAATATCAGGTTTTGTGTCATTCCAGATCTCATATGGAGTTTTGTTAAATCGTTTATTAATCATAGATCTGTTTTGAGTATAGCAAGCTGTGTTAACTGCTTCTGCCCAAAGTCTTTGAGAAACATTTGAATCAGCAATCATAGTTCTGGCTGCTTCTTTTAAAGTACGGTTCCTTCTTTCAGCCACCCCATTTTGCTGTGGGGATCTAGCAGCTGACAACTCATGCTTGATTCCCTGATCATCTAGATAAGTCATAAGAGTGGTGTTTAAAAATTCAGTCCCTCTATCACTCCTGATTCTATCTATCACAGTAGATTGTTCATTTTGCAAGCGTTTAAAAAGCTTAATCAGGTGAGGTGCAGTTTGATCTTTTGAAGAGAGAAAGATGACCCAAGTAAATCGAGAAAAGTCATCTATAACAACAAGAGCATATCTCATTCCCCCTATGCTTCTTACTGGTATAGGACCAAATAGGTCCATGTGAAGTAAGTCTAAACATTTGGAAGAAGACATACACCCTTTATTTTTAAAAGTTGCTCTCACCTGCTTTCCTAGTTGACAAGCAGGACAAACTTTGTCTTTTATAAAATCTCCTTCGGGCAGACCAGAAACCAAATCATGCTTCCTCAGGTTAAAAATGGACTTAAAATTTAGATGATTTAATCGCTTATGCCACAACCAATGTTTATCATGATGAGCAGTAAGACAAGTAGGTGAAGAAATATGTGAGCAAGACCAGTTTACCTTGTAGGTGTTTAGGTCTCGTACACCGGTCATAAGAGTCTCACCTTTGTCATTTTTTATGAGGCAAGTGTGTTTGTGAAACTCGACCGAATGATCATTGTCACATAGTTGACTAATACTTATCAAATTATAGCATAGTTTGTCAACAAGTAACACATCTTTAATAATGATGTTACCATGGATGATCTTACCCTTACCCACGGTTTTACCTTTGGAGTTGTCTCCAAAGCTGATCTTTGGTCCTTTGCACAACACCACTTCTGTTAGAAGTTCTGGATTCCCTGTCATGTGTCGTGAGCAACCGCTATCTAAATACCAGGTAGTGTCCTTGATAGAAGTGGTTTTCTCGCCCGTTTGGACTTTTAGTACCTGCAAAGAGTGAAGAACTTTTGGTACCCATATCTAGTAGGGTCCAGGTCGGATTAGCCCTTTCGGGACCCACACCTGGAACACCCTTACAGGTTTGCCCGTGTGTGTGTCCAGAAATCTGTGCGGTCGATAGGCAGTAAATGTGTGTGCTTGTGAGGTTGCTGTGTGCTGCTTGCCTTTTTTATTTTCATCAGTTAGCCTGTACCTCTTTTGAACTGGCCTGCAATTAAAGTACTGGTAAGGCTTCTCCTTTGACCATCTTTTCTTAGAGTAGTTAGACTCATTCCATGGCCTTTTGAAATTAGATTGGTTTCCCTTTTTTCTTTCATTAGGTTTTGGTTTGATCCAAGTTCCTCTTTGATTAGAGGTCTGGGGATCCACATATCCCAGCCCTCTATGCTTAGAGCTTCGTTCGTTCGATACTTTCTGATTTTTGTCAAAGCTGCACTTATCGTGTTCATATATCGTGCTGGACCTGACAAATCTTATTTTGTTAAGATTGCCTTTGTCCAGGCTTGACTGAATACAGGATTCCATAGACTGTTCATTTGTTCCAAACCCTAGACCGGTTTTATCATGTACCGGTCTTTGGATTTCTTGAATCTTGTCAATGGTTACCGAAGATTTATTCCAAGCCTTAATGGTTTCAAGTAGTTTTTTATTCTCAATCAAGGTAGCTTGGAATACTCTTTTCAAGGTGTCGTTCTCAGTAGCCAGCAGACTTAGCTTGACCTTAAGACCATCAAGCTCTTTTTGCTGCATGCAGCTTGATTTGCTTGACTTATCTTTTAGGTCAGCTCTTTCTGCCTTTACTTCCTCGAACTCCTTGGATAATGCTTTGTATTCATTAGCCATTTCGTGTAAAGCAGTAACTAAATCACTGTGAGTAAATTCAGGTGAGCCAAAGTCAAATACCTCCTCAGCTTCTTCTTCGATGTCGGCCATAAGGCATTCCACTTTTTCATCATCGCTGTCATCTGAAGAGCTTCCGGTATTGGAGTTGTCAGAGTCAGACTCAGCCCACTTGTTTTTGCTTTCGTCTGCTACTAGAACCCTTTGGTCTCTTCTTTTTCTAAACGTCCTTTTATCCTCCTTACCCCTTCTTCTTTCGGAGAATTGCTTCTGATCATTGTTCTTAGGCTTGGTGCAGTCTGCAATGAAGTGGCCTGGCTTTCCACAGTTAAAACAAGTAGGACCATCGTTTGTATGGTCCGATTTATGATAATTTTTAAATTTAGAATTGTTTTTACGCATAAATTTACCAAATTTCTTGACAAAGAGTGTCATGGCTTCATTGCTGATTTGCTCAGCTGATCTCTTTGGAGCTTCCTCGACCGGTGGACATATCACGGTTGAGGTTAAGGCCTTGGTTGGTTGAGAAGTAGATGGTTCATCTTCTGTTCTCATGTTGAGCTCGAACTCATAGGCTTTGAGATCTGCAAAGAGATCATGCAGTTCAACCTTGCTCAAGTCTTTTGACTCTCTCATGGCCACTGTCTTGATCTCCCATTCTTTGGGCAGAGCTCTCATAACCTTCACAGCAATTTCACGGTTAGTATAAGTTTTACCTAAAGCAATAAGATCACAGATGATACTACTGAACCGTTCATCAAATTCAGCCATGGTTTCCCCTGGCTTCATTTTGGCGTTGTCATATTTTTGAATGGCCAGAGTGAGCTTGTTTTCCTTTGTCTGGTCATTCCCTTCACACAGCTGAGTGAGCTTCTCCCAAATCTCCTTTGCTGTGGAACATGACTTGATTTTGCTGAACATATTCTTGTCCAGTGTTTTGTATAGGATGTCCCGGGCCACATTGTCAAGATTGGCCTTCTTTTTGTCCTCAGTGGTCCACTCAGCTCTTGGTTTCTCAATCATTTGTCCTGCACCATCGGCTAGAGCTGGGTTGACCTTCATAATTTTGATAGGACCGTCTGTTATGACATATAGCATGTCATCATCCTGTGCTGCAAGATGTGCCTGCATGCGAATTTTCCAATCATCATACTCTTCTTTAGAGAACATAGGAATTCTGTTGAAAGAAGTCATGATTTGAAAACTTCAGATCAGCAGTTGAGAAAGGAACCCGCTCTGATACCACTTTTTGGGATCGGTTCAGAGGGTAGAGGGGGGGTGAATACACTCTGAAACTTTTCTTCTTCTTCTTTAAAATGATCAAGTGAGGTTTAGTTCGCTTAATCAGTTTTCTCAACTTCTAAAACGTTTTGAACAACTTAAATAGTGCGGAAATAGTTCAGAGGTTTTAGTGATGCAAAGTTTATAATGCAATGTATGAGCAGGATGTAAGATAAATGGCAGTAAATGCTAAAGCACGATTTTATGGAAGTTCGAAGGCTTAATCCTTCTACGTCTCCCCTTCTTCCACTTAGGAAGGAATTCACTAGAAGACTTTGGTTATTACAACGTCTTGTAATACACCCACTTCAGACTTAGGACTTATCCAATGCCTAATCCGAAACTCCTAGATTTACACAGATAAGATTCTCAGTTCTTATCAGACTGGTGGAAGCTTTCAGAGCAGCTTCAAGTCTCTTCAACACTGAGTATAGTTGAGTTGAGCTTCTCAGACTGCAGAGCGGTCGAGAGGCTTGAAAACCCTAGGATGATCCTTGACGATCAGATATGTGAACTGTAGGCGAGGGTTTATTTGAGCAGCAGATGAATGATCTTGTAAGTGTGCTCAGGTATATCAGATGAGGACTTCTGATATTAGTCAAGTGATTGAAATTTTTCTGAGTTGCTTGTCTCTCTTCGTTGTCTCGTATCACTTGTTGTTGTTCACGTTGTATCTCTTTTCTTTTTGAGCAATCTTCCCTTTATATAGGTCAATCATCAACGTCTTTATTTTGAACGTTCTGATGCTGCATTGAATGCACATTTAATGCTCATAAATGCATTGATGATTCTGCATGAGGATCGTACACTGCAGACAACTTCCAGGGTCCAAAACTGGAATAAACGGTCGAATGCTTTATCTGCAGTCATTCTGTGTTTTTGCCATTTTGGTACAACCTGTTGTCTTGATTTGCAGGAGTCAACAAATCTTCTGAAACGCCGGTTCTGCTTTTAATAAAAGATCCTGCAAAGAACATCTTGTCACAGGTACTTGTCTCGAGATATCTAGATAGGCAGTTGGCATTCTACCGGTAGAGATATTTGTCCTCTGCTGGTTTGAATAACCAGTCGATAAGCTTGTGACTTCAACCGGTCGAGAGATAAATGCGGTTGACAAGCTTCCGGTAGATAGATTTATCCTCTGCTGGTTTTGATAGCCAGTCGATAGGCTTGTGACTTCAGCCGGTCGAGAGCAAAGGCGGTTGACAAGCTTCCGGTAGAAGTTGTAGTAGATTCCTGAAATACAATGGTTGGCAGCACATTCCTATACAATGAGTTGTTGTTTGTTATCACCAAAATATCGGATTCAACAGCATTCATTTAATAGGATTGTATTGCTACACAATAAATTTTTGGGCATTGATGACGATTGACATATATATAGTTTATCTGACAGCAAAAGTCTTAAGTATGAGACAAGGGGTTGAGTTCAACCTAGCACATGGGTATTACCTCAATGATAGATCTAATGTCACATGATTTGTCACGTCAACAATATATAATTAATTACGCCTATATGTAAAAATACGAGTCATTAGATACATGATTTGGATATTACCCATGTGCTATAATCTCATTAACCGAGACAAGGTCTCGAGTTCGAAACACAATGAACAATGGTGACAATACCTCCTCCAACTCGAAAAAATAAATAAATAATAATAATAATAATAATAATAATAATAAAAAAAAAATTCATTTTGGTACACGAACAATTGATAAAAAATCAAGTTGGTACATGAACTATTGAAACTGGTTTCATTGTTTTGATAAATGATCGAGTTATAATTTATAAAGACAACTTTACTTTTTACTTAAATTTTTTTTAACTACAATATTTTTGTTAAATTCGAATAAATACATCTTTTTTTTTCAAAATTATTTTGTTGATTAAAATTATAAGCATAAATTTATATTTATTGAAATTTTATATTATAAAAAAATATTGTACTCATTTGTATGAAAATATTATAAATATTAATTAATTAAGCCACACACACGTGTAACAACTGATAAATTATATATTTAAAAATAAAATATTAAAACTATTTATAAATATATAATAAAATAATATTTTTATCTTTATCTATGTAATGATATTATCATTTAATATTACAATTAATCGATATATCAGAATATATAAAAATAAATATAATTTATTATATTTGTAAAAATATTATAAAAAATATATTTTTATATTTAAATATTTAATTAAAAATACAATTTGAAAAAGAATGTAATTTTTCGGAAATGTCTCAACCAAGTAAAAAAACGTTCGGCAATTATTATCGTTCAAATCGAGATGATAAATAATATCCACGTGACGTTGTGTTGTTGCTCCAACTTCTATAGATTACCAATTTTTTTCAATGATATATATGTCTCTGTGTGTGTTTGTTTTTTCATTTATAATATACAAATTTCAGGTTGAATACTTTTTCGAATGCATGAGATACTGAAAAGACCCTTACTCGAGGGATTTTTTTTAAGAAACAAAATGCTACATATATGCTCATACATACATGCAACTATACTTAAAATAGATTTTTTATAAAGTATAATGTATAATTAAAATCAATTGCAAGCCAATAATTTAAATTACTCGAACAAATTAAAAATTCATGCATGAATGTTCAATAACGTAAAATGCGGAAAATAGTTTAATACAATCTCATAATCACTGAAACATAAAAGCGGAAAGGTCACGGGTGTGCTAGCTCGCCACGGATGTTGTAGTGACCCGCACCGTGGTCACCTACTAATCAGAAGTTTAAGCATGCATTTAACTTAAATAAGAAATCATCAGAATTAACAGCGGAAATCATAAATAAATCCCCAAAAAAAATATTATGATACAACCAAATTGAATATCCAAATGTATTAACCTACATTTGAAACAAAAGCTTATACAAAGCTCTGCTGGTCATCAATCGCCTAAGCTCTCCTGGAACAACCCGCCTCATCCAGCCGCAGACCTGCCTCATGGAATAGGATGTCCAGATTCAACAAAGTACGGGATGTGAGCATGAAAAGCTCAGTACGAGAGTATGAGTATACGATATTATATGTACATGTATGCAAGTGAACTGGGTACCAAGACACGAGGTCATGAAGAATATCTGATCAAGAACAAACTTGGGTCCTGGTATGTGCCACGCTGAGTCGTCGCTACAGGAGGTGACCAACATACTCAGAAGCCCTGATGGTGACCTAACACAAGTGCACGTGTCCAACCAAATATCAGTGACCTAACACAAGATCTGTGTCCAACTGATTTTGGTGACCTAACACATGTCTCTGTGTCCAACCATCTACTGATAGGATATCATAATACCTGATATCTCAAGGATAAAGGCTCAATATGCTCATGTATGCAACATACGGTCATGACATGTTGTATATAAAGGCATATAAAATATGCAATCACATAATCCATGCAAAAATATAATACATGCATATTCAATCTGGATACCTCGAATAATACTTTCGTACTTCAAACACTAGTCAAGCTAGACCCGCTCTATGTCCAAGCCTACAATCCACACTACAATGCAAAGTACTCATGCATTATCACTTTATTCTAAAAGCCTTAACTACACTATATCATACTCCTAATTTACTATAAGGAGCCAGAGATATACCTGCGTCCGTCGTCAGCCCGCTGATGACCCCCAGAACTTGGGCACCTCTCCGCCGTAACCCCGGAGCACCTCGTCAACCTCCGGATCAACCCTAGGAAGGCTGGAATCACCCCTAAACTTATAAACCAAGCTGGAACCAAGATAGAAAAGGTGAGATTGGTGTGAAATTGTGGCCCTCGGAACCCCTATTTATAGGCCACGATCGGAAGCTCCGATCGTTGGATCGAAAGCTCCAATCTATGCATGCAGCTACGTGTTCAACCCTCGAAGACACCAGGCACTGGACGGAGATCGAAAGCTCCAAATAGGGTTCGAAAGCTCCGATCTGATCGGAAGCTCCGAACTGGTTCAGAATGTAAAGTCCAAAAATCCATTAAACTTGCTCACGATTATTTAAACATAAATTTTTAATGATTTTATGCCTTAAATTTTTTAAGTTATGATTTAATGATTATGATTTCATGATTATATTTATCTTACATTTAACAATTTTGATTAAGTAAATGATTCCAGGTAGAGTTCGATTCTGGACTCGCGGGACGAGGCTAACCTAGGAACGAGATAATAGAGTACATTTTTACGATTATTTTAAGTATGATATTGTTACATTTTTTATAAACGAGTCAAAAGATAGCATTTTTATTAGACGAGTCGAGATGTGTTTCTTTGACTGCATTTTAAGCAATCAATACGCGATATGCATTAATTATGAAAACTACACTTAACAACCTTATACCCTACATGTTAGTGATTTCCTTGACATATTCTATCAGACTTCTTCATTATCCTCCTCTCCCTTACACGTTTTTCTCCTCCCCCTCACTATTCATCATCTCCTTCATCAAATCCTTCAAGATTCAAGTGAGTTTTTGGTACCAGTTTTTAGTTCGTCCAAGGTTTAGCTCGTCTTCGAAGTTTCGGATCAACTCCTCCTCCATTCAAGGCAAGTTTTTAAAGAATTTTAAACCACCATTCAAGATATATCTATTTTTATAAGAAATGATGTGTGTTGATGAGTTTTATGCATGATTTTAAAGATTTGAGAAGTATAAAAGCATGAGGTTTATGATATCGTGATATGTAAGTCGTTCTTGTGAAATTCTTGATAAATAATGTGTGATGATAGATTCTTATGGTTTAGAGTTGGGAAAGGACTGATTTTAAAGGTGTGTGTTGAATTTTGAAGTGTTGAGTTAGTTTTAGTTAAAGCTTTGAAGCATTGCATGTGTTGGGTTGTCTTGGATTAGCAACACTTGTTGCAATTTTGTGGATTAAGTCTATTGTATTAATCCAAATGCAATGAGACCAATTTTATTTGAAATATAACTCATATAGCTACAACTTTTATGCTTTGAGTTTTGTCAAAATCATTTTATAAGATTAGCCAAAATCGCCCCGAAGTATGTCAAGTGGTTTGAATTTTTGGCAGTGACACATCTCGGGAGAATAACATAACGTTTTACTGAAATATCCAATTAAGGTGAGGGTTTCGGAATTTGAAATCTTAGATCAAGGGCTAAAACTTTTATGTTTACCATGTTTTGAAATTCTGGGTGCAAGAACTCTAAATATCAGTGTGAAGGCATAGCCACTGCAGTGCAGCAGAGCTGACAATGCGCAAGTATAGCACCCCAGCGCCTCTCTTCAAGCGCTGGAGCGCTGTAGCTTCGAATTAATTTTCTTAAGTTTTGATTTTTGAGTCCTTAATTCATGGTTATTATATTTTAAGGCTTCTAAAATATATTTAAGAGTTTCTATGCAAAATGTTTCAAGTTTTAAGTCAAGAACGAAAAGAACGATTTACGTGGACCGATTACGTTATGTGATGCATGTACATGTCTAAGTTTCTTTCATGAAACCTATGTTCAATATGAAAGTATGATTTTTATCATTTATTACATGCATGAAGTTATCGAGTAAAGTTTTATGTTCATAAAACAAAATTTAAGATGGAAATTATGATGTTTCAATGATGCTTCATGATGAATGAAATGATACGTTGATGAAATGAATAATGATGAAGCATGAATGAATAATGTTATGTTGAATTATGAAGATATAATTTGTTGATGCATGAAAATATTTTGATGTCTTATGTGTCTTTGTGGTGGCAATACGGGAACGGTACTCCGGTTTGGGCTCCGGAGGGGCCCTCCCAAATACGGCTCAATGTACGGGTTAGGTCCTCCGGGATGAGCTCCGGAGGGTCCTCCGAAAATGAAAGAACGAATATTACGAGGCGTAATGCCATATGATTGTTGATCAACAAGAAAAGATGAATGTGCCCATTATGACGGTTGCCACAATTTCGCATAATTCGTCACCAAATGATAAGCTTATGTTATGTTATGTTAAGTTTAAATGATTATTGAAATCTCATGATTTTTACTGCATACTCTTGCTGAGTCTTTAGACTCACTATACTTGAATGGTGCAGGTAATGAGGATGACATTTATGCATATGTCGATGAGTTCAATGCCGGGCATGAAGAAGAGCAAGGAGTCGGACCGACGGGCGATGCATGAGTGTGTTATGTGTTGAGAGTGTTTGTGTCAAGTTAATGAACTAAATGTTGTTATGTTGATTGAAGAAAATATGCTTTATGTTTCAAATTGTTATGATTTGGTTTGTAAACTATTCTGAAATGTTTTAAGTAAGTTTTGATGTATGCATACATCTTTCAAAAATTTTCTTTTCCGAACTAGTTTTAACGTCATGTTAGTTTGTAACATCTTCATCGGTTGAGGGTGTTACAGTTTGGTATCAGAGCAGTTCGCTCTGGGTTTTCTTGAAACACTCATGCATACTCGCCACGACTCCAACGCTCCGTCTTCATGTCTGTAAGTTATGTGTCTTATGTGATTATGTGTATGATAATGCGATGAGATATATGTATGCATGTTATATGTTAAAGTATATTCACGTTTTGAATCGTGACTGAGCGGTGTGGATAATATTGGACTTTAGGACTATGACATCACGTAGGGGAAACAACACCAACACCAACACCAATTCCGCAAACAACAACCATAGTGATTGCGGGCCAGATAGTGAGAACAATCAAAACAACCAGTTTTTGGCGGGATTAACTGCTTTGCTTCAAGAGAAAACCGTGCTCAGGGAGCTCAAATCCAACAGTTGCTTCAAGCCCAGACAACTAATGCTGGAAATAACCATCCTACAGCTAATCAGAACCCTGTCTACAAAAGGTTCTTAGAGTTGGGACCACCTGAGTTCAAAGGAGAGACTGATCCTTTGATAGCAGAACAATGGTTCCAAGCTATGGAGACTGCTTTTGAATTCATGCAGATCACGGATGCGGATAGATTGAGATGTGCTACCTATATGTTCCGCGATGACGCTCGTGTTTGGTGGAATGGAGCCAAAGCAGCGTTGAACCTAACTACCCTTACTTGGAATGGATTCAAGGATGTGTTCTGCGGCAAATATTTCACAGTGAGCACCCGAACCCGGTTGGCCAGAGATTTTTTGGAAATCCGTCAAGGAAACATGTCGATTGCGGAGTATTTTAAGAAGTTTGAAAGGGGAAGATACTTTGTACCGATGATTTCTGGTGATCCTGCTGAAGAGTTGAAACATTTTACAGAAGGATTGAATGCCTTCATCAGAAAGGATGTTAGACTAAGTGGAGCGAAAAATTACAAAGATGCGGTGGATCAGGCCATGCTGTCCGAAAAGGACAGAAACGACATTATCCGAGAGTCACAGGCAAAAAGATCTAGTTATCAGAATCGGGACCAACAAGGAAATTCTAGCAGAAAGAGACCGTACCAAGCCCCACCCCAACACCGATCATACCAACAGCAGCAGCCTCGACCTCAGGGGCAGAAACAATTGGATCTACCAGCACCAAAACCGGCAATTGCACCAACAGATTGTCAAAAATGTGGAAAACTTCACTCAGGTCAATGCATGGCAGGGACTGGAGTATGTTTCCTTTGCAAAAAGCCAGGGCACTATCGAAAAGATTGCCCTCAATCCAAAGAACTGGTAAGAGGACGAGTTTTTGCAATGACACATGATCAAGTGGATCCAAATACAACTATAGTTACAGGTATGATTAATGTTTCCAGTAATCCCGCTCATATCTTAATTGATATTGGAGCTACACATTCGTTCATATCTGTTGACTTTGTTAATAAATCGGGTTTAGTACCGGATAAGTCAATATCAGGATTTAGTATATCCTTGCCTTCAGGGGAAGAATTGAGTAGTGATTTGATTATCAGAGGATGTAGTGTACAAATGCAGGGTCACGAGTTACTTGCTGATCTTATTATCCTAAATATGTCTGATTTTGACGTGATATTTGGGATGGATTGGTTGTCTCGATACGAGGCTACTATAGACTGTAAACGGAGAACGGTTTCCTTGAAAACTAAGGATGGAGAACCGTTTCTATTCCATGCCACACCGAAACATAATTCATCTCTTTTAATTTCAGTGGGTAAGGCATGACAAATGTTGAATAAAGGATATGCAGGCTTCCTTGCAAGTGTCCCTTGCGACCAAGAATTACCTCGATCGAAACTTGAAGACGTCGAAGTAGTGAGAGATTTCCCAGAAGTATTTCCTGATGATATTGCAGGATTACCTCCAGCTAGGGAGGTAGAATTTGGAATTGAATTAATGCCTGGAGCCCAACCAGTTTCCAAAGCACCATACAGGTTAGCACCGACTGAAATGAAGGAATTGAAGGAGCAACTACAAGAGCTACTCAATAAAGGCTTTATTAGACCGAGTGTATCGCCTTGGGGTGCACCGGTATTGTTTGTCAAGAAGAAAGATGGGTCTAAGACTGTGCATCGATTATAGAGAACTTAATCGAGTAACAGTGAAGAACAAATACCCACTTCCAAGGATAGATGATTTGTTTGATCAGTTACGAGGGGCAGTAGTGTTTTCCAAGATCGATTTGAGATCAGGTTATCACCAATTGAAGGTGAAAGACGAAGATATTCTTAAAACGGCTTTCAGGACTCGTTATGGCCACTACGAGTTCTTAGTCATGCTGTTTGGAGTTACCAATGCACCGGCAGTGTTTATGGATCTTATGAACAGAGTGTTCCAGCCTTTCTTGGATCAGTTTGTCATAGTATTCATAGATGACATACTGATTTACTCTCGTAGTTTCGATGAGCATCGTCAGCATCTAACTATAGTCTTGCAGGTTCTGAAAGAAAAACAATTGTTTGCTAAGTTCAGTAAGTGTGAATTTTGGCTGGAACAGATTGCATTTTTGGATCACCTAGTTTCGGCTAAGGGAATAGAGGTTGATCCAGCAAAGATAGAAGCAATTAAAAATTGGGTTACTCCAAAGAATGCTACAGAGGTACGAAGTTTCTTGGGATTAGCGGGTTACTATAGGAGATTCATTCAGGATTTCTCCAAGATAGCGCTGCCACTAACGTCATTAACTCGTAAAAGTGTGAAGTTTGAATGGTCTAATCAGTGTGAAAAAAGCTTTTTAGTGTTGAAGAAAAAGTTGATGACATCACCAGTACTAGCCATACCAGAAGGCATAGGTCGATTCGTAATTTATACAGATGCTTCCAAGAGTGGATTAGGGGCTGTCTTGATGCAAGATGGAAAGATAATAGCATATGCTTCACGACAGTTGAAGATTCATGAAAAGAATTACCCTACCCATGACCTCGAATTGGCAGTAGTTGTCTTCGCACTGAAACTGTGGAGACATTACCTTTATGGTGAGAAGTGTCAGATTTTCACCGATCATAAAAGTCTGAAGTACTTCTTCACACAGAAGGAGTTGAACATGAGGCAGAGAAGATGGCTCGAATTGGTGAAAGATTATGACTGTGACATTAGCTACCATCCGGGTAAATCTAATGTAGTAGCAGATGCTTTGAGTCGTAAATCTGCAACTTTGAATAGAATGACAACTCAACAAGAGTTGATTGTATATTTTGAACGACTCAGATTGGAAGTAGTTGAGCCAATGGAAGTTTGTGCCTTATCAACCTTAACAATGGTTCCAAGTTTGCTCGACAAGATTCGAACAGGGCAGACTTCAAACCAGCAATTATTAACTTGAAAACTTAAAGATGAAGCAAAAGGGGGTGCATTGTATACGGTGAAGGATGGGGTCGTGCATCACAAAGGGCGAATGTGGGTACCGGCAGTAAATTCACTGAGGGAAGATGTGATGACTGAGGCTCACATGGTACCATATTCTATTCATCCAGGGAGTACAAAGATGTTCAAGGATTTACAGATGCTATACTGGTGGCCAGGTATGAAGAAAGACATCGTTAAGTTTGTTAGCGAATGTTTGACAGGTCAACAAGTGAAAGTTGAACATCAAAGGCCAGCAGGACTTCTGAAACCATTACATATTCCCACTTGGAAATGGGAAGATGTCACAATGGACTTTGTGATTGGACTACCAATTACACAACAAAGAATGAATTCATTATGGATAATAGTTGAGAGATTGACAAAGTCAGCTCACTTCTTGCCAGTTAGAAACAACTTCTCGATGAATCAATATGCAGAGTTATATATTCGAGAGGTAGTTAGATTGCATGGAGTTCCAGCAAGGATAGTCTCTGATAGGGATCCTAGGTTCACTTCAAACTTTTGGAGGAGTTTACATCATGGATTGGGAACAAAGCTAGCTTTTAGTACAGCTTTTCACCCACAAACAGATGGACAATCTGAACGAGTAATTCAAATACTGGAGGATTTACTCAGGGTTTGCATGATTGACTTTGGAGGAAATTGGGAGTCGAAGTTGCCTTTAGTAGAGTTCATCTACAATAATAGTTATCAAGCTACTATTGGAATGACTCCTTATGAGGCTTTGTATGGAAGAAAGTGTAGGACTCCTCTACATTGGGATGAGATTGGAGAGAGAGCTGTGTTGGGACCAGAAATAGTGCAACAGACAGTTGATATGATAGCAAAAATTAGAGACAGGATGTTGACAGTACAGAGCCGTCAGAAAAGCTATGCCGATCGGAGACGTAGGGAATTGGAGTTCCAGGTAGGTGATCACGTGTTTTTGAAGGTTTCACCTTGGAAAGGAGTCTTAAGATTTGGAAAGAAAGGAAAGTTGAGCCCAAGATATATAGGACCTTTTGAGATCCTAGACAAGGTTGGAACAAGAGCTTACCGAGTAGCATTGCCTCCAAACTTGGAAGGTGTACACAACGTATTCCATATCTCGATGTTGAGAAAGTATATCTCAAATCCTTCCCACGTCATTCGCCACGAACCAGTTAAATGGACGCCCGACTTGTCTTATGAAGAAATACCTATCCAAATTTTGGATACACAAGTCCGAAAGCTGAGAAACAAAGAGATCAAGATGGTAAAGGTCTTATGGCGCAATCAATTAGTGGAAGAGGCTACTTGGGAGACCGAACAAGATATGCGTAGCCGATACCCAGAAATATTTGGTAAGTCGAATTTCGAGGACGAAATTCTTTTAAGGAGGGTAGAATTGTAAAGTCCAAAAATCCATTAAACTTGCTCACGATTATTTAAACATAAATTTTTAATGATTTTATGCCTTAAATTGTTTAAGTTATGATTTAATGATTATGATTTCATGATTATGTTTATCTTACATTTAACAATTTTGATTAAGTAAATGATTCCAGGTAGAGTTCGATTCTGGACTCGCGGGACGAGGCTAACCTAGGAACGAGATAATAGAGTACATTTTTACGAGTATTTTAAGTATGATATTGTTACATTTTTTATAAACGAGTCAAAAGATAGCATTTTTATCAGACGAGTCGAGATGTGTTTCTTTGACTGCATTTTAAGCAATCAATACGCGATGTGCATTAATTATGAAAACTATACTTAACAATCTTATACCCTACATGTTAGTGATTTCCTTGACATATTCTATCAGACTTCTTCATTATCCTCCTCTCCCTTACACGTTTTTCTCCTCCCCCTCACTATTCATCATCTCCTTCATCAAATCCTTCAAGATTCAAGTGAGTTTTTGGTACCAGTTTTTAGTTCCTCCAAGGTTTAGCTCATCTCCGAAGTTCCGGATCAACTCCTCCTCCATTCAAGGCAAGTTTTTAAAGAATTTTAAACCACCATTCAAGATATATCTATTTTGATAAGAAATGATGTGTGTTGATGAGTTTTATGCATGATTTTAAAGATTTGAGAAGTATAAAAGCATGAGGTTTATGATATCGTGATATGTAAGTCGTTCTTGTGAAATTCTTGATAAATAATGTGTGATGATAGATTATTATGGTTTAGAGTTGGGAAAGGACTGATTTTGAAGGTGTGTGTTGAATTTTGAAGTGTTGAGTTAGTTTTAGTTAAAGCTTTGAAGCATTGCATGTGTTGGGTTGTCTTGGATTAGCAACACTTGTTGCAATTTTGTGGATTAAGTCTATTGTAGTAATCCAAATGAGATGAGGCCAATTTTATTTGAAAGATAACTCATATAGCTACAACTTTCATGCTTTGAGTTTTGTCAAAATCATTCTATAAGATTGGCCAAAATCGCCCCGAATGTGTCAAGTGGTTTGAATTTTTGGCAGTGACACATCTCAGGAGAATAAGCATAAAGTTTTACTGAAATATCCAATTAAGGTGAGGGTTTCGGAATTTGAAATCTTAGATCAAGGGCTAAAACTTTTATGTTTACCACATTTTGAAATTCTGGGTTCAAAAACTCTAAATATCAGTGTGAAGGCATAGCCACTGCAGTGCAGCAGAGCTGACAATGCGCAAGTTTAGCGCCCCAGCGCCTCTCTTCAAGCGCTGGAGCGATGTAGCTTCAAATTAATTTTCTTAAGTTTTATTTTTGAGTCCTTAATTCATGGTTAGGATCTTTTAAGGCTTCTAAAATATATTTAAGAGTTTCTATGCAAAACGTTTCAAGTTTTAAGTCAAAAACGAAAAAAATGACTTACGTGGACCGATTACGTTATGTGATGCATGTACATGTCTAAGTTTCTTTCATGAAACCTATGTTCAATATGAAAGTATGATTTTTATCATTTATTACATGCATGAAGTTATCGAGTAAAGTTTTATGTTCATAAAACAAAAGTTAAGATGGAAATTATGATGTTTCAATGATGCTTCATGATGAATGAAATGATACGTTGATGAAATGAATAATGATGAAGCATGAATGAATAATGTTATGTTGAATTATGAAGATATAATATGTTGATGCATGAAAATATTTTGATGTCTTATGTGTCTTTGTGGTGGCAATACGGGAACGGTACTCCGGTTTGGGCTCCGGAGGGGCCCTCCCAAATACGGCTCAATGTACGGGTTAGGTCATCCGGGATGAGCTCCGGAGGGGCCTCCGAAAATGAAAGAACGAATGTTACGAGGCGTAATGCCATATGATTGTTGATCAACAAGAAAAGATGAATGTGCCCATTATGACGGTTGCCACAATTTCGCATAATTCGTCACCAAATGATAAGCTTATGTTATGTTATGTTAAGTTTAAATGATTATTGAAATCTCATGATTTTTACTGCATACTCTTGCTGAGTCTTTAGACTCACTATACTTGAATGGTGCAGGTAATAAGAATGACATTTATGCATATGTCGATGAGTTCAATGCCGGGCATGAAGAAGAGCAAGGAGTCGGACCGACGGGCGATGCATGAGTGTGTTATGTGTTGAGAGTGTTTGTGTCAAGTTAATGAACTAAATGTTGTTATGTTGATTGAAGAAAATACGCTTTATGTTTCAAATTGTTATGATTTGGTTTGTAAACTATTCTGAAATGTTTTAAGTAAGGTTTGATGTATGCATACATCTTTCAAAAATTTTCTTTTCCGAACTAGTTTTAACGCATGTTAGTTTGTAACATCTTCATCGGTTGAGGGTGTTACACAGAAGCTCCGATCGCACCGCTTCTTCCGAACTATTTTTGGGTGCTTCGGAGCTGGTTTTGGACCCCGGGACCTACCATACCAGATATGATTTTCCACTTATTTTCACCAAATAATGACTCCCTAAAGATGTTTTGACACTTTTAAAATTATATGTCATTTTTTAACATGTTTAAAATCACTTAATCTTTTAAAATGGAACCGGGCTACTACAGATGCACAGATGTCCTTGTCGCCAGTCATGACCACAACCTTCTTAATAACATCAAACTCACCTACACACTATTTAGATCTAATGAGCCTAGAGGCTCAGCATGCTCTATCCTTTAATAACAAATACTACATAATAAGGTCGCACACAAGTACATATCGTATAAAAATATCATGAAGTGTCTTATGCATGCATGATCATAAAAAAACGTTTGCATAATACTGAGTCATAAACATAAACATCATCATAAACTTGATCATAAATATAATACGTAACATAAATACGTAACATAAGCATTGACATGTCATAAACATAAAAATTATTTTTCTGTGGGCCATATCAGTGAAGTGCAACCATAAGCGATTGATCAATCTAAAAACCAACGTACGTGGCGACAAGGTTCACCGAACCTATGGGGTTTTCCTACGCCTCCTATGTCTCTTCACCAAACCTCTGAGGATCCGAAGAATCATAAACATAAGTGAAAAAGTCATCGGGCCCGGTATCTCGACCTTCAGTCCCGTATTTGTCACAAATCACATCAATTTCCCAAAATATTTTTCTTTACATGGCATTATATATCTTAACATAAAATACATGCATGAATCGTGAGTTTAAAAATATTATTTTCCTTAAAATTCTTCCCATAAATATATATTTAATTCATTTTTCATAAAAAATCGTATTCATGTCAAAATATACATATACATCTATTTTTTTTAGAAAGATATATATACATCTATTAAATATATATTTACGAACTATTTTTGTTTGCCACTGGCTAGTACGAGCCGCTGCACCTTAACTAAAGCCCATAAACTTAGACTGACTCATTAACATTTATTCTGGTCCAAAAATAATTAGACTAGCACAATCACACTTAAAATGACCCAATTAGACTTAGATTGGCCCAATAGTACTTAGCCCAACTTAGAACTTAGTTCAACTAAATAAATTAAATAACTTAGGCTCATTAACAAATTTAGCCCAATTAATAAATTAAACCCGGCACAATAAATATCTTAAGCCCGATAAGATTGGTCCAAAAGCTTGGCCCAATAGATGAATTTGGTCCAATAAATAAACTTGACCCAATAAACAAACTTGACCCAATAAAATTAACTTGGCCCAATAAACAAACTTGGCCTAATAAACGAACTTGGACCAATAAAAAAAACTTGGCTCAATAAAATAAACTTGGTTCAATAAACAAACTTGATCCAATAAACGAACTTGGCCCAATAAACGAACTTGCCCAATAAACAAACTTGGACCAATAAAATAAACTTGGCCCAATAAACAAACTTGGTCCAATAAAATAAACTAAACACTTGAACTCCTAAATAAATTACCCAACTCGAAATAAAATAACCCGGACAACCCACTTGCCCGAGCCCTGCCCGCTAGGTAGACCATCTTACAACCATCCAGCTCTTCACCTAGCCGAAACAAGCTCAAGACACCTTAAACCAAGACTCAAAGGCACCTAACCCAGCCACCAAACTAGTGAACAGCACCTAAGACCCAGTCATGACAGAAAAATCATCCAAAACCAAGCCACAATATATAAAAACGTTAATGATGCTTGAATTAAAACTTGAGCCATCATATCCACATAGAAGTACAACAACACGATTTAATCATAAAAAACAGTGAATATACTGATCTAAATGGGTGAGCAAGGAAGGGTATAACATGCATTTGTATTTAAAACACACGAAAAATTTATACGATTACGTAGATCGGGACTCGGGAATCTCATAACTTTCCAATTTTGGAAAGCTCAAATCCCTAAACTGCTAATTTATGCCTCTAACTATCCTCAACAGGCTTCAGATCTCTACACGATTTTCGAATTTCGGCTCGAAACTTGGATATTTGGATTTATCACGTCGAAACGATTGAAAATGGTTGACAGGCAACGGCGGCGGCGGCGACGACGACGTCCAAATCTACTCCAAAATTCATGAAATTTGACAGGGTTGTAGAGCTCGACGAGACGATTCTAATGGACTAAGCTCAGATCTGTCCAATTCCGACCAAAAAAATTACCATAAGCTCGAAAAATGCTCTACACAACACATACTATCATCTAACAGCTCAAAAACCAACAAAAACAACCTGAAATCGGAGATCCTCGAGGTTGAAGACGATGAATAGTGCACGCTACTTCTTGACTTCGTGCTCGCCAAACACCAAAACTCACGATTCTTGGTATGGTTGTGACTGCCTTGACGAGAGCTACAAGATGGCAAGGTCAATCGACGGTAATGGCGGCGATCGGACGGACGACGACGGTGGGGCGTTTTGGGGGTTAGAGTTTCAGTGTGTGTTTTAGGTGTTTCGTGCGAGAGAGACTTAATATTATAAAAATTGGTCCTGAAATGACCCGGTCTGATCCATTTCAATGGTCTTGTGTTATTTTACTCCAATATGTAATTTAACACATTTTTACAATTTATCTGAAATAGTTGACTTTGACTGGTAAACTTGACCAGTAAATTCTCCAATAAATAAATCGAGTCAATCTTAGGCTCTGACCAAACATCCAACACTTTGACCAGTCAACTTGTTCAAATATATTTTTTTCCAAATTAAATTATCTGGAAAAATAATTATTTTAATTCTAATATTTCAATAATTATTCCAAAATGTGTCGATATTACCAGATATCCAGAAATAGTTAAACTCATTGACTTATTGACACACGTGCATTTTGTAAATATAATCTATAACTCATTTGGCATCAATAATTATTTTACCAACTCAATAATTATTTTAATTATCAATTAATTCGATAATTAATCTTTGGGACGTTACAGATACAATTTTATTTTTATAGTATTGTGAATATGAGTTTATTTTTACAAATATAATCAATAAAATAATTTAAAAGGCTAAATATGTATCTACTTGAATTTAATAACAATAATGGAGTTAAAAAAAATTTAAGTAAAGAACATAATTGGCTTTTAAATTTGATCATAATTAAATCATTTTTAATAGTTCGTATATCAAAATAGTTTTTGGTGATAATGATGATGATGATAATGATGATGATGATGATGATGAGGACTACTATCACTACTATTTTATAATAGTTGAGAGGCTTATAAAAACTGTTTTTGAGGACATCAACTTTATTTTCCCTTTTTTACACAATAATCTTTCAGCTTCAGGTTTAATTTTTAATTAATTTTTTTACCTCCCACTTCTCATTCCATGTTGTCATAAACTGCTTCACGTTTATCATTATACTTCTCCAAATATACTCCATTTTCCATTACAAATTTTTGACACAAGGTAATGACTCGAAAATCTTCCTCACAATCTCTATGGTTTTTGTTGGTTGTTAATATCTGGTTTGGACTTTTGAATTTTTTGTAAAAAATATGGCACATAATTAAACGAGATATCTTCGATGACGGAAGCGGTGACGACCGATGCCGCCATACTTGAACATTGTGCATATGGCGTCTCACATTCAGAAAAGTGAGACACGCAACACACACTTATTTTGAATCTCGTGCTTCCGAACACTCATTGATGGTATGAGAATTTGCCTATAAATACCGAGGCTCTTGAGGTCCCTAAACATACAACTCATAACAACACAAATACACCATCTACGAGAGAGTTGGAGTGTTTAGAAGGCTTCAACTGGAAAGAAAAGCAGCACACTTACAAATTATTCGATGGCTGGAGGTAACACTCGATCTTGCTTCCGCATATTGTTTATCATGTTCATATATTGTATAAACATGATTATTGAGAAAACTCTAACATTTGGTATCAGAGACATGATACCTCTGCCTTGAATAAATTTGTTCTTCATTTTGCTGGAATATCTCGAACCTTCGTACCGTGAATTTTCGGTTTCACTCTCAGATTTTGATATGCAAAATTTTGATAGCATGTATTGAGAATCGAAAGTGGACAGAAAATTTTGTTAAACTCAAGAAAATATTTTTTCTAAAATTTTTCTGTTGGGGGATATTTCGGAGGAAGAACACGAAACTTTCTGTAACTTGTGAAATGAAGAAGACGATGTATTGATTGCTTCATATTATAATTCTGAATGATGGATGAAGTGTCCAATTAATTATTGAATTGCATTCAATTCTTCTGAAGTCATCGGTCATGTTGTCTACAATTGAATTGTTAATTTTATGTGGACAAGTGGGCAATTTATTATTATTATTGTTTTAAATAAAAATAATAATAATAATGATTGATTGCATATATGTATAAATCGGTTGAATATATATATACATAATCGATTCAATTGTTGTGAAAAAGTAAAAATTTATGATAAAAAGTAAAAATTTCAAAACTCAAAATTTATTAAACTCTGCACTTATAATATTTTTCTCTCAACTCAATTGTTATTTCTTCACAAATATTGAGGTCTATTTATAGATTCTCAATTGAAAAATGTCCAAAAATAAATATGTCATCCATTACATAATCAAAAATTAAAATATCATCACATCACCATCACAATAATTTTCAATCTAATTTTAATATATAATTTCCAATACTCTCTCTTGTGATGATGATCGTGATATTACGTGTTTGTATACTGTCTCGTTAAAAACTTTACTAGGAAAAACCCAGTGGGATAAAAACCATAGCAAGAAAAAAAAAGAGTGCAACCACGTAAACTCCCCCTCAAGTTAATATGATCGATTCTTCACATACGCTGTAGATTTTGCATCTCAATATTATATATATGCTTTCTGAATATTGTCGTAGGAAGCGCCTTTGTGAAGAGATCTGATGAGTTCTCACTTGATTGAATGTAACATATATCAATATCTTTATTCTTCTCAAGCTCTTGAGTGTAGGCAAAGAACTTTGGGGGATATGTTTGGTTCTGTCATATTTTATGTATCTTTCTTTCATTTGAGCAATACATGCAGCATTATCTTCATACAGTGTCACAGGATTCTTGTCTACTGATAATCCACAAGAAGTTTGGATATGTTGTGTCATTGATTTTAGCCAAACACATTCACGACTTGCTTCATGTAGCACAATAATCTCGGCGTGATTTGATGAAGTTGTTACGAGTGTTTGTTTCTGTGAATGCCAAGAAATTGTTGTGCCTCCACAAGTAAATACATATCCGGTTTGGGAACGTGCCTTATGTGAATCAGATAAATATCCAGCATCAGCATAACCAATGATACTTTGATTGGTGTCTTTTGAGTACAAAAGTCTCAAATCTGTCGTTCCTCGTAGATAACGGAATATATGTTTAATTCCATTCCAGTGTCTCTTTGTTGGATATGAACTGAATCTTGCCAATAAATTTACAGCAAAAGATATATCAGGTCTTGTGCAATTTTCAAGATACATAAGGGCACCAATGACACTTAGATATGGTACTTCTGGACCATGAATAACTTCATCATCTTCACATGGACGGAATGGATCATTTTCTATGTTTAATGAACCATTGAAGTACTTAATGGATTTGATTTATCCATATTAAAACGTTTAAGGATCTTTTTTGTATAATTTGTCTGGTGAACAAAAATTTCACATTTTTTTTGTTCGATTTGCAAACCCAGGCAATGCTTGGTTTTTTCAAGATCCTTCATTTCGAATTCTTCCTTCAAGTACATCATAACTTCTTGAATTTCTTTCTTCGTTCCAATGATGTTTAAATCATCAACATATACAGCAATAATTACACATCCGGATGTTGTTTTCTTGATGAAAACACAAGGGCATATTGGATCATTTACATATCCCTTTTTCATCAAGTGCTCATTTAGCCGATTATACCACATTCGGTCGGATTGCTTCAACCCATATAATGATCTTTGCAATTTTACAGAATAAAATTCTCTGGATTTTGAACTTTGTGCTTCAAGCATCTTAAATCCTTCAGGGATTTTAATGTATATATCACTATCAAGTGATTCGTATAAGTAAGCTGTAACAACATCCATAAGATACATTTTCAAATTTTCAGATACTGTCAAACTAATCAAATATCAAAACGTAATTGCATCCATAACAGGAGAATACGTTTCTTCATAATCAATTTCAGGCCTTTGAGAAAAACCTTGTGCAACAAGTCTAGCTTTATATCTGACTATTTCATTTTTCTTATTTCACTTTCGAATAAAAACTCATTTGTATCCAACAGGTTTTACACCTTTAGATGTGAGGACTATAGGTCCAAAAACATTGCGTTTATTTAGCGAATCCAATTCAGTCTGGATGACATCTTTTCATTTGGCCCAATCATGACGAGTTTTACATTCACAAAAAGATTTTGGTTCATGATCCTCATTTTCATTTATGATGTCACATGCCACATTATAAGAAAATATCTCATCAATATATTCTATATCTTTTTGGTTCCATATTTTTCCAGTATTAATATAATTGATAGAGATTTCACGATTCTCGTCAGTTTGTGGTTCTGACAGAACATTTTCAACATCAGGTGTTTCTTCTGGAACACCATTTTCTATTTTATGATCATCGTGTTTCTCTATGCCTTTTCTTTTTCGAGCATTTTTATCCTTGGAATCGACTGGCCTTCCACGCTTCAAGCGTTTTATGACATCATGAGTGTCTTCAATTTGTTTCTTTGGAATTTCAATTCGAGCAGGGGGCATTTACAGCATGTATATATGATTTTGTTACCCCTTTTGTGTCTGCAAATGCATCTGGCACTTGATTTGCAATTCTTTGCAAGTGCACAATTTGCTGTACATCTTTTTCACATTATTTGGTCCTTGGATCCAAATGTAACAATGATGGTACATACCATGTGATTTTTTTTTCGATGTGTTTCTTTTATCCCCCTAACATTGGGAAGATTTCTTCATTAAAATAACAATCAGCAAAGCGTGCTGTAAACACATCGCCTGTCTGAGGCTCAAGATATCAAATGATTGATGGGCTATCATAACCGATATAAATACCGATTTTTCTTTGAGGACTCATTTTTAATCGTTGAAGTGGTGCAATAGGCACATACATCATACATCCAAAAATTCTCAGATGAGAAATATTTGGTTCTTTACCAAATGTAAGCTGCAATGGGGAGAATTTATGATATGCACTTGGTCTGATGCGAATTAATGTCGCGACATATAAAATTGCATGTCCCCATATATAAATAGAGAGTTTTGTTCTCATAATCATTGGTCTAGCAATCAGTTGTAGACGTTTAATCAATGATTCAGCTAATCCATTCTGTGTATGAACATGAGCAACAGGATGTTCAACAGTAATTCCCATTGACATACAATAGTCATTGAAAGTTTGGAAAGTAAATTCTCCAGCATTATCAAGTCTTATTTTTTTGATTGTATAATCGGGAAATTGATTCCTTAATTTTATTATTTGAGCCATTAATCTTGCAAATGCCACATTTCGAGTTGACAATAAGCATACATGTGACCATCTGCTAGAGGCATCGATCAATACCATAAAATATCGAAATGGTCCACATGGTGGATGAATTGGCCCACAAATATCACCCTGAATACGTTCAAAAAATATGGGTGATTCTGTTTGGATTTTAGCTGGCGATGGTCTTATAATAATTTTTCCAAGAGAACATGCTTTACATTGAAACTTATTATTCTGAAAGATCTTCTGGTCTTTCAATGGATGACCATGTGTATTTTCAATAATTTTTCCCATCATTATTGAACCAGGATGTCCCAATCGATCATGTCAATTGGTTAATATTGAAGAACTATTAACCACCATATTTGATTCGATTGGCCTTATATGTGTATAATGCAATCCAGTAGGGAGCATTGATAATTTTTCAACCACATATTTCTTTTCTGATTTATATGTGGTAAGACACATATATTTCTGATTTCCATCAGTTATCGTCTCAGTATCATACCCATGAGAATATATGTCATTAAAACTCAACAAATTTTTTTTTGATTCTGGTGAATATAAAACATCATTTATCAAAAATTTTGTACCATTAGGTAACAAAAAATGTGCTTTTCCACAACCTTCAATTAAGTCTACAGGACCTGATATTCTATTCACCATTGTTTTTGTTGGTTTTAATTCCAAGAAATATCTTTTATCTCGAAGAATAGTGTGCGTTGTACCACTATCGGGTATGCAAACTTCCATGGGATTATTTTTTTGTTTAGCTTTGCTCATACCGTTTTCCATTTTGAACTTCAAAAGAAAATATGCAATAAAGAAAATTAATGACATTATATGAAAAATATAACATGTTTCGTAATACAAAAATACATGAAAAATACAATATGTTACATTCTATTCCCACCAAATATAATAATCAATGTCTTCGAAATCATTTTAAAAATCAGCAGCATCGAAATGAGTTGAACCACTTGAATGGTTACTGTTTTCAACAAAATTGGTCTCTTTTCCTTTTTCCTTTGTCGATTCTTTATAAATCTTACATAGGTGCTCAGGGGTTCGACAAATATGTGACCAATGTCCTAGAGTGCCACATCTATAACAAACACTCTCAGATCTTTTTGAGTGATTTTTATTTTCACTCGTATTTTCATGTTGTCTTTTTGTTGGGTGATTCGTGACGTTCTTTTGAGATGAGTTATTGAAGTAAATATCTTGATTATTTTCATATCCACGGCCGCGACCACGACCACGATCATTTTTACGTCCACGTCCTCGTCCAAGCCCACGTCCTCGACCTCGTCCACGACCAAAATCTGGTCTATGCCTTTGATTTTGGTTTTTATTTTTAATTACGACATTTGCTTCTGGAAATGCCGTTGTTCCAGTGGGTCGGGATTGATGATTTCTCACTAACAATTTGTTGTTCTTTTCCACCACAAGAAGACATGCGATGAGTTCAGAATATCTCAAAAATCAACGCACTCTATATTGTTGTTGTAGAGTTATATTCGATGCGTGGAAAGTGGAAAATGTTTTTTCAAGCATTTTCATTTCAGTAACAACATGCCCACAAAATTTCAATTGCGAAACTATTCGATACATCGCAGAATTGTAATCACTGACTTTTTTAAAGTCTTGGAATCTCAACGTATTCCATTTATCACGGGTGGTCGGGAGTATAACTTCTCTTATATGATCAAATATTTCTTTCAGCCCTTTCCATAAAATCATTGGGTCTTTTCTGTGAGATACTCACATTTCAATCCTTCATCAAGATGTCCTCGTAAGAAAATCATAGACTTTGCCTTTTTTTGTGAGGATGATATATTATTTTCTTTTATGGTATCACTTAGACTCAATGACTCAAGATGCATCTCTACATTGAGAGTCCATGTCATATAATTCTTTTCAGTGATATCGAGCGCAACGAATTCAATCTTTGCCAAATTTGACATGGTGGTACTAGAAAAATAACAATGCATTTTATTAGTTAATTTCCATTAACATGACAATAAAAATAATGGATAAACGATGAGTACAAGTATGTTTAAAAATAGATGAAAAGTGTGCGGTGGATAATCACCGGTGAGTACAAGACTCGTGAGCATGATGATCATAAACGTTATGAAAAATAGCCTTAGAAATGCCATCATCTTCATCTTCGAAAAAAAAACCCGAGGAGAAAATATTTTGAGAGAAAGAGTGAATTTTGGTGTGATTGAAAATGAGTTTGAGTGAACATATTTATAGGCCAAAAACTAGCCGTTTTGTTACCGTTTGTGACCGTTGGGGGTAAAGAAAAAAATCGAGTATGTGTTGAATAAAAATTTGTGATAATCATGTGATGCATATAATGATAATCATAATTAAATAATTATGTATATCATATCACATTATTATAAGGTCGATTCCTTAGACATCCTTTTATATAATATTGTGAAATTATACAAATATAGTTAGTATAAAGTCAGGTATAGTATATCATATCACATTATTATAAGATCGGTGTCTTAGACAACCTTTTATATAATATTGTGAAATTATACAAATATCGTTATTATAAAGTCAGGTATAGTATATCATATCACATTATTATAAGATCGGTGTCATAGACAGCCTTTTATATAATATTATGAAATTATACAAATATAGTTAGTATAAATTCAGGTATAGTATATCATATCACATTATTATAAGATCGGTATCTTAGACAGTCTTTTATATAATATTGTGAAATTATACAAATATAGTTAGTATAAAGTCAGGTATAGTATATCATATCACATTATTATAAGATCGGTGTCTTAGACAGCCTTTAATATAATATTGTAAAATTATACAAATATATTTAGTATATAAATATAATAAATATATATCATATCACGTTATTATAAGGTCGGTGTCATATACAGCTTTTTATATAATAACATGAAATTATATATTAATATATACAATAAAAATATATAAACAGTAAAAATGAATATTCTTACTTGTTGAATATTTTTGACTTCTTCTTGTATTTTGGAAAATCTTCGAGCGATCGTGCTGATAACATGTTGTGAAAAAGTAAAAATTTGTGGTAAAAAATAAAAACTCCAAAACTCAAAATTTATCAAACTCTACACTTTATAATATTTTTTTCTCAACTCAATTGTTATTTTTTCACAAATGTTGAGGTCTATTTATAGATCCTCAATTGAGAAATGTCCAAAAATAAATATGTCATCCATTACATAATCAAAAATTAAAATATCATCACATCACCATCACAATAATTTTCAATCTAATTTTAATATATAATTTCCAATATCAATAAATATATATATTTCAAAATAAATTTCAATTTTAAAGTTTAATAATTTGGAAAATTGCTCTTATTTTCAATTTTTGACTTTTTCAATACGTGTTTAGAAGTTAAATTTGCATGATATATATTATCTCAAATATTGTGATTATTTTTTTGAGTAACATGCAAATTCAACATTATGTTTGGCATTTATATTCTTGATTTTAAATGCAATTATATTAGAAAATATTTTGTCATCTCAATATTCACATTATGTTCATATTAAATTATTAGTAAGATACTTATAATTTATATGAACAATTCATGTTAAAAATGTGAATAAAATTTTTGATAAAAAATTTTTTGGCATAAAGATTCATATTATGGAGTTGAATAATAATTATGAGGTAACATTATAAAACATGATCTAAGGGAGTTCTTCACAGACCGGTTTAAACTGTCTTTACTTGCGACTGGTCTCCTTGATGAACGTTGCTCTATCTAAGAAGATAGGTTTTTAAAGAGGCCTCGCCCTACTTATCAACTGGGAGCACTCTTAGAAAGTGTCGATTGTGTTACTAAGTAATTATTATTATAAAACGTTAAGTGAAGCCAAAATTTTTGTTCAGTGATCCGTATAATTTTAAATAATTAAGGTTTAGCCTCAGCACCCTTAATTAAATAAAATTATGCAATAAGTTGTTTTGGATCACATAATGGACATAAATTGTAATTAGTTGCATAAATATGATGAATTTTACCCCACATGGATATTTATTATATTTATGTGATTAATTAAAATAAAATATCAAAATTATATTTTTCTTAATTTACCCACAGGAGTTAAGAAAAATTATTTTTGATAGTTTTATTATAAAGTTACAGAAAAATCTTATTGAATTAAAACTTTAGCCCACATGCAAGTTTTATGTCACTAGATTTTTATTACATGTTTTTTAAACATGAAATTTACCTCAAAATTTTAAAGGTAATAAGCATATATATTTTTATGCAGTTATGCAACCTGCGAGTTTTTCTGATATGAAATGTGATATTACCGAACTAAAGGGAGATAATTATAAAATATGAAAAGAAATAATTCTTCTTCAATTAGGGTGGATGGATATTGATTATGCTATTCGGAAAGACGAACCACCTGCTATTACTGAAAACATCATTCTGGATGATGCTGATCTTTATGAAAAGTGGGAGCGATCTAATCGACTCTGCGTAATGTTCATAAAGACCAAGATCTCTGTTGGTATGCGTGGTTCTGTCGATCAGCATAATAATGTCAAAGAATTATTGAAGGCTATTGATGAACAATTTCAGTCTTCAGATAAGGCACTTGTCAGCACCCTAATTATGGAATTCTCTTCATTAAGGCTCACCAATGTGAGAGGTGTGCGCGAGCACATCATGAAAATGCGGGATATAGCGGCTCGATTGAAGATACTTGAGGTGGATATATCTGAAATTTTCTTGGTTCATTACATTCTGAATACCCTTCCACAACAATACAGTCATTTTAAAATTTCTTATAACACACATAAAGATAAATGGTCAATTAATGAACTTATGACCATGTGTGTTCAAGAAGAAGAGAGGTTGTTAATGGAATCGGGTGAGAGTGCACTACTAACGACAAAAGAAAAGAATCAAAACCAGGCCAATAAGAAAGAGAAAGGTAAAATATCGCCCAAGGAGGAATTAAAAAGGAATCCAAGTGTTTCTTCTGTAAAAAGAAAGGGCACATGAGGAAGGATTTCTCTAAATTCCAGAAATGACTTGAGACTAAAGGTATTCCAATATCATTTGTTTGTTATGAATCTAATATGTTTGATATGATTTATAAAACTTGGTGGATTGATTCTGGTTCTACAATCCATGTTACAAATACCTTGCAGGGTATGCAAAACCTAAGAAAACCTTTGGGAAATGAGCGGAACATCTATTCAGGAAACAAGATGTCTTCTCTTGTTGAGGCTATTGGGACTTGCTGCCTAGTTTTGATAGTGGTTATATTTTGAAATTGGAAAAGACATTTTATGTTCCTGGATTCTCTAGGAATTTAATTTCTGTTTCAAGACTTGTACCATTTGGTTATTCCTTTCAGTTTTTTAATAACTCAATAAATTTATTTTATAAATCCAATCTTGTTGGGAATGGTACAATTATTGATGGTCTTTTCTCTCTTTCTTTACAAAATAATACAAATACCACTATGCATGTTCAAGGAGGTATTAAAAGATGTGTTATAAATAAAGATATTGTGGCATCGGATATTGGGACATATCTCCATTGAAAGAATAAAAAGATTAGTAAAAGATGGAGTACTTAGTACTTTAGATTTTTCTGATTTTGAAACTTGTGTTGATTGCATTAAAGAAAAGCAGACCAACAAGTCTAAAAAAGGTGCCAAGAGAAGTACAGACATATTAGAAATCATACATTCAGATATATGTTGTCCAGACATGGACATGTAATATCCGAAATATTTCATCTCTTTCATTGATGATTACTCACGATACATGTATATCTACTTGCTTCATCACAAAAACGAAGTTTTGGATGCCTTTAAGTTTTTTAAGGCCGAAGTGGAGAAGCAATGTGGAAAACATATTAAGATTGTGAGGACCGATAGAGGTGGAGAATATTATGGTAGATACACCGAGAATGGACAAGCACCTGGTCCGTTTGCAAAGTTTCTCCAAGAACATGGGATTTTTGCCCAATATACTATGCCTGGTTCTCCAGACCAAAATAGCGTAGCAAAAAGGAGAAACCGAACATTATTGGACATGGTGCGGAGCATGTTTAGTAGCTCCAAAATTCCTAAATCCTTGTGGACTAAATCTCTTAAGACAGCTGTGTATATATTAAACCGTTTTCCAACTAAAGCTGTTTCAAAAACTCCATTTTAATTGTTTAAAGGTTGGAAACCGATTTTGCGACATATACACATTTGGGGTTTTCCTTCTGAAGTAAGAGTTTACAACCCACAAGAAAAGAAGCTGGACCCAAGAACTATTAATGGATATTTCATAGGATATGCCGAAAAATCCAACGGGTATAGATTTTATTGTCCATCACATAGCACTAGAATTGTGGAATCAAGAAATGCAAAGTTTCTTGAAAATGACTTGAATAGTGGGAGTGATCACTTTAATGACACATTTTTTAAAGAAGATCACATTAATGTACAACCCTCTTATTCAGGTGAAAGATTGATTATTGTTCACACCCCTCAAGCACAAACGGGTGTTAGACAACCGATCACTAAAGTTCCACAAATCGCTGATGATATTCCAATAGATCAAGTTAATGAGGATGAGCAAGAAATTTTTGATCAACTAGTTACTCAAAATAACAACCTAAGGAGATCTACTAGAATAAGAAGGTCAGCGATATCTAGTGATTATATTGTGTATCTACAAGAATCGGATTTTAACATCGTAGCCGAAAATGATCCTGAAACGTTTTCACAAGCCATGAGTTGTAACGAGTCAAAATTATGGTATGATGCTATGAAAGAAGAGATGAATTCTATGGCATTTAATGGAGTCTGGGATCTTGTTCAGTTGCCTGATGGTGTAAAAGTCATTGGATGTAAACGGGTCTTCAAAACAAAGAAAGACTCATTGGGCAACATTGAAAGATATAAAGCAAAACTCGTCGCCAAAGGATTCAATCAAAGGGAAGAAATCGACTACAAGGAGACTTTCTCTCCTGTTTCTAAGAAAGATTCTCTCCGTATCATTCTAGCATTAGTTGCACACTTTGACTTGGAATTACAACAAATGGATGTGAAAACAACATTTCTCAATGAAAATCTAGAGAAAGAGGTTTATATGAAACAACTTGAAGGATTTTTCTCTAGTGATGGTGAACAATTGGTATGCAAATTAAATAAATCTATATATGGATTGAAACAAGCTTCTCGCCAATGGTATTTAAAATTTCATGATGTTATCTCTTCATTTGGATTCGTCGAGAACATCATGGATAATTGTATATACCAGAAAGTTAGTGGGAGTAAGATTTGTTTCATTATTCTATATGTGAATGATATATTGATTGCAACCAATGATATGGGTTTGCTTTATGAGGTTAAACAATTCCTCTCTAAAAACTTTGATATGGAGGATATGAGTGATGCATCTTATGTCATTGGCATTAAGATACATAGAGACAGAATTCGAGGAATTTTAGGTTTGTCTCAAGAAACCTATATCAACAAGGTTTTAGAGAGATATCAGATGAAAGATTGTTCACCAAGTGTAGCTCCCATTGTGAAAGGTGACAGGTTCAATTTGAACCAATGCCCAAAGAATGATCTTGAACGGGAACAAATGAAAAACATTCCTTATGCTTCTACTGTCGGAAGCTTGATGTATGCTCAGGTTTGTACTAGACCTGACATTGCATTTGTTGTTGGGATATTGGAAAGATATCAGAGTAATCCAGGTTTAGACCACTGGAAAGCTGCAAAGAAAGTGATGAGGTACCTTCAAGGGACCAAAGACTATATGTTTATGTTCAGACGAACTGAGAATTTGGAAGTAATTGGATACTCTGATTCAGACTATGCTGGCTGCATTGACTCTCGAAAATCCACTTCAGGATATATTTTCATGCTAGCTAGTGGAGCTGTGTCTTGGAGAAGTGCAAAGCAGACATTGACTGCTACTTTCACTATGGAGGCTGAGTTCGTATCTTGTTTTGAGGCCACCTCACAAGGTGTTTGGTTGAAGAGTTTCATATCGGGGCTTAGAATTTTTGATTCTATATCTAGGCCATTACGGATATATTGTGACAATTCAGTTGCTGTATTTATGGCTAAAAATAACAAAAATGGTAGTCGAAATAAACACATCGGCATTAAGTATTTAACCATAAAAAAACGTGTTAAAGATAAAACAGTGGTTATCGAACACATTAGCACTATATTGATGATTGCTGATCCTTTGACTAAAGGCATGCCACTATTGAAATTTAAGGATCATACTGAAAGCATGGGACTTGGTTCCTATATGTAAATTTGTTGTAAGAACAAATTAATGAAACTCTGTTGTGATATTTTCTCATATTTGTTGTGTACACATTCCTTGATTCGAGAAAAATATCAATAACGTTGGACCTCGAATAAACATAAAGTTAAGATTTATTCATAAAGCTTGAGAGACATAATACATTGTGATACATGGAAGATAATACTCGTTTATAAGAAGACTTATCGACATGATTCATGTATTTTTGTTTTCTTATTATTGGCTTGTATATGTGCTTGAACAATGTGCATATGGTGTCTCACATTCAAAAAAGTGAGACACGCAACGCACACTTATTTTGAATCTCGTGCTCCCGAACACTCATTGATGGTATAAGAATTTGCCTATAAATATCGAGGCTCTTGAGGTCCCTAAACATACAACTCATAACAACACAAATACACCATCTACGAGAGAGTTTGAGTGTTTAGAAGGCTTCAACTGGAGAGGAAATCAGCACACTTACAAATTATTCAATGGCTGAAGGTAACGCTCGATCTTGCTTCCGCATATTGTTTATCATGTTCATATATTGTATAAACATGATTATTGAGAAAACTCTAACATTTTTATCTATTCCATTTCTGGAGACAATGAATAGTCTTATTTTGTTGGGCCTTTCGATTCGGAAAACATATAAAACTATGTAATATACTTACATGTGCGTGTATAGCTAGTATTAATAATATTTGGGCAAAGGATAATACCCCTTATCTAAGAGCTAAGGCATCATTATATGAGTGGATCACAATTGGGCCCGATAGCCACAAAAGCTCTTCAGAATTTGGCCCAAAAGATAAATTTCACTTTGACTCTCGTGTGAACGCAGGAACAACAATGGCCATGACTGCAACCAATTTGCACACACTCGAACGAAAGATTTCTTGTGAAATCTTGTTTTTTGTTTTCTTTTATTTATTTATTTTGGGTGTGCGTGCATCATTCAATTTAGTCGAAATAATAAATAGTAAAAATAAAAATAAAAATCTATATATTCCTGAATTAATATTCTAAATTAATCAAAATTCGACATGAAACAAATTGAACGAGGAGCAATATTCCTATTTGATTTAAACGAATAAATACATCACACGACCCAAATTACAATAACGAACATGCTCTGCTGCTATTGCTTGTAATATTGAGTATAAGGGGATGCTGATTGGGCTCTGGTCTTCCTCTTCTGAAGAAACCTCTGCAACGATCTTTTCATGGAAAGACCCGCGGTCCCCGTAGCGCCAAGTGCCATCTTTTGATCGAGCATTTGTCGCTTTGCCAACAATATGATTGCCCGAGCCTGAAGCTCCGTGACATCACAAGTCGCCACTCGTCCATTGTAGAATATACTCAGCTGCTGCTTCGACTCTTGATCACGCAAGGAATGGTAAGATACAGACGGCGTAACAAGCCGGAGCTCCAAATCATTGCAGTTGCTTTTCATTTTCTTGATCTTATAAAATGTGTTATGTGTAGAGAGAGAAAGAGAGAGAGATGAGGTTTGATTTGAAAGTGGAAAAAAAGGGGGATTGGGTGTTATATATGCGTGGGGGATCCAAAACGCCAGCGTTTCGTTCGGACACGAAATACACACTGACTCGTCACATAAAGGCGAAACGTGTGCAAAATGTAAAAAGTTAAATAAGCACGTGTAGAATGATTTTTCGCTTTCGCGATTTCGGGTGCGCCCGCAATCCTCTGGGACGTGCTTGGGTCGGCCACGTGACTATTTTCACATTAATTTAGAGGGCCTCAATTAAGGTGTATTATTAATTTCTTATTATTATTTTTATTCTCCATTTTGTTTTATTATTGATTGATTATTACGTTTATTTTTATTTTTTTTTTAAAAAGCATCAAATTTCTTTTTCTAAGTAAATAGGCAGAGGCAAAAACAAAGACAATCATCTCTCCATTTTTGTTTTAAAATTGTAATTTTTTTTTAATTATCATATTTACTGTCGTCAACACACACGTGTTGCCTGAGCATAATAGTTGTATATATATGAAATAATATTTTGTTATTATAGTTTTTTTTATCCTATATCATTAATTTAATTTGAAATGAGAGATAAATAATATAATTTGTTATTTATATTTTATCACACTTATTACGTATCTCATCCATAACATCAAGCGGTACTATCTTAATGTTTTAATATAGTATAGATCAGTACAAATATGTGTGATACATGCTAGATTAAAAGCATGCACGCTAACACGTGCTTAATTTAAAAATATAATTCAAAAGTGGGGTTAGCTTTCTTCGATCCATTTGCGAAAACATAAACACACAATTCAATTCAATTATGCTTAATGGGGTTAGCTTTCACGTGTTAGAATGCATGATTTACGGCCCACAATATCATGAAATTAATGTGAACCCTGATTAATGAAAAGAAAGCACACCCGCAAATAATAAAGCTGGTAGGCTTGGCCTTTCAAACGATCTATCTTTAGTTCTTTACACAAGTCGACTCAAATTGGATAAGTGATCATTTTTTAGGTTTTGTCGTACTAAAAAAGTGCACGTATGTTTTACGGGTGTAATTAACTATTGAAAACATGCATGAGTGAGAAATTTATATAATATATTTAAATTAATTATGGATTATATTAACAAAGAAGATCATGAAGGGTTTCATTAACAAATAATAATATGAAGAAAATGAGAAGTACAAGAGAAAATTCATAATGACAACGCATATTTATAGATAAAATAATAATAATAATAATAATAATAATAATAATAATAATAATAATAATAATAATAATAATAATAATGTATTTTAAAATTTTAATGGCTTTGTTTGGATCGCAAGAAAAAAAAAAGTCAAGCCCCAGTAGTAGTATGCTGAATCATACCGAACTTTTGCATCCATTTTTGAAAATCCTCTTTTAAATTTCGGCCAATCCTAATCCTCCAAATCTAAGTTTTGGACCCCAATAAGATTTCATCACATTTTAATTTCCTCACTTTGGCGGTTTTATTCTCATCCCAAAAATATAATAGAGGTCGATCACTTTATATGTATTAGCGACTCGGCATATAGGTTGTGTGTGTAATATTATAACATATATGAATATTAAATGTTGAATATATTTGGTTTCTCGAGTTTAATTAGGATATTTACAAAATTATATGTGACATGAGATTAATTCTATAATTATGACATTAAAAATTTAATATTTTATTATTGATATGGAAAAGATCCAACCGATAAAACACGATCATTTTTTCGTTTTTGAAAGAGTGGTTGAATGAGGAATATAATAAAATTATGTACATTATGATTAAATGACGATAAGTAATTTTGGAATTTAAAAAATTTTCGCCAAACATTGGCCAAGTCTCCCTCCATTAATAATATAGAGATATATATACTTTCAAAAATAATAATATTCTCAAAATATATATATATATATATATATTTATAGTTCCGTCCCTATCCTTGAGAGATTTTTGAACAATGGTCCTTTGACTAGCTATTTTAGGGATGTAAACGAACCGAACGGTTCGCGAGCTATTCGGAAGTTGGCTCGGTAGAAAGATCGTTCGGTAAGCTTATCGAGCCGAGCTCGAGCTTGATTTTGAGCTCGAAAATTTTCACGAGCCGAGCTCCGAATTTTAACAATTTGTATGTTTTATTTTAACTTTAAAATTATTGTATTAAAATTTTCTTAAAAACACAATAAATAAAATATTTATATGTGCAATATTACTACTAATGACAATTCAATCAATATATTTTGAAAAAACTGAAATAATAATTTTATTTAAAATGTCTTACGACAATTAGAACGATACGTGATAGATAAATGATATTAAAAAGTTAAAAGAAGTTATGAAATTATCTAAATTAAATTTGTTGAGTTAAAACTTGTTAACTCAATATATGTATATATGCACAACATTTTAATAAAGTTATATAATATTATTAAATAAAATATTTCATATACGGATAGATCGTATCACAAGTAATGCTTATATCTCATTATAAAAAATAATAGTGTGGTAGTTTGTTAAAAACTATTTAATATAAATATACATTTTTTTAAATCTAAAAATATATATTATAATAATTAAGCCACACAATAAATTTTTATATACTTGTGAAATAAGCATTGACGGTGTTGATTTTGTTCAAGGGTAAGTGCTCGAAACTCGGGTTTAGCATTTTTAGTTAGGAGCTTCAGATTTTATTTTAAAGATATAAAGAATAACGAAGTTTGAATTTTGAGTTTATTAATTATTTTTATCGTGTGATGACATTTTTGGAATGATGAATACAATTGTGTATATAGCTATACAGCAGAAGATAATGCACATTGAACTTGTACAGATTGAAAGCAGTCGAGGGATTGTGGTTGAAATTTGCATCTAGAATTTGATCTATAATAAATTTGGAGATTTCAAGATATATCATGACTTGAGCAGTTATTAATGATGTAGTAAATTCATAAAGATATAAAACTTTGATAAATGAAATTGGTGGATTTTTTGAATTGGACTGTGTTGGAGGTTGAAGTTTTAGATCATGGTAAGGTTATAAATCAAGTTATAATTCAATTTGATCGAGAAATTATAATCGAAAAAAATCAAACTCGAGCTATGTTATATGTCCGACGAGCCAGAAAACAAGCCTAATTAACGAGCCTGAAAGCGAGCTCGCTAACGAGCCTATTTAACGAGCCTGAGCTTCCTTAACGAGCTTGCTAACGAGCTCGAAAACGAGTTTACTAACGAGCTTGAAAACGAGCTCGAAAACGAGCCTGCTTAACGAGCAGAACTCGAGCCAGACTCGTTTAATATGATAAACGAGCCGAGCCCGAGCCTTATGATAAAAGCTCGGATGAAACTCGAGCCGAGCTCGAGCCCTTATTTCTGTCAAACGAGCCGAGCCCGAGCCTGATACTGTTCGGCTCATTTACATCCCTAGCTATTTTAAATTGAGTAGATATCTTGTCAGACGGTTTCACGGATCTATAACCATGAGATGATTCGACTCAATCCATATTTATCAGGAAAAAAAAATACTTTTAACATAAAAATAATATATTTTTCACGAGTTGGTTCAGAGATCTGTGTTATAAAATTGAGCACATAAGAGGTTATGTGTCTCAAATTACATGAATTTATACGGTAACCTTTTGCTAAAGTTTTTAGATCTACACAAACACAAAATTTTATTTAGATCTACAACACAATTTTTTTTTATGTACAGGCTTTACTTTTAAATATGTATCACTTTTGCTTTACTAACATTATATTTAGGCAATTATTGTGACATTTCCCTTTAGTAAAAAGAGAACAAAATAATCAAAGTAATTTGGCGACCAAACTCTAACTTGATTTTGTCTAATGTTAATATATATAGCTGTGTTCAATTGCATACAACTGGTTGGTTCATCGACTACTCCTGGAGATAAAGTAGAATATTGGACCTTGTATAAGGGAAAAGAAAAAGAATCTTTATAGATACAATGAACACCACACAAAAGGAAGACCCGCGGGGAGCTAATTTGTACTGAACGTAACGTGGGATTTTCCCATTTTCATGACGAAAAGTTCTCTAACTCGTGTATGTTGTGCGAGGTAGTTGTATACTTGAGAGTTATTTTTGTTACTCTCGGCCGGTCGGCCCTTTTCTTCAAGTCCGCTGGTTTATCGGGAACTTGATCTGCACCACAAAAATAAGAACGTGTGCCGGTTGATTAAAATCAGAAAATTATACACACAAAGAAATAAAGGACCATGAATGGCCTACCACGTATTGAGATTTAGAGGGAGTTATTGGAAAAATGGGTTGTGCATTCGTTTGAAATCAATAAATAATTCGAATAAGTTGTGTTTTATATCGAGAGTAAAATTCGTAAAAAAAATTATTTATCGATTACCAATGTTCTAAAAATCGCTAGACAGTAGGCAGGCTGTGACCCATTATCTAGCGCCTAGGCGGGTTTTTTTTTTAAGAATTGAAAACTAAGCTAAAAAAAACTTGAAATTCAAATAAGGTCTAGGCGGTTTTTTTAAAAACCTAAATAATAAATTTTTTGGGATATTCATGAGTATTACTAGAAAAAATTGAAAACTAGGCTAACAAAAACTTGAGATTCAAATATGAAATTGATGATATTGAAGCTAATAAATATGAAACAAATATGATATTAATTCAATTATTCAAGTCAACCAAATTTAGTCTAACACAAATATGAAATTCAAGAAAACAATATAAACCCTTGCCCCTAAATTGAAAAACACAAATATGAAATTTGAGCCAAAATTAACAATCTCACAATCTAATATTAGAACATACAATTTTTCAATGGTAGAAGTATCAAGTATATCGTCGTGGAAATTGGAAGGGTAGAACTAAATCGTGATTCACTTGCAACTTTTCAATGGCCGGAAGACTCTGTTCAAGACTGCAACTAGCTGGGCGAGGGCGGCCGGTGGCGACGTGACAGGGGAGGCGAGAGAATCGATGACCAGCGTTGCTGCCTTCTATTTCTGTGTCGCTCTTCTTCTTTGCAGGTCGCTGCCTTCTGTTTTGTGGGTCTTCTCCTTTCTCGTGTCGCTCCTCTCTCTTTTATCTTGATCTTATTTTAACTTTAAGTTTTTTTTAAAAAACAATATCATTAATCAGCCTAAACGGCATCTGCTAACAGGGGCGTCGCTTAGCAAGAAAGCGAGACGATGGACAACCGCCCACAACCTAGGTAACGTCTTTTATAACACTGTCGATTATCGAATAAGGTGAATGTGATATTAATTTGAAACGACCGAAAACTCGAGGGATTTTTTTTATATATATATAAATTTAAACACCACATATATGCCAATACATATATGCGTCACTACTCAAAATAGTTTTTATTCCACGTAATGAAATATATGATAAATTGGTTGATATCTAGCAAATTTTAAAACGCCTAATTAATTTAAAGGATATGCAAGCGCGCGAAATACGATATCGCAAATTGTGAAGATACATAGTTTAAAAATATCCAAACATAATCAAATCATAGCATGAGTAGTAAAAATACAAACATGCACTGTAAATAACTTAATACAGTCCTCAGTCAAATCTAAGAGAAATGCGGAAGTAAATACTGCAATGGTCACGGGCAAGCAAGCTAGCAGTGGATGCTCAGAGGTCCTTGCCGCCAGTTGGGATCACATCGGCTACGGAATCAAACTCACCTGCACCATTTAGATCTAGCGAGCCTAGAGGCTCAGCATGCTCTATAATATACATAACGAATACTACTAAATAAAACCACATGCAAGCACGACGCATATAAAAATAACCTGAGGATTTAATGCATGCATGAACGTAAAATCATATGCATAATAATAAATCGTAATATAATCATATCATAATTACATAACATAAATATGACATGTCATAGTCATAAAATCTTTGCTGTGGGCCATATCAGTGAAGTGTAACCTAATTCGATTGATCAATCTAAATCCATTGTACATGGTGGCGGCCTGTGGGGTGTAACCCTTAACGCTCTATGCCACTTCACCCAACCTTTGGGGATCCATAGGCTCATAATCGTAAGTGAAAAGGTCATCGAGTCCGGTATCCCGACCTCCAGTCCCGTGTTTGTCACAAATCACATCAATTATCCCAAAATTATTTTTCTTCACATGCCATTAATTTAACGTGAAACATATGCATGAATCATGAATTAAAAATATTATATTTCCTTAAAAACATTGTCCGTAAATATATATTTAATTTCTTTTTATAAAGATAATATTTATATCAAAATATTACATATACGTCTATTAAATATATATTTACAGACTGTGATTTTGTCTTGGCTGGTTCGAGTTGCTGCCCCTTAACTTAAACCCTTAAACTAAGTCTGGCCCAATTACCCTTGTTTAATTTCTCAAGCTCACATTTATACCTTAAGCCCAAATAATTATTTAATTTAAGCTCTAATAACACACTTTCTAGACCCAAATAAAACTACTTAAGCACATTCATACTTCAGGCCTACACACTTATTTGAGCCCCAAATAATTATTAAGTCCAGTTTAATAACTAAAGCCCAATTGATAACCAATTAATTAAGTCCAGTAATAAATTTAACTCTTTGGACCCAACAGTAGTCTCAAGCCCATGACTAAACTTGGACCCTAAACCTATTGGACCCGACCCGGACCGACCTAAGACCCAAAGAAGAATGACCCAGCGAACCCCCAACCCCTCTTCCCGACTCCCTCGCTCGACTTCACGCCTCACGGTCACCCAGCTCCGACCACCCTTGGCCGGAGCTGCGCCGGCAGGACCAACCCAGGGTCCTGCCAGATCGTCTGGAACCAACCCTGGCTCGAACTATAAAGATCTTGGCTCGGCCAGGGGTCATTCTTCGACCTCAAGAACCACTCGAGTCCCCCTGCGCAACCCGCACGCCACAAAAATCCCGGCGCCCAGCTTGCACACCACCTTCCAACTGACCAAGCTCCCTTTCACCCTGATTCCATGGAGCCTAACCCAGCTAATGAACCCGGGGCACAGCCCTCCTCGAACACGCCAGGCAAAAAGAAGAAAGAAAAAAAACGCTCGAGAACGAGCCAACAAGAAAGGTAAATCGAGGGAAAAATAATCGATGCATATATTCTAAAAAATGTGAGCTCAAAACCACATACAAAAGCCACAACACAGATTTAAACCTCAAAGCACATATAACGATCTAAATGGTGACAACAAGAAAAATAGAACATGCCTTAAACAGAAAAATAAAGGTATAGAAACGAAACTCGGGGCGTGGTGATCAATAATCCGCAAAAATCTTGAAATTTCGAACAAGATTTGAGTGCAGTGTGTGCAAGTGAAGGAGATGAGGTTTCTCCCTCATTCTCTCAGACACGCCACAAAGAAGAAGAAGAAGAAGAAGGGAATCGTGTAGGGCTTTTGAGAAAACAATGATCATGGGCCATAGAATTTGGGCTTCAACACAATAATAAGCCTTAGCACACAACAATAATTTGGACCCAATAATAAAGGCAAATTTTCAGATTTATTAAAATCCCATTTTAAAAAGTGTCATAAAAGTCCATAAAATGGTCCGATATGGTGAAAAATGGACTTTTAAAATATTTATATATATAATACCTAAATTTTCCAAAGAAATAAACCTTAAAATAATTATTTTAGGCTCTTAAAAAAATCCTAATTAAATTTAAAACACATAATCATTATAAATAAAAGTCATTTAAACCCTTAATTTATTTTATTATTATTTAATTCTATTTAAAATATTAAATTTCATAATTATGCATACGGTTTAACGTGAGCGAAATTCTAGGCGTTACATAATTAGTGTTGGTTCGAATTTTATCTAAAGAATTAGATGGAAAGATACAAAGATATATTATAATATATTATATAGTTTTGATTTCAAACATCCTAATGTGCAGGATTTTCATTAATGATATATATATATATATATATATATATATATATATATTTGATTAACACTCATGTGAGACGGTCTCATTCATGAGACGGGTCAATTTTATTTATATTTATAATAATAAGTAATACTTTTAGCATAAATTAAAATGTAATACTTTTTAATGGATAACTCATATAAGAAACCCGTATAAAAAAAATGACCCTTGAGATCGTCTCATTGGAGTTTTTGTCTATTTATATATATTAGGGGAACCCATTTAAATGGATACACGATTCATTTTTTCAACAAGAATTGCTTTGATAAAAAGATTTATTGACACAATAACCATGATCAAAACTTAGGGAAAATTAGCATTTTGGTCATGTATGTTGGCTTCTTTTTGGTTTTGGTCATGTATGTTGGCTTGTTTTGGAAAAGATCTTGTAACTTGATTTATTTATTTTTTGGATTTAGTCCTATATGTTGGCTTATTTTGGTTTTGGTCATGTAAGTTGGTTTGTTTTTTGGTTTTCGTCCTGTATGTTATCATGTTTTGGAATTGGGAAAATTAGCATTTTAGTCCTATATGTTGGCTTCTTTTTTGTTTTGGTCCTGTATGTTGGCTTATTTTGGAAAAGATCATGTAATTCGTTTTTTTTTTTTTGGATTTAGTCCTATATGTTGGCTTATTTTGGTTTTGATCCTGTAAGTTGGTTTGTTTTTTGGTTTTTGTCCTGTATATTATCATGTTTTGGAATTTAGAATTTGATCTCAAATTATTTTTTATAAAAAAATATTTTTTATTCTTTCATGTTTTATCTGCTTATTGGTTTGAGATAATTACAACTAACTAATAAAAAAATATTTTTTTACGCTTAAAATTTTTTTAATCTAAATAATTTAATAAAATCTAAAATATGTTAATTTAATGTATTAAATGTAACATACTTTTGTTCTTTTAAAAAGTAACAAAAAAACATTCATTTGTATCGTTCTCAACTGTAACTTCGATATTTTTATTTATTTGGCACTAAGTGTCGCCCACTTAGCACCTATTAATGATCATGTGGCATAAATAAGTTCCAACCTAAATTAACAAAATTAGCTAAAAAACTAAAAATATATTTAAAACATACTTTCGTTCTTTTAAAAAGTAACACACTAATATTTTTTTTTATCTTTTTCAACTATGGTTAACTGTTTTTGTTCCGCTTTTCTCGAAAGCAGAGCTTTTTAGGTATGTTTCACGTTTATTATGTTTAATCGTTGCTTAAACGTGCTTTTCAGAACACTGCAAATAAACAAAATCTTGTTGCTCCCTCCAGTTTCGGTTACGGAGGAAAAATACAAAAAAAAAAAACCAAGTTATTGTACCTTTTATAACATAATTATTATTTTAAAAAATAATTATAAGGTCAACATCTAAATTTTAAACTTAATTAATTAATTTATAAAATCAAAAAAAAAATTTATTATAAAAGCTTAAGCAGTGAAGTTGAAAAGTCAACATCTAAATTCTAAATTTAATTTATTATTTTAAAATAAAAAACATAGACGCTTATTCTAACTTAACCGAGCTTAATTTGGTCAAAATCGTATCTTTTCAATGACCATAATAAAAAAAACAAGTCAACTAATAGGACTAAATTTAAAAAAATCCAAATTAATGTGCTTTTTTTCAAAACATGACTTTGTATAGGACCAAAACCAAAAAATAAGCTAACTTATAGGACCAAAACCAACAACAATCAATATATATGACTAAATCCAAAAAAAAAACAGAGTTACAGGATTTTTTCCAAAACAAGTCAATATACAGGACCAAAACAAAAAAAAAGCCAATATACAGGTTTAAAACACTAATTTTTCCTTTTGGAATTTATAAGTTGATCTCTAATTATTTTGTAATAAATATTTTTTATTCTTTCATGTTTTATCTGCTTATTGGTTTGAGATAATTACAACTAACTAATAAAAAAATATTTTTCTACGCTTAAACTTTTTTTAATCTAAATAATTTAATAAAATCTAAAATATGTTAATTTAATGTATTAAATGTAACATACTTTTGTTCTTTTAAAAAGTAACAAACAAACATTCATTTATATCGTTCTCAACTGTAACTTCGATTTTTTTATTTATTTGGCACTAAGTATTCGCCCAGTTAGCACCTATTAATGATCATATAAATAAGTTCCAACCTAAATTAACAAAATTAGCTAAAAAAACTAAAAATATATTTAAAACATAATTTCGTTCTTTTAAAAAGTAACACTCTAATATATTTTTTTATCGTTCTCAACTATGGTTGATTTTTTTTGTTTTGATTTTCTCGAAAGCAGAGTTTTTTAGGTATGTTTTACTTTTATCACGCTTAATTTGGTCAAAACCGTATTTTTTTCATGACCAAAATAAAAAACAAGTCAACTAATAGGACCAAATCCAAAAAAAATCCAAATTCCTGTATTTTTTTCAAAACATAACTTTCTATAGGACCAAAATCAAAATTTAAGTCAACTTATAGGACCAAAACCAAAACAATCAACATGTAGGACTAAATCCAAAATAAAAACAAAGTTACAGGATCTTTTCCAAAACAAGCCAATATACATGATCAAAACCAAAATAAAGCAAACATACAGGACTAAAATGCTAATTTTTCCTCAAAACTTATGTCCCAAGCTAGGTTCTATGAAGAACAAGATATTACAAAATCACAAATACCACAACTTAAACATGCCTTCAAATTTTCGACTGATTTTATAATGGAAATGCGCAGTAGTTTTCAGTTTTCACTAGGGATGACAACGAGACAGGTCTGGGGCGGATTTGGCTAAATTCGTGACCCGCCCCGCTTCCCTTTGGACTCTTCCCGCTCCGCAAATCCTGCGGGTCCAATCCGGGTTAGACCCGTTGGACCCGCCAGAAGTTAAATAATTTTAAAATTATTAAATTAAAAAATTTAAAAGTGTAAAAATTAATAAAAAAACCATTAAATTGAAATAAATATTAATAATATTAAGATAAAAAAAATATTCTCACAAGTTAAAATTTATCAATTTGTAATTAATTAATAATTATTAGTCAAAAAACATTAATTTTTATACTAAACCTATCATAATAAAATAGATTCATTCAATCCAATAATATTATACACTAAAATTATAGATAATATATTAATTATTTAGTATAAAAATATAATTCTATATTACTAATATTATATTTATATATTTTATATTTATATATATACATGTATATTTTAAATTTATATATATATATATATATATATATATATATATATATATATATATATATATATATACTTTGGCGGGACGGGTCCGGGACAAGTTTGGTCAAACCCGAGACCCGTCCCGAACCCATTTATAGACCCGTTTAGGCGGGTCTAGACCCACTCCGTCGGAGCAGGTTTAATGCGGGGTCGAGTTTAAACTCGACCTATTGTCATCCCTAATTTTCACAAGCAATTTCCAGTAAAACTTGTTTGCTTAATTGAATAGTTCATTCCCTTCAATATCATAAGCTGGAGATGGTTTGGTAGAGAAAAAAAAAACAAAAATTCGGAAAGCATTCATGGGTTATGAGTGAAGAATACGAGCTTAATTCGCTCCAAGTTATCAAAATCACAAACACTCTTGTGAGACGTCTCACAAGTAAATATTATAAGATAAATCTCCTAATTGACTCACCCATGATAATGTCTTATTTTTTATTTCAAAAATATAATTTTTTATTGTAAATATGGATGAGGTTGACTCATCTCATGGATAATCTCTTGTGAAACACAAGAGACCGACTCTATCATGATACTATCACGCTACCATTACTCATTTCTCGAAACCTAAAGAGGCATCTCGCCCCGATAAAACACATGGAATGGGATCAATACAATATTACAGAACAGAGTAATCCATCTGGCATAAAAGAACCAAAACATAAAATACAATCAAACAACAGAGCAAACGAAATAGACGGTTGAAGGTGAAACACGAGGCGCCTTCATTGGAGTATGTGGCTGCCATAGTCCTCGTTAAACTTTTCATAACGATGCGCATGGAGATGAGCCGAAGGTCTAGTGTTCTTCAAAGCCACCTCGACATCGTCCTGTGTAATTGGTCCAACATTTGGCAACTCTGAATACAAATGAAACACCACAACATGAGAAACTTATGTCATGTGTGTTTCCTTGATGTTTCAAACGTAACAAGTACATAACATAAACTGAAACGTAACAAGTACATAACATAAACTAAAGGAGAGAAAATTATTATCAGCAATTCAGCATGTAGGACACGAATCACCAAATATAGTCCATTTTTCTGGTCAATATCTTGTCACAATTTTCGAAGACAAAAAACTCTCGGCGTCATTGAAAAACTACAATTGATCTACACCTAGAATAATAATACTCAAACGACCAAATATACCACCCGTATTGAAAAGTCATTTTCTCCTAAAAATTGGGATCACAAATCCTGAGTGTTCCAACAATGAAATCCATCCAACAAGCATATAAGACGAGTATTATCGATGCAGCAAAAAGTAGATGTTTCACTCTGTATGGCTGAAGGATGTTTATGGAGTTCTTGGAGGAAACTTTTAATAAGCAAGATGATCCAGCTCAAGCTAAAATACTGTAAGAAGGTTAACCTCTCTAATAAAGACTGAAGATAAAGAAATATAAATTTTAATGCGTCAGTAGATTTTTCGGCATTGTTTTCTAACTTGAATTCTACTGAGTTTCCTAATAGAAGATAGCAAGGCATACCATCCTCAGGCACCAACTCTTGTTTCTCCTCAAGATATGCCATCACACGCCGTACTGGTTGCATCGCAGCCTCTTTGCATAATATACGGATATCTGAACCTGAAAAACCTTCAGATCTATCCACCAATAGATCGTACGGGAGTTCCTCCCCCTCAGACTTTAAAGGCAATAATTCCTCAAACATAGCTCTTCTCGCCTCTGACTCTGGAAGAGGTACCAGTATCTAACTCCCATGAAAAAAGAAGTTATCAAATCCCTGTCATTTGCCACTTTTTTCTTTCCACAACACAAAAAATAGTCACTGCACATTAATCCTATCAAGCATTCACACTAGTCTTCGTGTAATTTCAGAGTGCTGTAATTTCAGATTCAGTACAACTGTACAAGATGCAAACTTGAAATTGAGTAGTGGCTGATGAGAGTCTAGGATTTGTTCGTGCAGCCACACATCTAATTTTCTCTAAAACAATGAAAGAGAAAAAGGGGGGAAAGCAAGGCAGCTTAGAAATCAATATCAACACCAAAGAAAAAACCGAGTCAAATGATGTGGTCATAGGCCCATTTGACAACATACCCGCTTCTCAAGACGCCTGAGCATTGCTCCGTCTAGTTCCCAGGGGAGGTTAGTAGCCGCCAAAACAAAAACAAGTTCATCAGTTCGCATCAAACCGTCCATCTGCAGTTTAAGTGACCTTGTTTGTAAGTGTTGACTAAAGAACAGCTTAATGCAGTCTGAAATATCTTAGATAGACCAACACCGGGATATGGTTTGCAGCCAACATAAAAATTGTGCAGGCATATTCTACAAAATGACACCATTTTGAACAAATAGCACAATATATTCAGCAGAAGCTTGTGAATAGTAATTCAATCGTCATGAAATGTTTCCCCAAGTATCTTCCTTAGCCAGTGGCTAAGGTAAACCAAATGCATAGGTGTCACTAGGGTTTAGGGTTGTGAATAGTAATCTTCAATCGTCATGAAATGTTTCCCTAAGAATCTTCCTTAGCAATGGGGTAAGGTAAACCAAATGCATAGGTGTGACTAGAAAAACATGAATGTTCCATGGATAAGTCTTTAATGCATTGAAGAGATAATTTTTGGTGTCTTTTGAATTTCAACTAATATTTAAGAAATCAACAGGGATCAATGTAACTTTAAGACCTCATTTCCACATTGTATTGGCATAGATAAACTTCAGAGATCAATGATATCAAGTCCCTATTTTTGACTCACTGTTCTTCACAAAGGTTAAAATAACTCAAATATCAAAGAAAAAATAAGTGGGAGGTCCTATCGTATATGTATTTTTTTAATATTCCTTGGGAGTCAACATATGTTAACTGCCACAAAGTGGCATTTATTAGAAGCATCATCGTGAAATTTTAACATTTATTAGCACCAACTTGTGACCTGTATAAGCAATTCCGTTTTCAAACGCCTGCTAGCTTCATGTTCACTGCGTCCTTCACCTCGTTGGCCAATAATGGAATCAATTTCATCAAGAAATATAGTTGAGGGTGCATGATGCCTAGCTAGGTCAAAAAGCACTCTCACCAGTTTTTCCGAATCACCTGTAACAGTAATGCAGTACAATCCTCAGAAGAATGGATGCCAAGTCTAGCAGGACCATTTTATTTTATAAAATTTCAACATAACTGTGTGCTGCCACTCATTTTGAAGATGTGGAGTATAGTGAATTCAAGGACCAGAATGAACTATCTCAACAGTCTAAAACAGATACAATGAGCATAATTCTGGGGAAGGGGCAGAGATAGATATATATCATTCGTATTAAGCTAGGGGTGTCAAAATGAACCCAACCCACCAACCACCAACCCAACACGAGTCGACCCGAAAATATCGGGTTAAGGTGGGGTATTGGGTACGGGTCAAATCGGGTCCGAAAGCTAACCCAAAAAAAAATTAATCGGGTTTGGGTTGACCCGAGATGGCCCAAAACTTTTTATTATTTTTTAATATAAAATTAAGAAAGATTTAATACATTTTAATATATGGTATGTCAAAAAAAAATCTATATTGATATAATAGATTTTCATCATTTAATGCTTATCTTGTAAAATTGTGATTTTTGAAAATAATATTTTATTTTTTTGTAGTAAGTATACTTTAAATTTTCTACCACTAGACTTTCAAATTTAAATTATATATAAGCTTAGATTTTGTTATTATGCGTTTAAATAAGATATACTATTATAATTGTGTGTTTTGAATTTTTATTTACTTATTTTTTTAAAAAAAACGGGTTAGCCGGGTTCGGGTTGGCCATTTTTGGGTTCCAGTTGAGAACTTCTGTAGCAGCATCTTGCGCCAACCCAACTCACCCAAATTGACACCCCTAATTAATCACATGTTACTAGGCATTCCTGAATGAACTACAACAACTAGTAATGTGCGGAAGGGAAAGAAAAGGTAAAACAATCAAGAACATAGCAGTAAGATCATTTATTTCAGCAGTCACTATGAAGCACAAAGTGTAACAAGGTTAGTAGATGTCGAGTACAGAGTATCAGAAAAATTGGGACGCCGCAACAACATACCCCGCCATTTGCTGACAATCGATGATGCAGAAATGTTGAAAAATGTGGTCTTGCACTCAGTTGCAACAGCTTTAGCCAGCATAGTCTGTGGGTTTAAAGATTTCACCACAAATATGACAAGTCTGATAAAATCTCATCAAATTTAATTAAATTGCTACTTAATCTATGTCGTATATTATACCTAAGTTGTGTAGTTAAAGTTTATATCCATGAACGCATAGTTGTAACGGGTGCAGGTGCAAGGCACGCTAAGCTGCAAAGGGGTCCGTAGCCTGAGGCGCAGGACAAGGTGTGTGCCTCATCGAAGCAACTCCCACAAGGAATTTTTTAGAAAAATATATTTATCTACGAATATTGTATGCAAAAATGCTATTACTGAAATGATTACGTATTTAAGTTGTGCAAAAATATATTAAATAGCAAAAAATATATGTATCTACTATTATTATATAGTAAAAATGCTATGATCAATTTAATGTTTTAGAAAAATATGGCAAAACATATATATATTTAGTATGCATTAGTTTAGGGAATCTGTCTTTATTGGCAAATCTCTACTTTTATTTCTCTCGTTTATATTATTGAATTAATTTTATCATCTTGTAATTAAGGGAATATGCCATTAAGATCTCTTTTTAACTTTTATTTTTCTTACTTGCCATAGTGTAGGAATTTTCTCCACTAGTTTGTCTTGTTAATTGATTTAGATCCTAGTTTATGGCCTCCAAGACAGCAACTTATATCTCTATATATGTAATTTTTCCAATATTCAAGGAATAAGATCAAGAATTCTCTCAGCTATTCTTTTCTTAAAAAAGAAAACAAAACAAAACAAATGCCTTTCCTCAGGAGTTCTCCCAGGCGAGCCTGGCGCCTGGGCTTGCCTGAGTATCCTGCTGCGCCTCAGTGCATACCACCAGCAGCAGAGTCGCCTGGTTTCTCCTAAAGGTGCGTGCCTTTTACAACTATGCATGAACAAATAACTCTAGTCCAAATGCATTCAACTATTTTAACAGATAACTTCCAAGTGCTAACACAAATGTTTCCAGTTCAAAAATGGCAGCAGTTGAAAATATGTAATTTTCAATTTCATCGGAAAGCACAAAAATATAACAGCTGAGGTAACGTAGACAAGAGCACCTTCCCAGTTCCTGAGGGGCCAAAAAGTAGAATGCCTTTCCACGGCGTAAGGAGACCGGTGAAGTACCTGTAAAAAGGTTGAGGTGGAAATTTGAAGGAGTTTAGAAAATCAAATTTACATTTACAGAACTCACTTAGGATATTTTATTGGCATGACAACTGCTTCTTTGAGTAGGCGCTTGGCATTCTCTAACCCTTTTATGTTTTCCCATTTAACATCTGGACTTCCACGAATGATGTCCCTGCAAAGCAAAAGACAAGTGAATACCAAATATTTATCAGAACAAAATGAGGAAGTTAACCGATAGCATCCATTGGAAAAAAAACGAGAGCTTCATAATTCAGAGTGCCTTTATTTGCCTGCATAAACTCTCTGCCAAAGCACGCACTTCTGCTGACTCAAATGGAGGAAGCAAAGATCTTTGCCTGTAACAAGGACACAGATGGTTAGTAGATGCCCAGCACGGTAGAGGAATTTCCAATAAATTATTTTCAACGATCTCAACGGAATTCATTAGCTACATATCGGATGAAATGTGGAAGGATATTGCACAATGGCTAGGCGTGCAGGGAAACATTTTTCACATCAAATTTTATCACCGATTGCTTGTAAAATAAACTAACTCAAGCTGATATTATGCTACAAACGTAACAATTTACAAGATACCTATATATTTGGAGACATCACTAAAAGAAGACATGCAACTAAACCATAAGGAACACTAGGATGCCCTTTCCACTGGAGAACATAGCAACTTTCCCAGGACGTGCTAGAAGTGTTTTCTATCTCAGCAACTAATTAAAATTCAAATACAATTTTGCATATGCTACAGGAAATGGAGGAAAGATCGTACGGCTTTTCATCGACTCCAATGGATGGGACTCCATTTGACTGCAGCCGATCCTGCACCACAGTAACTTAAAACATGTCAAAACAACAATCAAGCTTTTGAAAAAAATGAAAACTCACTAGTCACATCTCCCTAAATCCAGAGCACAGTACCTGGTTCAGAAACTGTTCGTAGATAGCCGAGTCAGCCGTGTTCTTCACATGTCCATTTCCATATGTCGTCCCATTCGAACTATTCCCGCTTGATACAGTGTGACCATTTGCAGCCGTATCTTTTGTGTGAGCCTCACTCTTCCTCCCAAACTTCACATCATAAAATAACTTAAATTCCTAATTCGAACACCCATGGAAAAACAAAACAGCTATATAAATACCGATTCTCTTCAGCAAAATCTAACAGGTTAAGCTTCAACAAAAACATCCAACAACCATAACTAAAAACAAAAAAACAAAAGAGTGTACATGCAATTGGGAATTAACCTATCAAATCGTACTTGGCACACGATATAGTAAAATAGTCAACGAATTGTGGGAAAAAAAATGCAAAATGATGTGCTTCTCCAAATTTACCTTGATCTATTGCAATTGCCAGTAAAGCACCAACAAGTCCATACACACACAACAAAACCCAAAATGCATGCGACCAAAACAAAAAAAAAAATTGAGAGCAGATGAAAAAAATTACTCAGAAGTACCGGAAAAGACCAGCGGGTGGGCAAAGGCTCGTCGGCCATCGGAATACGGTTCCGATCGGAAGGGAGGAGTGGTGAGGCGCCTCTCTTCCACTACGAATTCCACACACACTCGCACGAACGAGTGCGTGTGGTTCAAACCACAGTCGTTGCAGCGTATGAACTGCAGAGATGGAGCTTGTGATTTATAATTTCATGGAAATAATAATTAATTATTTATTTACAGAAATGCAAAGGAGAAGAACTGAGAATCTCTGATTGTATATATATAATATAAAAACTATATGCTACACAAATAGGCTCAATGGACAATAGCTAGAGCCTAGAGTAGGCGAATATTGTTTTTTTTTTTTTTTTTGAATCAAGGGCGAATCTTTTCGGTCTATTGCATAAATGAGAAAGCATTGCCACATGGAACAAAGGCAATTTGATCCCGTTACATGTCCGTGACTCAAGGACCAATTAGAATATGTCAGCCATGTGCATGAGGGTTCATTTCAACCTATTTTTACATGCACTACTTCATGATAGATTTAAGGGTCCTCATTTAATAATACATGTGAGGTCCACTAAAAAATAATTGACCCCACATTTATTGATGAATGAGGACCGTTAGATGTATGTCAAGACAGTGCCTGTATAGGTAGGATCTAACTTACCGTGGTTGAGCCTAATTTCAACACTTCACCGGTAGATAATAGATCCAACGAATGATTTAAATTATTTTTTTTAACCTTACACGCTCCAAGCAATAACCGAATTGGTTGATCTTTCAAAAAATGAAATAAATAATGTAATATATTTTAATTTTAAAGACGTAAATGTGTATATAGACAATGTAATAATAATCGTTCGGACGATCCGATTTTTGCATACGTCAATATGTTAATATCGTCTTTACACCTAAGTGGAAAGCGGATATCGAACACAGCTGTCCACTTAGGTGTAAAACCAATATTGACATGTCCGACGTATGCAAAGAACTAGCGATCGATGGATCCGATCCTCCCATGTGTTCGTGCACTTTTGACATTTCGCAATCTGCATGACCTAACTTTATGGACGTTCGGTGCTTCCGAACTCATTTCGGTACTTCCAAACTCACTTCGATGGATCTGAACTTTTCGGAGGTTCCAAACTCAAATCATTTGGTTCGAAACTATTTACTTGATTGCTTAATTAATAACCTTTTAATCATATTTAATATTTTAAATGTGTAAAATAGAACTCGGATCACTACATATTGATTTTGTAAACTATGGATTCCAACTCTCGTTGTTCAAAATATTTATATAAGGCACAACTCCTGTCGAGAGTCGGAGAGGAGAAACTTAAACTCCAGTGTTGTGACGTCCCGTATTTTTAAACATTTTCAAGAATTAATATGCGAAAAAGTGTGGGAAATTTTTAAATTCAAAAAATATAAAAGTGCAAGGCATGCATCGTGTTTGCGAGTTCAACAAGTCGTGAACTGAAATTAAAATCGAATGGCTCTAACGTGCAGAAAATATTTGTAACAAAGATTGCAACCCTACAGCTAATGACAGGTTCTTATACGGGCACGCCATAACTCTTTCTTACAAATAAAACCTGAAGCAACAATTTAAAATCTTATAAATGTAGACGAAAAACGGGTGCCAATAAAATAACTTAGTGCGGAAAACCAATTAATAAAACATTCGTGAAAACCCCATAACTATCAAATGACATAATCAACTAAAAAATCACAAGCTTAAAATCATTGACACTTATAGACACAAGACCGTCAATGAAATTTCTTAAATCTAATTTTTCTTAAAAACTGACTTCCAAAGGTTGTGCATAAAATAATGTAACAATAAAACATATGAAAAATTTCTTGCTTTGAAACATCATAACTTCGAAACTATCGTGGCATGCAATATCTTCGCCTCTTGGACTCTTCAGCCTTTCCACCAAGCTTATTAAACATCTCAAATGTAATTGCACCAATCAAGTATATTGAGTCTAAAGACTCAACAAGCATATATATACATATATCATATATGAAACATAAAACTTAATGCAATGATATAACATAAACATAACATAAGCATAACATAAAACTTATCATTTTGGGGTGATGAGATATGTGTATTGTGGCAACCGTCATAAGAGCACATAATAGGTTTTCGTGATCACGGTCGTTATACAACAAGCATATGGCTTTCGCCCTTAAACTTTCATTCTTTGGATAGCCGCTCCGGAGCTCATCCCGAAGTGCATACCCGTTTAACCATCCCGTGAGCCATAGTTGGATATCCGCTCCGGAGCTCATCTCGAAGTGCATACCCCGTGTAATGACCACAAAACACATACGACATCAAAATATTTTTCATGCATCATAACATTCATCGTATCATATCATATCATCGTCATTATTTTTCATCATAACATCGTCGTAACATTTTCTTCATAAACTTACTCATAATTCCATTATACACATCATAAAATATTTGCATCAAAATCTTCTTATCGTTCATGAATCATACTTAAAAACATCTTAAAATCATCATGAACCTTGAACATAACTTCAAAATTATCATGTCACCATGAACTTGAAAATAACTTGAAACATGAGGCTAACATGTCATGATCATAAAAATATTTTCATGCTTGAAAATCATGCATGCTAATTAAATAAAATGAGAACATCATCTTTACATTCATAAAATTTCGTGATTTCATAATGAAAATAATTTTCGTGATAACATACTAGCATATAATGCATTAAATAACTAAACCGATCCACACGAGTCGTTCTTTTTGTTTTTGACATTAAAACTTGAAACTTTTTGCATAGAAACTCTTAAAAATACTTAAATTTTTTTAAATATCATAAAAATGAGTTTAGGACTTAAAAGCATGCAAGGAATAATTTGGGACAGAACGTTTCCCGCTCGGGCGGAATGAAATTCCCGCTCGAGTGCGGCCCGGGGCGTCCTATTGCATGCACTGAAACGTTAATTTGCGTCCCGAATTAGGAAAAATGGTAAACAGGAAAGTTTCTCTTTGTCTTGACTTTCAAATGGCGGTGGTTTCATCTTAATTGGAGTTTTCAATAAAAAGTTATGCTCATTCTACCAAGATATGTCAGTGCAAAAAACTACGGTACACACAACACATTTCGAGGCGATTTTGGCCAAATTTCCAAAAGGATTTGGACAAAACTCAAAACATAAAGTACTTGTAGATATATGAATTAGATTTCTAATAAAATTGGTCTCATATCAATTGGATTAATACATTAGTATTGATCCTCAAAATCGTAATTGATGTCGCTAACCCGGTGTAACCCAACACATGTAGAATCTTTAAAGCTTTGGATCAAAAACACCACAACCTCCAAAGTTTCAAACTAAAAACACGTACATCATACGTACACAAAAAATCTGAGATTTAAACATCTTTGAATCATTTTTCACTAAAAACTTTCTTATAAACATCAAGAACGATTCACATTTCACAGTTCTACATCATGCTACATAACTTACACATCAACATACATTTTTTTTCATATCAAAATATTTATATTATCGATTGGTGGTTTCAAAACATTTAAAACTTGCATTTCTTCTTGCTTGGTATGGAAATTCGGACTCCGAGAACACGATCGTAGCCAGCTCTCGATCAAACCATGCGAGAATCCTTGAAAACTTGAGAGTGGATTTTGAAAAACCTAGGGGTGGGAAGCGGCTGTGGCGTGAAGAGGGGAGAAGGGAGAAGAGATTTGATGTAAATCTGTTTTCGCGTTAAATCCTGACTCAAACTTCTAAATAGAAAACTCATGGGCCGGACTAGGCATGCTTAAGGGTTCCACCGGACCGGACCGGTTCCAGTCCGGTTTCGGGTCCATAATGGTCGGAACCGGTGGGAACCGGTTAGACCGGTTCCGGTTCCAAGGTTACTTACCTTGGTACCAATTCGAACCTATGTCCGGTTCGACGTCAACCGGACCAGTTCCAGTCCGGTTCCAATCGGTTCCGAAGTTGGAGTAAAGCAGAGAACGGACCCTGGACTAACCTCCGTGCCTAGGTCCGTGTGCCATCGGGTTTGAGCAGATTTCTAAAAAAAAAAAATTTGAAGGGCACGGACCCTATGCATGGGGTCCGTGCCCATTATAACAAAAAAAAATTGAAACTTTGGTTGATTATATTCTTGGTTCTTGGTTGTATCAATGTTTGAATGATTTATTTTTTATTAGATAATTATAACCGAGGTCCTTACATAACTTGAAACGTTTAATTTTACAATTGAAATCTAAAATTCATCACGATTAACTAAAATATACTTCGAATACTCCGGTTCTTCGTCGGAGCTTGAACTTTGAAATTCGTCGAATGCTCCAGCGGTCTTATTCTTTTTTTCGGCTGCAAACCAGTCTTGGAGGCATGTCAACATACTAAGTGTTTCTGGCTTTAAATTAGTTCTTTGATCACCAATGATTCTTCCACATATTGAAAATGCCGATTCGGAAGCAACACTAGAACTTTGAACGGCTAGGACGTCTCGTGCAATTGCCGCTAACACTGGATAAAGCTGAGAATTTACTTTCCACCAATTTAGAACATCAGAACTTTCAGTAGTCTCAATATATTGGCTCAGATAAATTTGGATCTCATTGTAATTAGTTGTTGTAGCTTTTCCCTTCAACTTTTGTCTTTTCAAACTTTGAAATAAGTTGATTACTCCAGTTTTGCCTATCTCCATCGGTCTCTCATCCGACTGTGCACTCGGTTCACCCTGTTCTCTTGCATACAAATCAAACAATTCTTGGAGAGAATGTGTTATTGACTTCTTTTGATCGTCAACATTCTTCCCAAGAAATTTAGCGTAATATTCAAAAAAATATGTCTAATCCACCTTGGCTTTGACTAGGATCAAGTAGTGTTGCTAAACCATGCGAAATTGGGATATTCTCCCAATATTTCAAAAATTTATCTTCCATGTTAGAAATAAAATCATGCATAAATGAATCACAACGATGTTCCATAAATTTAAATATCATATTGAAAATCAAAGGCAAAAACATGGGAGAAGTGGGGTAGTGAATGCCAGAAAATTTTTCGGTTGCTTCTTTAAAAATTTCTAACAAAGAAACAACATGACTCAAAATATTTCAATCATCGTCAGTCAAGACTAAAGTATTTGCAGCAATATTATTATAGTATCGAGTAACTAAATCTTTAAAACGTAATAAAGTTTGAAGCAAATGATATAAAGAATTCCATCGAGTGTCAACTGGTGCAGGAAATTTTTTAAATCTAATCCCATTTGATTCTACTAGTTTTTTCCAATCACGTCCATATCTTCTTCACGTAATAATTTTCCAAATGTTTTGAATTTTTCTATTACAGTACACAAGCGATCATCCAATGCACATTTAACACATAAGTTGATAACATGACAAGCACATCTAACATGAAGCAACTTTCCATCTAAAATCGGTTTTAATGAATCCTTTATGTATCTAATTGCAAGAGTATTGGCACTCGCATTATCTAATGTAATAGACATTATTTTATTTTGTATTCCATAAGTCTTAGCAACATTACAAACATATCTAGCTATAGTGTATGCATTGTGTGACGATTCTAAATAATCGAGTGATAAAATTCTTTTTTGCATACACCAAGTTTCATCAATCCAATGACATGTAACAACAAGATAAGATTCAAATTTAATATTAGTCCAAATATCAGTCGTCAAACTAACTCTACACGAAATATTTGAAAGATGCGATTTTAGTGTTTTCTTATATTCCTTATACATATCGAAACAATATTTTTTAAGTGTATGCCTAGAAATATTATGAAAACCCGGTTGAATAGTACTAGTAAATTTAACAAAACCTTCTTGTTCGGCTAGTAGGAAAGGTTGACAACATTTCGTAACAAATTTAACAATGGCTTTTCGAGAAATATCTTTAGTAATCGTAAAAGCTCTACCACTTGAAGGATTAATTTGTTGTTGAGTTGGTTCTCTACTGAATGGTTGTAGAGTATCCGGGTCAAGTTTATGTACCTTGTGTAAGAACCTAATGGGGGAGGATTTAGGTTCTATTGGCAACTTTAACAATTTAAAGCAATTATGCAAGTACGCAAACGGAAGACTTAAAGCAATCAAATATAAGTGCAGTAAATAAATGCGTAATGTAAATAAAGCAGTAAAATGGATAAGATATTTTATGAAAGTTCGACGATAAATCGTCTACGTCTAACCTTCTTGGTTAAGATCGATTAACCAAGGATCCACTAGCACTTCAACTCTTGGCCTTGATGGCTCCAAGGATAGCCGTACAACTCAACACGATCACTGCGCCGATACAACTCAAACTCTTGGCCTTAAGGGCTCCAAGGATAGCCTCAACACAACACACTTGGCTTCACACTCAAGTGCTTACAACGATAGCACCACACTTTGCTTCACACTCAAGTGTTTACAACAATATCACAACCAACTCACAAACTATTTTTACAAACACTCTCAAATATATCACACAAATACTTTGATAGTGAGAAATTGCTTGCAAAGAAGAGAAGAGATGAGTTGGGATGTCTCCAAATGACCTTGGATGGCCTCTATTTATAGTTGGCAAAGATTTGAATCTGATTTGAGTGCATGAGGCGTGTGTTGAGAAGTCAAGGAGTGACAAAAAGTGTTCGGCGCCGCTGCCTACTTTTTCCCAGCACTGAGCGGATTTTGTGGAAAAATCATATCTCACAATCTAACCGTTGGATTAAACCGAAATTTAAACTGAAGCTTTAAAACATCTGAATCTTCATTCTGAACGGTAGAGATTTGATTTTATCGAGTCAAAAATTTCCAGTAATTTTCGGAAGTCACTTCATCAAGTTTTCAAACTTGTTCTGTGCAACAAATTTGAAAAATTCATATCTCCATATCCATCCGTTGGATTGATCTGAATTTTGGACAGAGGTTGTGAAACATCATAAATTTGAATCTGACTGGTGGAGATTTGATTTGAATCTCTCAAACAATCCCAGTTAATTTCTGAATTTGAATCTTCATCATTTGCTTCATGTTCTGCAGAAATAGGTACTGTGCAACCTTTGTGGAAAACTCATAACTCCATATCTAGCCTTTGGATTGATATGAAATTTTGATATAAGTTTTATAATATCCTGATATTGATTTTTATCGGTGGAGATTTGATTTGGATGTCTCAAGAACGTCCAGTAATTTTCAGAAGTTGATTCTTCATCCTTCACTTCAAGTTCTGCAAAAATAGGTACTGCACAACTTTTGTGGAAAAATCATAATTTCATATCTAGCCGTTGGATTGCTCTCAAATTTGGACAGCACATGTAAAACTTCCTCATCACAATTATGATTGGTGAAGATCGGATTTCAATGCTTAGAAAATTCCCAGTAATTTTCGGAAGTTGCTGCTCCATACTTTGGCTTCTTCTTGTCTTTTTCTTCATATCTCTTAACAATGTTTCATCCATTCAATGAGCAATACAAGACTTTATAAATACATGTATATCTTCAAAATAGCTTCCAAGAATTTAATCATCAATAAATATAATCTGTAAAATCTCACTTTAAATGGTTAGTAACAATTAACCGAGTTTTGTAATCATCAAAACATAATATTATGAGACTTGTTAATGCATTAAAAACATTAATCTCATAACACGAGATTTGTATGCGTTTAAGGCGTAACAATCTCTCCCTTTTTGATGATCACAAAACTTGGTTAAATAGGAGAAATAAATGTACAATATTAAATAAAAAATTTAAATTTGTAAAATATAATTGCATGAATAAAACTTTCCCAAATTTAAACAATTAGTTAAGAAGAGAATTAAAAATTTATTTATCAAATAACCAGTTTTATTCTCTATGCATTTAAGCAAACTAAATCTCCCCCTTAGTTAAAGTATTTAACCAAACTAATTCTCCCCCTTTTTGTGATAATCAAAAAGACTGGAAAAGTAAATGCAAAACAAGAGAATTGAAATATGATTTCTAAAAAGCAACACATAAATTTCACATAAAATGTGAGCTTTATAACTTTGAATAAATACAATTAATTTGTATTATCCAACATTAAATTGCTCGAATTTAATATTGAGCTTCCCCTTAATATGACATTAAATTTAAACTTATGTCTACAAGCGATTACAACTCAATCATGCGAAGTTCACCACGCAAACGAATAAAAGTATTTTCATCTAGTGGTTTTGTAAAAATATCGGCAATTTGATTTGTCGTGTTAACATATTGAAGTTCAACTTCATTTCGTTCGATGTGGTCACAAATAAAATGATGACGAATGTCAATATGTTTGGTGCGCGAATGTTGAATCGGATTCTTTGTAAGACATATGGCGCTTGTGTTGTCACAGAAAATAGGAATTTTTGAAAAAGATACACCATAGTCGAGCAATTGATGCTTCATCCAAAGAATTTGCGCACAACAACTACCGGCAGCCATATATTCGGCTTTGGTCGTTGACAACGCAACACAATTTTGGTTTTTGGAAAACCAAGAAACCAAACAATTTCCTAAAAAGAAACAGGTTCCACTAGTGCTTTTCCTGTCCACCTTATATCCACCAAAGTCGGCATCACAGTACGCTTTTAAATCAAATAAAGAATTTTTCGAATACCACAAGCCGAGATTTGGAGTCTTTGAAAGATATTTGAAAATGCGTTTTAAGGCGAATAAATGTGATTCCTTTGGACATGATTGAAATCGTGCACACAAGCAAATACTAAACATAATGTCAGGTCTACTAGCAGTAGCATAAAGTAAGGAGCCAATCATACTACTAAAGGAAGATTGATCTACAGATTTACCATTTTCATCCTTGTCGAGTCTGATTGTTGTGCTCATCGGTGTGGATGATGATTTTGTGTTCTCCATCCCAAACTTCTTTAGAATCTCCTTGATGTATTTGCTTTGGTTCACAAAGAACCCATCCTTGCACTGTTTGATTTGCAATCCGAGGAAATAGTTAAGTTCCCCCATCATGCTCATCTCAAAGTGTTCCTGCATAAGCTTGGAGAAATCTAGTGATAGTACCATGATCGTCAAGTTTATTCCTAAAGACTCATTTAGTACCAATAATAGATCTATCATGCGGCCTAGAAACAAGATTCCAAACTTCATTGCGCTTAAACTCATTCAATTCATCTTGCATAGCAATAATCCAGGAATCATCTAATAAAGCATCATCAATACACTTAGGTTCAACATGCGAAACAAAAGCAAGATGATTGCAAATATTATTAAGAGAAGAACGAGTGGTTAATCCCTTTGAAGGACTTCCAATGATAAGATCTATAGGATGATCTTTGTGAAGCGTCCAATCCTTTGGAAGTGGTGTTTCCTCAACAGAAACATCTAAATCATTTAGACTTGATGAAGCCATCTCTTCTTCGAGTAATTCTTTGTCGGATTTGGCATCAAATTTGCCAAGGTTGTCCTTACCGTTATTATGTATATAGCATTTGGAACCGAAAGCCCAAAAGTATGAAATGTTAGGCTTTCTCCCTCTCCATAATTCATATGGAGTTTTCTTGAGAATTGGCCTTATTGATACACAATTAATGATGTAACAAGCAGTGTTCATTGCTTCAACCCAAAAATATTTTGGAAGAGAATGCTCACATATCATGGTCCTCGCAATCTCCACAAGTGTCCTATTTTTCCTCTCAACGACCCCGTTTTGTTGAGGAGCCCTAGGACAAGAAAAATTGTGACCGATGTCTTTCTCTTCACAAAATTTTGTAAAACTCTCATTTTGAAATTCAGTTTCGTGGTCACTACGGATCTGTTTGATAGAAAGATTTTTCTCATTCTCAACTCGTTTGACAAAAGTTTTAAAATAATCAAAGGCATCATTTTTGTGGGCTAAAAACAGTGTCCACGTGAAACGTGAAAAATCATCCACAATGACAAATGCATAAAGCTTCCCTCCTAGGCTAGCGTTCCTTGAGGGACCACATAGATCTAGGTGGAGAAGTTCAAGGGACATAGAAGTTGATACAACATTTTTGCTTTTAAAAGATTCTCTTGTATGTTTGCCAAGTTGACATGCATCACAAACATAATCTAATTTTAAATTGAGTTTTGGCATACCAACAACTAAATCAAGTTTAAAAAGTTTTTCTATGGTACTAGGACCAACATGACCTAGTCGTCTATGCCAAAGAATGTTGTCATCAACATTCAAGGATACAAGGCTTTTAATATTTGATAAAGATAAATTATTTAAAGAAACCTTGTATACATTTTCACTTCTATATCCTTTGAAATTTATGGATTTGTCAGTCATGAGTGATATAGTCAGTGTTGGGGAGTGAATTTGACTTCATAACCTCTATCGCACAATTGACTTATGCTTAGTAGATTATGTTTAAGCCCTTTCACTAGGAGTACATCTTCAATCAAGCAGGATTTAGAAATACCTATTGAGCCGATTCCTTCGATAACTCCTTTGCTGTTGTCTCCAAAGGTGACAAATCCCTTCTCCTTTGGTTTGATGGATTGGAGTAGCTCTTTGTTTCCCGTCATATGTCTAGAATATCCACTGTCTAGATACCATATGCTAGGGAGAACAGTTTTCCTATTTTCCTGCAAAAATTGGTTTTGGTACCCTTTAGTTCTTTTGGGTCCACAATGTTAGAAAAGAGAGATACAAAATAGACTTCTAAGAGTTCAGTCTCTCATAGCAACATCATCGCCACTTTCTAAGAGTGCTCCCAGTAGTAGGTAGGGCTATGGCCTCTTTAAAAACCTATTTCCTTGGACAGAGCAGCGTTCATCAGGAAGACCAGTCGCAAGTCAAGGCAGTTCAAACCGATCTATGATGAACTCCCTTAGATCATGATCTCATAATGCCGACTGATGAGTTGTTAAGTACTCTTAGGCCTCCATTTCATATAGCTCTTTTGATCATATTGAAATCTTAAAGATCTACATTTATGTCTAACATGACCAATTTTACAACAATAAGAGCATGTAGGGGGTGATCTCATTTTAGCTTTAGCAATGAGACTAGTAAAGTCTATTGATTTCTTTTCATACTCTAAACCGCCTATATCAAAACTACATTTTTGCATGCTTAGTAAGTTATTCAATTTATTGCTACTAGCATTGAATTTGTTAAATGATTTTTTTAAGTGAGCTATTTTATCCTTTAATCTTAGGTTTTCATGCTCCTTAGATTCTAATTCATTTTTAGGGTTTCTATTTTCTTTTCTAAGTGATTTAGCCATGTCAAACATAAGCTTATAAGCTTGTAGTAATTCATCGTAATATGGTACCTCATCAGCATCGTTGGAGGCGATGTCATCATCCTTGGCCATGAGACATATGTTGGCTTCTTCCTCATCGCTATCTTCATAGGCTTCCATCTCAAATGTCTCATGTTTGAGCTCTAGGAGGTCAATCTTTGTTTCCTTGACCTGGTTGGTTCCCTCGTGGCATATCTCCAATTTATCCCATATTTCTTTAGCGGAGGAGCACATTGATATTTGATTGTACTCGTTCATATCTAAAGAACAATGCAAAATATTCATAGCTTTAGAATTTTGAGAAATTAATCGCATGTCCTCCTTGGTAAAGTCATCCATTCCCTTAGGAATTTTAATCCATTCAACCTCTTTCATTGGTTTGTAAGGACCTTTTACCGTAACTTTTCAAATATCATAATCTACGGATTGAATATATAGGGACATTCGATTTTTTCAATATCCGTAGTTTATGCCGTTGAAAAGAGGAGGACGATTGATTGATTGCCCTTGAGCATAATCGCTAACTAGATTTGCCATAGAGCCTTTTTGAAAATATTTTTGTAAAAAGGTGGCTCTGATACCACTTGTTAGAACCTAATGGGGGGGGGGGGGGATTTAGGTTCTATTGGCAACTTTAGCAATTTAAAGCAATTATGCAAGTACGCAAACGGAAGACTTAAAGCAATCAAATATAAGTGCAGTAAATAAATGCGTAATGTAAATAAAGCAGTAAAAGGGATAAGATATGTTTATGGAAGTTCGACGATAAATCGTCTACGTCTCCCCTTCTTGGTTAAGATCGATTAACCAAGGATCCACTAGCACTTCAACTCTTGGCCTTGATGGCTCCAAGGATAGCCGTACAACTCAACACGATCACCGCGCCGATACAACTCAAACTCTTGGCCTTAAGGGCTCCAAGGATAGCCTCAACACAACACACTTGGCTTCACACTCAAGTGCTTACAACGATAGCACAACACACTTGGCTTCACACTCAAGTGTTTACAACAATAGCACAACCAACTCACAAACTATTTTTACAAACACTCTCAAATATATCACACAAACACTTTGATAGTGAGAAATTGCTTGCAAAGAAGAGAAGAGATGAGTTGGGATGTCTCCAAATGACCTTGGATGGCCTCTATTTATAGTTGGCAAAGATTTGAATCTGATTTGAGTGCATGAGGCGTGTGTTGAGAAGTCAAGGAGTGACAAAAAGTGTTTGGCACCGCTGCCTACTTTTTCCCAGCACTGAGCGGATTTTGTGGATCCATCATATCTCACAATATAACCGTTGGATTGAACTGAAATTTAAACTGAAGCTTTAAAACATCCGAATCTTTATTCTGAACCATGCAGATTTGATTTTAACGAGTCAAACATTTCCAGTAATTTTCGGAATCACTTCATCAAGTTTTCGAACTTGTTCTGTGCAACAAATTTGAAAAATTCATATCTCCATATTCATCCGTTGGATTGATCTGAATTTTGGACAGAGGTTGTGAAACATCCTAAATTTGAATCTGACTGGTGGAGATTTGATTTGTATCTTTCAAACAATCCCAGTTAATTTCTGAATTTGAATCTTCATCATTTGCTTCATGTTCTGCAGAAATAGGTACTGTGCAACCTTTGTGGAAAACTCATAACTCCATATCTAGCCGTTGGATTGATATGAAATTTTGATATAAGTTTTATAACATCCTGATATTGATTTTGATTGGTGGAGATTTGATTTGGATGTCTCAAGAACGTCCTGTAATTTTCAGTAGTTGATTCTTCATCCTTCACTTCAAGTTCTGCAGAAATAGGTACTGCACAACTTTTGTGGAATAATCATAACTTCATATCTAGCCGTTGGATTGCTCTCAAATTTGGACAACACATGTAAAACTTCCTCATCACAATTATGATCGGTGAAGATCGGATTTCAATGCCTAGAAAATTCCCAGTAATTTTCGGAAGTTGCTGCTCCATATTTTGGCTTCTTCTTGTCTTTTTCTTTATATCTCTTAACAATGTTTCATCCATTCAATGAGCAATACAAGACTTTATAAATACATGTATAGCTTCAAAATAGCTTCCAAGAATTTAATCATCAATAAATATAATCTGTAAAATCTCACTTTAAATGGTTAGTAACAATTAACCGAGTTTTGTAATCATCAAAACATAATATTATGAGACTTGTTAATGCATTAAAAACATTAATCTCATAACACGAAATTTGTATGCGTTTAAGGCGTAACACCTTGACTAAATATTTTTTCAAAGTACCAGTACCACCGGAACCACCACCAGTTTTGTAAGAATATTTGGTTTTACAAATTTTACATACGGCAAAAGAGTTGTTCGTACCTTGTTGTTCGATATCAAAGTGATCCCAAACTTTACTTCGTTTTGCTCGGCTTGTCGTCGTACTCGTTGAAATCGTGTTGCTTTCCCGAGCGGAAGATGGTGTCCCGGCATCTAAATTGGGGATTTGCATTGCTTCTTCCTCCTCGTTCCCAGGTTCGACTTCATCAAAGTCGGGTATAAAGGGAAAATCTTTAGCAAGATCGAAGACACGTTCACCACCACGACCACCACCACGGTTTGAAGATGATGCCATTGAATGTAGAGAAAGTAGAATTTAAATAAATATATATTTGAGATATAATTATAGAGAAATTAAAGTAGATAATTGTGAGAAAATGGTTGTGTCAAAATAATGAAAACTATCTAGCATTTATAGAAATTTTTTGGGTATAAATTATAAAGTTTTTTTTAAAAATTGGCCCCCTAATTTGGGGGCCAATTTGCAATTAAACCATGCAGTAGCCGTTGCCAACGGCAATTGCATGGTACACAATTGCCAACGGATACAATGTATCCGTTGGCCAATTGTTTTTTTTAATTTTTTTTTAATTTTTTTTTTACCAGTTCCGGATCCGGTTCCGGGTCGGATCCGGACTTGTCCGGATTCGGTCCAGGAACCGGAACCGGAATCGGATGAACCGGTTCTGAAAACCATGAACCGGTTCAATCCATTATTAAATGGATTGGGCTCGGTTCCGGGCCCGGTTCTTCCATACCGGGTCCGGTTCTGGGCTTATTGGGTCAGTTCCGGTTCGGTTTTGGGCCGAACCGGCCCATTAATCATCCTAGGCCGGACTATGGTCCATCGAATTAAAAATACTTTATTTTTAAAATATTTATTCCCTAAACTTTTAAATTAAATATCATGCAATACTTATACAAAAAAATACTCATAAAATATTTTGGATGCAAATTTTTTTTAAACTTTGCTCATGGCCTAGTCTCGTTTTTTTTTCTCACCGGAATTAACTCATACCTGAAAAATATCAAAAGCTAACCTTTGTAACCGTTAAACATCAAATAAATAAAATAATATTAAATACAAAATTTTAAACATATATTTTAACTACTAAAATCTCAATTTTGAAACATAAAATCTCACTCAAAATAAACAGCAAAACTTTTAAACACAATCTTTTAAGTAATTAAAGCATCACTTAAAGATATTTAATTATAAATAACCTTTAAATCATTAATAAATAAAATAAGATCATTTGAATTTCATTTAAAATCTCATTAATACTCGTGACTGAATTTATGGATTTTTCGGACGTTACAAGTGTCATGACATCAGTCACGATTAGGGATGTAATCGAGTCGAGTCGAGTAGCACACTACTCGAGCTCGAGCTCGACTCATATTTAACTACTCGAGCTCGAGCTCGATCGAGTAGTAAATTTCGTGCTCGAGCTCGAGCTCGTATATAATTCGAGTATTCGAGCTCGAGCTCGAAAATTATATATATATATATATGAATAAAAGATATATTAATAAATAAATAATTATTATATTATATTTATATATTATATATTTATATATTTATATTATATTATATATATTTATGTGTTATTGAGTAGCTCGCGAGCTACTCGAACACAGATATTTAAAGCTCGAGCTCTAGCTCGATGAATGTTTGACCGACTAAATCGGTGTGATATAAATCTACTGGCAAGCGTATCAGGTCAAATAATAGTAAAGTGGACTGAGAGTCCAAGTATCGATCCCACAGGGACTGTTGTCAATTCTCAAGAATTAATTATTTTACTTAAACTAGACAAAATAATAAAAATCAATTTGATTTAAATAAAAAAAGAATTTAAAAATAAAAACTGCTTAAGAAATAAAAATTAAAATAACTGAAGATAAAAATAATTAAAACAAAGACAACCAAGACACACGTAGGTACCGAACAAATCATGTAACATGTAGTCGATTCAGGACTCAGATTTAATCTTAATTCACGAAAATTCTCCTAATTTGTTCAAAGGACTATTTCTAGAACAATCAAACCTATTCAAATATTGATGAACTAATCTTTCGTAATTCTAATCAAATTTGAATGCATTAAATATTTATGAAAATTCAGTTTGCACCCAAACCGCACACTGAAACCGAATTCTATTTCTAGTCAGTTTTACAATATGTTGATTATCAAAGTGATCAAAATCGAAACCTCCTCTGTCGACTTGGAATCGATTAACATGCAAGCAAACAGTTGATCAGTGAAACGCCCTCTACTTCTAAATGCGGATTTTTTTTTTTTAAATAATACTATTATACATACATGCTCATACATATATGTATATAAAATAAAATGCTAAATATTAAATAATCTAAAGAAAATATTAAATAAATAAATTCTTAAAAATATTTCATGCATCATTTAAAATCATAAATAATGGTACTGAAAAATATAATATGCGGAATAATACTAAAATAAAACATGTTTTCAATATTCAATCATCATAAACTAAAACTGCGGCGGTCACGGGGTCCACTGCTCCGTGATCTCATACGTCCTCACCACCGGTAGGAGCTACATCAAATTCATCATGCTCACCTGCACCATATAAGCGTAGTGAGCCTAGGGGCTCAACATGTCTAATCCTTTATAACAAGGTTAAAAATAATGCATCACATAAATACTAATACATATACCTGTACATGAGCATGCATGGAAATATTTTCATAACATAAATGCTGAATCATAAATCTTACATATATCATAACTTCCTTCATCATATATAACATAATTGAGCAATACATTTAAAAACCTGTAGATGGTCCTATCCATAAGTGTGACGCTCATGTGTCGACTGATCAGTCTCATAAACCAACGTACGATGGCGGTGATAAATCACCTCCTATGGTAGTAAACTACCGAATCATATGGTGGATAACCACCCCTATGTCACACATATTTCAATTTCCACAAAATATTTTATTGCTCATCATTTACATAATAATATTCATAATAAATTTCATGGATGCATGCACTGAAAATTTGTCCGTAATATATATTTAATTTATTTTTTCATAATAAATATACTCATACTAAAAATATGAATTTCATGCATAAAATAATTAAATATATATTCCGGACTTATTTATTTTTCATGGGTTGGTCCAGACTGCTGATCACTCATCTAGGCCCATTAATCTTACATTTAAGCCCAAATATTTCATTCAAATTAAATGGGCCTAAAGAAAATATCTAAGCCCATTAACTTAAACAAGCCCAATAAAACTCTAGCCTGGCCCAAAAATTCCCCGACTGGCCCAAAAATTCCTATGGGCCCACGAGCCCATAAAATTATTGGGTTAACTTAAAAATAATTTAAAAACCCAAATAAAATTATTTGGAGGCCCAAATAATTTTCTAATTAATTTTAAAAGCCCAAAATCAATTAATCTCTTAATTAATTAAAAATTTAAATTACCCGAGCCCGGTTCACCTAACCCAGACCCGGACCACCTGACCCGACCTAGACCTACCAGACCCGACCCGGACCCCCAAGACCCGGCCCAGACCCAGCCCCGACTCACATCCCGATTCCCCTTCCCTTACTCTCTCCGCTGCGCGAGCAGCAGGCTTTGCAGCCTGTTTCTGGACATCTCCGGCCACCCAATGGCCGGAGATCCACCATCACTGGCTAGCACACTTCGAGACCTTTCCAAAAAGCTAAGAATCAGCCCAATCCATCGACTATGGAGTGAGAACGAAGCTCTGCGACCCAGCCCTTCTGCACTACCGCGCAGACGCGAGCAGCTGCGGAAAAACAGTTCGTTCTCGAAGCTCCGACCACGAAAGACCATGAAACCTCTTGCAAAAACTTATAAAACTTCAAGAAGTTTCCATAAAGCCAAAAACCAGCCAAAACGGAATCCTAACGAAGGAGAACGAACCGCTGCAAGTTTGCCTATCCTGGGCTTGCGCGCAGACCTGAGCAGCGCCGGGACTTTCGATCGTGCTGCTTGCTCCGACCATCAATCACTGTGAAATAAATTCCTAGACTTAGTAAACACGTAGGGGTTTCTAACACAACAAACCTCACATCAAACCGTGGCCCGAGTGAAGAGAACGAACTCTTTTTCCCGGAACTCTAAATCTGCGCAATCTGTGCACCAGATCTTGAATGCCACAGTTATATCCCATTCCAGCCCCATAACCCGACCATGGCTGGCTTACTAGGACCCTAGCCCACCACTGACTCGAGCCCTAGCCTCTGGACCGAACCATGCAAGGCACAAAAACGAGTTATGATCATGAATTCACCAAAACATGCAACAATTCATTCATACTTGCAATAAATTCGAACCATGGCTATTAAATTCTGAAACAAAAAATCTCATTCATGCATAATAGCTTATATGGTGTTAAAGAAAGGAGTTAAACATGCCTTTTCAATTTATAGACGAAGGTTGATGCGTTTACGTGGCTCCGGGACGACGAACGGACCAAAAACCTTTAAAGAATGAAGCTTGAATAATCGGCTATGGGGTTTTTTTTTCCCAGAATGAAGATGGAGGCGTGAAGGAGGGTGGAAGAAGAGGGAGTTGTCGGCTAAAAGAATTTGTGGTAGGGTATGTTTAGGTTTTCTTTTTAAAATTTTGATAATTAGAATTAAAATAGGATATTAATAATTTAGAAATAAAATCATATCTAACTAAATATTTAAAATCCTTACTAAATAATAATAATCTGATAACACAACCAAAAATCCCGAAATATAAAATTAGGAAATTTTTAAATATTAATAAAAGTCATTAAAATGACTTATTTTGGCTAAAAATAAATCCTTAAATAAATATATAATTAAATACTAAAATTTTCTTGACAAAATATCTTAAAATATTATTTTTAAGGCTCATAAACTCATAAAATATTTTTGGCTAAATATTTTGGTATCTCGTCCGTCCACGGTTCCGTCTATGCGATCAAAACAATTAATTTTCATAAATCACGAAAATCACTAATTTTGGGTTAAATGCTAAAATAACTTAAATCATGCATATAAATCACATAATAACACATAAATTCATTTAACCCTTATTTTAAAATTAATTTCTCCTAATTATGCATGCGGATTTACGTTTTAGAAATTCTAGGTGTTACAATCAGACTATTCACAAGACAAATATAAATCTGACAATCAATAAAACAAAATCAACTCTAAAAAATCCCAAACAAACATCCAAGTTTTCTACATGAATTTGTTCGGCCCAATCACGCCATCTTGATTGAAAACAAACTACTCAATAATTGAAACTATAATTCAATAAATAAAAAAAAGAAGAACAGAAGAAGAAAAAGTGTAGAAATCTTCTCCCAAGCTTTGAAGTCGCCTCCCTTGTGTTGTCTGCGTTCGGAACCCCTAATATGATGAATAGATTCGTATTTAAATGCCCAAGGGTCTTCAAAAGATAGCATCCAATCCGAGCAAGAGTTTCTAAAAATACAGATTCTGCACGCTCCGCTCGCTCGAGCAAGCACAGGTCTCGCTCGAGCGAGCAACTCTCTGTCCAAATATATTTTTTTTAAGTCCAGATCTCGCTCGCTCGAGCGAGCATAGACTCTCGCTCGAGCGAGTTAATTTTTCTGCTCCGCGCGACGATTTTGAAAAATTCATATCTTGAGATCTAGCCGTCGGATCGAGCTGAAATTTGGACAGCAGCTTCAAAACATCTTGAAATTTATTTTGAATGGTGAGATCGGATTTGGATCTCTCTAAAATTAAATTTGATTTTTTGATCAAGGCTGCTCCGTAATTCACTCTTCAAAAATCCATTTTCCTACAAAATTAACCCGAGGAGTGAAATACACACACATGAACTTAAAACACATAAAAACACATAAAAATAATATTGATTCACATAAAATAGACATAAAAATAACATGAAATAATGCACACAAAATACACTTATCAACACCCTCATACTTAAACTTTGCTCGCCCTCGAGCTAGACATGCAAAAATAAAATGCAAACAAAAACATAAGTAAGGACGATTCATGAATGTGCACAGCCTCCGAGAATTTCAATCACAAAAACAAAATCACCGACATGCTCTCAACTTTTCATAATACACATTCGGTTTAATGTGAACGTGTGTGTGTGAAATGTCATTCCGGTTTCATGCAACTTAGATCGAATTCGTCTCAAATCTGTTTAGAGACCTATGACAAATCAGTGCAAGTATCACAATCTAGTGCCCATTTCTTCCAACGACCTCTAGACTAAACACACCTCCCTTGAGATAATGAATTACACACCTCCAGATTTTTGCACCCGGTATTGCTTTAGCCCCAATAATTACCCGCTGACTTAGCTATAACTAGATAGGATACGAAAAATCATTTTATTTTTTCTTTCCAATCCCCTCGTCTAAAAATCATTTTATTTTTTCTTTCCAATCACCTCGTCTATAGCCCGGATGAAGCATCAATCCCATTTAATCCGCATACTTAGCCTTAAATTTAATTTTTTTTTATAGGATTTTAATCCTTTCAAGGCCCGGATGGAATTGAATAAATTTTTTTTTCTAAGTGCGCCCAAGATCATAAGTGTAAACTAGAGCCTCATAAAAATTCATAGAAACAATCAAGATCCACAAAACACCTATTGCCATGCAATGGTCAAACAGACAGAAACTTCATCAAATCTTTGGCTACAATCACTGGTCTAACATTAGTGCTTAAAAATATTCACGGTTCAACCTACAGTTTCTCATGTCAAGTCAAGAGCAAATTTTTTTCAAAAAACCAATTTTTTTTCTCAAATAAACTTCATCATCATTGGCTATTATTACTCATCCTACTTATAACAATGCAAACAACAACAAAAACAAACTAAATGCAAACGAACACAAAACATGACAGATGCAACACAAACATAACAAACAATGCAATATACTAGTCTACCCCCCATACTTATCCAAAACATTGCCCTCAATGCTTCAAAACAATGAACAGAATGCATAACAAACACACAAATGCAAAGACGAACAAAAACACAATGAGAACAAAAATAACACTCTCCTGGTTTTTGATTCATCCTCTTCCTTATTGACAGTATCTGTTGGAATGACAATAGCAGAGTGGGTATAGCGGCAGGCATGACAAACTGGCATAGGAAAGAAACAAAAATTCAAATAAAAAGAAACATAAACAAAAAGTAAAATAAAGAGCAATGAAAAGAACACTGGGTTGCCTCCCAGTCAGCGCTAAGTTTATAGTCTACAGCCCGACTATGCAGAAGCAACCATCAAAGAGCGGCTGCTGCCCATAGTAAGAATCATACGACTCTACGTATGAGTCTTGATTTCCTTCGCCTCAAGCTTGGCGTGATATATACTTTGTAAGCTCGTCGGTCCAAAAACACTCAGTCGGAACTGATTAGTTTGGAAGGAGACTCGGATTGCAGGCTGAAGCTCATGGAGGATGGAATATTTTGGAAGTGGCGTCAATGGCAAAAAAAAATCTTCTAACGGTGTACATGGAACGACCATTGACGAGGTAAAATCTGTAGCCTTGTATGTTTCTTCCTCCTCCACTATCACTATTGGCTCTTCTTCACAAGAAAATTTCTCAAAAATTATTTCTTCATGCGCTGGCTCAGTTACTTCACTCTCTTGGCAGATCTCAAAAATTGGTTCTCTAAGAAGCGCAATCTGTTCATCCAAAAGACTCCAAAACTTGATATGGCTTTCTAAGAATTGATTTGTCTGTGTCTATTGCCGCAAAAGATTCTCCAACTGAGTCACATAATCTTCAGAACACCCTACACACTCTTCTTGACTCTCCAGTGGTTGGTTCGAAAAATTTTTAGAGTCGATATCTGGAGGATATTGGTGACTCCAACCTTGCAATGAAGGATCACAATGCCAATGGTAGTCGAAATCTGCCATATCATTTAACAAGTGCATCGCACTGTCTTCATCTCTTCTAAACAATTGACTGCCAGTGGCCAAAGCTCCAGAATCTACCAAACTTCTTGTAATCTCATCCAAATCACCATAAAAAATTTTAGTGAGGGTGTAAGTCGAAAACTGATGGCATTGAAATTTGTTCGCCAAATCATTGAATCTCCCCCAAGCAGCATAGAAAGACTCCAAGTATTGCTGGCCAAATCTTGTGAACACCTGTCGATGGTCTATCTCCAAGTACCTCACAAGAAAAAGAGAAAAAAAATTAAAATTTAAAAATAATCAAAGGAACGAAAAAAATAGGAAAAAAAAATTCTAGTCTCAAGCAAATAATCTATCCTAATATTAACTAAACAGTCCCCGACAACGGCGCCAAAAACTTGATCGGCTAAATCGGTGTGATATAAATCTACTGGCAAGCGTACCAGGTCAAGTAATAGTAAAGTGGACTGAGAGTCCAAGTATCGATCCCACAGGGACTGTTGTCAATTCTCAAGAATTAATTATTTTACTTAATTTAGACAAAATAATAAAAATCAATTTGATTTAAATAAAAAAAGAATTTAAAAATAAAAACTGCTTAAAAAATAAAAATTAAAATAACTGAAGATAAAAATAATTAAAACAAAGAAAACCAAAACACACGTAGGTACCAAACAAATCATGTAACATGTAGTCGATTCAGGACTCAGATTTAATCTTAATTCACGGAAATTCTCCTAATTTGTTCAAAGAAATATTTCTAGAACAATCAAACCTATTCAAATATTGATGAACTAATCTTTCGTAATTCTAATCAAATTTGAATGCATTAAATATTTATAAAAATTCAGTTTGCACCCAAACCGCACACTGAAACCGAATTCTATTTCTAGTCGGTTTTACAATATGTTGATTATCAAAGTGATCAAAATCGAAACTTCCTCTGTCGACTTGGAATCGATTAACATGCAAGCAAACAGTTGATCAGACTATTCACAAGACAAATATAAATATGACAATCAATAAAACAAAATCAACTCTGAAAAATCCCAAACAAACATCCAAGTTTTCTACATGAATTTGTTCGGCCCAATCACGCCGTCTTGGTTGAAAACAAACTACTCAATAATTGAAACTATAATTTAATAAATAAAAATAAAGAAGAACAGAAGAAGAAAAAGTGTAGAAATCTTCTCCCATGCTTTGAAGCCACCTCTCTTGTGTTGTCTGCGTTCGAAACCCCTAATATGATGAATAGATTCGTATTTAAATGCCCAAGGGTCTTCAAAAGATAGCATCCAATCCGAGCAAGAGTTTCTAAAAATATAGATTCTGCACGCTCCGCTCGCTCGAGCGAGCAACTCTCTATCCAAATATATATTTTTTTCAGTCCAGGTCTCGCTCGCTCGAGCGAGTTAATTTTTCTGCTCCGCGCAATGATTTTGAAAAATTCATATCTTGAGATCTAGCCATCGGATCAAGCTGAAATTTAGACAGCAGCTTCAAAACATCTTGAAATTTGTTCTGAACGATGGAGATCGGATTTGGATCTTTCTAAAATTAAATTTGATTTTTCGATCAAGGCTACTCCGTAATTCACTATTCAAAAATCCATTTTCCTACAAAATTAACCCGAGGAGTGAAATACACACACATGAACTTAAAACACATAAAAACACATAAAAACAATATTGATTCACATAAAATAGACATAAAAATAACATGAAATAATGCACACAAAATGCACTTATCAATGTTCGAGCTACTCGAGTCGAGCTTTGACCGAGGTACTCACGAGTTACTTGCGAGTAGCTCGGCTCGTTTGCACCCCTAGTCACGATCCACTTTAGTCTCACAACAACCTCCATCATCCTCACAACATGAATAGTGGGGCTGGTTTTCGGTATATCGTATCAAAAATATTGGTATAAAAAAAATTTATACCGATACCGATATCAAAATTCTGAAATTTTAGTATGAAAAAAATCCATACTAATACCGTATAGATACCGAAAAAAATTCGATATACCAAAAAAATATATATACATCGAAAAAATTTCGGTACGGTATCCCAAAAAGTCGGTATTTTGGTTCGATATCCCAGCCCTCACACCCACCAAAGGAAATGTCTAATTCTACTATTGCTCATGAAAGGTTTTTTTTAGTGACAATTATACTACTGCCCGTGCTCATGCAAAGACAAGTGAAAATTCAAGTGCAACCATAAGTGCAAAAACAGTGGGAAATGAAAGAGCAAGTGTAACAACAAGTGCAATGTGAAGTGCAAATGTGAGTGCAATAACAAATGCATCATGTGGAGGGAACATGCAAAATGCAATGCACGAAAAATAATAGTGTCAAAAATCTTGAAAAATATAAGAAAGAGAGCAAAAGAAAGAGGTGAACATTTCATTTTCAAATAGGACTATAGGAAGTAGAGTTTGTAATTCATTTTGTCATTTTGTGATAATGAACTAGTGTCCTTTGAACTGATGAAAACTTTGATATAAACCTTGCAAGTTTGACAAAGTTAATGTGTTTTAATACTTCATATGACAAAACTCAATTGCTCATATGTTTATTACAGAGATATTAAAATACACCACCGATTTTTAGATCAATTCAGCTAGCATCCAAGAATACCCTGCACACTTTCATGCAAGATATCAGAATATATATGTGTGTGTACGCGCTCGTGTGTGTCCGATAATGTTGAGTTGCAAGTTGATGTAACTATTGGAGGTTGATTTTTTTGTGCAAAAAGCCAAAAACAATTGATCTTGCTGGATGGATTATATAAAATCTGAACCCTAGTTAAATGACAAAATCTTATAATGAATTCACAAATAAATAAAAAAAAAACTATTTTCCCAAAATCAGCAGCAATACACGCGTATGAATTGTAAATAAAACAACACATGTTCTTGAACTGAAAAATCGGATTGATTAAAAATTACTACACGGGTATTTCAAAATCACAAAAATATAATTTTTGGGCTGAAAAAATAAAAGGGTTGTTTAATCCACAAAAGCGTGTTCAAAATGTATTCAATTGAAAATTTTATAGAATTTTTTTTGTTTGGGAGTTGGATTTGAATCTCTTCCCATTATATCAAATTCAGTAAAATTTTATAATCTATAAATTTAGAAAATATTTGCAAAAAATTATACTTCTATAGAAGTGGTTAAATTTATATATTATAAAAAAGTTAAAAAAATCAAAAGTTGGTAGTGTTTAGAAACAAATGTGAAAATTTAAAAATTAAAGTGGGGTAGTGTTTGATAAATAAGTTATTAAAGTGATTTTAACATTGACCTTTTTATTAGAATCATTTTTGAAGAATCATAATCATCATGTGACTAGCTTTTGGATTTTAATTAAGTTAAACATTAGCTAACACATAATTTAGGGTTAAGAAACACATAATTAAAGTATTTTTTAAGCCAAAATCTAACAATCATTTTTTTCAGTGATTGTAAACACTCCATTAATCACTTCTACAAAAGCATAATTTTTTGCAAACACTCTCTAAATGTGTAATAGACTAGTCAAAATCGGTAATCTATATTATTTTACAAAGATCGAGTGCCTTATAATAACTATTTTTTTGGTGTGTAATGACACACCAAAAATCATATTCCAATTCTACATTTTTTATCTATCTTTTTCTCAACTTCTTTTTCCCACTAATCTCTTCCATCTTTTCTTCACACGTATATATTTCAAATATCAATTTGACATATCAATTTGATTATATTACCATATTAAATTTATATTATCTTTCCAATAATTAATTTTTAATTACTAAATAATATATTATTTCATAAATAAAAATAAAAACTTATAAAATATTCATATAATTGTGTGTGCTTCGAGAGTTACTAATTAGATTTGCCTCGTTAGTGTATGATTGGGCCAGACCAATTGAGTTATTGTGAGCCCATTAGACCAAACCAAAACCCTTTAAAGCCCAATTAATTAGGGTTTCTTGAGCCGAATCCACGAAATCGTTCAGACTTGAGAGAGGGAGGGGAAGAGCAGGAGAGAGATAATTTGATCGGAAATGGCGATTTACAAGGTATGCATTCGGCGATCTCCTTTTTTTTTTTTGAAGATTATTATTTGTCTATCAATTCGATTGATTTGTTTCTTTACGTCGTACTCTTCGCAGTTCCATCAATACCAGGTGGTGGGGAGAGCTCTGCCGACGGAGACGGAGGAGCACCCGAAGATCTATCGCATGAAGCTGTGGGCCACCAACGAAGTCCGCGCCAAGTCCAAATTTTGGTATGTTTTAGCGATTAGTCCTACCATCATTTCTCTAGTGTGGATTCAAGTCCAGATATTGTTCGTGACCTGTTTTGTATTGATATAATTTTGTAGATATGCACTTTTAATCCGACAGAATTTGGATTATGGATCGGGTTTTTTCGTTTGTAGGTACTTTTTGAGAAAGCTTAAGAAGGTGAAGAAGAGCAACGGTCAGGTTCTCGCCATTAACGAGGTATATTGTCGCTGCTCGACTAATTTTCTGGTCTTTTGGAATTTTTTTATCGAATTTCAGGTGCAGCTGCTTGCACTATGTGTCTTACTGGTCGTCTTTGCTGTCTCGAGTTGCCTTCTCAGCTCTATCTCCCTTTGTGGGGTTCACTTGCGTTTCGGATAATGCCTAGCCGAAAAAATCTTTTCTTGTAAATATTTGTTACGTGCCATCTTGTTTTACATAGTTTGTTGAAATTTGATTTTACATTTTTCTATTGTCAATTACTTTAAGCTGCTATAGAGATCTTGGTTCCCGGGAAATTTGTCAAATCATTTCTTGGTTCTAATATTTCAACTTCGCCTAAGAATCAAAGAAATCGAGCAAAGAGCTCATTTTCCTTCATGTGAAAATCAGAAAATGTATGTCTTGGTTGGCGTCCTTAACTCCCATTCTGTGTTTTTCCTCCATAGTCTTGTTTTTCGCATCAGAAGAATTAGGAATGGTAGTTTACGCGGTGTGGTAGCTTATGCTATCTATCATATGGTACAATGCACCATTGGAATACTATATATATCGTTACGAATTTTCCATTTGTTATTGTATCAAAATCATCATGTTTTAAGCAATTGAATCTTGTGGGCTTTGTTTATTCAGAAAATGAGCTTCCAGGAAGTCATATTTATGAAATCCAATTTTGCCTTTTCTTGTTAATTGATCTGGCGGAGACATTTTTTTTAGAGGGTTTGCATATTCACTGTTTATGTGGTTCGTTTTTATTATTTCTTATATTTCAACGCAATGGTAAATCTCCTTTCAATTCTCTCACCTAACATGATTCATGTTCTTGTCACTAATTTGTTCTTTGTTCCCAGTAGATTTTTGAGAAGAACCCAACCACAATCAAGAACTATGGAATTTGGTTGCGATACCAAAGCAGGACTGGTTATCACAATATGTACAAAGAGTACCGCGACACAACATTGAATGGGGCTGTAGAGCAGATGTACACTGAGATGGCATCTCGGCACAGGGTCCGCCATCACTGTATTCAAATTATAAAGACGGCCACCATCCCGGCAAAGCTTTGCAAGAGGGAGAGCACCAAACAGTTCCATGACTCCAAGATTAAATTCCCATTGGTGTTTAGGAAGGTCAGGCCACCCACCAGGAAACTGAAGACGACGTACAAGGCAACCAGGCCAAACTTATTTATGTAATCTGCAGGAAGGAAGCATCGCAAATGGGCATAATTTTTAGTTCCATACATCTCTTTATCTATCTTTTCTCTGAATTTTATCTGATCTGGCCAGCATAGATTGTTGTATGGTTGAGTTTGTTCAAGAAGTTTTCGCTGGTTGGACAATTCTCTTGAATTGGCTGCAACATTTTTGCTTTCATCGGAAATCTAGACCCTCTGCTTTGTTATTTACAGATTATCTTATACATCTGTGTGTGTCTGATGGTGGGCTTATCAGTTGCCTACTTGGTTTTTAATTTTTTATATGTCACGAAACGAGAATTTTGAACACCAAAAATCTGCAAATGTCCAATAGAGTTTGACCCCCCTTCGCAGGTGTCTTTACAAAGAAAATTTGAGGAGTTGTATATGTTGTCAAGAAACGAGAGATGTTAAATTTCCTTTAGTACGAAATAGAGAGAATCGAGTAATGCTAAGGTGGATGCTAATATCAAATTTTGGGTTCTAAAGAAACAATTATCTCTATGCAATCAAGAGTTAAAGGCCATTTTGAGTTGATTAACTTGTTTGAATTAAGTTTACAAGTTACAACAAATAGAGAAACGAGGCAATCAAAGCCAAAAAGCAGGAAAATCTTTCATAGGCAAAAAGGCAAAGGGAAGAGATCATTACACTCTTTCCACATACTGCATAAAAAAATAATCAAAATTCTTCTTCTCAACCTACATAAAACGAAATAACCACAAAACTCACCGACTCTCAAAAAATTCGTCCGAAAAATCCCAAAAGAAACTGATCATATTTTGTTCTTGTTTTTCCCCATCTTGTTTCCACCTCTTCACAATGCATACACTTCAAATGATGTTCTATATCACAATCTTTACTTGTATTACTCTGTTTCTTCTCACTTTTGTGGAATGCTCATCTTATGAACGGAACAGAGAAGCAAGTCATCACAAAAACATCAGTAGACAAGTAAAAATATCTCATCTCCTTTTCTCTATACCTCTGTATATGTTCAAAGAAACTCATGGAATTCAGCCATGTTTTGGAACTTTTTTTTGAGTTATTCTGCAGGTGATGAATCCTCAAAAGACATATGATATGGCCCTTCACGGAATTCTTTTATGGGCTTCGATCGGATTCTTGATGCCGGTTGGAATATTAACAATTAGGATGTCTAGCACAAAGGGCTTCAATCTCAGAAGGCACAAAATTTTGTTCTATGTTCATGCAATTTTGCAGGTAAGTGTTGTCATCTGCATTAGAGAATCAAGCTGTAAATCTTGACTACAATTCTCACTGTAAAGTGTGATCAAATCATTTTGTCACTTTATAGTACATTTGGTGGAGATAATTAAACATTTGTTTCTCTTTTCTTGATGCATAATCATGACTCCATTTGATAGTGGCTTGAAAATTGAAGTTCAAATGTTCTTTTTTAATAGCATGGGAGAGCCCACAATTAGGTAAAGAATATAATTACAACAATTCATCTTCGTTCCTAAAGAAATAAGAATTTTCATGAAAAGAACATGATGATTCACTTTGCAATATATACAAATACAAGCATACTGGATTTTGAAATTCGAAAGCATAAAAAATTTTGCATTTTTAACTAATTTTATGAGAAATTTTAATTATTGTTTTAATTTGAAAATGGAACAATTAGCACTGAGATTTGGTGGAAATATATATAATGTCGATCGAGAGGTTGTCCTTGATCAATGAATTTCAAATTTCTCGACTTGTTTGAATGGATGAAATTGAAATGAATTTCAAATCAATACATATCAAGTTATACAAATTTTCAATAATAATTATGACTTATCGAACATATCAAATATGAGTGTTATTTGAAACATATCTCTTAAATATTTAATTCTCAAATCAAATTCCTCCCTTCAAATTAAATTCATCGACCGGAACCTAAGGAAATACCTTTGCTAGTCATATTGTTTCAATTTTCATGATGGTTTTCCAACATCATGTTTGATTTTTATTTTAAACAATCTGAAGGTGATTTCAGTGCTGCTTGCTACAATTGGAGCAGCTTTATCAATCAGAAATTTTGAGAATGCTTTCAACAACAGTCACCAAAGAATAGGGCTAGCACTCTATGGTGCCATTTATGTGCAAGTTTTGGTTGGCTTCAAAAGGCCTAAAAGGTACAACAATTCTTGCAAATTTCCCAAAGATCAGTCCAAGAGATAATTCTTTCAAATCTGCCTTCTTTTTTGGTTCAATGTATATATGTTCATCCACTTAGTATCAAAACATCACCCAACATTAATATCGTAAACACTAAAACACACATAGTTTCAAACGAATCAATCGATTCAGACAATGGATTTTCATTTCTCAGAGGAACTAGAGACAGAAGCAGATGGTATCTCTTGCATTGGATACTTGGAACAACAATCTCTTTGGTGGGGAATCTGAACATTTACACTGGTTTGCATGCCTATCATAAAAGGACATCAAAGAGCTCAAAACCGTGGATTATAATTTTCACAGCTCAAATCTCATTCATGGCAATCTTGTATCTTGTTCAAGACAAATGGGATTACATGAAAAAACAAAGGGTTGCGGAAAATGGTGACACAATCATTTCCCAAGTTGAATTGGACAATCAGAAGGATAAGGTGGATGAGCCATCCAGGAAGAGCAATGCACTTGGGACTCACTTTTCAAGAAATACTGCACTCAATAAGTTGTTTCAGTTGACATGAAATTGATGTTTTGTACCATGTATTTTGTTGTAGAATTTATGCAAAATGAGATTGGTTTATATTTAGAAAAATAAGTAATACTATCAAAAGTTAGAATAATTAGTTAAAGTAAATTTCTATGAAGAAATCAAATCATATCAATGAGTAAATAAATCCTCTTGAATTTTGATAGATATTGATTTAATTCAGGTTAAACTTCAATATATAAATCATGTTTCATTATTCGATTTTGTTAATACTAATTTTACATAATTCTATTATTTTAATTTTTTTCGTAAAAAAACATTTATTTAATTTAGTATAAACTTCAATATGATAACATGGTTACTGTTCAAGTAAATATTTTATTTTAAGACGTAGAAAATAAAACAAAGGTTAGTTTAACAAAAATGATCTGAACTAATAATTATAAAAAGATAATAATTTACAAATCTGAATCAATATATAAAAGAGATAATAATTTCAAAATCAATCAAACACAGGTTGTGGGTTGGAATATTGAAAACACCAAAAGCACAAAAGGGAAAAAACATTCAAAAAAAAAGGGAAAAAAAGAACGACTCCACTGGGGATCGAACCCAGAATCTCTGGTTCCGTAGACCAGCGCCTTATCCATTGGGCCATGGAGTCCTGATTGACAATTTGTTTGAAATAAATTAAAACTAAATTAATACGTCAGTTATTGCACTTATTTAAGCCATCTTTTTGCGGGGAAAAATTAAAAAAATAATTTCATCCATCACAAGCAATTAACTATCAAGGATCACAATAACATAATATGTTTGGTACAGATGATGGAATAAATAATATATATAGATAAGTAATGTATTGTAATAAAAAATAAATAAGAAATGATAGTGAATAAAATATTTGATTTGATCGATAGATTATTGTTGATTTGATTTGATTGATTAAATTTTATATAAAAATTATAAATTACTATTTTATCCTTTTAAAAAATAAATAAAATATAAATAATATTATTTATAGGGATAATATAGTAATTTAAATTCAATGATTTGATTGATTTATGATAAATAATTAATGATTTGATTGATGTAAAACTAAAATTAATAGATTTATAAATAATATGATGAGAAGAACGTAGGATTAGAAAGGATAAATTTGTACATAGATTATTAACAAGGCTACCAAACATAGCCTAAATAATATAATCCAATTAAATCTAGATGAACGTTGTGCTCTATATATTTCTTAAAAATTATCGGACTCCAAAATCTGGTTGGGTTGGGCTGGGCTAACTAATCAAATTATCACCATTAATATCCTCATTTTTTTTTTTTTTGAAAAACACTAATATCCATTTAAATGTAAAGTAACAGATTTTACATTCAATTACTTTTTTACTTTAAAGAAAAACGCACAAAAAATAACAACGAGTCTACAAGTCAACCGGTAATCTACTAATCTCCACCAAAGGCAAAAAAAGCTTTGTGGTTTTGGAGTCCCACATTGAATAATTTCCAAACTACGTCAAATGGATGCACTATAAAAGAAGAAAAATTGTTTATGTTAAGTATCTTTGCGCTTGGGGCAATGACGCAGCTAGTGAGGTTCTAACCGAGGCGCGTCTATTGCTGGTTGAAAACTATTTCCAAACCCCCTCTTAGGCCTGGGCTTGTCTCAGGCCTTCGAGAATTTCTGGAAGGGCTCCCATCTCGGGTAAAGCCCTACAATTTTTAGTCTCAAATTTTTTCTATACTTGGTTTGTAAAGGAGGAAAGTTGATGTTTTGTCCATGGGTTTAACAATTTTCGATTACACACTGGTTTCAAAAATTAATAACTAATAACAGTAATAAAAGATACACGATAGTTGAGAGAGATAAAAAAATGGGTATAGCAACATTTCATCAAAGTTTTTGTATTATGAAAATTAAAATAATCAAACTTACTTGAACCATAGTTTCGCAACTTGAAAAAAATTCACTTATCCTTGAGGGGGGTTGATCGAGAGATACCAATATGTAAGTACGTATGTATGTATGTATATGCAATTTTGATCCACACACGGGTGTGGGATCTATGTGCACTCATGCCCAAAACAACTTCGATTTCAAACTTCGATTACTTTGAAATGTTCACGGTAGGGTCGTCTCGAAAATACGAATCCAAGGATGTAACATATGATACAAATTTCAATCTCGGTTTTTTGATCCACGCACGGGTGTGGGGATCCACGTGCACTCATGCCCAAAACAACTTCGATTGCTTTGAAATTTTCACGGTAGGGTCGTCTCGAAAATGCGAATCCAACGATGTATCATATGATACAAATTTCAATCTCGGTGGTCGGAGATGTGAAAATGACCAAAAATTGCATATTGTTTTGGGCATGAGTGCACGTAGATCCCCAGCACCCTAGGGTATGTAGATCAAAACTATATATGTATACAATACATACCATATTTCAATTTTATTTTTCAATTTAAAAATATAAAAAAATGTTCATTATTTTTAGACATAATATAAACTATTTTTGCTTGAATTACTAATATATAATTGTGCCTGAAATATGCAATGAAAATATTTAAAAAATTAAGGCGATCTACTGATAAAATTATTTGAAATCCACACTATATCTTTCAATATTTACATAATTTAAACACAAAATATGAATTTCATATCTTACTTGTTTACATTATAATAATTATTACATTAAATGCCATTAACCACTTGGTTTAATGGCACCACCTTCTCCAAATTTGGGAGAGGTCAAGGGTTCTAAACCACGACCCCACCCCTTTGCCAAAAAAAATTATTACATTGAATTGATAATTTTGACATTTATAAAATGGATTTATTTAGAAACCTTATTTTTATGTATATTTGCAAATGATAAGTGGTTGACATCCGCTGTAAGAATGAATGTGGCAATGCTATAAAGGCGACTTCAATCTTTTTCCAAACAAACAACGCTTTCATTTCCATCAGCGGGAGTGTTACAGGAGTCGCCGCAAACAACACGCCGCCGTCTCCAGCCGGTGGCCGTTGGCCAATCTCCAGAATGGCGAACGGAAGAAAAACTCGTTCTAGGGCTTCATCTTCAGCTTCTCCTCCTACCGAAATCACCTCCAGAAGGTGAAAACACTCGACAGCTAAAATTCCGTCTTTGTGAAATTGCTTAGTTTTTTTTTAATCACAGGGAAACGGCACTGGCAGTGAAATCATCGGAGAAAACGAAGAAGTCATTGAGAAAGGCCAATTTGACGAAGTTTAAGAAAAGGGCGGCGAAGTTTGAAGCTATGAAGCCCAAGAAACCGCCAACAGCTTTCTTCTACTTCTTGTATGATATCTTTTTCTGAATATCTGTATATGTCACGTTAATTTGAATTTATTCACACATTATATTAGCTTTATCTTAGTATTGGATTGATTGAATTAAACGGTAATTTACATATTGTTAGGTCACAGATTTTCCTCTAGCTTGTTTTGGCCAATATGCTGCGACAGCTTAAGCATTTCTGTTTAGAGATATTGGGTAGAAATGTAACTGATTGTTTGTGTTTCTTGAAGTATTTTATTCGTCGTCTCTCTTTCCCCTGGCATTTCTGACCAGGAAGGGGATAAAAGAGAGAAAAGAAAGTGTGAATGACTGCAAATTGGCCTTGGCCATTGTTGTGCTTGGAATAAATATCTTTGGGTTGGAGTGCGTTCACTTCATGTTATGCACGAAAGCTTATGGCTAAGTTTGTTTTTGTTTTCGTCTTTTCGAACAAGAATTTTTACATCCCTAAAACAAAAATGAAACTGTCATCTTGTTTTCATTTTATTTTCTAAATGTATTTTACCAAATTCCCCCATTAATTATTGTTTTTTTTAAAACTCAAATTTTCATCTCTTCAAAAGATTTTGGTATGCTATCGAACTACAATACTATATCTCTCTTCCGATGTCACAAATAATGTTAAAAATCAATTGCCAAAAAAATTTTTGCGCTAATTTGATAGCTACAGTGAATTTTGTTTTAGAAAAACAAAACCAATCATTCATTTTATTCCTTTTCTGAGAGGAAAGCTCAGGAAAACTCATCAGCAAATTCCAACAGATATGCTTTCGTTTCGTCATCTTGCCTTTGCTTATTATGTGCAATAATAGAGGATTTCTGGTGTCTATAAAAGTATGCTACCTTCCATACATATATATATAAAGTTTTGTTATGCTGCCTACCTCTCGTGCCCATCTCGTGCCCATCTAATGTGTCCACCATGAGGTGACATTCAACCATTGGATGCACAATTCATCACATCCAATAGGTGAGTGCCACATCATGGTGGGCACATTGAGTGGGCAGCAAAGCAAAACTCTCTCTCTCTATATATATATATATATATTATTTTTGTGAGTTCAAGCTTGATAACGAGAGTAGGATATGGAAGCAGAAGCTACATTGGGTTTTAAGTTTGGGTTTCACCCTTGCAGAATCAAGTTTTTACCAGTTTTGTGGTTCCCGTTTATTTTAATTTTTGTTGTATTTCGTCGTGATAACTTATGGTACAATTAGCAGTTTGTAGTTGATTCAGTGTAACCCAAAGTTGAAGCTTCATATTAGCCTTTTGTGTTAACATGAGTACAATTTTTCCAGGGAAGATTTTCGCAAGGAATATCAGGAGCAGAATCCAGATGTCAAGTCAATGCGAGATGTATGTGGGTGGTAACTTGTTTTGACCAACTGCTTTACTTATGTTTTAAATTAAAGTTTAGGTCATAGATTATATTGCTTTATTCTTTCACATGCATATAATTTTGCATTTTTGTGCTTTAGATTGGGAAGGCATGTGGACTGAAGTGGAAAACAATGACATATGAGGTATTTTTCATCCTTCTTCTCATATTTGGATATAATTCTGTTTTCTTCTAATAACTATTTGTGGAAAATGCATGTGGCATTCCATCCTTATAATATTTTTCTTAAATAAAAACAAAAATTTCTTTCTTTCTTCTTCCCTTTCTTCAATTAATCTTATGCTGCTTTAGTAGTGCGAGAATGAAGAGAGACTTTTGTTTAATTTCTTAGGCATCCTTTAATTGTGGAAATGTGATCACTATAGTCCAAACTCGTGGAATATTGCTCATGGTCATGCTTTTTTTGTTTTTTTTTTTAAAACAAATTGTGGTTCCTGCTTCATGTTGAGTTTAATGCCTTAGAAATTGCAGAAATAATGTTAAATCTTGATTTCCACTATTTATAATAGGAAAGGTCAAAGTGTTCAAAAAAGGAATTGGTGCTTACTTGTGTTCTGTATTTCCTTGTTGCATTCTGTCCTTGTAACATCGTTATTGGTGGTTTAACTTTTGATGTATTGAGATTTTAGTCCGTAAGATGTTAAGGGTATCAGGAATATGAATCGATGGTAACAACCAAATCTGGAATTGTATTCTTTTTTAATGTTCAACCTGAGAATAATGACAAGTACAAAAAAAAATCTCTGATCAACGCCTTGCTTATCGTAGGAAAAGGTGCATTATTATGATGTTGCTACCAAGAAAAGGGCCGAGTTTGATACAGCTATGGCAGACTTTGTTAAAAGAAAGGTACATTTTAAGCCTTTAGATAATTTGTCATGCTAAATGGTACAACACTTGGACCATATATATATAATACTTGTGGTTTTATTATCCTCTAAAGAAAATCATTTTTCAGGAAAGTGGGATGTCTGAAGAGGACAATGATGACTCAGAGGACTCGGAGTTTGGTGGGTGACTATTTAGGCATTATTCACCAAAGCTGCCTCAAATGGTGTATATTCTTTGCAATTGATGGTTTAGAACGTCTCCATCTCTGTATATGTATCGCCCGACATCCCCACTCCTGTACACTACTGCATGAAATGTGAGATGTATTGACTAATTAATCTTGTGGGATTTTGGATTCTTATGTTTCAATGCTCTTGGTCTCTTTGGTGATCCTCTTTGTTTTATGTGGTTTTGTGTGTCCTAAGTTCAGAAACTATGGTAGATAAGCATTCAGGTGTTGTGTGCCTTTGTATATTTCTCTTCCCCTGTCGAAATGAAATCCCAAAAGCTTCGATCATTTAACATTTTATGGCTGAAAATAATAGTCTCGTTTTGAAAAATAACATAATTTGGTATATATTTATCACGTGGGACAGGTGAAATATTGATCTTACTTTAGTGGATTATTATCTCTGTTAAGGGAAAAATGAAATTGAAACATAATTACTCGGCTCAACGACTGAATAACATTAATACATCAGTGGAAAATAAAGTAAACATTAAAATTGCAGCAAAAAGAAAATAGATTAGCAATTAATTAAAGAATCCAAAATCAGGGTGAATGCGGATTAGTGACCCTCAAGTTAATTAATGAATGTATTGTGAGGTACTACTAATCGATGCCTTAAATTCTCAGGCGTTAATCAAGCTCTATTGTTTGCCATGAAAAAGTAGTTTTGCGAATTCATTTAGAAAGGCAAAATGGTTTCATATAATTTATTCAAGGATTTTTTTTCGTTTTCATTTTTGTTTGTGTTTTTGTTTTTTTAAAAAGCAAAATGCATTAATTCACTCAGAATTAGAGGTAGTGAAGTATAAACTCATGAGATCACCGATGCACGTTGGTGTCTCCAACCAAACATAAGAACTAACATAAAAACGATAGTGCCTTGCTAACACATGAGGAATCTAAGTTGCTTGTCTACGAACAAAGTGAACCAAGAGATCGAATTTAATGATAAAATATCTCTACGCTGGCAAATGATGCCTCCAAACTCAGCAAGATCAGTATCTTTTGCCTTCACGGCATGATAGACTTGCTGCACATTCACCTCAAATATGAGGTTTGGAAACATGCATGAAAGGGCTTCCAGAATGTCTATAGCTTCTCCCTTCGTAGTCCTTTCATCAATATTGTTCTGGCCATAAGGAAACTTCCTTCTTTGTCACGCACCACCGTACCTAGGCGGCTACGCCGGCTGCAGCCTTTATGTACTCAAAAAATGCTGTTTTAAAACACCTGGAGGAGGTGTTTTTCATTGTGAATAATAACGAGGGAACGGATAAGAAAGGTTTTTCTCTTATTTTGTTTCGTTTTTTTTTTTTTGTGAAGATTTTATGGAATCAAATTAAAGGCCAATATTCACCGAATAATTAAGCATGCATGCTTACAAAATCTAACATGAAATAAGCAAAACCCACAATTCCCTCCCCTCTACTTCGGCAAACCATCCAATTAAATTCATTAAAACAATAAATATTTTCTATTTGATTTAATTTATTTAATTAATCATCATGTCTCCATTCCCATTACCTTAAATTTTACCATACAATATCTTGCCAGTCCGGAAGCCAGGGTACTGGTTGCCGCCTTGGCTTGAAGGAGGAAGAAGGGAGGCCACCGCGGCACATGAGGGGCGGAGCAAAACCACATTAGCCGCGGCCATGGATTTAGTGACGCAGGGTGTTAGCAATCTGAATGTTGCAAAGCTCAACAGAACCATTCTGTGCCATGCACAAAACATATACCGGTTTAATGGAGTTTGGGAAGGACCTGATCCTTTGACTCCCCTCATTTCTCTCTTCCTCATCCAGCTGACTCTTGCTATCGCCGTCAACCGGTTTCTTCTTTTCGCCATGAAACCCTTTAATCAACCTTCCTTTGTCGCTGATATTCTTGTGAGTACCAAGGATTTCTTGAATTACTAATGCTTGTATTGTTGTAATATCATCATAGGTTTAAGGCATGATTCAAGAATCTTTAGTTTGGAGAATTTTTGGTTGTGATACCTATCATTCATATCATCTACATATTTTTTTTTTCTGTTCGTTTCTTATTCCAAACCCCTTACCTATCACCCAAAATTCATAACTGAGTTGATGAATTGTATATTTCATGGAGTCATCTTGTTAACATAAAAGGAATTCAAGAGAACCGAATGATCCCTTGATAATGTATATATAACCCCATCGATACACCTCGCCTTGGATTAGATGTTGCATGTTACATTGAAACGATTCGCCGCTTCTACTTATATTTGCACACATTTCAAATACAAGATTGTTTTTAACATATCATACCAAGAACATATATATTGAGTGGTGTTTCATGAGTTGAAATAGATATGCCATGCTCTAACTGATGAAACAATGTATCACGTGCTTCAACATGCAACAGGGAGGTATACTTTTGGGACCTTCAGCATTTGGGAGGATTGACCCACTCAAATATCTGATATTCCCTTACTACTCTTTGAAAGTGTTAGAGCCAATGGCGCATTTATCCGTCATGTACTATGCCTTTCTAGTTGGATTGAAAATGGACGTGCGAGCGATTCTGCGTATTGGGCCAAAAGCCATGAAAATAGCTGTATCTGGTACCATCATCCCTTACAGTCTCGGTTGCGCACTATTTTTCTGTACAAATTACAAAGGTCAAGATGGCAAAGGGTGCCTTTTCTGGGGTGCTGCCCTTTCTGTTACCGGATTTTCGGTGCTCGCAAAGATTCTTGACCAGCAACAGATTCTTCACACTGAGATAGGCAAAACAGCAATATCCTCAGCTCTGATAAATGATTTGTGTTCATGGGGTTTTCTTGCACTGGCTTTCATAATAACAAGTGCATCATCAGGCATACATTACTCTTTGATATGTACCTCTGCTTTCATATTGCTCTGCGTCTACTATGTAAGACCGGCGCTAAGATGGATCATTCGGAAAATGCCAGAAGGACAGGGGTACAGTGAGTTCTACATATGCTCGATTCTTACCGGGGTCGCTCTCTGTGGAGTCATAACAGATGCTTGCGGCACCCACCCGATGATCGGTGCATTCACTTTTGGCCTTGTGATACCTAATGAAGTTCTCGAAGCTGCACTGGTGGATAAACTTGAGGATTTTGTGCTTGGGATTCTGATGCCGGTGTTCTATCTGGCCTGTGGGATAAGGACTAATATCGATATCATTTCTTTAGGGACTCAATGGTATTCAGTGGGATTGGTTTTCGTCTTTGCCTGCTGTTTGAAGATTTTTAGCTCTGTTTTTGTGTCACTCTTGTGTGAATTTCCACTCAAGGAGGCAGTGGGAGTTGGATTACTCACCAATACAAAGAGCATCATGGCAATGATTATTCTTGAAGCGGGCCAGGTTCAATATGTAAGTCCCGTACCGTCTTTCGACACGTATATGTACATAAAGTTATAAAGTTGACAGGTTTTCCCCCCCTGATATACTTATGTTTTGCTTTTGATCTCTACTCTTGGCTTATGATATGCCATTATTCTCATCGAAAAATTCAACTAAATACTGATATGAGAGCGCAAAAAAAGACATACTAGGCAATGTTGTCATTGCACATCCACTCTTTATCAACTGTCAGTACTAATGGTAGTGTTGTTGTCTCTTGACCAGGTTCTGAGTAGTGAAGCATACTCGCTGATGGTGATTGCGGTCCTTGTAATGACAATGGCAGTCACGCCGATGGCAATCTGGTTCCGGCCAACGAAAAACGTCACACCCTACAGACGAAGGACGATACAGAAGGGCAAATCAGACGAAGAGCTGAGGCTTCTTACCTGCATACATAACACGCGCAACGTCCCTTCCCTTATCCACTTCCTCAGGACATCAAACCCCACAAAAACATCTCCCATAAGCGTTTACGCCCTCCAGCTAGTAGAGCTCGTCGGACGCGCCTCTGCCATGCTACTGGTCCACAACTCACGCAAGGCCGGTCCGAGAAATCCTAGCCACATCGAAGCACAAGCTGATCACATAGTCAGCGCTTTTGACAACTTTGAACTACGGTCCGAGGGCGTGAACACCCAAGTGCTCACCGCTAGATGCGCTTATGCCAACATGGATGAAGATATCTGCAACATAGCCAAGGACAGACGCGTGGCTTTTATTGTCATCCCTTTCCACAAGCAGCAGACGATGGACGGTGAAATGGAGGATATAAATCCTTCCATTAGAGCCGTCAATGAAGGCGTGCTGGATCACGCACCTTGCTCGGTTGGCATACTCATCGAAAGGGGAGTTTCTGAGTCAAGAGATCATGCCAGAAACATTGCTGTTCTGTACTTTGGTGGGCCGGATGACAGGGAGGCGTTGGCCTATTCGTGGAGGATGGTCGAAGGGTCCGATGCACGAATGACAGTGATGAGATTCATTCCAAGCGCAGATGCCGAGAAATTGGAGCAGATGGAACCAGCTAACGATGGTCATGTAACTTTACACATTGACATCGAAAGAGAGAAGCTGTTAGATGAAGATTACTTGGGGAAATTCAGAACAGCAACTATGAACAACAATTCGATAAGCTACTGTGAGTTGGTGTTAAACGATGAAGAAGAAACGATCAAAGCCATAAAATCAATGGACGAACACAAACACGACCTTTACATGGTGGGCAGAGGGAGAGGCATGGCCTCTCCACTTACCACAGGGCTGACCGACTGGTGCGACTGCCCGGAGCTTGGACCGATAGGGGATCTGCTGGTTACATCAGAGTTCGAGTCAACATTTTCAGTGCTGGTGGTGCAGCAATACATTAAAATCGATAAGATGAGGGAAGGATCGATGAGGTCTACTAGCTCGATTAACTATGGCGATGAAATGGCTATGAGGCCATCAATTGCGGACAGCGAAGGATTCGAAACTTATACAGCGTTTAATAGGGATCATGATGATTGATTGAGTCATCTGTTATGAGGAAAACCAAGTTCTGCAAAATTTAAAGAAGTATACGCAAATCGGGTACACATTTTCTTGAAAAAAAAAAGGGAGCTTGCCTAGAAATCTGAATCAACTAACTGGTTTTAAGATGACTGAATGCACAAGTGATCAGTTCTTGGGGCCTAAGAATCAGCTTTACAATTTTCTTTTATGGTTTCTTCTTTGAGAGTTCTCTAGCAAAATAGTGGATTCTTGAGTAAATTATTAAGATGTGTGTTCATGTTTTCTCCAAATGCAAGTCCTTTCCTGCTACTCTTTTGTGCTAGTTCCCTTGTTAGTCGATTTTTTTTGCATTGTCTTGTAGTCCCATAGCAACTAGCAAGAGATAAGCTGGCAAGGTTAAGAAAGTGCGAAATCCAGCGAAGCAAGAGTTCATTAGATACGTTATAAATTTAAGATAAAATGCATACGTACACAAAGGACCGATTATTGTTTCAGCATGATCAATGGTGTATCCTCCCCTCTCCTTAATCCCGCGTTACTCTATTTCGGTGAACATGGTTTCATTTAGTTCTAAAGCGTTTTTTGAATCTTGATACCTTGTGGATGCATTGTTGGTGCTAGGTGTTTGTGCTTGATCACGGTTCGAAAGGTAAATTATTAATAGATACGTATAATGATTTGAAATAAATTTAGGCGATCGTTTCAGAGGCCGGCTCATATTATATCAGTCGCTTTAAAAAGCTTAGTGTCAACATAATATTTTATGCTTCCAGTTTGAATTATCAAGTTATAAGTAATTGAAACGTATTAAATAACAATTCCATTATTCTAAGAGAGGCAAAAATGCCATTTTGAAAGGTTAAAAATTTGAAAATAAATTTGTTTTGGGCCTTTAAGCTTCTTCAACCCCATTTCACATCTGTAAGACTTTCAAAGACATACCCTTCTTTCTATTCAAGATTGCTATTTTACTATGCCAACGGAAACTTCAAGAATCCCTATTATTTGTATCCCCGGCCCGTTTGATATGTATGTTAGTTTTGTTAGGTGAAGTCAAAGAATACATGTAGCAAACTTTCTTTGACTAGGCTGCTTTTGTGGAAATTGCAAGAGCTCAACGTGGCTATTTTTCATCCTCATTTCATTAGCCAAATTTGCCTATAAATAGGCTCCTCATTCGGCAGATTAAAGTATCTCATTCTTCTCTTCTTTTGTATTAACAAAAAAAGAAGAAAATAAAGAGAGAAAAAAAAAGAGTGTTTTTTTCGGAGATCTCTTGTGAGTTAGAGAATTATTTCTCGGTAATACTCGGGATTTGGGTGTGGTGAGATATATTGTTTTGTATACACTTGTAATATTTCTCCGGTTATAAATATTACAGCAGCTCCGTGGACGTAGCCTATATTAGGTGAACCACGTAAATCTTGGTGTTCTTATTGATTGTTTTATTCCGCAATTATTATTATCGTCATGATCACTCCGGCATAATCCATAACAACTGGTATCAAAGCTGTTACGGTGTTCGGGAGCCTTGGTGAAAAATTTCTTAAAATTCTGAGTATGCTCTGTGGTTGCAGCTTTGTCTGATCTTCCACATCAGAAAAGATTTTTTGAAATTTTATTAAGGCAGGTGAAGCGATGGCCGGAAATGACGGATCGGGACCGGGAATCAATAAGTTCGACGGTACAGATTTCACGTTCCGGCGCTTACAGATTAAAGATTATCTGTATAGCAAGAAGCTACATCAACCTCTATCCGGGGTGAAGCTAGAAAATATGGAGGATGATGAGTGGGAGCTTCTTGACCGACAAGTGTTAGGGGTAATACGATTGACCCTAACAAAGAACGTGGCACACAACGTGGCGGAGGCAAATACCACGAAGGAGATGATGTCCATTTTGTCGGACATGTACGAGAAGCCATCAGCAAATAATAAAGTGTTCCTCATGAAAAAATTATTCAACTTGAAGATGGAGGAAGGTGCTTCGGTGGCAGCACACATCAATGAATTCAACACGATTGTTTCCCAGCTAACATCGGTTGAAATTAAATTTGATGATGAAATTCGAGCACTTATTCTTTTGGCATCTTTGCCAAATGCTTGGGAGCCGATGCGGGCAGCGGTTAGCAATTCTGCTGGAAAGAGAAAGTTACAATTCAATGATGTCAGAGATCGAATCCTTGGTGAAGAAGTTCGCAAGATGGATTCGGGTGAAGGGACATCATCATCTGCCCTAAATCTCGAGAACAGGGGCAGAGGCAGGAGTGTAGAAAAGAGATCTAACCGATGGCGTGGCAGATCCAAATCAAGAACTGGAAAAGACAAAAATACCTTTGAAAAGAAATTGAAGTGCTGGAGCTGTGGTGAAACTGGCCACATGAAAAAGGACTGCAGAGCACCCAAGAATAATGCAAATGCTGTTACTGAGGATGTACATGATGCCTTAGTACTATCCATGGAAAGCCCGGTTGATTCATGGGTTATGGATTCGGGAGCTTCATTTTATACCACTGGTGATCGTGAGGTGTTTAGTAATTACATTGCTGGTAATTACGGAAAAGTTTTCCTGGCTGATGGAAAACCGTTGGAAATAGCTGGTATTGGTGATATCAGTTTGAAAATGTCAAACGGATCCATTTGAAAGCTCAACAAAGTGAGACATGTACCAAAGTTGACCCGAAATCTCATCTCAGTGGGACAGCTCGATGACGAAGGCCATAAAGTGACCTTTGGTGATGACTCTTGGAAAGTGAGCAAAAGAGCCATGATTGTTGCTCGAGGAACGAAAACTGGAACCCTCTACATGACTTCCAGTTTCAGAGACATGTTAGCAGCTGTGGATGCTGGAGCTAACTCAAGTCTATGACACTGTAGACTTGGACATATGAGTGAGAAAGGAATGAAAATGCTGATGTCAAAAGGGAAGCTACCGGAGTTAAAAATTGTCGAACACAAACTGTGTGAAAGTTGTGTTCTTGGAAAGAAGAAAAGAGTGAGCTTTTCGAAAGGCGGTAGAGAACCGAAAGCAGCAAAGTTGGAGCTGGTTCATACTGACGTGTGGGGGTCATCTCCTGTGACATCCCTTGGAGGCTCACGATATTATGTCACATTTATCGATGATTCGAGCAGGAAGGTTTGGGTTTATTTTCTGAAAAATAAATCTGATGTTTACGAGACCTTTAAGAGGTGGAAAGTCATGGTGGAGAATGAGACCAACTTGAAGGTGAAGTGTTTACGGTCTGATAACAGAGGAGAATATGAAGATTTTGAGTTCAAGAAGTATTGTGCACAGAACGGGATCAAGATGGAGAAAACCATTCCTGGTACACCTCAACAGAATGGTGTAGCTGAGAGGATGAACATGACCCGGAATAAGCGAGCCAGGAGTATCAGATTGCACGCTGGACTGCCGAAATCATTCTGGGCTGATGCAGTTAACACTGCAGCATATCTGATCAACAGAGGACCTTCAGTACCACTTGATTGCAGAATACCAGAGGAGGTCTGGAGCGGCAAAGGAGTAAACCTTTCGTTCTTGAAAGTGTTTGGTTGTCTCTCATATGTTCACATCGATTCAGCCAACAGAACGAAACTTGATCCGAAATCAAAGAAGTGTTTCTTTATTGGTTATGGAGATAATGAGTTTGGTTATCGATTCTGGGATGACCAAAATCGAAAGATCGTTCGGAGCAGAGATGTCATTTTCAATGAGCAAGTTTTGTACAAGGACAACTCAGACATTCCAACTAGAGATAAATGTCCTGAAGTCCAGAAGTCAAATGAAGTACCATTGATTGATATTCCTGTGAATGAGTCGGAGGATAGTAACCAGGAAGAAGAAACTGCACAAGAAGCTGACCCACAAACTCCGGTAATTGAACTCAGGAGATCGTCAAGAACAATCAGACCACCTCAGAAATACTCCCCTGCACTTCACTATATTTTGCTGACTGATAAAGGTGAACCGGAAACCTTTGAAGAAGCGATGCAAAATGATGATTCAACCAAGTGGGAGTTAGCCATGAAAGACGAGATGGATTCACTGTCATCCAATCAGACGTGGAAGTTGACGGAACTTTCTGAAGGCAAAAAGACATTACACAACAAATGGGTGTACCAGATCAAAGAAGAAGTTGATGGTAGCAAGCGGTACAAGGCGAGACTTGTTGTGAAAGGTTTTCAACAGCGGGAAGACATTGATTACACCGAGATTTTCTCTCCAGTGGTTAAGTTGACCACTATCAGAACAGTAACTAGTGGCTAAGGAAGACTTACATCTGGAACAGTTGGATGTAAAGACGGCGTTTCTTCATGGTGACTTGGATGAAGAAATTTATATGAAGCAGCCACATGGATTTGAAGTACGAGGGAAAGAGAAAATGGTGTGCAAACTTCAGAAGAGATTGTACGGTCTCAAACAAGCTCCAAGACAGTGGTACAAGAAGTTTGACGGATTCATGAATAACAACGGTTTCCTGAGATGCCAGGCGGATCACTGTTGTTATGTGAAGAAGATTGATGGTTCCTATATCATTATACTTCTATATGTGGATGACATGTTGATAGCAGAATCTTGTCTGGAGGAGATTGATAAACTCAAGAGAGAGTTATCAAAGGAATTTGCAATGAAGGATTTGGGAGCTGCAAAACAAATTCTTGGTATGAGGATCTTGAGAGATAGGGTGAACGGAGTCTTGAAGTTATCTCAGACAGATTACGTGAAAAAGGTGCTTAGCAGATTCAACATGGATGAAGCTAAACCGGTTAGTACTCCTTTGGCTAGTCATTTCAAACTAACCAAAGCTCAATCACCATCGACGGAGCAGGAGCATGCTTATATGAATAAGGTTCCTTATGCATCTGCTGTCGGAAGCCTCATGTATGCAATGGTGTGCACAAGACCAGACATAGCACATGCAGTGGGAGTTGTGAGCAGGTTTATGAGCAATTCAGGAAAACAACACTGGGAAGCATTGAAGTGGATTCTCAGATATTTGAAAGGTACTATTAGTTCATCTCTGTGCTTCAGAAATTCAGATTCAGGCTTACAAGGTTTTGTAGATGCCGACATGGGTGGTGACCTAGATGGCAGAAAGAGTACTACTGGATATATGTTCACATTAGGTGGTACGGCAGTAAGCTGGGTGTCCAAGTTGCAAAAGATTGTTGCACTTTCGACTACTGAAGCTGAGTATGTTGCAGTGACAGAAGCTAGCAAGGAGATGATATGGTTGAGATCATTCCTTGAGGAGTTGGGTCAGAAGCTTGAAGATAGCACGTTACACTGTGACAGTCAAAGTGCTATTCATTTGGCAAAGAATCCTGTTTATCATGCAAGGACGAAGCATATACAAGTTCGGTACCATTTCATCAGATCAATTTTGGAGGATGGAATCTTGATGTTTGAGAAGATTCCTGGAAGCAGAAATCCAGCTGATATGTTCACAAAGGCGGTGACCACTGACAAACTGAAGTTATGTTTGACTTCAGTTAGACTGCAAGTATAAGAAAGGAAGCATGAGCTGCTGTATTAACTGTGTGAAGACATGATTGAAATCAAATCTTCAAGTGGAAGAAATGTTAGGTGAAGTCAAAGAATACATGCAGCAAACTTTCTTTGACTAGGCTGCTTTTGTGGAAATTGCAAGAGCTCAACGTGGCTATTTTTCATCCTCATTTCATTAGCCAAATTTGCCTATAAATAGGCTCCTCATTCGGCAGATTAAAGTATCTCATTCTTCTCTTCTTTTGTATTAACAAAGAGAGAAGAAAATAACGAGAGAAAAAAAAAGAGAGTGTTTTTTTCGGAGATCTCTTGTGAGTTAGAGAATTATTTTTCGGTAATACTCGGGGTTTGGGTGTGGTGAGATATAGTGTTTTGTATACACTTGTAATATTTCTCCGGTTATAAATATTACAGCAGCTCCGTGGACGTAGCCTATATTGGGTGAACCACGTAAATCTTGGTGTTCTTATTGATTGTTTTATTCCACAATTATTATTATCGTCATGATCACTCCGGCATAATCCATAACAAGTTTCACTTGCTTGATTTTGTATTTCAGTATTCCATCCGCGTCAAATACCTTGATTCGTTGAAGTTATGGATAAAGCAACAATTTTGCAAGCTTGAAAATTCAGATTCAATTTTGCACTGTACTCCAATAATTCCATAAGTTTAGTTACACTTGGACCACCTTAAATATTGAGTGTGCACTAGTAGAATTTATGCCTTTTACTTCGCATATTAACTGAAGTCGTAGATAGATAAGTACCGAAGTATATGCACGTGAAGTAATAGGTACCATTTTACTTCGCTTAATAACCGAAGTATTAGGCATGAAATTACCGAAGTAATAGGGTACCATTTTACTTCGCTTAATATTGGACCGGTTCTGAAGTAAAAGCATGCCTTTTACTTCAGCATTTACATTATGTGACGAAGTAATATAACATCTATAACTTCGCCATTTACGTTGACTGACGAATTAAATGCGCGTATTTTACTTCGGCAGTTTTCTTAAGTGACGAAGTAATAGAACATATATGACTTCCGTTGATTCATTAAACGACGAAGTAATAGAACATATATGACTTCGGTATTTACATTGAGTGATGAAGTAAATGCTCTATTTAACTTCAAATGTTATGTAACTTGGCGAAGTAAAAACATGCCCTTACTGCAGCAGTTTCATTAATTGACGAAGTAATAAAGTACATATGGCTTCGGCTTTTACATTGATTGATGAAGTAAAAATATATGTATCACTAAATCAACATTAAACAATTTTAATTAGATACAATAACACCATTAATATATATATATATATATCTGTGTTACGCCTTAAATGCATATAAATATCGAATTATGAGATTAATGTTTTTAATGCATTAACAAGTCTTATTTCTCTATGTTTTGATGATTAACAAAACTAGGTTAAAATGTTACTAATATTTACATTGAGCTTATTACAGAGTTAAAGAAAATTCGAAGAAGTTTACTACTACGGGATCGGAAGCTCCGATTGGAGATCGGAACCTCCGATCATCATCAGAAGCATCTTCGGAAGCTAAGGGTAGATCGGAAGCTCCGATCTTGGTTCGGAAGCTCCGATCTATTTCAGGGATTTTTTTATATTGGTCGGAATGAGGAACGGAAGCTACGAAGAACAGGTTCGGAAGCTCCGATCGTGGTTCGGAAGGTCCGATCAGTTTCTATGTAAAATTATATTGTTCGGAAGCAGATCAGAGGCAACGAAGTGAAGCAGATCGGAAGCACCGAACATGATCGGACGTTCCGATCCTGAACGGCCGCCTGATAATCTTGTCCGGAAGACTTTTGCCCGACACCATATTTATTGCGCCGATCGGAAGCTCCGAAGTGGATCGGACGTTCCGATCCAGTACACCCGCGTGTCTCAGAATTCAAATTTCGGAAGCTCCGATGCAGGGATCGGAAGTTCCGATCGATGTCAAAATTTCAGCTATAAATGGAGGCATTCCGAGGCCATTCAAATTATCCCAAAATCTTCAAGTCTCTCAATCCTCTCAAGCATCATTCAAGTCATTTGTTGAGCAATTTGTAGCCCCTTTTGAGTGTTCAAAATATATTCACATATCGAGTTGTATTCGGGGTTGTAATATCGAGGGTTGTTAGTTTGTGAGTTGGTTGCTCGGTTTTATAAACACTTGTGTGTGAAGCCAAGTGTATTTTATGAGTGTTGAGGCTATACTTGGAGCCCTTAAGGCCAAGAGTGTTGAGTTGTATCGGCGCGGTGATCGTGTCAAGTTGTAAGGCTATCCTTGGAGCCATCAAGGCCAAGACGTTCGAAGTGCTAGTGGATCCTTGGTTAATCGACTTAACCAAGAAGGGGAGACGTAGACGATTTATCGTCGAACTTCCATAAACATCTCTTATCCCTTTTACTGCTTTATTTACATTTAGCATTTATTTACCGCACTTATTATTTGATTGCTTAAGTCTTCCGCTTGCGTACTTGCATAATCGCTTTAAATTGCTAAAGTTGCCAATAGAACCTAAATCCCCCCCCCATTAGGTTCTAACAAGTGGTATCAGAGCCATTTGAAAATACTTTTCAAAACCTTTTTATGGCAAACCTAGCAAGTGATTATGCTCAAGGGCAATCTACTAATCGTCCTCCTCTTTTCAATGGCATAAACTACGGGTATTGGAAAAATCGTATGTCCCTATATATCCAATCCGTAGACTATGACCTATGGAAAGTGACGGTGAAAGGTCCCTATACACCTATGAAAATAGTTGATGGGGTTGAAATTCCTAAGGGAATGGATGACTTTTCAAAAGAGGACATGAAATTAATTTCGCAAAATGCTAAAGCTATGAATATCTTGCACTGTTCCTTAGATATGAACGAGTACAACCGGATATCGATGTGCTCATCTGCTAAAGAGATATGGGACAAGCTAGAGATATGTCACGAAGGCACCAACCAAGTGAAAGAAACAAAGATCGACTTACTCCAACTCAAATACGAAACATTTGAGATGGAATCCAACGAAGATGTTGACACTATGTTCCGAAGGCTTACTCAAATCATCAATGAGTTAGCACAATTGGGAGAACAATATCCTACCAAGCAAGTTTGGAGGAGAGCTCTTCGTGCCCTACCAAAAGAATGAGATGCAAAGAGAACCGCCATCATCGAATCCAACAAAGGGGACACTGCCGCCTATGATCTTGATCAACTACATGGGACCCTAAAAACCCATGAGTTAGAAGTGTCCACAAGAAAAGAATCAAAGAAATAAGATGTCAAGCACAAAGGGATAGCCTTGACTACACAAGTCGAAGAAGATGACGATGATGACATGGCTCTCTTCGCAAGAAAATTCAAGAAATTCATGCGAGGAAACAAATTCAAAAAGGACAAGAAACCTGAGAAAGAAGTGACCTGCTACAACTGTCAACAACAAGGTCACTACGCCAATGAATGCCCACTCAAGAAGAAAGTGGACAAAGGAAAGAAGAAAGCCCTACTAGCTACCTGGAGTGATAGCGATGACGACGACGAGGAAGCAAACCTCTGCTTAATGGCTAAAAGTGATGACATCGTCTCTGACGACGATGACGAGGTACCTACTTACGATGAACTCTTACATGCTTATAAAGATATGTTTGATATGGTTAAGGTTCTTAGAAAAGAGAATAGAAATCTTAAAAAGGAATTAGAAACTAAGAAGCATGATAACCTTAGACTTAAGGATGACTTAGATCACTTAGAAAAATCTTTCGATAAATTCAATGTGAGTAGCAATAAATTAAACAACCTACTTAGCATGCAGAAATGTAGCTTTGATAAGGGAGGAATAGGCTATGGTAAGAAGTCTATAGACTTTGCTAGTCTAATAGCTAAGGCTAAGATGAGATCACCCCCTACTTGTTCTTATTGTTGCAAATCTGGTCATGTTAGACATAAATGCAGATCATTGAAATATCAATATGTTCAAAAGAGCTATATGAAATGGAGGCCTAAGAGTACTTAACAACTCATTAGTCGACATTATGAGATCACAATCTAAGGGAGTTCAATATAGACCGGCTTAAAAATGCCTTGACTTGCGGCTGGTCTCCCTGTTGAACGTTGCTCTGTCCAAGGAAATAGGTTTTTAAAGTGGCCATATGCCCTACCTACTACTGGGAGCACTCTTAGAAAGTGGCGATGATGTTGCTATGAGAGACTGAACTCTTAGAAGTCTATTTTGTATCTCTCTTTTCTAACATTGTGGACCCAAAAGAACTAAAGGGTACCAAAATCAATTATTTTCAGGGAAACAAGAAAAATGCTCTCCCTAGCATATGGTATCTAGACAGTGGATGTTCTAGACATATGACGGGGAACAAGGATCTTCTTCAATCAATCAAACCAAAGGAGAAGGGGACTGTCACCTTTGGAGACAACAGCAAAGGAGTAATTGAAGGCATCGGCTCAATAGGTATATCTAATTCTTGTCTAATTGATGATGTACTCCTAGTGAAAGGACTTAAGCATAATCTACTAAGCATAAGTCAATTGTGCGATAGAGGTTATGAAGTCAAATTCACTCCCCAACACTGCACTGTATCATTTATTAGTGACAAATCCATAAATTTCAAAGGATATAGAAGTGAGAACGTTTACAAGGTCTCTTTAAATAATTTATCTTTATCAAATATAAAAAGCCTTGTATCCGTGAATGTTGATGACAACATTCTTTGGCATAGACGATTGGGTCATGTTGGTCCTAGTACCATCGAAAAACTTTTAAAACTTGACTTAGTCGTTGGTATGCCAAAACTTGATTTGAAACGTGATTCTGTTTGTGATGCGTGTCAATTTGGCAAACATACAAGGGAATCTTTTAAAAGCAAAAATTTTGTATCCACTTCTATGCTCCTTGAACTTCTCCACCTAGATCTATGTGGTCCCTCGAGGAACGCTAGTTTAGGAGGAAAGCTTTATGCGTTTGTCATTGTAGATGATTTTTCACGTTACACGTGGACATTGTTTTTAGCTCACAAAAATGATGCCTTTGAGTATTTTAAAACTTTTGCTAAACGAGTTGAGAATGAGAAAAATCTTTCAATAAAACAGATCCGTAGTGACCACGGAACTGAATTTCAAAATGAGAAATTTTCAAACTTTTGTATAGAAAAAGGCATCGGTCACAATTTTTCTTGTCCTAGGACTCCTCAACAAAACGGGGTCGTTGAGAGGAAAAATAGGACACTAGTAGAGATTGCAAGGACCATGTTATGTGAGCATTCTCTACCAAAATATTTTTGGGCTGAAGCAATAAACACTGCCTGTTACATCATCAATCGCGTATCAATAAGGCCAATTCTCAAGAAAACTCCATACGAGTTATGGAGGGAGAGAAAGCCTAACATTTCATTCTTTCGGGCTTTTGGATCTAAGTGCTTCATTCACAACAATGGTAAGGACAACCTTGGCAAATTTGATGCCAAATCCGATAAAGGTATTTTTCTTGGGTATTCTACTACAAGTAAGGCTTATAGAGTATTCAATAAGCGCACCTTACTTGTTGAAGAATCAATGCATGTTATATTTGATGAATCTTTGTTAAATATTTCTCGCACTAACAATGATGATATAGAAATACTTGAAGAAGAGATGGTTTTCTCAAGCTTAAATGATATAGATGCTACAGTTGAGGAAACACCACTTCCTAAGGAATGGACACATCACAAAGATCATCCTAAAGATCTGATAATTGGAAGTCCATCAAAGGGAGTATCTACTCGCTCTTCTCTCAATAATATTTGTAATCATCTTGCTTTTGTTTCTCATGTTGAGCCAAAATGTGTTGATGATGCTTTACTTGATGATTCCTGGATTATTGCTATGCAAGATGAGTTAAATGAATTTAAATGCAATAATATTTGGGATCTTGTTTCTAGGCCGCATGATAGACCTGTGATAGGTACTAAATGGGTGTTTAGAAATAAACTTGATGAGCATGGCACCATCACTAGAAACAAGGCTAGGCTCGTAGCTAAAGGATATATGTGGGAAAACTGGCGAGTTCCCAGACCAATTACGATTGATACCCGGTGCAGCGGAAGTTTAAAAATTTTTCATGGAACGTTTCCATGGTATGGGTATCAACCGTTCATCGATTGAATTACGTGTGTGTAAAATTTAAATAACAATTAAATAAATTTTACCTCAAATCTCGCAACGAGATTAATGGACACCAACAGAACAATTCTGCTCTTGTTGTCTCTCCCTGGAACCGATGAACTCCTTCAATCAGGTCCACGAACAGAGGTTTAATCCCTCTGATAGATTGCACTAGAAAATCTATCAGAAGTTTTCTGCGAAGAGATTACACGAATCTGATTCGTTATTCCTGACCGCGATTCAAAATCACAGACCGGAATTTTCTCGGGCAGAGGGGGAGGGGTCGGCCGAAATTTCTTTTAGAGAGACTAGGGTTTTCGATTTTTGCTCTCAAAAATTATGACCTATTGTGTGTAATTTCTGTACTGAAATAAATTATTTATAATGCAGGCCACTAACACCTTAGGGCCCATTAATCATAAGCTGGGGCCCGACAAGCAAAGCCCGCTCGTTCAGAAATTAATATAAAATTCATCGTGACTCCGATTGATGAACTGATTTCACCAATGTGCACAGAAACCATTTCTGCACATTTTAAAGTCAAAATAAATTTTCCTGAATCCGAATTCAGTGGTTTCCAAAAATGTCCATCCCTATGTCATTTTAGGAAATCCTACTCCCTTACTCTTATTTAAGAAGTCCAACTCCTTAGTTCATTAAATTTAACTCTTTAAATTTAACTATCTCAACGGGGATTAAAACTCCATTACACTGTGTGACCCTCAATGGTTCAGGGATACAGCTAGCCGTGGGCTCACAACTCCTTGTGACTCGGAACAACACTTTCCGACTTGCCCAACGAATCATGGTAAAGCGCCTAGCAACATCGCCCCATGATTCCCTAGGTATCACTGATAGTGCCTACAAGAACCAGTAGATTTTGGTTAGCGTACAGTACGGTCCCTTCATCCATATATCCCGATCGAATCAACAACCATTGGTATATCGAGAGTCGCTCAAGATTCGATAACTATGCAATGCATCTTGAAGATCAAATTAGTGACATCGCATGTGCTACTAAGAAACCATTTCTTAAATCACATCAAGTACTCTGGCCAGAGATTTGTCACACTAATATCTCCTCAAATCGCATAGGATATCCACACTCGCAAGTATGTGGTGAATCCTTGACAACAATGCATTGACTCCTATATGTGTCGTAACTGTACCCAATCTCGACACCTGATGACCCCCTCAGAGTCGGTAAACGAGTCAAAGCACAGTACTAGCATATAGAGTCTCCATGATGTTTCAAGTCGTAAGGACTAATGGTGTACAACCAAAACCGCGGACTTTATCCACTCGATAAGTGATAACCACTTGGAAAGTCCGGATAGGGTAGTTCGACTATTCATCCTATGAATATCCATTTGCATGCTTCGAACATCTCCATGTTCCCTACCAATGAAACGTGGTACTCCGCATCGCAAATGCTAGTCTCAAACTCGAGCGATCCTTATCCTTATTATCGGACGGCTCAATCGACTAGGAACGGTTTTAGAATATACAGTGACTATAAGATGTATTTCATGATAGACATCTCCATGTTCTACCACATCTTACATACACTATAGTATATTCAAGGTCTTTATCAAAACAACAATAGTATATCACAATATAACAATATGAAGTAATATAAAGTCATTGCCATAAAAGTGTAAATAATATTAAACAAAAGATTGTTTATACAAAGAGTCAACAAAGCCCATAGCCACACAGTTGGCTCACTGGGCACCCACTCTTACAATCTCCCACTTGCCCTATAGCCAACTAGTCATACTACGTAGACCCATTGCTTCGCGATGTTTGTCAAACAATGGTCCTGGCAAAGGCTTAGTAAGTGGATCAGCGATATTGTCTGCAGAGGCCACTCGTTCGACACTGATGTCTCCTCTTTCCACAATCTCCCGGATTATGTGGTATTTCCTCAGTACGTGTTTGGATCTTTGATGAGACCTTGGTTCCTTTGCTTGAGCAACGGCACCCGTGTTGTCGCAGTACACCGGGACTGGACCAACAAATTCAGGAATGACGCCCAACTCTTGGACGAAATTCCTCATCCAAACGGCCTCTTTAGCAGCAGCTGATGCTGCAATGTATTCAGCCTCAGTGGTGGAATCCGCTGTGGTGTCCTGCTTGGAACTCTTCCAAGAGACAGCACCGCCATTGAGCATGAACACAAATCCAGAGGTTGACTTCGAGTCATCCACATCACTTTGGAAGCTAGAGTCGGTATAGCCTTCCAGTTTGAGTTCTCGTCCTCCATAAACCATGAACATATTCTTAGTCCTTCGCAAGTACTTAAGAATGTCCTTCACGGCTTTCCAATGCATCTGACCAGGATTAGACTGATATCTGCTCGTGACACTCAGAGCAAATGCTACATCCGGTCTGGTAGATATCATCCCATACATGATACTACCTATAGCTGACGCATATGGTACATGTGTCATTTTCTCTATCTCTGCATCAGTCTTGGGACACATAGACTTGGATAGAGAAACTCCATGACACATGGGTAGATGTCCTCTCTTGGACCCATCCATTGAAAACCGTTTCAATATGGTGTCGATGTAGGTTGATTGTGTGAGTCCTATCATTCTCTTAGATCTATCTCTATAGATCTGTATCCCAAGAATGTAGGATGCCTCACCCAAATCCTTCATCGAGAATCTACCTGATAACCATATCTTTGTTGACTGCAACATCCCTACATCATTCCCAATGAGTAGGATGTCATCAACATAAAGTACTAAGAATGTCACAGCATCCTTAACTACTTTCTTGTACACGCACGGTTCCTCCGGGTTCTTGATGAAACCAAAATCTTTTATTGTTTCATCAAATTTCTGGTTCCAACTTCTTGATGCTTGTTTTAGACCATAAATTGATCTCTGAAGCTTGCATACCTTATGCTCGCTTCCCATGGATGTGAACCCCTCTGGCTGCTTCATATAGATTTCTTCCTTAATGTCTCCATTAAGAAAAGCAGTCTTCACATCCATTTGCCATATCTCATAGTCATACCATGCAGCTATGGCAATAAGGATTCTTATGGACTTGAACATAGCGACTGGTGAAAAGGTTTCATCATAGTCAACTCCTTGCCTTTGAGTATAACCTTTCGCCACCAATCGCGCCTTGTAGGTCAATACCTTACCATCAGGCCCAAGCTTTCTTTTGTAGATCCATTTACACCCTATTGGAACAATTCCATCGGGAGGATCTACCAAAGACCAAACTTGGTTTGTATGCATCGAATCCAATTCTGACTGCATAGCTTCAAGCCATAAATTCGAATCCGCATCAGAAATTGCTTCCTTGAAGTTTCTTGGATCACATCCAATGTCGGGTTCATCTTGATCCCTTTCAAGAAGAAGACCATATCGAACTGGAGGTCTAGAAGTCCTTTCGGATCTTCTAGGTGCAGGCGTGTCCAGCAATGGTTCCTGAGGTGTGGGATCGTTATTTTGTATTTCGGGTTCTTCTCGAACTTCTTCGAGTTCCATCATCTCGCCTTTCTTATCCAATAAGAACTCCTTCTCCAAGAAGGTGGCATTCCGTGAAACAAACACCTTTGTTTCAGCAGGATAATAGAAATAATATCCGATTGAATTCTTCGGATACCCCACAAAATAACACAAGCTGGATCGACTATCCAACTTATCTCCCACTGTCCGCTTCACGTAAGCAGGACATCCCCAAATCCTCAAGTACGAATACTTAGGAGCTTTGCCATTCCATAACTCGTATGGTGTTTTGTCCACTGCTTTAGTGTGGACGTTATTCAACAACAATACCGCCGTTTCAAGCGCATAGCCCCAAAACGAAGGTGGAAGCTCAGTGAAGCTCATCATGGATCGAACCATGTCCAACAAAGTTCGATTACGACGCTCCGATACACCATTAAGCTGTGGTGTCATAGGAGGAGTCCACTGAGAGAGAATCCCATTCTCTTTTAGATAGTCCAAAAACTCGGTACTCAAGTATTCTCCACCTCGATCCGATCGAAGTGCTTTAATACTTTTACCTAGCTTGTTTTCTACTTCAGCCTTGAATTCTTTGAACTTTTCAAATGCTTCAGACTTATATTTCATTAAATATAAATACCCATACCTAGAATAATCATCAGTAAAGGTAATGAAGTAGGTGTGGCCATGTTGAGTCCCTACTCTAAATGGACCACAAACATCTGTATGGATCAAATCCAACAGATTTTGACTACGCTCAGGCTTCCCCTTAAAAGGAGATTTAGTCATTTTCCCTTTTAGGCAGGATTCACAAGTAGGTAGAGAGTTAATATCAGACATATCAAACATGCCCTCTCCCACTAGCTTGTTCATCCTCCTTGAGGAAATATGACCTAGTCTAGCGTGCCATAGGTTTGCCGGGTTTTGACTATCGATTTTCCTTTTGTTTGTTGTTGCCGGTTTGTCAATACAATTCACTGGAACGTCTTTTAGTTTTAAATTATATAGATCGTTTTCAAGTTGTCCATTTCCAATTAAACATTCATTCTTGTAAATACTGCAAATCCCATTCACAAAATTACAAGAATAACCATCTCTATCAAGCATAGAAATAGAAATAATGTTTTTAATTAAATCTGGCACAAATAAAACATCTCTCAACAATAATTTAAAACCGTTCTGCAATATCAAACAAACATCTCCAATGGCCGTAGCTTCAACTCTGGAACCATTCCCGAGCCTCAGCTGGGTCTCACCCATTCTAAGCCTGCGACTTCTTGTCATCACCTGCAAATCATTGCAAATGTGAGATCCACATCCGGTATCCAATACCCAAGAAGTTGTATTAAGTGACATGTTTATTTCGATATAGAACATACCCTTTGCAGTTCCCAACTGCTCAAGATACTCCTTGCAGTTGCGCTTCCAATGACCCGGCTTCTTGCAGTAATGGCAAACATCCTTGGATTTTCCATTGTTTGAAGCCTTTGTCTTTTGCTTCTTCTCGGGTTCCACTTTCTTGGGTGGGGCAGAACGTTTCTTGCCCTTCATAATTGGCCCCTTCTTAGCAGAAGATGAGGAGCCCACCAAGAAAGCTGGCTTATCCTTCTTAAGTGTGGATTCATATGTAACGAGCATATTGACCATCTCTTCAAGGGTGGCCTCTATCTTGTTCATATTAAAATTTATCACGAATCCATCAAATGAGGAAGGAAGAGATAGAAGCAACAAGTCCACATTGAGTTCATGCTCCAACACCAAATCAAGGGTCGCTAACTTCTGTATGAGCCAAATCACTCGTACCCCATGATCACGGACCGAAGTCCCTTCACGCATGCGGCACGTCATCAACTCCTTAACAGTAGAGAACCTTTCAGCCCTCGACTGAGCCCCAAAAAGTTCCTTGAGTTGCGCGTGAATGTCAGCAGCATTCACCGTGTCCTCAAATCGCCTCTGGAGTTCATCAGACATCGAGGCTTGCATATAGCATTTGGTCTTGATGTCATGGTCACACCATGCATCAAGTTTGGCCAATTCCTCCGGACTTATGTCAGCTGGTGCTTCCTTCGGAGGTGCTTTCTCTAATACGTAGAGCATTTTCTCCGAAGTTAAGACAATCTTCAACTTCCGGAACCATTCCGTATAGTTGGCGCCAGTCAGCTTGTTTTGTTCGAGGATCGAGAATAAAGGATTTCGCGAATTCATTGTATGAAATACTGAAAAGGAAAACAGACATATATCAATGATTGTTTAACAAATTACTAAGACATAAAATAGGCGAATTTAATTTTATGAATCTCACTCCCACTATTTTAACAATTTCACCACCCTCTAGTGAAAACGGGAAACTTTTTCCTTAGTGAGAACATGGAGTCCAATTGACAAACTTATGGTCCCGAATAATATCAGCCAACCATAATTCTCAAAAGGTAGAGCCCAATTGCTTCCAAAGCAACCCCCATGTGTTTACCTCATGTCCAATAAGGGCCCAATAATATGACGCCGTTTAAAGTGACATGTCAAGATGACCCATCAATATTAAGTTGTGATGGACGGTCGCCATGTGGATCCCCCAATAATATGAGCCGATCCCATGGGAGTTCCACCCAACTTACAACATTTGTCGATCCAATGTACAGCTTTCCGACGGACGGGCCCCCCCAATAATATGAGCCGGACCGTATCCGCGGGTAGCATCACATACATTGACCGTTGATGGAAGGTAGGAACATTTAAACAATATTTAAATTTCCTTTATTTATCTTGATATAAATTTTAAATCATATTTAAAATGAGGGATTTTATTTATAAAAATATTTGTCTCATCATATTTAATTTATTGCATGCATTGCCGGATTCACGCAATTTATGTCTAAACATGCATACAATCATAATATCACATATTATATAGGATGATCGATTCCATTTCTAATTGACCCGTGGTTGCCAATCACGGGTCTTAGTCCAATCCTAGGTAATATGCAGTATGCAAATGCAATCCTATTACATATGCTTCCAATTTACATTTCTTCAGTCTTCATTGTCTGCTGGGCCCACCATCTTCAAATCTTGATCTCCCACTAAATCTAATGTATTTACAATAAATAACAATGACAAGTAGGGGATACATTTTTAGGGGGTGGGAACGGGCTATAAACCAAGCCCACTTTTATTACATATGACATTCATATCGGGCCATAAACCAGGCCCATTAATAAAACCAACAACAATAAAGACAAAATGTAAATTCCTAACATACACCTACAAAATTGGTCATGGCAATCGATCATCCTTATCCAATAACATTTAATTCAAAATTAATTTATTGGATAACATGCTGTGGCAATTCAAATTTAAACAAGATAAAATCATATTTTATATATAAAATCACATTTCACATATAAAATCATATTTTATCTCCATATCAAATAAAATCATATTTTATCTATAAAATCCAATTTTACAAATAAAATCATATTTTACTCAATATATCATAAGATCATATCTTATCATCAATTGTACCAAAATAATTGATTTCAAAATTCAATTTACGGATAAAATATTAAAATTTTCCAAAAATTTAAATTTATCCAAAATCAATTTTAAAATTTACGGACTCGAACAATTCGATCCGAAATCTCGTGAACCAATCAAAAACAATTTTTGACCGGACCAAAAATAAAATTTTAACATATTAAAATTAATTTTTAATAAAATATTAATTTTTCCCGCGGGCCACCCGGGACACTCCCGGGTTGGCCCGCACCCGGGGCGCGGGCCGGGGCAGCCCGGCTGCCCCCTTAGGGCAGCAACGCTTGCTGCCCTGGCGCCGCCCTTGGGCGGCGCCGAGCGCTGCCCTGCGCAGCGCCCAGCGCTGCGCTGGGCAGCGCACAGCGCTGCCCTGGGCAGCGCCGTGCGCCGCCCTGGGCGGCGACGGTCGCCGCCCTGGGCGGCGCCGTGCGCCCCCTTTGGGCGGCGCCGTGCGCCGCCCGTGGGGGCAGCGACCATCGCTGCCCCTTCCGGGCAGCGATCCAATCGCTGCCCGGGTTTCGCCCCCGGAAAAAAAAAAAAAATTTTTTTATTAAAAATATTTATTTTGTTTCAAAAACCGAGACTCAAAAATTTTGTACAATTGATTAATTCAATCGATTGATCTGAGCAACCTGGCTCTGATACCACTGTGGGAAAACTGGCGAGTTCCCAGACCAATTACGATTGATACCCGGTGCAGCGGAAGTTTAAAAATTTTTCATGGAACGTTTCCATGGTATGGGTATCAACCGTTCATCGATTGAATTACGTGTGTGTAAAATTTAAATAACAATTAAATAAATTTTACCTCAAATCTCGCAACGAGATTAATGGACACCAACAGAACAATTCTGCTCTTGTTGTCTCTCCCTGGAACCGATGAACTCCTTCAATCAGGTCCACGAACAGAGGTTTAATCCCTCTGATAGATTGCACTAGAAAATCTATCAGAAGTTTTCTGCGAAGAGATTACACGAATCTGATTCGTTATTCCTGACCGCGATTCAAAATCACAGACCGGAATTTTCTCGGGCAGAGGGGGAGGGGTCGGCCGAAATTTCTTTTAGAGAGACTAGGGTTTTCGATTTTTGCTCTAAAAAATTATGACCTATTGTGTGTAATTTCTGTACTGAAATAACTTATTTATAATGCAGGCCACTAACACCTTAGGGCCCATTAATCATAAGCTGGGGCCCGACAAGCAAAGCCCGCTCGTTCAGAAATTAATATAAAATTCATCGTGACTCCGATTGATGAACTGATTTCACCAATGTGCACAGAAACCATTTCTGCACATTTTAAAGTCAAAATAAATTTTCCTGAATCCGAATTCAGTGGTTTCCAAAAATGTCCATCCCTATGTCATTTTAGGAAATCCTACTCCCTTACTCTTATTTAAGAAGTCCAACTCCTTAGTTCATTAAATTTAACTCTTTAAATTTAACTATCTCAACGGGGATTAAAACTCCATTACACTGTGTGACCCTCAATGGTTCAGGGATACAGCTAGCCGTGGGCTCACAACTCCTTGTGACTCGGAACAACACTTTCCGACTTGCCCAACGAATCATGGTAAAGCGCCTAGCAACATCGCCCCATGATTCCCTAGGTATCACTGATAGTGCCTACAAGAACCAGTAGATTTTGGTTAGCGTACAGTATGGTCCCTTCATCCATATATCCCGATCGAATCAACAACCATTGGTATATCGAGAGTCGCTCAAGATTCGATAACTATGCAATGCATCTTGAAGATCAAATTAGTGACATCGCATGTGCTACTAAGAAACCATTTCTTAAATCACATCAAGTACTCTGACCAGAGATTTGTCACACTAATATCTCCTCAGATCGCATAGGATATCCACACTCGCAAGTATGTGGTGAATCCTTGACAACAATGCATTGACTCCTATATGTGTCGTAACTGTACCCAATATCGACACCTGATGACCCCCTCAGAGTCGGTAAACGAGTCAAAGCACAGTACTAGCATATAGAGTCTCCATGATGTTTCAAGTCGTAAGGACTAATGGTGTACAACCAAAACCGCGGACTTTATCCACTCGATAAGTGATAACCACTTGGAAAGTCCGGATAGGGTAGTTCGACTATTCATCCTATGAATATCCATTTGCATGCTTCGAACATCTCCATGTTCCCTACCAATGAAACGTGGTACTCCGCATCGCAAATGCTAGTCTCAAACTCGAGCGATCCTTATCCTTATTATCGGACGGCTCAATCGACTAGGAACGGTTTTAGAATATACAGTGACTATAAGATGTATTTCATGATAGACATCTCCATGTTCTACCACATCTTACATACACTATAGTATATTCAAGGTCTTTATCAAAACAACAATAGTATATCACAATATAACAATATGAAGTAATATAAAGTCATTGCCATAAAAGTGTAAATAATATTAAACAAAAGATTGTTTATACAAAGAGTCAACAAAGCCCATAGCCACACAGTTGGCTCACTGGGCACCCACTCTTACAATATAGTCAAGAAGAAGGCATTGATTATGATGAGACTTATGCTCCTGTTGCCCGTCTTGAATCCATTCGTATGTTACTTGCTTTTGCATCCTCTAGAAATTTTAAATTATTTCAGATGGATGTTAAAAGTGCTTTCTTGAATGGTGATTTGAAAGAAGAGGTCTATATTGAACAACCTGATGGCTTTGTTGATAATTTGTTATCTGATCACGTATATAGACTCAACAAAGCTTTGTATGGATTGAAACAAGCTCCTCGAGCTTGGTATGAAAAACTCTCTTCTTTCCTTATTACCAATGGCTTTACTAGAGGAATTGTTGATATTACATTGTTTACTTTATCTAGAGATAATGATTTGCTTATTGTGCAAATTTATGTGGACGATATCATTTTCGGTTCTACTAACGAAGATCTTTGCCAAGAATTTTCTAAGCTTATGCAAGATCACTTTGAGATGAGCATGATGGGGGAACTTAACTATTTCCTCGGATTGCAAATCAAGCAGTGCAAGGATGGGTTCTTTGTGAACCAAAGCAAATACATAAAGGAGATTCTAAAGAAATTCGGGATGGAGAACACAAAATCATCATCCACACCGATGAGCACAGCAATCAGACTCGACAAGGATGAAAATGGTAAAACTGTAGATCAATCTTCCTTTCGTAGTATGATTGGCTCCTTATTATATGCTACTGCTAGTAGACCGGACATTATGTTTAGTGTTTGCTTGTGTGCACGATTTCAATCATGTCCAAAGGAATCACATTTGTTCGCCTTAAAACGCATTTTCAAATATCTTTCAAATACTCCAAATCTCGGCTTGTGGTATTCGAAAAATTCTTTCTTTGATTTAAAAGCTTATTGCGATGCCGACTTTGGTGGATATAAGGTGGATAGGAAAAGCACTAGTGGAACTTGTTTCTTTTTAGGAAACTGTTTAGTTTCTTGGTTTTCAAAGAAACAAAATTGTGTTGCGTTGTCAACGACCGAAGCCGAATATATGGCTGCTGGTAGTTGTTGTGCGCAAATTCTTTGGATGAAGCATCAATTGCTCGACTATGGCGTCTCTTTTTCAAAATCCCTATTTTCTGTGACAACACTAGCGCCATTTGTCTTACAAAGAATCCGATTCAACATTCGCGCACCAAACATATTGACATTCGTCATCATTTTATTCGTGACCACATCGAACGAAATGAAGTTGAACTTCAATATGTTGACACTAAAAATCAAATTGCCGATATTTTTACAAAACCACTAGATGAAAATACTTTTATTCGTTTGCGTGGTGAACTTGGCATGATTGAATTGTAATCACTTGTAGGCATAAATTAAATTTAATGTCATATTAAGGGGGAGCTTAATATTAAATTCGAGCAAATTAATTTTGGATAATGCAAATCAATTGTATTTATTCAAAATTAAGAAGCTCACATTTTTATGTGAATTATTTGCTTAAATGTTAAATAAAATAAATTTTAAAAGAGTAGAAATCATGCATTCTTCCTATGGCAGATCGGAACCACCGCTCCAGATCGGAACCACCGATCCAGATCGGAACCACCGATCTGTATCCCGCCACTTTTCATCTTGCGCGGTAATTTTTCCCTCCTAGATGCCGATCGGAACCACCGATCACGATCGGAACGTCCGATCCCCATCTAATCCGACTTTTCAAATTACTTTTCATCGTCTTATCTTTAATTACCGCCTCAGGATCGGAACGTCCGAAGCTTGTTCGGAGCTTCCGATCGACACGTGGCCTTACCTCAGTGGACCGCACGATCGGAACGAGCGATCCAGATCGGAGCTTCCGATCGTTCCATCCCCTATAAATATCAGATCGCTCATTCCGATTTCTTGCACCTAAAATTCTTCTCTTATCTCTATTTTATCCGATTCCAACATATTAAAATGTCTGTCAAACGCCGTCGCGATCAGGCGAGTTCTAGTCGTCCTATTATTGTCCGTGATCCTACCCAACCAGCTGTGTCTAGGCCCATACCTGATGATTATTTACATCGTCAGATTCATCCGGGTCGTATCTTAGATACTACTTACTTGGCCCAATCCCATCTCCTACTGTTGAACTTAATCAATGTTCAACATTGGGAATCCTTTTTTTAGCCATCTATCCCCGACCGAATCTTTCCTCCACTAATTCACGAGTTCTATGCCAAACTTGAACTCGAATTAGGGCATGGTGATATCACCATTGCCACCATCGTTCAAGGTAGGCATATCATTTTTTCTTCTGCTGATCTGTCCTCCTGGTTTTATCTTCCCAGGAATGGACCCAGTGAATACTTTTCCCAAACTTGGCCACAAAATGATCCAAACTTTGATCGTGATCTCTTTCTTTCTACTATTCTCGGTCGTCAAGCCACTGCTGCTGACGATCGAATCCATCTCAAGAGTCTTTGTCCTGATTTCCAAATCATTCAAAAACTCATCACCACATCCATAGTTCCCCGCAGTGGAGACCTCTCCACTTGCAAATATCTGGATTTGTATATTCTTTTTCATATCATCTCCTCTCGACCTTTTAACCTTCCGCGCCTTGTTATGCAGACTATGCATCACACGGCAACGACGGCTAAAAAGGTTTCCTTTCCTTTTGCCCGGTTTATTAACCGGATTTTGAGTCGTTTTGATATTGATTTTGAGGGGATCCCTTCTCTTGAAATCCAGTCGAGTCATATCATCAACCATCAGTCTATTATCAGGATGGATTTATCTTGGAATCCTGTGTATTCTCGATGGGTTGATGATCCTAGTCGAGCTTTTTCTAGATTTTCTCCTATTTCTGATTTTCATCGAGACTTTTCCTCTCTTCCTCACTCTATCCAAACCAAAGGCTTTCCGACTGGTCCGCCCAACACTGATATTCCATCCTCTTCCAGTTTTGAGGCCTTTGCGTCTACCATTGGTGATCTTCCTTTCCAGGCTCCTGAGGTCCCTCCTACACCAATAAATCAATTTCCTAGCGACCGATTCTTCGAGGCTCTTCATCGCATTGAGACGAGTATGCACACTCATTTTACCGAGTTGACTGCTAGAGTTGCCTCTCTGGAGACTCGATTTGATGATTTCGCCGCTCGCTACCCTCCTCCGCAGCATGATGATGACTCTTAGATTTTTATTTTATTTGTATTTTTTTTCTTCTTTCTTGCGTTGTATTAAAAATTTATTATTGTAAATGAAATTGTTGAGTATTTTTTTTTATGTTTCATTACTTTTTGTTTATCACAAAGGGGGAGAATTAATGGTTAAAATATTAATTAAGATAAAATTTGTTTATCTGATAAAATTTGTTTATCAGTTAAAATCTGTTGCTTAATAAAAATTGTTTATGATTATCGTATATTTTATCTCCTGTTTTTAACCAAGTTTTGTGATCATCAAAAAGGGAGAGATTGTTACGCCTTAAACGCATATAAATCTCGAATTATGAGATTAATGTTTTTAATGCATTAACAAGTCTTATTTCTCTATGTTTTGATGATTAACAAAACTAGGTTAAAATGTTACTAATATTTACATTGAGCTTATTACAGAGTTAAAGAAAATTCGAAGAAGTTTACTACTACGGGATCGGAAGCTCCGATTGGAGATCGGAACCTCCGATCATCATCAGAAGCATCTTCGGAAGCTAAGGGTAGATCGGAAGCTCCGATCTTGGTTCGGAAGCTCCGATCTATTTCAGGGATTTTTTTATATTGGTCGGAATGAAGAACGGAAGCTACGAAGAACAGGTTCGGAAGCTCCGATCGTGGTTCGGAAGGTCCGATCAGTTTCTATGTAAAATTATATTGTTCGGAAGCAGATCGGAGGCAACGAAGTGAAGCAGATCGGAAGCACCGAACATGATCGGATGTTCCGATCCTGAACGGCCGCCTGATAATCTTGTCCGGAAGACTTTTGCCCGACACCATATTTATTGCGCCGATCGGAAGCTCCGAAGTGGATCGGACGTTCCGATCCAGTACACCCGCGTGTCTCAGAATTCAAATTTCGGAAGCTCCGATGCAGGGATCGGAAGTTCCGATCGATGTCAAAATTTCAGCTATAAAAGGAGGCATTCCGAGGCCATTCAAATTATCCCAAAATCTTCAAGTCTCTCAATCCTCTCAAGCATCATTCAAGTCATTTGTTGAGCAATTTGTAGCCCCTTTTGAGTGTTCAAAATATATTCACATATCGAGTTGTATTCGGGGTTGTAATATCGAGGGTTGTTAGTTTGTGAGTTGGTTGCTCGATTTTATAAACACTTGTGTGTGAAGCCAAGTGTATTTTACGAGTGTTGAGGCTATCCTTGGAGCCCTTAAGGCCAAGAGTGTTGAGTTGTATCGGCGCGGTGATCGTGTCAAGTTGTAAGGCTATCCTTGGAGCCATCAAGGCCAAGACGTTCGAAGTGCTAGTGGATCCTTGGTTAATCGACTTAACCAAGAAGGGGAGACGTAGACGATTTATCGTCGAACTTCCATAAACATCTCTTATCCCTTTTACTGCTTTATTTACATTACACATTTATTTACCGCACTTATTATTTGATTGCTTAAGTCTTCCGCTTGCGTACTTGCATAATCACTTTAAATTGCTAAAGTTGCCAATAGAACCTAAATCCCCCCCCCCCCCCCATTAGGTTCTAACAATCTGAAACGTAAAATACACTAATTAGATTGATAAATTATCCATCCAAAAGTACATCCATCAATAAAAAATTATGCATCCACGAGTATTTCTACAAAAGATTGATAAATTATCCATCCAAAAGTATATCCATCAATAAAAGTATTATGCATCCCAACGTGCATATGACCAATTTATGAACCTACATAGGAGTAGACGAATTCGCTCCATTCACTTCTAATTTCGTCAAATTGAGCTTGGTCGTAATATTGGTTCCTGATGGATCCTGAATACTGAAATGTAAAAAAAATAAAATACATTAGAATAAAATTTAAGATCGAGGATTCATATTTGCCAGTTCACAAATAAGGGTAACGACATATGCAGGTACTGATCACAGGTTGTCATTGCAACAGATGATTAAATTAAAACATTACTAAATTGAAAACACAGTACTCTATCAAGGATACATATATATTTGTCATTTCACAAATAATTCCAACAGCTAGCTAATGAAAATCTTGAAGCTTCAACATAATAGATCTAAAGAAAAATTAAATAAAAGTATTTGTGGGTCTATAGCATCACAAGCCTTGCCTCGACCATTTGCAGCACCAATTATTGAAATTCTTGCAATCTTATTCCTTTTTCATATTACGTTTTTGGTTTGGAAATGAGTGCTAAATTTGCAGAAGTAGGGAGGCAGAGAATGCGAGAACGAATGGACAGGTGGTGAGAGATAGAGAAATAGCCAATAAGTGCAGAATCAAATGCCCAGAACATAGAACAGTCGCACGAAATACCATTGACCCAATCCAAACTAGAAACAATAATCCATACATCATAGAGCAGTCGCAAGTAATCTCAGACAATTTTGATTCCAACATTTATCAGCATGGAATAATGGCCTTTTTCGTACGAGAAAATATGATATAAACCAGCGAGCAAGTACAATATGTCAATATCTCTGAAAAAGAGTTGTTTAAAAAATAATTATAAAACCCTTTCACCACTAACAGTGCTAAGACAGAAAGTTTGGAAAGAAGAATGCCAAAAATGCCAACTTCAAAACAGAGCCTACCATAAATGCCAACTTCAAAATAGATGCCAACTTCAGATTCATTTATGAGCAACTAAGTAGCAAAAAAGGATGGAAACAGATTTTCACGTAAACCAAATCATAAAATGAAAAGGAAACTCACCATTTTATCCAAATGTAGATTTTCACGTTCAACTATATCTTTCATATACTTCATCACACAAAATCCGCATTCAACCGAACCACTTTGTTTTATATTACCCTACAATGAAATAAAAAAATATTTCAGCAATAAGTTTAGAAAAAAAAAAACTGAATTAGGTAAGCAAATGAGTAAAGTTCTCAAATATAATATAACACTATAACACTAAAGTTCTCAAATATAATATAACACTAAAATTTCCGAATTAATAGAATACATTGCGTGGATCAAGTTGCACAGGTAAATAATAACCAAACACAGTAAAACCACAAACATAAGGAATTGATTATTTGATAGGAACAGTTGAAGAAACACAATTCTGTTTCTTCTCGATTAAGATTTCAAGGGACATGAACCTTTTGGATTTGCTCCAATGCACCTCAAGTTATAAAAGTCTCCTTCCCATTATCATCCACTGTTATCGCTAAAAGTTTATCCAAGGTTACACCAGCTGCGAATGGATGACCTGGATTACTGGTAAACAGTGGCACTATGAAATGGTTGCTTTGGGTTACATTCAGAGATCAGGGGAGAAAGAAACAGAGAAAGGGGGAAGAAAGTAAGGATGAATCCGGTATAAAAACCTGCATACCTCTCAAGATCCTCGTATCTGGTGTGAATGTTTGAAATTGAAAGCTTTAAATTTCCGATCACCGTATTGATTAACGATCCAAGCCAAGATTTATTCTAACAGAAAGAAAGAGCGTGAAAAAAGGTTAAGAAATCATGATCAAAACAATTCACCAAGAGCCCACAAATTATTCTCAGTCTGCTTTGAATATGATTCAGTATATGCATATATGTACACACACATACACATGCAATAGACCACCACATTCATGCCTGCTCCAAGTAAGTTTCTAATTGCATTTGGTTATTTTTTTCATAACAAGAAAAACAATGTACAGGGGAGGAGGCCTGCCAGTTCCTCCCAATAACTGAAATAGACCAACCGATAAGGATTACTAAGCACACGAAAATAAGATACAAGCAAACACCACTAAGTCATCCTGATGGTATAACATAAGCATAGGCACCCAATCCATGAATATCCTGTGCCTCAAGAAACTTTTTATGCTCCTCTTCCGTCCATTGTTCCCTTTGTTTTGTGATCATATACTGCTTCCTCACCTGTTTGAACATCACGACAAAAACAAAATAAGCTGTCAAAATGCAAGATAAGTTGAATATTAGCACAAAATTGTTATGATATATACCTAGGGAGAAAACTCTTCCCCATTATGAAAACTGCTCATTCGAAAGAGCACCAGCAGGTGTACCCATTTTTAAAAGAGGTTTATTTCTGCTGCCTGACCCCGTGCCCCCATCTTGTTCCTGTGGTATGAGAAATTGCAGCGACATGATGATATCCATAACCGGTGTCTTCAATACCATTTTGTTTCAAAATCTGGAAATCGATGCTGAGGTATACTCCACAGATTTCCAACAAAAACCAATACAATCCTTTGCAAGAGGACCATAAACCTTTTCCTGACACAGTCGACCTCTCCGAAGTTGCGCTGGACCGATGGGATCTGGCCTCAAAGTGAAGATCGAGAATGGAGATCGAGAGAGGAACCCTAAAGCATGCCATATACATAATTCTCATTCCCATTAAAACTCTGCTCAAGTTTGTGTGAAAGAATAATAAGAACTAGCTTTTGGTGCACTTGCGAAAAAAAGTTAAGAGAAGTAAACAAAGGATTCTATTACAAAATACCTTTACTGTCCAATTTGAAGATCTTGCATACTGATTATTTGTTCTGAACTGCATAATCAAGGAACAACTAATTTAATGTAGAGTTTCATAATGGGAATATTGCCAAAACAAAAAAAAAAAACTTCTCATTACATCTTTAGGAACATCCTTGGGACAGTCATAAACTGCATCTAATGGGTAAAATTTTGTAATTTCCATCAAACAACCATCTGGCAACCTATAGCATCAATTCCAAACCATTAAACCACACATTAATAAAGAGAAATATTAAAATTATAAATGATGGATATAAGAAAATCCACGCATACACGGGTTAGAGCCTGAAAGATGATATTGTCATCAAGAATATAGAACATGCCAAAAAAGTTCAATTAACACTTGAATATTGAAACATAAATCTCATATACATATAGACACCCATGTACCAATAAATTTCAGCACCTGCGGCTACAAGAGATTTTGTAATAGCTCATCCATAGCCATTATCATCATCTAAACTAGTAATAAATTCCCTTTTCCCGGAATAAAGTATAATCTATTATATGTATGATTCTCTGTATGGAAATACTTTATCCGTTTCATTTCTATTTGGTTTTAAGATTTTGAAAAAATTTATAAGTGACATGCTATGATCGCCAAAGATCAATAATCACTCTGTATAAAAAAATAATTCAGGTTTTCTCTCATTTTGATTGGATAACATTGGCTTCAAATCAAGTTTTCATATTTTATTGATCTGTTTCCGAAATAGTTATCTGTGACTACACACAATAAGAAGATATTTGAAATACTGTCACGGAAGCGTAAAACAATTTCAAAATCATAACTGGAAATGAAGTCAACATCCGAGATTGGTTCAACCATAACTTCAACAAGTACCTGTTCAACAAGTCTCAAGTGACACAATATATCTAGGAAAATCTTGTAAGAGCTGTAACAAAACCAATAGAAAGAACCTTAAATCATTAGTACGGATTATATGTAAATATTTACATCTTTTAGTTTAAACATCCAAAGCAGTCTGAAACTCCAATAATAATCACATCATGACCATAACAACATAAATTACTTAATAAATTCATAAAATTTAAGGAAAAAAAAGCAATGAAGTAGATAAAGAAAAGGAAAACAGAGAGTGATCAAGATTCATCAGTAACATTGGAATGCAACTCCACGGCCAGATCATCGTTTCTATCAGGAGAAATAAAATACAGCAAAACATCAAACACAGATTTCTCATACGGACAAGCATGATTCTGTCCAAATTCAAAAATTCCATCCATCATTAAGAAGATAAGAGAAAGAATAGGTACCAGAAAGTAGGAAAAGCTCAATTATAAGAACCTAAAACCAAACCCATTAATATTATCAAATCAACAAGATATATACGAGATAAGACTTGGCTGCCTCAACGTGCGGTGGAGCACGAGGTTAATCCACTGAGCAGAGAAAATGAGTTGCCAAATGTTTCCAAGGACACATTGTGGATCGCTTTTTGGAGCATCCAATATCTCAGACCTTTTTCTCCCATGACCAAGCACCTAAGAAAAACGCAAATTCAAGAACTCAATCATTCCAAGAAACAAGAAGGGACAAAATATAAGAAGTAAAAGGAAATGACATTTTACATAAAATCATTCAAGGATTCCAAAAGCCACACCATAAATAAATTTTTTTTAAAAAATGCATTTCGAGTAATCAAAGAGCTACACCACAAATAACATCTAGAAACCAAAGAAGTACATAGTAAACAACCCTCGAGTAATCAAAGAACAAGACAAAAAAAATAACATCAAGAAAACATATTTCAAGAAATAAAAAAGAAATTGCGCAAACATTGTGTTGTAGTATGAATTGATGGCAGACATACAAGCATCTGAACAAGTTCTCACTTCTTACTTCGTAACCCCAATTGTATAATTTCATTTCACCTTCCATCTCTCTCTGTAATTATGTTTTGGAAACCTAGGATTTGTCTTGTGGGTTATATATATGGAAGTCGGAAGCTTGAAAATGCTATTTTCTTTCCTTTTCATAGTATATTAGTATGTGCATTTTCTCCAAATTTATCTACTTTCTATAGATTTTGACACGTCCAAGAGAAAGCAAAGTACTTATGCAAACATAAAGATGTAGTCAGGAAATTGTGTTTCATAAACAAGAATCTTAGATCCAATCTAGTTAATGACATCCAATTTAACACACATTTTCCTTCTCACTACACTGTCAAGTCAAGTGAAGTTCTACAAGTCCACCCTTAATTGAATAAATAGAATAAAAAATTTTCCTGACTAAATATGAAATAAGAAAATTTGCCCATTCTTAAGCAAGATCGAGTCTGAAAGCCTACGGCAGTGAACGGTGGACTTGCGGCGGCCGTGACTGAAATATGTCGGAAAATTTGAGGAGGTGCCATAAATCTCTATAAAACTCAAATCCAAGCAACCTACAACCAGAAAACACCAAAATCGATCGAAAAACGGCCGGAAAAACGCAATTAATTCCAACAACCGAAATAAAAATCTGGAATTTCCTTATGGAATGGGTATCGAGAGAGAGCTTGCGACGAGATCTTACCAAATATGTAGTCAACTGAACATTTCCGTCAAAGAGGCGGAGGTGGAAGGCGAAGATGCAAATCGGCGGCGATTGGGCTGGAGAAGAAAGGGAATAGCGTTTAAGGATAAATTTTAGATAGAAAAGTGTGAGGGAAATTAAAATCTAAGATACCCGGTTATTCTTTTTACTTCAGTAATTATAATTATAAATATTATTTTTTAGCTTTTTACTTCGTCTAAATTAAAATACTGAAGTAAAATATTATCAAAAATACAAGTGCAGCCCGTGTTTTTTAAATTCTGAAGTAAAAAATTAGTTTTTACTTCACCAATGTTATTACCGAAGTTGATTGTTCCATATTACTTCGTCAATAATAATTGCCGAAGTAACAGGTGGCGAAGTAAAAAGCCAAAATTCTACTAGTGGTGGTTTCAACAGTGAAATTCATTTGCCGGGAGTGAAGTTTGTGGCGTAAGCCCATGCATTGTTGTTGACTGGGTCTGCAAGGTGGTCGGCGAGGTTCTCCAAAGGACCCTTTCCGGTGACGATAGCCTGAACGAAGAATCCGAACATGGAGAACATGGCAAGCCTTCCATTCTTGAGTTCCTTCACCTTCAACTCAGCGAATGACTCAGGGTCGTCAGCAAGACCCAATGGGTCGAAGCTGCCACCTGGGTACAGTGGGTCAGTGATTTCTCCCAATGGCCCTCCGGCAATACGGTACCCCTCAACAGCTCCCATCAGTATAACCTGGCTAGCCCAGATGGCCAATATGCTCTGTGCATGCACCAAGCTCGGGTTCCCCAAGTAATCCAGTCCACCCTCGCTGAATATCTGTGAACCAGCCTTGAACCACACGGCTTCACCGAATTTCACTCCGTTGCGAGACAAGAGCTCTGGGAAGACGCATCCCAGGGCTCCAAGCATGGCCCATCTGCTGTGGATCACCTCCAGCTCACGGTTTTTGGCAAAGGTTTCAGGGTCTGCCGAGAGTCCAGCGGTGTCCCACCCGTAGTCTCCGGGGAACTCACCGGTGAGGTAGCTTGGGGACTCACCAGAGAATGGTCCCAAGTACTTAACACGGTCGGGGCCATACCACGGGCTGCCGGATGAAGCAGGCTTGGAAGCAGTCTTCCTCATGGAGACCCTACCGGTGCCCGTGATCTCGGAAACAGATGGCGATTTGACCGCCTTCCCGGACAAGGTTGGGGAGGAGAGAGCCATCGTAGATGAAGCCATTGCTGTTCAAGGGTGATTGTATTGCAAGATTGTGAAATAGTGTTTGTGGGTTGACAAGTATTGGAGAGCTAAGAAGGTATTTATACTAAGCGGGCTCTATTAAAAATGAGTAGTTGAGGATCAGATGCTGCAATATTATTGGGTGTTGGCATTTGAGGAGTTGATGTTGTGCGTCCATTTGGCAAAGGATATCATCACAAATCATATTGGGAACAAATCTCAAATGTCTGAGTTTTTCCCCCTTCAAAACCAATAAGAGCTTGCCAAATACGTTTACTAGAATATAGATCGACTCCAACGAGGATAGGGGTATATCTTGCAATTTTTTTATTTTTTTTTTTGAAAAGAAATACAAAACCAAGAAACTTCAAACTAGTCATTTTAAAATATAATACTATTATCTATGTATCTATCTATATATATATATATATATATATATACATACTCTATGCTTTTTCTATCTCCTTTATAAATGTGTGAATAAATTTCTAATACATCAATTGTGAATTTATACTTTTAACCCTTACCAAAAAACAATAAATAAACACAAACAAACAAGAGAAAAAAATAATCTATCTCCTTTATAAATGTGTGAATAAATTTTTACTACATCAAATGTGAATTTACATTTTTAACCCTTACCAAAAAACAATAAATCTATCTCCTTGAATAAATTTTTACTACATCAATTGTGAATTTACACTTTTAACCCTTACCAAAAAACAATAAATAAAACAAACAAACAAGAAAAGAAAAGAAAAAAACCCAACCACCACCACCACAAACTACTCCCCTGCTCCACGCCTCTTCACCCTTCACAACCCCCATACTCACAAATTTTCACTCATCACAACCCGAGACTCACAAAACCCACCCTTCTCATCGAAATACCAACACAATCAAAATCTATCTCCTTTATAAATGAGTGAATAAATTTCTACTACATCAATTGTAAATTTACACTTTTAACCCTTACCAAAAAACAATAAATTTTTTATCTCCTTTATAAATTTGTGAATAAATTTCTACTACATCAATTGTGAATTTACACTTTTAACCCTTACCAAAAAACAATAAATTTTTTATCTCCTTTATAAATGTGTGAATAAATTTCTACTACATCAATTGTGAATTTACACTTTTAACCCTTATCAAAAAAATAATAAATAAAACAAACAAATCTATCTCTCTTATAAATGTGTGAATAAATTTTTAATACATTAATTGTGAATTTACACTTTTAACCCTTACCAAAAAACAATAAATAAAACAAACAAACAAGAGAAAAAATAATCTATCACCTTTATAAATGTGTGAATAAATATTTACTACATCAATTGTGAATTTACACTTTTAACTCTTACCAAAAAACAATAAATCTATCTCCTTGAATAAATTTCTACTACATCAATTGTGAATTTACACTTTTAACCCTTACCAAAAAACAATAAATAAAGCAAACAAACAAGAAAAAAAACCCAACCACCACGACCAGAAAACTACTCCCCTGCTCCACGCCTCTTCACCCTTCACAATCCCCATACTCACAAATATTCACTCTTCACAACCCGAGACTCACGAAACCCACCCTTCTCATCGAAATACCAACACAATCAAAAAACCATTCAAAATCAAACATTACATTACAATTGCAGAGAGCTCCTAAAGGCACGGAACACGATTGACCTCATTCATCTCCTTCGTTTTACCCATCCAGATACGACATACAGGTTATTTTATTTCATCGCATTTCAATTCATTCAATTTTCTTTCAAATAGTCATCAAAATTTAATTTAAATTCACAGGACATATTTCATAGTCTTACCACATGAAATGCAACTTCTTTTCAAAAATTCTGCAAATACATTAATTTTGTATTTAATTTAAATACCGTCATTTTTCTAAATGCCTAATTAGTAAAGTTGCAGTACGAAATTTCTTACAGTTAATTTAAATTAGAATTCTCTAAACATTAATTAGTTTTCATTGTTTAAGATTAAATGTAAAATTTAGCATAAATATGTCTTTAAAAATTTTAGTTAAATTTTGAGGGTAACTTTCGAAAGCTTTTTATAAATTATGATTGAGTGATGGCCAATAGAAAATTGTTTTGATTAAGTATCAAGTTTTAACAGTGACATAAATTCATATGTTTTAGTTCCAAGGACCCCGAAAAAAATGCTTTTGGAGTAGGTGAATTGGTGTCTGAATGTCTATGTACACATTCAAATGGCCAATACTCAAATTCTGTAGTAGGAAATTTCATAAAGCTAATTTAAATTTGATTTTTATGAACATTAATTATTTTTAATTGTTTAAGATTAAATGTAAAATTTTGCATAAATACATCTTTATAAACTTTAGTTAAATTTTGAGAGTAACTATCGAGAGCTTTTTATAAAGTATGATTGAGTGATGGACAATAGGAAGTTATTTTGATTACTTATCAAGTCTTAACAATGATATAAATTATTTAGGCCCCCAAAAAATGCATTTGAAGTAGGTGAATTGGTGTCTGAATGTCAACCTAAGCTAAGAACTCGTTTGCGTATATTCCTTACTCTAGCATTATTCGCTGAAATAGAATAGTGACAAATGTTTATGCAAAACTGATTTAATGCGCTTTGTTTATTTTATTTGCTCTGTCTGTTATGTTATGTTCTGTTTATGTGTGTCAGCTATTGTTTCCAGACGATCAACGTGCTGCATATGCTAGACTATAGTGAGTTAACCCCTGTTTTTTTTACGAAATAGTTAAGATGATATATCTTAATAAATCGTTGATATCAGATACAAGAATTTTTCTTAAGGCTGAAAAATAGCATTTTCATATGATTGGAAAATTTGGATCCTTAATTATCATTAATTATTTAAAGATTAATTCTCTTCTCCATTTTCACCTCAGGTTCTCTAGCTTCATAAACTCAATATCTTCATCAAACTAAAATTAAAATCAAAATTCAGCATGAGCCGAAAAAATACAGTATTCTCACATATATAGAAGGTATGATTCAACATTTTACCAACTCATTTAGTATTTGGATCATATCATATTCCTATAATCATTTCTCACTGCAACATTCTGTATTTCTGACCTCAATCGTGTAACGAAGTTCTTAATGGGTTCAAAGTTAACAATTTTCTCTTATTTATGATAGTCACCGATGATACAATACAATAATCCAATTTTTTTTTACCAACAGACTGTTATTCGAAAATAGTAGTTATAGGCTATATAATATGCCACCAAATTCTACCTCGCAAGGTACAATTCTCTTCACCAGCTATTGCGAACCTCACTTCAAAAAAAAAAAAACTTTTTTGCCTCACACTTATTACTTGATGTTGTCCTCTATATTAATATCAGAGTCATTCGCAACAAGTTCCCCAAAAGTCAAAAAACAGTCTGAGCATGCATCTAAGACAAGCAAGAAAATAACAAAAAGAGGTTCCATCCAATCAGGTTTCCCAAATTTCATTTCATCATTATCCTGCTTATTGTCATCAATTGTAATGTTGTAAAAAAACAAGTGATCTTTGCTCATATTTATTTACTTATATATGATCATTTTGTATTGTAACTTCTCAAAATCATTTCATGAAAAAAATAAATAAATTTGATTAAAGATAATTGATTAAAGTTATTTTAACATTTCTATACAATTTTAGTTTCACTATTTAAGTTTATAATGGATTAAAAACATATATCACCTCTGAACTTATCATTTTTTTTATTGTTATATGCTATGATATACGTTACGTTAACATGCATTTCATTTTTCTTTATTTTTCCTCTCATAGATAATATGTCATCAGATCTTAAAAGAGTACGAGATAAATATAACATTTGAAACAGAGCCAAAATATTACAATAGGGGAGGGTTTCCAATTTATGTAGAGTTGTGTATAATTACATACAGATGTGTGAAATTTTGGTCAAAATAATGGTACAACATAGAAAATTGATTGTCATAAATGTTGGGAAAATCATAATCAGCAAAAATTCATACAATAATTTTACCCGATGATTTTCCATTCTAATTTTATAAGCTTTCTCCATAAATTTGTTCCGAAAATCAAGTGATTTTCTACTTGTTGAAAAAAATTAAAAAATTTTTACTTTTAATTAGGTCATTGGCACAATTTTTACTGGTATCGAACATATTCTTTAAATATCTGAGAACTTAAAATGCTAGAATTATGGATTTGGTTCCTCCTCTACCAACTCTTCTTTTGGATTTGCTAAAAGACGCTACCTTATGCTTATTTATGATGTCAAGTTTTGATCCTAACCATGCTTCTTGTTCTTTCTGACAAAACTTTAAGGTTCTTATATTTATAATGTATCGGTTGATTTTTAAATGTACTTGGTTTATTTCTGAAATATATTTGAAGAAAATTATAAGAAGTTAGCATTATTCTCGTATACCATGGATATCGATCTTTACGCAAAGACACTTATTTTATCATGACATAGTTACATGTTAAATTTGGTCTTAAATAGTGTTTAGGGTTGGGCTTTGTCTCACTTGTTTTGCCATTTTGGTGTATCCAGTTTGTTTTTCTATATTATTTCTCTCAATGTTGTTCCTAAAATATAGCTCCGCAATAGACAAGTCATGAGTTAATGAAATAATTTCAAACAACATAGTCTTGATGTTCATAATTATTATTTTTTTATTTTAAAAATAATTAGTTTGATGATGTAAAAGTCAAGTTCTTATGATGAATTAGTATGGAGATGATTCAGTGGGCAATACAACTGTTATAAACAAAAAAAAAAAAGCAGAATTCATTTTATTTTGAACACCCTAATAATAAAATACAAGATGTATTTTTTTGTTTAAATTTTGTTTTCAGCAAGTTTTAACAAATTTACATTAGTTTTATTTTGTGAGACCCCGTTTTTAATTCTCTAATATCGAATAATTAAACAAAATCGAACACGAGAGCCAATATAAAATCGAATCAAATTTTTTTTTTTGTTAAAAATCGGACGCGCGGGCGCGCATGGCGTCCTGCCCGGGGAGGTGCAGGGCGCGCGGGCGCGCCTCCCGGACGAGCGGGCGCGCACAGCCTGCTGAAAATGCCTCCGAAAAGACTTCAAAAGCGTACAATAACACCCGGAAAGGTTCCGACATGATCCAACTAATAATTCGATAATCATAAGATATTCAGAATACCAAAAGAGAGTAGATCAAGCAATAGTCTAAGTTCTTCCAAATTACAACATGTCGAGTTCTAAGAAGGAGTTCAAACAACTCAACAAAACTCAAAATAGATCATTCGACTCGACCCTACAGCACGGTGTCTCACGTCTATCGTCTCACCCCGAGCTAACCCAAACTACTTGGTCCAGCTCCTGATCCTCCTGTTGCCAAGTACACATACAAACAAAGACAACAGCCGGATAAACCGGTTAGAAATATAATTTCTAAGTAAAAGAAATTTTTTCCCTCGAAACCAATAGGAGTTTGCCACGCGTGATTGGGGATGAGTCTAGCATTCGTCGAGTTCAATTATCAATCATAATAATTTAGGGGTGGAATCGGGTTGGGACCCGTCCCGTAACCCCCTTACCCGATTTCCGTTCCGATAGGAATTGAGATATTTTTTTTCTCGATCCCGCACCCGAGATGTGTCGGGACCCGAATGTTCGGGATCCCGAACATTCGGGATCCCATCGTTCGGGAGAGGGTAATCCCGAATAATATTTTTTTTTAAAAAAAATTCTATGAAAATATTTTTTTGAAATTTTTTTTGAAAAAATCAAACAATTCTTAATACATTAAAAATAAATTAAAATTTATTTATATATAACCATTAAAAAACTAAAACATTTTTTTAGTACATTACAAATAAACTAAAACAACTACTTGATTAATAAAAAAACATATAATTATTCATAATAATAAAAAAACAAAATAAAAAATTATAACTCAATGTTAATATTAAAAAATATAAATATAAAAAAAATTATATGGTATATAATTATAAAACATTAATATTAAAACATAAAATTAAAAAAAATAATTTTTTTAATTAAAAAAATATTATTTTTATATTCGGGTCGGATCGGGAATCCCGTCGGGAAGGGTTGCCTATCCCGATCCCGATCCCGACATTGATCGGGTCGAAAAAAATCCCGAACACTCGGGTCGTGAAAAGTTCGGGACGGGAAAAATTCGGGACTGGAACGGGTTGGGAATCGGGACGGGTCGGGATTTTTTAAAAATTTGCCACCCCTACATAATATCATATCACGTACGAATAATAAAATTTAGCTCCATCTATGTTTGGACTTTATTCAACGTCAAAAACTAGTTCAAAATTAGTTTATCCATAAATGCAAACTCTTACACTGTGTTTGGACCACGGGAATTGGACGAGATTTGGTGGGATTTGGAATTGAAAATATCGTTTCAGTGTTTGACAATTTGGGATTTCAAAACGGGATTGGTATTTGGTGGGATTTCATAGGATTTCAATCCCTTGGCAGTGTAGAGCAGACTATAGGCGTGGACCTAGAGTTGGTAGAGCTTGCACTGATTTGAGGTACAAAAGTACTGTTCGAGATATCCTGACTGAATATGCATGTATTATGTGACTGCATGGTTTATATGTCATTGATTTATGCTGCATTCATTTGCATACTGAGCTATCTCCTTCGAGATGTCTATTAGTAGGGTTGTACCCTATCCTGTTAGTGGATGGACTTCCATGGCTTTGGGTCCGGTAAATCCACTGGTATTTGGTATGGAAGCCACCTCCTGAAGCGACGACACAACGTGCTACATACCAGGGCCCGGTCTGTCTCTGCTATCTGATCCTTGACCTCGAGTTTTTAGGGAGTTCACTTTGCATGCATGTATACTCATACTCTCGTACTGAGCATTTTATGCTCACGTCTCGTACTCTGTGTTTTTGGACACCCTATTCTATGGGACAGGTTTGCGATTGGATGAGGCAGGTGGATCCAAGAGGGGCTAGGAAGTGGTTGGCCAGCTGGAGCTTCGCCTAGGTTTTATTTCTGTTGTTATTGGATTGATACAACTATTCGATTTGGTTGTATTATTTTTGGGTATTTACAGATTCCTTGCCTTGGGATTGTATAATGTTATGGTTTTCGCAGCTTAATTCTGATTACTGTTTTGATTAAGTTAATTGCATGCCTAAGTTCTGTTTAGTAGGAGATCCGGGTAAGGGTCACTACATTTATGGTATCAGAGCATGCAAAGTATTCTTGGGATTTAGATTCTACATAAGATAACCGTTAGGTTAATTTTGTAGATGGCAGATCGTGACGACCATAGTTCTCATGGCAATATTGGTGGGCGTTGGGGTGATGCCGACCGGGAGCCTCGTCAGGAACGCCACCATCGTCATCGAGATGAGGACCGTTTCAGTGTACGTCGATTCTTGCAGACGGGGCCTAAGCCCTTGGTTGGAGGTGAGTCTCCGGAGGATGCGGAGAACTGGTTAGACCGCATGGAGACGACTTTTCAGACTTTTCACTGCACCAAGGAGCAGAAGATGGAGACCCTGGGTTATCTTCTGGATGGACGAGCGCGCAGGTGGTGGATGTTTACTTCTGTACCTTTTGTTGCGGCGAGAGGAGTGGCCACCTGAGCCGAGTTCCACACAACTTTTCAGAAGCTGTATTTTCCTCCTGCACTCCGTCAGTCGAAGGCGGGCGAGCTACTGAGTCTGCGACAGGGAGCCATGTCTATTGATGAGTATCAGCAGAAGTTCTTTGATCTGCTATCCTATTGCCCCGAGATTGCTGACAGCTCTCGCATGAAGTATAATCTGTTCCTTCAGGGCTTTAACCCTGAGATCCACGAGCATGTGGCGGTCGGAGATGACATGTCCTACGAGGGTTTGGTGAGCCGTTGTCACCAGGAAGAGGACAGCATTCGGCGGAACAGGTCTTTCTCTCAGTCGAGGCCTGCTAGTTCTTTGGGTCCCCGTGCCCAATCTTTCAAGAAGGCTGGATCTACTTCTTCTTCCTCTGGCTCTGCTGGTGTTGTCCGTTTCGGAAAGAAGGACAAGTGTGACCACTGTGGGAAGAACCATCCATCTGACAAGTGCCGTAAAGCTTCTGGAGCTTGTTTTTGTTGCGGTGAGGTGGGTCATATCCGGAGGGATTGTCCACTATCTGGGGGAGGCGGTTCTGGTTCTGTTTCAGGATTTGGTTCTCAGGCCACCGTTCAGCAGAGGTCGCAGGGACAGCCTGCTGGGAGTTCTCATTTGAGGCCACGAGCTTCTGGCCAGGTGTTTGCCTTGAGGCATGATCAGACAGTGGAGGAGAATGAGAAAGTCATCGCAGGTACATTTCTGCTTTATGGTATACCTGCTCTTGTACTTATTGACACTGGTGCATCTCATTCCTTCATTTCTGCATGTTTTGTTAAGAGGCATAAGTTACCATGCATTGCACTAGACGTAGTGATGTCTGTTTCTACTCCGATGGGCCAATCTTCTTTGGCTAAGCGTCTAGTGATGGGTTGCCCTTTAGAGTTCGAGGGAAACATTCTGTTAGCGAATCTCATGGTTCTTGCGATGGACGACTTTGATTGCATTCTGGGAATAGATATGTTGACTACCTATCGAGCTTCAGTGGACTGCTATCAGAGATTAGTACGCTTTCATCCGGAGGGGAGTGATAACTGGTTTTTCTATGGTGAGGAAGCGCGACCCCCGATGCCTTTGGTATCAGCTTTGAGAGCCTATCGAGCTCTAGAGTCTGGCGGGGAAGGCTACCTTATCTATGCAGTTGATTTGTCCATTGAGAGTATTGGGATAGAGAGTATTCCCGTTGTGGATGAATTTCCAGATGTATTTTCTGATGAGATTCCGGGTTTTCCTCCTGCTAGGGAAGTCGAGTTTGGCATAGAGTTGATGCCGGGTACTTCGCCTATTTCTCGAGCACCATATCGTCTGGCTCCGTTTGAGATGCGTGAGTTGAAGAATCAGCTACAGGATCTTTTGGACAAGGGGTACATTCGTCCTAGTGTATCTCCTTGGGGAGCTCCTGTTCTTTTTGTAAAGAAGAAGGATGGGTCTATGCGGCTGTGCATTGACTATCGGTAGCTGAATCGAGTCACTGTGAAGAACAAGTATCCTTTGCCTCGTATTGATGACTTGTTTGATCAGCTGCAGGGAACTTTAGTTTACTCCAAGATTGACTTGAGATCTGGGTATCATCAGTTGAGAGTCCGAGATCAGGACGTAGCCAAGACTGCATTCCGTACTCGCTATGGGCATTACGAGTTTCTAGTGATGCCATTTGGTTTGACTAATGCGCCGACTATATTCATGGATCTGATGAACCGTGTTTTCAGGGAGTATTTGGACAAGTTTGTCGTGGTCTTCATTGACGACATCTTGGTGTATTCGCGTAATACGGAAGAGCATGTTTCTCACTTGCGGTTGGTACTGCAGACTCTTTGAGATGAGCAGTTATACGCCAAACTGAGCAAGTGTGAGTTCTGGATGGATCAAGTGGTCTTTCTTGGCCATATCATATCCAGGGAGGGGATTTCTGTTGATCCAAGCAAGATTGAGGTGGTGCTTAATTGGTCGCGTCCGACGACAGTTGCTGAGATCCGTAGTTTTCTGGGTCTAGCAGGATATTATCGTCGCTTCATTCTGAAATTCTCTCAGCTAGCTCGACCTTTGACGCAGCTTACCCGCAAGGGTGTGGATTTCGAGTGGTCCTCTGAGTGTGAGGAGAACTTCTGTGAGCTTCGACGGCTGTTGACTTCTGCGCCGGTGTTGGCATTACCGTCAGGATCTGGAGGGTATGTGGTGTACACTGATGATTCTCTTTAGGGGTTAGGTTGTATCCTGACTCAGAATGGGCATGTGATCGCATATGCTTCTAGACAGCTGAAGCTTCACGAGGACAACTACCCAGTCCATGATTTGGAATTGGCAGCCATTGTGTTCGCTTTGAAGATCTGGCGTCATTATCTGTATGGCGAGAAATTTGAGATCTTCACCGACCATAAGAGTCTCAAGTATTTGTTCACTCAGGTGGAGTTGAACATGAGGCAGAGACGTTGGATGGACTTACTTAAGGACTATGATTGCGAGATTAAGTACCATCCGAGAGCTGCTAATCTCACCGCTGATGCATTGAGTCGCAAGGTGCGACTATCCGCACTTCAGACTTGTTCGATGTCCAGTGCGATCAGTGACTATTGTACTTCGGGATATACTTTCAAGCATAAGAAAGGTATGCAGAGTATCCAGATGTTTGCAATATTATCTGAGCCAGCTTTGTATTCGTGGGTTTGAGATGCTCAGATGTCTGATTCGAAGACCCAGCGTTTAGCTCGTCTAGCTAACGAGGGTAGCTCATCTAGATTTTATTGTCAGTCAGATGACTTTCTGTGTTTGTCTGGTAGGCTTGTGATTCCGTAGGATGTAGAGTTGCGAGAGGAGATTTTGTCTCAGGCGCATCGCACTAAGTTGAGTATTCATCCTGGGAGCAACAAGATGTACAAGGATCTATGTACTCGTTTCTGGTGGAAGGGAATGAAACGCAGTGTTTATCAGTTTGTTTCGAGATGTTTGGTGTGTCAACAGGTCAAGGCAGAGCACCGACAACCTGGAGGATTGCTTCACAGTCTGCCTATTCCTGAATGGAAATGGGAGTTTATCACAATGGACTTTGTGACCCATTTGCCGGTATTCCCGAGGAACTGTGATGCTATCTGGGTTGTGGTGGACCGACTCACCAAGTCAGCGCATTTCATTGCCTATAGCTGGGAGTACAATGTGGATCGTATGGCTCGGTTGTACATTCAGGAGATCGTTCGACTTCATGGAGTGTCTGTGAGCATTGTCAGCGATCGGGACCCCAGGTTTACTTCTAGATTCTGGGGGAGTGTTCAGCGTGCGATGGGTACTACTCTTAGTTTGAGTACTGCCTATCATCCAGAGACTGATGGTCAGTCAGAGCGCACTATCCGTACTTTGGAGGATATGCTTCGAGCATGCACTATGGATTTTGGTTCAGCCTGGCAGGATCATTTGCCATTGATCGAGTTCGCGTACAACAACAGCTATCATACTAGTATTGGGATGGCACCTTTTGAGGCATTGTACGGGCGACGTTGTCGTACTCCACTCTTCTGGGAAGAAGTGGGGGAGAGACAGGCTGAGGGACCGGAGTTTATCCAGCAGGCGGTATACATTGTTGATCAGATCAAGAAACGGATTAATACTGCACAGGTTCGTCAGGCCAGCTATGCTAACACAAAGCGTAGGCCTTTGCAGTTCGATGTCGGGGAGAAAGTGTTTTTGAGAGTGTCACCTTTTCGCAAAATTCTCAGATTTGGCCTTAAGGGCAAGTTGTCTCCCAGATTTATCGGTCCGTTTGAGATCTTAGAGTGAATTGGCGATTTGGCTTATCGACTAGCTTTGCCACCACATCTTTCCAGTATTCACGACGTGTTCCACGTATCTCTGTTGCGACGATATGTGGCAGATGAGTCTCATATTCTGCAGCGGTCTAAGGTTCAGATGAGCAAGGATTTGACCTATGTTGAGAAACCTATTCGTATCCTGGATCATAAGGATAAGGTTTTGCGGAACAAAGTCATTCCTCTGGTTTTAGTTCAGTGGCAGCACCGAGGTACTGAGGAAGCTACTTGGGAGCTTGAGGACAGGATGCGTGAAGACCATCCTGAGTTGTTTTGAATTCATTCTTAAGTTGTATTCAGTTGCAAACTCTGTAAATGTTTGATTTGAATAAAGAATGTTCTGATTTCTGTATTACATTCGGTACTTAAGATCTGATTTCGAGGACGAAACATCTTAAGTGGGGGAGAATATAGTAGCCCGTAACCAAAATAAGTGATTAAGGGATTAATCAATGCTAATCAAACAAATTGGGTATCGGACAGATCGGAAGCTCCGAAGGCGTGATCGGAAGCTCCGATGAGCGATCGGAAGATCCGATCGAATTACGTCAGGCATGACGTGTGACAGGATCGGAAGCTCCGATCACCCCTATTCGAAGTCAACCAGTGATAGTTTGACACGTGGCAGATTAGGATCTTCGGAAGCTCCGATGGCAGGATCGGACGTTCCGATCGTGGTCTATAAATAGAAGGCCGAGGCTTCACTTTCATTTGCCAATTCCAAGTTTTCCTTTCCATTCTAGTACTTTTGGAGTTTTTCTAGTCTTCTTAGGCTTGGCTCGGAGGTCGGCGAGGCATTCGATAGTCGTAGCGGAGTTGGGCCCAAGTTCTGGAGGCATCGACATCAAAGGGCTAACGACGGACGAAGGTATAGCTTTTGCTTCCTATAAATATTTAGGAGTATGCAATAGCTTAGTTAAAGCTTTTAAAACACTTTAATTGTAGTGACCCTGCATGGAATCACCTACTAACTGGAAACTAATAGCATGCATTAAACTTAATACAGCAAAATTCTTAACAGAGTAAAAACGTACGGAAACATAATCCATAATTTACATAACAGCTTAGGAAAACATATCCAGGCTTAAATCTGTAGTGATACAACCATATTGAAATGTTTAAAATAAACTGTCTAAAACATTTATACAGCTAAACAAATCATGCGGTATAAAATCCCCTAAAAAGCTCTGGCTCCCTAATCCTGCCTCGAGCTACCGGCTCCGTCCATCCTGCGACCTGCCCCGTGGAATGGGTGTCCAAGATAACAACTAGGACGTGAGCGCTAACGCCCAGTACATAAACATGAGTAAACATATGTATATGATGCATGCAACATGATGACTGGTAAAGGGTCATCTGAAAAGTCATGCTCAGTACCGGCGCCACATGAGTGCTGCCACCGCACAGATCAACCTCTGGGTGCAACCACACTCATCTAGTACACCAGAGTAGTCAGACATACATGTCCCCGCCGTCGCGGTACTCTCAATGACAGACTATCGAGTATAGAGCTGAGCAGCTTTATAATCAGGTATAACAAGGTATAGACTCAACGTGTATATGCACATGATATATGAATATAGAAAGCGGTAAAACATACATCATGCCACATAATAATGCCAAAAAAATGCAACATATAAACATGTATACTCGCTAGCAATCTCAGTCAATGTGTATGTACCTAACACCGAAGTCTGAACTAAGCTGGAAAAAGACTACCCCTAGCTGTCCTAGGTCAATTGCCGACCCGACCTGGTCTCAAGCCCAACCCGACCCAACCTGGCCTCTTGGTCCGACCCCAAGCACTTCCTTCCCGAGCTATTCCTTCCCGAATTCCCGAGCTACTCTTTCCCGAGCTCCCGAGCTACTCTTTTCCGGGCAAAGATATGAAGTGAGATGGAAGTGATGTGAAAAATCACTGGATCCCCAGCTCCTATTTATAGACAAATATTTGGGGTGATCGGGATTCTTGAGATGACGTCGAGACGTCCGAGCTCCTATAAGCACGCCACGTATTAGATGCTTGAGCCGATTCACTACCATTATTGACAGCTCATGCTTAGGCGCCAACTTTCATTCATGCAAGCTTCCACACACCTGCCTGCCTGTCTTGGAAGGTTTGGGCTTCCCTAATAGCAGTTCGGGATTCCCTCGCAGCAGGTCGGGATTCCTTAATAGCAGTTCGGGAATCCCTAGCAGCTTTTCAAAATTCCTTAGTAACGAAATTCCCTAACAGGCTAGCAACAGAATTCCCTAGCCGTAGAATCCCTAGCAAGAGAATTCCCTAGCTAAAGAATCCCTAGCTGTATAATCCCTAGCAGTAGATTCCCTAGCTGCTCATGTTTCTCTAGCTGCTCATATTCCCGAGCTGCAGTTCAGCAGCTCAACAGTTCAGCAGTTTAGAATGGACCCTTAATCATGATTATCATATTATTATCTTAAAATAGAATCTGGGTTACTACATTCTCCCCACCTTTAGATATTTCGTCCGCGAAATAAAATCTAAAGACAAATTAAGATAACAATATGAAACAGAAAACCATGTCTTATTACAACAAACTGTAATTACACTGATACATGGTAATCAAAAGTATAAAGCAAACAACTCAGGATATTCCGCTCGCATACGGCTCTCGGTTTCCCAAGTTGCTTCTTCAATTTCTCGGCGCTGCCATTGTACCATTACAAGTGGTATAGTCTTGTTTCGAAGAACTTTCTCCTTCCTGTCTAGAATACGGAGTGGTCGTTCAACATACGACAGATCTGGCTCTAGCTGAACTTCAGAAGACTGAATCACATGTGATTCATCAGCTATGTACTGTCGAAGTAACGACACATGAAAAACATTATGTATACTGGAAAGAGATGGCGGTAACGCCAAACGATAAGCAACATCTCCGATCTTCTCCAGTATCTGGAAAGGTCCAATGAAACGAGGTGACAACTTGCCTTTCACACCGAATCTCATCACCTTCCTGAAAGGTGATACTCGCAAGAACACATATTCACCAGACTCAAACTGCAATGGTCTGCGATGAATATTAGCATAACTGGCTTGTCTATCTTGAGCAGTTTTGATTCTCCGCTTGATCAAATCTACCTTGTCTACAATCTGCTGCACCAACTCAGGACCCTCGACTTGTCGTTCTCTTACTTCATTCCAGAATAACGGAGTACGACACCGTCGATCATACAATGCCTCGAAAGGTGCCATATCAATACTAAGATGATAACTGTTATTGTAAGCAAATTCGATCAAAGGTAACTGATCCTGCCAAGATAAACCAAAGTCCATGACAGAAGAATGTAGCATATCCTCCAACGTACGAATCGTCCGTTCTGACTGCCCGTCAGTCTCCGGATGATATGCAAAACTTAAACTCAGAGTGGTACCCAATGCCTGCTGAAAACTACCCCAGAAACGTGAGGTAAATCGCGGGTCTCTATCACTGACTATGCTCACAGGAATTCCATGCAATCGTACTATCTCCTGGACATATAAGCATGCCATGTGATCATAAGAATACTCCCGGTTGTAAGGAATGAAATGTGCTGATTTCGCAAACGGTCAACAACGACCCAGATACCATCACACTGAAGCGAAGTCATAGGCAAGTGGGTGACAAAATCCATAGTTACGTGCTCCCACTTCCATTCGGGAATCTCAAGATTCTGCAGTAATCCACCTGGTCGTCGGTGTTCAGCCTTGACCTGTTGACAAACCAAACATCTTGAAACAAATTGATATACACTCCGCTTCATCCCTTTCCACCAGAATCTAGTTCGCAAGTCCTTATACATTTTCATGCTTCCAGGATGAATAGACAATCGACTCCTGTGAGCTTGAGAAAGAATATCGTTTCTGAGCTCCGCAACATCAGGTACAACCACTCGATTCGATAAGCATAATAAACCATCTGCCTGATAATGGAATCTAGATGTATTAACTCCATTGGCTAGACGTGCCAAACGCTGAGTCTTAACATCAGATATCTGAGCATCTCTGATCCGAGAATACAATGCTGGCTCAGATAGAATAGTATACAATCGAATCCCATTTCTTCCTTTCTTGTGCTTGAGCGTAAAACTCAATGAACAGCACTCTTGAATCATATGAGATACTTCAATAGTCTGAAGTGCAGAAAATCTCACCTGCCGACTCAAGACATCAGCAGTAAGATTAGCAGAACCTGGATGATATTTGATTTCGCAATCATAATCCTTCAGAAGATCCATCCAGCGTCTCTGTCGCATATTCAACTCTGCCTGAGTGAATAAATACTTCAAACTCTTGTGATCCGTGAATATCTCAAATTTATTGCCATAAAGATAATGTCTCCAAATCTTGAGAGCAAATACAATGGCGGCTAACTCGAGATCATGTACTGGATAATTATTCTCATGTGTCTTCAATTGTCGAGAAGCATAGGCAATAACATGTCCATGCTGTGTCAGAACACATCCCAACCCCTGACCAGAGGCATCAGTATAGACAACATAACCTCCTGATCCAGAGGTAGAGCTAGCACAGGTGCAGTAGTAAGACGTCTACGCAGCTCGTGAAATGAATCCTCACAATCCGAGGACCATATGAAGGAAACATCTTTTCGAGTAAGCTGAGTCAAAGGCCTGGCCAACTGTGCAAAATTCTCGATGAACCGACAGTAATAACCCGCTAGACCCAAGAAACTACGAATCTCAGCAACCGTCGTCGGACGAGACCAGTTCAGCACTGCCTCTATCTTACTTGGATCAACAGATATTCCTTCACTAGAAATCACATGACCGAGAAACACTACCCGATCAAGCCAGAATTCACATTTTCTCAATTTCGCATACAACTGCTTATCTCGTAACGTATGCAACACAATCCTCAGATGCTGTGCATGCTCATCCTTGTCATGAGAATAGACAAGAATATCATCAATGAAGACGAAGACAAATCTATCCAGATATTCTTGAAATACCTGATTCATCAGATTCATAAAGACTGCCGGTGCATTCGTCAAACCGAATGACATCACCAGAAATTCATAATGCCCGTATCTGGTTCTGAAAGCAGTCATAGAAATATATGAGTCTCGTACCCGCATCTGGTGGTATCCCGATCTCAGATCTATCTTGGAGTAAACAAAAGTACCCTATAATTGATCGAACAAATCATCAATTCATGGCAAAGGATACTTATTCTTGATGGTGACACGATTCAGCTGCCTGTAATAAATACATAATCGCATCGATCCATCCTTCTTCTTGACAAACAAAATAGGTGCTCCCCACGGAGAAACACTCGGACGAATATATCCCTTATCAAGCAGATCCTGCAACTGCTATTTCAATTCCCTCATCTCTGATGGTGCTAGACGATAAGGTGCTCGAGATATAGGCGTAGTTCCTGGTACTAGATCAATACCAAATTCAACCTCTCGAACCGGAGGAAAACCAGGAATCTCATCAGGGAATACATCAGAAAACTCGCTGACAACCGGTAGCTGATCGATACCCGGACTACTCGTGAACATATCAACTGCATAAATAAGGTAGCCCTCCCCACCTGACTCCAAGACATGACATGCCTTCAGAGCCGATACAAGTGGCATCGGAGGTCGCTCACCCTCACCATAAAAGTACCAGCTATCACCCTCATCCGGATGAAACTGTACCAGACGCTGATAACAATCCACAGTAGCATGATGGAAAGTCAGCATATCTATTCCCAAAATACAATCAAAATCTTACATCGCTAATATCATCAGATTAGCCGATAACACATTACCCTCAAACTCTAGAAGGCAACCCATCACTAGACGCTTAGTTACTACCTCCTGCTCCAGCGGAGTAGATACAACTAAATCCATATCTAATGATACATAAGGTAATCTATGTCTCTTAACAAAACGACTAGAAATAAAGGAATGCGATGCTCCAGTATCAATTAAGACAAGTGCAGAAATACCACATAACAGAAAGGTACCTGCCAACATGCGATTGCTTCCCTCTGTAGCCTGCTCCTGAGACAGAGCAAATACCTGCCCTTGAGTCTGTGGACGGTAACCAGAAGAACTCTATGGTGTTGTCTGCTGACATGGAAAAGTAGAAGCCTGAGATCCAACCTGTGATCCCGATCCACTAGCAGAACCCATGCGCTGAGGACAATCTCTCCGCAGATGTCCCTGCTCACCACAAATATAACAAGCACCAGTAGCCTTCCGACACGAAGCCGCAGGATGCTTCCCACCACAGTGGCTGCAAAATTCCTCCTTCTTCTTCTTCTTATTCTTTCCGAAACGGAAAGTACCTCGTGAACCACGAGAACCAGACAAAGTAGTAGTAGTAATAGTAGTAGTAAAAGACATAGGTCCGGATTGCACAACAGATTGAGCCCTAGGCCCAAGAGATCCACTAGTGTAAGGCCCGAAAATATTAAATTATTAATTATGGGATTTGAGAATTAAATTTCATATTATGGGCTAATATTGATTTGAGAAGTTATGAAAATGATAGATTTAATTTCCGAGCCGAAAATATTTAATTTGAGAATTTACGAATTTTGAGAATTAAATTCCGAGAATTCTTAAATTAAAAGAATAAATATTCGATTTGAATATTTATTGAATTTGAGATTAAATTCCATATTTCGGAAATTAAAGAAGATGTATTTTGAAGATGAAACCCGACCAGGGGTTGATTGAAGAATATCGAAGATTCGAGGGTTAAAGTGCAAAAGGCCGGGATTATTGATTTAATCCGAATTTATTTAATTTTAATCCGAGTATATTTAATTTGGAAATATTTTGAGTTTCGATTTTAATTCTAATATTTTTAAATTATTTTGGATTGAAATTGAATTAAAAAGAAGGCCGAGGACTGAATTGCAATTACTAAAAACTTGAGGGACTAAATTGCAATTTATGCAATACATATCCGATTTAATCAGATTTGTAAGCATATACACGTGCATAATTTGTAAGAAACTTCAGAATTCAGAAAGTGAACAGAGGAGTTCGAACCCTCTTCCATTTCCTTTGCTTTTCGATTTTCAAATCGCCGTAACTTTTGATCCGCTCGTCCGATTTCGATTCCGAAAGATGTTCTGGAATCCTTGCGACAAAGAATTTGATTTGATGTAAGTATTTTGTTCTTTCGGCATGTTTTGAAGAACGAAATATGGCAGAGATCAGATTATGAAACTATGTTGTGTTTTTGAGTTTGTATGCCGTTCGATATCGCAGTCGGATTGGAAATGAATTAAGAAACGAACTTGTCATGGTTTCAGCATGTTTTTGACTTGTTAACATGTGATTATAGCTGCTGATATGATGAATTGAATGATGAATTCAGCTGATATAATTGATACGAATGATTGAGTTGTTAGAAATGAATTCGATACCGAGTCGGTTCCCGATTTTCAATCACTACGCCGCCGGTTGATGTTTTGACTTCGTTTTGATAGCCTATAATTGAGTTGAGATAGTTGTTTAGATGTTATGAATGTTATGGCATTTTTATTTCTCGATTTCAGTTGAGTTTCGAAGGCTAACGATTCAAGATTCCGAGTTATATCGAATAAGAAGAAGTTGAAGTTTGAAATGATGTTGATTGAATCTATATTGATGATTTTGATTCAATTCTAAAATGATTGAATAGAATGAGGTTTGATATACATGTTTTGATGATATGTTTCAGAGTTTAATAGGAGACTATTGACTCAAGAACCTCAACTTGAAACCGAAGAAGAAGTGATCAAGATGGAAGCGAATGTGAGTGAAGATGATTGATGTTTGAATGATCAGATTCTTGTAGGCGTTGTTGTTGTATTTCCTATTCAGATGTGGAACATCGTCAACTCGAGAATGAAAGGTATAATGATGACATCGCGAGTCAGGGACTGTGAAACTCAAGAACGACTATTCTTGAGTTATCCCGAACAAATCACATACTTGTTTAAGTATTTGTTCTTGAGGTAGAACTTATGTTATTGTTGATCCATCACATGTAGTGGATCTTTATTTCTTTTGATATGATTGTATATTGAATTGATTCTATGCCAAGGTTGCGGTTAACCTTATTTTCTAGCCCGGAATGGCTACGATAGATGGATATCCATGTCAAGATCGGATACGAATCTTGATGGCAACGAAGTGATAAGAATCAATTCTTGAGATAAGCGCGCTATATAAATTGAGTTTTGATTTGAAGTTTGAGTCGATATATGCGTTATCTTTACTCTATTCTTGAGTTGATATGTTTAGAGTTGATATGAATTTATTTAACGCATTTATATGTCGATTATACTGAGAATGATTTCCCAACGGAGTTTATCCGGCTGTTGCTTTGTTTTGTATGTGTGCATTGCAACAGGAGGGGAAGGAGCTTTGTTGAGACGACATTGATAGCTCGGGAGAGAGATGTAGCAAGTGTGGACTCGGGTTTATAAGTTAAAGCTTGGTATAGTGATAGCATCAAACATAGCAAGAACTTAAGACATGAAGTTGTTTATGCTATGTTGAATAGCTTGTAGTTTTATATTTTTTAAGCTATTCATTTGATGTAATACATGTATGATTTGATGATAGGAACTTGATATATGAAGTATGCATGTTCTCAGAATTTATAACATGTTTAGACTCGAATTTTGTTGGTTACTTCATGCCATTGTTCCAAGCTTGACAGCAGAAAATTTCTTCTGATGTTTTCTGGAATTGGTGCCCGCTCGATCGGGTGAAGTTCACCGATCGAGCGAGGCCCTTAAATTGAAGGCAGAAAATCGAGCATTTTGGGCTCGCTCGATCGGTAGGTTTTGACCGATCGAGCGAGACCAATTTTTGTGCAGACCCGAGAATTTTGTTTTCATGCTCGCTCGATCGGATGACTTTAACCGATCGAGCGAGGCTTGGGAATTTTTTTTTAAAAAAAAAATTTTCCGCTCTTGATTTATTATTCTTTAATTGTTTGATTAATTGTTTAATTAATCATTAGCTGCCCTAAAACAAGATTAGCAACCCGAGGTCCCCACAACAGGTGGTATCAGAGCGTAGGTTCTGGACTGAGATAGAAGCTGAGCGGGGTAGAGTGAGTCACATGCATTTATAGTATTGCATGATTATGTAGTATTTGATTCGATGATTTAATAAATTGCATGTACTCTTGATCTACCTTTGAAATTGAATTGATTAATTTACTGATTTGTAAATTTTAATTTCTTATCGATGTTATTATAAGAATTTCCTCGGGTAATGTAAGCACCCAGAATCGAAGAGAATATTGTTTTTTGGGTGATGTAAGCACCCCAGACTGACAGAGTTGTATGGCCAGACTGAACAGAATGGTATGGTCAGATTGAACAGAACTGTATTATTGCTCAGCTGAAAGAAGTATCTCTGATTGAACAGAACAGAATATCAGCGAATGACTAGATGTATTGCAGGTGGAAGTTGGCTTGAAGAACTTGATCAATCGTTCAGATACCTGAAAGATACCGATGAATGATGTATTAGATTGACTGTCTACCAACTTCAAAACGTAGCAATCAGCTGATGAATTTTGATGAAGAAATGATGAAAGAACAGAGGTATATTAATTTGTTGGTAAGTGCTTAGAACATGATTTTTGTTTATAGTTCTTTGCCACAACAGATAGAAATGATGAGAAGGAAAAAACAAAAAAAAAACATATACCTTTTAGAAGCTGAATATTTTGAGTATTGAAGAATGTTTTGTTAGATTTCAAGCCTATTATAATTCTTTGAATTGTAAATGATCAGAAGCTCAAGATTGAGTTGTTTAATTATGGCTTGAATTCGAAGAATATGTCTGAATAAATTATGATGACTGAAGTATGTTATGAAAGAAATAGTCTTGTTTAATAGAACTGAAGCTGAATGATGAAGCAAAAGGACTGAAATTGTACAGATGCTACGGTGTGTGAGAAAAACACATATTTAGCTACAATTTCTATTCCAAAAGTATACAGAGAATCATAATGAAATTGCACATGAGAATAAAATTTCAGGTAACAGATTTATTTTGTTTTGACCTGTCTATTATTGGTTCAATAGATTCAAGATAGCTGAAAGCTTATTATATGATCACCTCTGTATCAGAAAAGAGACTGTGTGAATTGAACTGAAGAATGGAACTATTGTTTCGATGAACTGAAACAGAAGATGATTTTGTTCGTATTGAAATATCTGTTTATATTGCATGATAGATGATGATGCAATAATCGAATACAGATTAGTAGAAGAATTGATGATAAGAAGCGATTAAATTAGATCAGTAAGAACATAATGTGCAATTGAATATGATGATATAGAATCTCGAATTAAGATTCCGTGATTCCGGTTTACTATATGATGTTTGATTACAGAAATATGCTGAAATAAGTATATTCAATGCACTAGATATGTTAATGATCTAAACCAGAATTGAAAGATATGCCGATGAGTAGAGATGACATATATATTTCAGTAAGATTCTTGACTTTAGTTTAAGTTGTGAACTGGAATTTATCAGAGAATTGACGAGTTTATGAATTGAATACTGCTTTTGAGGTTTACAAAATAGATGATGATATGAAAATCAGTTACAGATGAGTCTTTTATTTGGTTTTACTGAAGTTATTACATCATAAAATCATGATTTTTGAAATTCTTGATATTGATTTCGAGGTTTTGGTACCGACCTCAATCAATTTTGATTGACTCTTATTTTTTTTTATAGAGTTTGATTTGATCTACTCGTCTTGAGTTGAGATGCTAGTGAGTTGTTTTCACTTAGCATATTGTCATTCATATTATTGTTCTGTGGATGACCTTGACTTGAGTGAGTTTTCCCTGATTATGAATTTCAAAAGTTACTGATTGGTTGATGTATACATTCAGTATATTATAATATTTATGACTCGTAACTGATAGAATTTCCAATTGAGATTTGGGAAATAGAACGAAGAGAAGAGATGAATGCGTGATTGATTGATCTTTTGAATTTATGTGCTTGAAGTATCGAGATAGATACGAAAACAGTCCGAATTGCTGTAATCCAAATTAAGTGAGAATTGATTTGGAAGGATTAAAGCACATTGAGATGAGATCAAGTTATTAGAATTTAATTGAGAAATAGAAATGAAGAATGAAACAGGCATTCGATCAATTGATTTCAGATTTTTTGTGTATTTTGGTTTGAATATTCAGATGAATATATAACCAAACGGAATGATTTTTGATTGAAAGCAATCCAAAACTGTTTAGAAGATGAAAAAAACACAGAAAGAAAACTGAAGCGATGAGAATTCAGTATAGAATACCATATAGAGATATGAATTGAAGCCTCAGATCAGAATGAATGAATTCTATTATGATTGATTATTTGATTGTGCCTGATCTTTTCGAAAAGAGATATCATCCAATAATTGTTTTATCAGACGATAAAGCAAATAGAAGTAACAGAATTAGTACGTTTTCGAAGTTAAACATACAGAGAGTTTCCGATGAATTTGAAAATCGTTGATCAGATGAGTTCAGTGATAGTTTAGAAACTCCAGAATTGTTACGAGATTGTGATTTGAAAGAATATTTTGCGAAACTACCAAGATGAATTAGTTTATGTGAAGTAAACAGGTGGTAGTTATGAACAGATTGATGGAAATTACTGTCTACGATGATTTGTCTGTATGATGAAATCACTGAATTGTGATTAGATTCATTGTAAGACGAACAGTAAGCCAAGAAATAATGTTTCAGATTGAAACATTGGGTTTACTATTACATTGTAATATAGATGATTCGACGACTTTGAGTACTTTTTGAGGGAAAGGTATAATATGTTATCCTTGAATTGGAAGAATAATCAGAAAGATGAATTGAATTTCGAGAATGAAACTTTATCTGACATGATACCGATTATCAACAGCTCTGAATACGTTGAAATCTGTGAATACATCATAGACTCTGATTACGAAATAATTCGAATGGACTAATCAGATTTGTGGAATACACTGTATGAGATGTGAATAATAGCTATCGATTCAGATCTGTGAAGAAGATAGAGATATGATGAATTACAGGAATGATTACAATCTATTGTCAGGAGTAAGACTTTAGATTTATTCAACAGATGTGGCATCGATTGATTGATTGATGTTCTGAGAGTTGGTTATATGTGATTGCATTATACCATTCTTCGATTAATGAATTATCTGAGTTGATTTTCAGATGTTGAGAATATTCTCAGAACTTTGATACTTGATTCGGTATTACTTGTCTTGATGTGTTGCCACTTGATGATTATAATTCCTATAACAGATAATGAATCGATTTTGAGATAATGATATGATGAAAAGAAATCAGATTTCTTTGTGTTGGAATGATACTACTGAAGTATATGATATCAGATCAGACATGATTTGTTGACAGCAGATCAGATTTGATTTGAGAGACACAAAGATATTGAATATGAATCTGTATGGAATGAAAGCAAAGAAGATGAATCAGAATTAGTAATTGAATGATAGATATAACTTTTGAAGCTAAAACTGATTCGTTAAGTGGAAAAGTTATTTTTGAAACATCATTCAATTCAGAATAGAGAAAGAGCAGAGTTTAATTTACAGATTCAGAATGTGACGATGAATAATGATTTTGAAGCGATGAATTGAAGAATAGTGTAGACTTGATTTATGTTCTATACGCTGTATAGAATGATATAGAAAAAGAATCAAGTCGTCACCAAAGCTGAATTGCATTGAATGACATATCAGATGGAATTGATGATTGTATTGAACGAATGTATTCTTTTCAGCTGGATAAGTTCAGTATCTAAGTGAAAGAAGTATCAGTAGATTTTTCGTATGTACTTTATTCAGATGATATAGATATTGACGAGATTCTGAGTTAAGTCGATTATTCGACAAATCCTTGATTGAAGAAAGAAACAACTCAGATTCAATGAATTAAAGTACAACTGAATAGATACAGATTACAAAAGAATAGAAGCAGATTTGAAGTAATAATCTGACAAGAGATTGAAAGATGAAGTGAGATACGAAATGCAGAGTGGATGATTGAAGTGAGAATCACTTCAGATAATCATTCAGTCAATTAGATTTGATATTCTGGATGAATACGATTTCGAGGACGAAATCATTTCTTAGAGGGGAGGAATTGTAAGACCCAAAAATATTAAATTATTAATTATGGGATTTGAGAATTAAATTTTATATTATGGGCTAATATTGATTTGAGAAGTTATGAAAATGATAGATTTAATTTTCGAGCCGAAAATATTTAATTTGAGAATTTACGGATTTTGAGAATTAAATTCCGAGAATTCTTAAATTAAAAGAATAAATATTCGATTTGAATATTTATGGAATTTGAGATTAAATTCCATATTTCGGAAATTAAAGAAGATGTATTTTGAAGATGAAACCCGACCAGGGGTTGATTGGAGAATATCGAAGATTCGAGGGCTAAAGTGCAAAAGGCCGGGATTATTGATTTAATCCGAATTTATTTAATTTTAATCCGAGTATATTTAATTTGGGAATATTTAGAGTTTCGATTTTAATTCTAATATTCTTAAATTATTTTGGATTGAAATTGAATTAAAAAAAGGCCGAGGACTGAATTGCAATTACTGAAGACTTGAGGGACTAAATTGCAATTTATGCAATACATATCCGATTTAATCAGATTTTTAAGCATATACACGTGCATAATTTGTAAGAAACTTCAGAATTCAGAAAGTGAACAGAGGAGTTCGAACCCTCTTCCATTTCCTTTGCTTTTCTATTTTCAAATCGCCGTAACTTTTGATCCGCTCGTTCGATTTCGATTCCGAAAGATGTTATGGAATCCTTGCGACGAAGCCTTCGATTTGATGTAAGTATTTTGTTCTTTCGGCATGTTTTTAAGAACGAAATATGGCAGAGATCAGATTATGAAACTATGTTGTGTTTTTGAGTTCGTATGCCGTTCGATATCGCAGTCGGATTGGAAATGAATTAAAAAACGAACTTGTCATGGTTTCAGCATGTTTTTGACTTGTTAACATGTGATTATAGCTGCTGATATGATGAATTGAATGATGAATTCAGCTGATATAAGTGATACGAATGATTGAGTTGTTAGAAATGAATTCGATACCAAGTCGGTTCCCGATTTTCAATCGCTATGCCGCCGGTTGATGTTTTGACTTCGTTTTGATAGCCTATAACTAAGTTGAGATAGTTGTTTAGATGTTATGAATGTTATGGCATTTGTATTTCTCGATTTCAGTTGAGTTTCGAAGGCTAACGATTCAAGACTCCGATTTATATCGAATAAGAAGAAGTTGAAGTTTGAAATGATGTTGATTGAATCTATATTGATGATTTTGATTCAATTCTGAAATGATTGAATATAATGAGGTTTGATATACATGTTTTGATGATATGTTTCAGAGTTTAATAGGAGACTATTGACTCAAGAACCTCAACTTGAAATCGAAGAAGAAGTGATCAAGATGGAAGAGAATGTGAGTGAAGATGATTGATGTTTGAATGATCAGATTCTTGTAGGCGTTGTTGTTGTATTTCCTATTCAGATGTGGAACATCGTCAACTCAAGAATGAAAGGTATAATGACGACATCGCGAGTCAGGTACTGTGAAACTCAAGAACGACTATTCTTGAGTTATCCCGAACAAACCACATACTTGTTTAAGTATTTGTTCTTGAGGTAGAACTTATGTTATTGTTGATCCATCATAGGTAGTGGATCTTTATTGCTTTTGATATGATTGTATATTGAATTGATTCTATGCAAAGGTTGCGATTAACCTTATTTTTTAGCCCGGAATGGCTACGATAGATGGATATCCATGTCAAGATTGGATACGAATCTTGATGGCAACGAAGTGATAAGAATCAATTCTTGAGATAAGCGCGCTATATAAATTGAGTTTTGATTTGAAGTTTGAGTCGATATATGCGTTATCTTTACTCTATTCTTGAGTTGATATGTTTAGAGTTGATATGAATTTATTTAACGCATTTATATGTCGATTATACTGAGAATGATTTCTCACCAGAGTTTATCCGGCTGTTGCTTTGTTTTGTATGTGTGCATTGAAACAGGAGGGGCAGGAGCTTTGTTGAGACGACATTGATAGCTCGGGAGAGAGATGTAGCAAGTGTGGACTCGGGTTTATAAGTTAAAGCTTGGTATAGTGATAGCATCAAACATAGCAAGAACTTAAGACTTGAAGTTGTTTATGCTATGTTGAATAGCTTGTAGTTTTATATTTTTTAAGCTATTCATTTGATGTAATACATGTATGATTTGATGATAGGAACTTGATATATGAAGTATGCATGTTCTCAGAATTTATAACATGTTTAGACTCAAATTTTGTTGGTTAATTCATGCCATTGTTCCAAGCTTGACAGCAGAAAATTTCTTCTGATGTTTTCTGGAATTGGTGCCCGCTCGATCGGGTGAAGTTCACCGATCGAGCGAGGCCCTTAAATTGAAGGCAGAAAATCGAGCATTTTGGGCTCGCTCGATCGGTAGGTTTTGACCGATCGAGCGAGACCAATTTTTGTGCAGACCCGAGAATTTTGTTTTCATGCTCGCTCGATCGGATGACTTTAACCGATCGAGCGAGGCTTGGGAATTTTTTTATAAAAAAAAAAATTTCTGCTCTTGATTTATTATTCTTTAATTGTTTGATTAATTGTTTAATTAATCATTAGCTGCCTTAAAACGAGATTAGCAACCCGAGGTCCCCACAACTAGGCTGTCCTGGCATCATCAACAGTGCCCGCCTATTGCTGTTCTCCACTTGACGGCAACGGTTCACCAAAGTCTCATAAGATGTCGGATTATCACATACGATAACTTGTGAGTAGATATCTTGATTCAGGTCTTGCAGAAAGATATAATACTTGGACGCATCACTGTCATTGATATGAGGACTAAAAGGTAGCAGATCAAGAAATCGTTGCTGATATTGATCAATAGTCATTGATCCTTGCCTCAGAGTCAGTAACTCCATAGATCGTGCCTGACGAACAGCTGGAAGAAAATACAGTTTCTGAAACTGCTGACAGAAATCCCCCCAAGTCACCTGTTCTCTCTCAGTACGTGCCTGAGTAGCTTTGGCATCCCACCATAAGCGTGCTCGATCCTCTAGAACGAATTCTAAAACTTCCAGTTTTTGCTCATCAGTGCAATCGAAAGCTCGAAACGCACTCTCGAGTTTAGACATCCAACCTCTTGCCTGTTCAGGATTCTCACCTCCCAACAAGGGTTTCGGTCCTACTTGCATGAACTTATTAATAGAGTAACAATGTCTACCCTCATGAGGACGATGTCGATCATCCTGATGGCGATGGTGACGATGATGATGACCACCTCCTTGGCCAACACTACCGTGACTCTCGTCAGCCATATCCTGAAAAGAATTGCACATTAAAATCCCAAATGCGCAATAATTAATTAAGATGAGAGTAAATCCCAAGTACTAATCCCAAAATCCATGCATGCTATGATACCAAAAATGTAGTGACCCTGCATGGAATCACCTACTAACTGGCAACTAATAGCATGCATTAAACTTAATACAGCAAAATTCTTAACAGAGTAAAAACGTACGGAAATATAATCCATAATTTACATAACAGCTTAGGAAAACATATCCAGGCTTAAATCTGTAGTGATACAACCATATTGAAATGCTTAAAATAAATTGTCTAAAACATTTATACAGCTAAACAAATCATGTTGTATAAAATCCCCTGAAAAGCTCTGGCTCCCTAATCCTGCCTCGAGCTACCGGCTCCGTCCATCCTGCGACCTGCCCCATGGAATGGGTGTACAAGATAACAATTAGGACCTGAGCGCTAACGCCCAGTACATAAACATGAGTAAACATATGTATATGATGCATGCAACATGATGACTGGTAAAGGGTCATCTGAAAGGTTATGCTCAGTACCGGCGCCACATGAGTGCTGCCACCGCACGGATCAACCTCTGGGTGAAACCACACTCGTCTAGTACACCAGATTAGTCAGACATACATGTCCCCGCCGTCGTGGTACTCTCAATGACAGACTATCGAGTATAGAGCTGAGCGGCTCTATAATCAGGTATAACAAGGTATAGGCTCAACGTGTATATGCACATGATATATGAATATAGAAAGCGGTAAAACATACATCATGCCACATAATAATGCCAAAAAAATGCAACATATAAACATGTATACTCGCTGGCAATCTCAGTCAATATGTATGTACCTAACACCGAAGTCTGAACTAAGCTGGAAAAAGACAACCCCTAGCTGTACTAGGTCAACTCCCGACCCGACCTGGTCTCAAGCCCGACCCGACCCGACCTGGCCTCTTGGTCCGACCCCGAGCTCTTCCTTCCCGAGCTATTCCTTCCCGAATTCCCGAGCTACTCTTTCCCAAGCTCCCGAGCTACTCTTTTCCAGGCAAAGATATGAAGTGAGATGGAAGTGATGTGAAAAATAACTGAATCCCCAGCTCCTATTTATAGACGAATATTTGGGGTGATCGGGATTCTTGAGCTGATGTCGAGACGTCCGAGCTCCTATAAGCACGTCACGTATCAGATGCTTGAGCGGAGTCACTACCATTATTGAAAGCTCATGCTTAGGCACCAACTGTCATTCATGCAAGCGTCCACACACCTGCCTGCCTGTCCTGGAGGGTTTGGGCTTCCCTAATAGCAGTTCGGGATTCCCTAGCAGCAGGTTGGGATTCCTTAATAGCAGTTCGGGATTCCCTAGCAGCTTTTCAAACTTCCTTAGTAACAAAATTCCCTAACAGGCTAACAGCAGAATTCCCTAGCCGTAGAATCCCTAGCAAGAGAATTCCCTAGCTAAAGAATCCCTAGTTGTATAATCCCTAGCAGCAGATTCCCTAGCTGCTCATGTTTCCCTAGCTGCTCATATTCCCTAGCTGCAGTTCAGCAGCTCAACAGTTCAGCAGTTTAGACTGGACCCTTAATCATGATTATCATATTATTATCATAAAATGGAATCTGGGTTACTACATTCTCCCCACCTTTATATATTTCGTCCGCAAAATAAAATCTAAAGACAAATTAAGATAACAATATGAAACAGAAAACCATGTCTTATTACAACAAATTATAATTACACTGATACATGGTAATCAAAAGTATAAAGCAAACAACTCAGGATATTCCGCTCGCATACGGCTCTCGGTTTCCCAAGTTGCTTCTTCAATTCCTCGGCGCTGCCATTGTACCATTACAAGTGGTATAGTCTTGTTTCGAAGAACTTTCTCCTTCCTGTCTAGAATACGGAGTGGTCGTTCAACATACGACAGATCTGGCTCTAGCTGAACTTCAGAAGACTGAATCACATGTGATTCATCAGCTATGTACTGTCGAAGTAACGACACATGAAAAACATTATGTATACTGGAAATAGATGGCGGTAACGCCAAACGATAAGCAACATCTCCGATCTTCTCCAGTATCTGGAAAGGTCCAATGAAACGAGGTGACAACTTGCCTTTCACACCGAATCTCATCACCTTCCTGAAAGGTGATACTCGCAAGAACACATATTCACCAGGCTCAAATTGCAATGGTCTGCGATGAATATTAGCATAACTGGCTTGTCTATCTTGAGCAGTTTTGATACTCCGCTTGATCAAATCTACCTTGTCTACAATCTGCTGCACCAACTCAGGACCCTCGACTTGTCGTTCTCCTACTTCATTCCAGAATAACGGAGTACGACACCATCGACCATAAAATGCCTCGAAAGGTGCCATATCAATACTAAGATGATAACTATTATTGTAAGCAAATTCGATCAAAGGTAACTGATCCTGCCAAGATAAACCAAAGTCCATGACAGAAGAACGTAGCATATCCTCCAACGTACGAATCGTCCGTTCTGACTGTCCATCAGTCTCCGGATGATATGCAGTACTTAAACTCATAGTGATACCCAACGCCTGCTGAAAACTACCCCAGAAACGTGAGGTAAATCGCGGGTCTCTATCACTGACTATGCTAACTGGAATTCCATGCAATCGCACTATCTCCTGGACATATAAGCGTGCCATGCGATCATAAGAATACTCCCCGTTGTAAGGAATGAAATGTGCTGATTTCGTCAAACGGTCAACAACAACCCAGATAACATCACAATGACGCGAAGTCATAGGCAAGTGGGTGACAAAATCCATAGTTACGTGCTCCCACTTCCATTTGGGAATCTCAAGATTCTGCAGTAATCCACCTGGTCGTCGGTGTTCAGCCTTGACCTGTTGACAAACCAAACATCTTGAAACAAATTGATATACACTCCGCTTCATCCCTTTCCACCAGAATCTAGTTCGCAAGTCCTTATACATTTTCATGCTTCCAGGATGAATAGACAATCGACTCCTGTGAGCTTGAGAAAGAATATCGTTTCTGAGCTCCGCAACATCAGGTACAACCACTCGATTCGATAAGCATAATAAACCATATGCCTGATAATGGAATCCAGATGTATTAACTCCATTGGCTAGACGTGCCAAACGCTGAGTCTTAACATCAGATATCTGAGCATCTCTGATCCGAGAATACAATGCTGGCTCAGACAGAATAGTATACAATCGAATCCCATTTCTCCCTTTCTTGTGCTTGAGCGTAAAACTCAATGAACAGCACTCTTGAATCATATGAGATACTTCACTAGTCTGAAGTGCAGAAAATCTCACCTGCCGACTCAAGGCATCAACAGTAAGATTAGCAGAACCTGGATGATATTTGATTTCGCAATCATAATCCTTCAGAAGATCCATCCAGCGTCTCTGTCGCATATTAAACTCTGCCTGAGTGAATAAATACTTCAAACTCTTGTGATCCGTGAATATCTCAAATTTCTCGCCATAAAGATAATGTCTCCAAATCTTGAGAGCAAATACAATGGTGGCTAACTCGAGATCATGTACTGGATAATTATTCTCATGTGTCTTCAACTGTCGAGAAGCATAGGCAATACATGTCCATGCTGTGTCAGAACACATCCCAACTCCTGACCAGAGGCATCAGTATAGACAACATAACCTCCTGATCCAGAAGGTAGAGCTAGCACAGGTGCAGTAGTAAGACGTCTACGCAGCTCATGAAATGAATCCTCACAATCCGAGGACCATATGAAGGAAACATCTTTCCGAGTAAGCTGAGTCAAAGGCCTGGCCAACTGTTCAAAATTCTTGATGAACTGACGGTAATAACCCGCTAGACCCAAGAAACTACGAATCTCAGCAATCGTCATCGGACGAGACCAGTTCAGCACTGCCTCTATCTTACTTGGATCAACAGATATTCCTTCACTAGAAATCACATGACCGAGAAACACTAACCGATCAAGCCAGAATTCATACTTGCTCAATTTCGCATACAGCTGCTTATCTCGTAACGTCTGCAACACAATCCTTAGATGATGTGCATGCTCATCCTTGTCATGAGAATAGACAAGAATATCATCAATGAAGACAATGACAAATCTATCCAGATATTCTCGAAATACCTGATTCATTAGATTCATAAAGACTGCCGGTGCATTCGTCAAACCTAATGGCATCACCAGAAATTCATAATGCACGTATCTGGTTCTGAAAGCAGTCATAGAAATATCTGAGTCTCGTACCCGCATCTGGTGGTATCCCGATCTCAGATCTATCTTGGAGTAAACAGAAGTACCCTGTAATTGATCGAACAAATCATCAATTCGTGGCAAAGGATACTTATTCTTGATGGTGACATGATTCAACTGCCTGTAATCAATACATAATCACATCGATCCATTCTTCTGCTTGACAAACAAAACAGGTGCTCCCCATGGAGAAACACTCGGACGAATATATCCCTTATCAAGCAGATCCTGCAACTGCTGTTTCAATTCCCTCATCTCTGACAGTGCTAGACGATAAGGTGCTCGAGATATAGGGGTAGTTCCTGGTACTAGATCAATACCAAGTTCAACCTCTCGAACCGGAGAAAAACCAGGAATCTCATCAGGGAATACATCAAAAAACTCGCTGAAAACCGGTAGCTGATCGATACCCGAACTACTCGTGGACATATCAACTGCATAAATGAGGTAGCCCTCCCCACCTGACTCCAAGACATGACATGCCTTTAGAGCCGATACAAGTGGCATCGGAGGTCGCGCACCCTCACCATAAAAGTACCAGCTATCACCCTCATCCGGATAAAACTGTACCAGACGCTGATAACAATCCACAGTAGCGTGATGCAAAGTCAACATATCTATTCCCAAAATACAATCAAAATCTTCCATCGCTAATATCATCAGATTAGCCGATAACACATTACCCTCAAACTCTAGAAGGCAACCCATCACTAGACGCTTAGTTACTACCTCCTGCTCCAGCGGAGTAGATACAACTAAATCCATATCTAATGATACATAAGGTAATCTATGTCTCTTAACAAAATGACTAGAAATAAAGGAATGCGACGCTCTAGTATCAATTAAGACAAGTGCAGGAATACCACATAACAGAAAGGTACTTGCCAACATGCGATCGCTTCCCTCTATAGCCTGCTGAGACAGAGCAAATACCTGCCCTTGAGTCTGTGGACGGTAACCAGAAGAACTCTATGGTGCTGTCTGCTGACGTGGAAAAGTAAAAGCCTGAGATCCAACCTGTGATCCCGATCCACTAGCAGAACCCATGCGCTGAGGACAATCTCTCCGCAGATGTCCCTGCTCACCACAAATATAACAAGCACCAGTAGCCTTCCGACACGAAGCCGCAGGATGCTTCCCACCATAGTGGCTGCAAAATTCCTCCTTATTCTTCTTCTTCCCGAAACAGAAAGTACCTCGTGAACCACGAGAACCAGACGAAGTAGTAGTAGTAGTAGTAGTAGTAGTAGTAGTAGTAGTAGTAGTAGTAGTAGTAGTAGTAGTAGTAGTAGTAGTAGTAGTAGTAGTAGAAGACATAGGTCCAGATTGCACAACAGATTGAGCCCTAGGCCCAAGAGATCCACTAGGCTGTCCTGGCATCATCAACAGTGCCCGCCTATTGCTGTTCTTCACTTGACGGCAACGGTTCACCAAAGTCTCATAAGATGTCGGATTATCACATACGACAACTTGTGAGTAGATATCTTGATTCAGGCCTTGCAGAAAGATATCATACTTGGACGCATCACTGTCATTGATATGAGGACTAAAAGGTAGCAGATCAAGAAATCGTTGCTGATATTGATCAATAGTCATTTATCCTTGCCTCAGAGTCAGTAACTCCATAGATCGTGTCTGTCGAACAGCTGGAGGAAAATACAGTTTCAGAAATTGCTGACAGAAATCCCCCCAAGTCACCTGTCCTCTCTCAGTACGTGCCTGAGTAGCTTTGTCATCCCACCATAAGCATGCTCGATCCTCTAGAACGAATTCTAGAACTTCCAGTTTCTACTCCTCAGTGCAATCGAAAGCTCGAAACGCACTCTCGAGTTTAGACACCCAACCTCTTGCCTGTTTAGGATTCTCACCTCCCAACAAGGGTTTCGGTCCTACTTGCATGAACTTATTAATAGAGTAACGACGTCTACCCTCATGAGGATGATGTCGATCATCCTGATGGCGATGGTGACGATGATGATGACCACCTCCCTGACCAACACAACAGTGACTCTCGTCAGCCATATCTTGAAAAGAATTGCACATTAAAATCCCAAATGCGCAATAATTACTTAAGATGAGAGTAAATCCCAAGTACTAATCCCAAAATCCATGCATGCTCTGATACCAAAAATGTAGCGACCCTGCATGGAATCACCTACTAACTGACAACTAATAGCATGCATTAAACTTAATATAGCAAAATTTTTAACAGAGTAAAAATGTGCGGAAACATAATTCATAATTTACATAACAGCTTAGGAAAACATATCCAGGCTTAAATCTGTAGTGATACAACCATATTGAAATGCTTAAAATAAACTGTCTAAAACATTTATACAGCTAAACAAATCATGCTGTATAAAATCCCCTGAAAAGCTCTGGCTCCCTAATCCTGCCTCGAGCTATCGGCTCCGTCCATCCTACGACCTGCCCCGTGGAATGGGTGTCCAAGATAACAACTAAGACGTGAGCGCTAACGCCCAGTACAGAAACATGAGTAAACATATGTATATGATGCATGCAACATGATGACTGGTAAAGGGTCATCTGAAAAGTCATGCTCAGTACCGGCGCCACATGAGTGCTGCCACCGCACAGATCAACCTCTGGGTGCAACCACACTCATCTTGTACACCAGAGTAGTCAGACATACATGTCCCCGCCGTCGTGGTACTCTCAATGACAGACTATCGAGTATAGAGCTGAGCGGCTCTATAATCAGGTATAACAAGGTATAGGCTCAACGTGTATATGCACATGATATATGAATATAGAAAGCGGTAAAACATACATCATGCCACATAATAATGCCAAACAAATGCAACATATAAACATGTATACTCGCTGGCAATCTCAGTCAATGTGTATGTACCTAACACCGAAGTCTGAACTAAGCTGGAAAAAGACAACCCCTAGCTGTCCTAGGTCAACTCCCGACCCGACCTGGTCTCAAGCCCGACCCGACCTGGCCTCTTGGTCCGACCCCGAGCTCTTCCTTCCTGAGCTATTCCTTCCCAAATTCTCGAGCTACTCTTTCCCAAGCTCCCGAGCTACTCTTTTCCGGGCAAAGATATAAAGTGAGATGGAAGTGATGTGAAAAATAACTGAATCCCCAGCTCCTATTTATAGACAAATAATTGGGGTGATCGGGATTCTTAAGCTGACGTCGAGACGTCCGAGCTCCTATAAGCACGTCACGTATCAGATGCTTGAGCGGAGTCACTACCATTATTGAAAGCTCATGCTTAGGCACCAACTGTCATTCATGCAAGCGTCCACACACCTGCCTGCCTGTCCTGGAGGGTTTGGGCTTCCCTAATAGCAGTTCGGGATTCCCTAGCAGCAGGTTGGGATTCCTTAATAGCAGTTCGGGATTCCCTAGCAGCTTTTCAAACTTCCTTAGTAACGAAATTCCCTAACAGGCTAACAGCAGAATTCCCTAGCCGTAGAATCCCTAGCAAGAGAATTCCCTAGCTAAAGAATCCCTAGCTGTATAATCCCTAGCAGCAGATTCCCTAGCTGCTCATGTTTCCCTAGCTGCTCATATTCCCTAGCTGCAGTTCAGCAGCTCAACAGTTCAGCAGTTTAGACTGGACCCTTAATCATGATTATCATATTATTATCTTAAAATGGAATCTGGGTTACTACAATATCTCTATCTCCTAACTTATATTTGTTTCCTTATCATTGTAGATTCAAGTTTGAATTAAGAAAACAAGATCAAGCCTTTTTTAAGATAAGTTGACACGCTTAAATAGAAGAAAGAACGTAGAGATCTGTGACTTGGAGAAAAACTAGAGAGAGCAGAGAAGAGAGATATCAAGCCATAGAAGAGAGATTTAAGCGTACAAAATAAAAGAGTGAGTGAGACGACCGAAAGAGCTTTGAGCGTACATTGTGAGGGACTTCAGCATACACATAGTGTGAGACCTCGTTTCTAATCAACTAATCTCGGACAAACAACCAATAAGTAAATAAGAAACCAAGATTAGAAGAAACCAATTATATATATATATTTTTTGAAGGCTCGCGCGCGCGCGCTGACATCAGCGTGCTCGCGCCTAAGCTTCGCTAAAACCAGCGCGCCCGCGCCTAAGGCAGCGCGCCCATGCCGATGCTGCGCAAAAACCAGCGCGCCCGCGCTCTAAGAAAGAGCGCCCGCGCCATTACCTCGCAAAGAGGCCGCGCGCCCGCGCCGTCCTCTCGCCTAAAAAAGTTAAGGCACCGAAATAAACTCAACAAAACCTAAACACTTGCATTAAAAGTATTTGACATGTCAATAACAATACAAGTACGGTTTAGGGAAGAGAAACATTCAATTTGGTAGTACCTACATCGTTTCTTGCTTACAAAACAAATACGAGAAGTTCGAATGACTAAACATGTTCGCAAAACATAACTAGGTTGACATGCTGATTCGACTTCTAAACGAGTCTCACTTCTATCTCTTGCTCTGGACGCTAACCAGGTCTATGCTGACTTGATCCTGCCCTTCCTGTTGCCAAGTACACGTACAAAACAATGTAACAGCCGTAAAAGCAACATATCAAGTAATACAACAATAAATATTCTTTCAAGACAACAACACAATCAATAACAACGTAATGAAATGCATGTCTTTAAACCGGGATATCAAATCTGATAAACGAAGGATTGCTGATGTGCTTTTGGGATCTCGAGGATGAGATCATGTGACGACTCACCGACTCTCCCGATCGAGGTGGTTCCACATATCTCACTCCTCTAGAATTTGAGCAACCATAATGAGTATGCTAGCACTAGGCGATACGACTACGACCTAGGCCACTCAATCATAGTTCCCAAACGTCCAAACAAAAAGGGCGGTTCTGCCCAATGAATCAACGTAGGCTCAAGATGAATGCATAACAGAAACATAAAACATAAGCCACATAGTCAAAAGTAAAATCAATCAACAAGACACAAGTTCCTCATGCTAGAACAAGTGTAGATGCAATATGTGATTTGAAAGGGAAACTCGAGAACCAACTGTCCTGAGTATGCTATCCCGCTACGATGATTGCTTTTATCTTTCAATGTCTTAGATCCAACTCCGGACAAGCTACAACAAAAGATTGTATCAACAACTATACAACCTAAACAACAAACAACGGTTCAAGGAAATCTCTTTACCGTTCTTCGTCCAACTCTCGAAGAACAATGCTGCTAACACAGGTCTCGACAAACTCCAATGAATAATATAATAGAGCTCTCACTGTAGTGATCGATAATCTGTCTTCAGAAATAAATTCCAACGGCCGGATCGAGCTCGGACTGAAATCTGGAAGCTTGGGAAAGCTTGGAGGCGTCTACAATGGTGCTTCTCGGTTTGGGGGAGGAAGAAGAGTGGATGGCCAAGTAAATACAAGTGTAGATAATATATAAAATCGAATAATTGCATTTTAGTCCCTGAAATTTCCAAAATTTGCAAAATGGACCCTGATCAAAATCAAGTCGGCTCGTGAACTCTGATATCTCCGATTAACTCAAATAAACTCATTTAAGATAAAAACGGGGCGTTACAATTCTCCCCCACTAAGAAGAGATTTCGTTCTCGAAATCAACGAGAACCACAACTCATAAGATAGAATAAAGAACTAAAGACATTAAGAAGAACTCACGTCATCCGAATAACTCCGAAAATTAATGTCTCATGTCCGATTCTGTCTCCCAAGTCGCTTCCTCGACGCCGTGACGGCTCCACTGCACTTTTACCAACGGAATCAACTTGGTTCTGAGTTGCTTCTCTTTCCGATCAAGGATCTGAATCGGTCGCTCAAAGTAACTCAGAGTCTCGTCTAACTCGGCTTCGTCAGGCTGAAGAATATGAGAAGGATCTGGATGATACTTTCGCAGCATAGAGACGTGAAAAACGTCGTGAATACCAGATAAAGATGGAGGAAGTGCAAGTCTTTAGGCAAGATCGCCTATCTTCTCGAGAATCTCGTACGGCCAGATGAATCTCGGAGATAACTTCACTCTCTTACCGAATCTAACAGTGCCTCTGAACGGAGAAATATTCAGAAAGACTCGGTCTCCCTGATCAAAACTCAGAGGTCTACGCCTGACATTTGCATACTTTGCCTGTCTATCTTGAGCTGACTTCATTCTGGTCTGAATGATCTTAACCTGCTCTGCCATATCTCTAAGCATCTCCGGTCCCAAATCTGGTGACTCAGACAAATCATCCCAAAACAATGGAGATCGTCACTTTCTACCATACAAAGCCTCAAAAGGCGCCATACCGATACTCGCTTGGAAGTTGTTGTTGTAAGAAAACTCGACAAGAGGCAAAGAATCCTGCCAACTAGTGCCAAAGTCTAGCACTACCGCTCGCAGCATATCCTCTAACGTCTGGATAGTCCGCTCTGACTGTCCATCAGTCTGAGGATGATAAGCTGTACTCAAATGCAATCAAGTACCAAGTGCCTCCTGAAGACTGTGCCAGAAGTGAGAAGTGAATCTAGGATCTCTGTCTGAAACGATCGACTTCGGCACTCCGTGCAATCTCACAACATTTCTAACATACAACTCAGCCATCTGATCATGATGATACGTCATCCTATACGGAATAAAACACGCAGACTTCGTCAATCGGTCGATCACTACCCAAATGGCATCGCATCCTCGAACGGATCGTGGTAGCTTTGTGACGAAATCCATGGAAATGTGATCCCACTTCCATTCAGGAACAGATAGACTGTGCAACAGACCTCCTGGTCACTTCCGTTCTGCTTTAACTTGCTGACAGTTCAAACACCGAGATACAAACCTCGCAACATCGCTCTTCATTCTCTTCCACCAGAAGTGGTTCTTCAGGTCGTTGTACATCTTACGACCTCCAGGATGAATACTAAACCGACTGCAATGAGCCTCTCAAAGAATACGCAGCCTCAACTCCGAAATATCAGGCACAACAATACGGTTATTCACAAACAAAACATCATCTCTAACCTGGAATTCAGACTGATGCCCAGATCTGACTTTTCCTACTGAAACCTGAATGCTCGGCTCAGACTTCTGTGCTTCTCTTATTGAAACAAACAACTCCGGTTCGACTTGAATAGCAAACACTCTGATAGTCTCCCTATCTGTTTCAAACTCTAAACCAGAAGTGCAACAATCATCGATAAACTGAGAAACACAAATAGTAAAAAGAGATAAAGAACAAAGCTTTCGGCTCAAGGCATCTGCAACTGCATTCGACTTTCTCGGATAATACTTGATTTCACAGTCGAAATCCTTCAACAGATCTAACCATCTTCTTTGTCTCATATTCAGCTCTTCCTGTGAAAACAAGTACTTAAGGCTCTTATGGTCAGAAAAGATCTCGAAAGACTCACCATACAGATAGTGACGCCAGATCTTCAGAGCAAAGACGATCGTAGCTAGTTCAAGATCATGAACCGGATAACGAGTCTCGTGCGGTTTCAGCTGCCTCGATGCATATGCCACCACATGCTTATGCTGCATAAGAACACAACCCAAGCCTCGGTTAGAAGCATCACAATAGACTGTGAAACCTCCAGTATCCTTCGGAATAGAAAGAATCGGAGCACTGGTCAGTCTCCTCTTCAGATCAACAAAGCTAGCCTCACAATCTGCAGTCCAGACAAAAGGCGCATTCTTCTGAGTTAGCTGGGTAATTGGCTTGGCAATAGACGAGAAACCCTCGATGAATCGGCGATAATAACCAGCTAAACCCATGAAGCTTCAGATCTCAGGTACTGATGTTGGTCTAGGCCAATTCATAACCGCTTCAATCTTGCTGGGATCGACAGAAATCCCATCTCCAGAAATGATATGACCGAGAAAGACAACTCGATCCAACCAGAATTCACACTTAGAGAACTTGGCAAACAACTGCTCAACTCGCAAAATCTGCAGTACGGTCCTCAAGTGCTCTGCATGGTCAGTACGGTTCTTCGAGTAGATAAGAATATCATCGATAAAGATAATGACAAACTCATCTAAATAGCGCTGAAAGATACGGTTCATCAAACCCATAAAAACCGCTGGAGCGTTAGTCAAACCGAATGGCATGACTATAAACTCAAAATGACCATACCTCGTTCTGAATACGGTCTTAGGAACATCTTCCTCTCGCACTCTCAGCTGATGATAGCCTGACCTCAGATCAATCTTCCAATAGACAGAAGAACCCTGCAGCTGATCAAAAAGGTCATCTATTCGGGGTAAAGGATACCTGTTCTTAACTGTAGCCTGATTCAACTGACGGCAGTCGATACAAAGCCGCATAGAACCATCCTTCTTCCGAACAAACAGAATAGGAGCACCCCAAGGCGATACACTAGGTCTAATGTATCCCTTGGCAATCAAATCTTCAAGTTGCTCCTTCAACTCTCTCAGTTCAATAGGTTCCATACGATAAGAAGCTTTTGAAATAGGTTGAGTACTTGGCACCAAATCGATGCTGAATTCGATCTCTCGAATAGGTGGCAATCCAGGAATATCTTCTGGAAACACATCAGCAAAATATCTAACCACTGGTAAGTCAACCAAAGCTGGACTAGATTTTAGTGCATCAACTGCATAAACCAAAAATCCTTCTGCACCTCTCTGTAACAAACGAGTCATAGATAACACTGAAATCAAAGGAATTCTATATCGAGAACCCTTACCAAAGAATTTCCACTCGTCTGCCATTTTAGGTCTGAATCTGACAACCTTCAGAAAACAATCAACTATTTCCCTGTACTTGGTCAAAGCATCTATACCGACAATACAATCAAAATCTGACAGCCCAAGCACAATACAGTCGAATTCTAACAAATTCCCCTCAAAACAAAGTTCACAGTTCCTGACTAGTCTGACAGAAACAATTCCTCCACCCAACGGTGAAGTAACAGCTACTAAAGTAGGCAACAACTCAGTAGGCAAGGCATGCAATAACACAAATTTCTCATAGATAAAGGAATGGGAAGCACCTGTATCTATCAAAACATGAGCAGAATAACCAAAAATCGAACAGTTACCTGCTATAACATCGTCAGGTGCTGCCTGAGCCTGATCCTCTGTCAAAGCAAAGACTCGTGCCTGCTGTCTCGGAGGCTGGTTCGCACTAGAGTTACCTCCCTGTCTGTTCTGCGGCTGGGGCTGGAAGGAGTGCACTGCAGAAGACTGCCTCTCGGGTTGAGCTGCAGGTCGAGATGAACTTCCACTCTGAGCTCTATCTCTGTTACGCTGAGGGCATACCTTAGATAAGTGTCCCGGTTCCTGACAGGTGTTACAATTACCAAAGACTCCCACACACTGATCCGGTGAGTGTCTTCCCCCACACTTGCTGCAGTACATGGCTGAAGATCCAGAACTCTGTCCTGAACCGAATTGCTTGGAACCACTGGAACTAGAAGAACTGTTCCCCTGACTCTTGAACTGTTTACCTCTTGCTTTGTACTGAACCTTTCTGTTTACCCCACTGTTTCCACCTTCATACCTTTGCTGCTGGTTCTGATGCTGAGGTGGCTGATTCTGATACTGAGATGGTGGGTTTTGATACTGCCTCTGTTGCTGAGGTGCTACCTATTTACTTCTTTGCCTCCACAAGCCTGCTTCTGCTCCCTTTGCGTGATTCATGGCATCCGCAAAGTTGTTAGGCCTGTTGGTGTTTACCAACGTGAAGACGTCGGGGTTCAAACCATTGATGAATTGATCTGCCTTATCTTCTTCATCTCCGGCAATTAGCGGTGCAAAACGCAACAGACTATCAAACTTAGCCACGTACTCTTCAATGTTCAGATTCCCTTTCCTCAGATTGGCAAACTCTGCTCCCTTATCTTTGCGATACGAGATAGGGAAAAACCGCTTATAAAATTCAGATTTAAAAAGAGTCCAAGTAACTTCCGTACCTCTACTCTCCATTGCTTTCTTTGTCATGATCCACCAGCTCTTAGCAACCCCACGTAGCTGATGAATGACTAACCTGATTCTGCGGTCATCTGTGTAATCAATGAAATCGAATAGCTGATCGATATCATCCAACCAACTCTCACAGTCAACTGGATTTTCTGAACCCATCAATAACGGCGGATTGAACGACTGAAACTTCTTCAGCAAGGTTTCCATAGGCGTTGCTGAAGCATCCAACTGATCAACTTCAGTGCTAGCTTGCTCAGTCATAGGGATAACTGGCGGTGTTTTTCTGTTTATCACTGGACGAGGACCCATCTGAATAACAAAGGTTAGGGCACAAGATATCTCAATCGCTACAACCGGTGCCCCTCTATAACCGCTCAGAAAAACCGGATACCAGTAGATAACATAAGCAGTTATATCTCAAGTAGATCATGCTTTATAAAAGTAAATCACATAACCATGTAATTCAAATAATTCTCAACAATAAAGCATGCTCGCATGGAATTAATTATACAGCTAAAATAATTCAAACACATGCGAGGAGCCAATACACACAGACTAGATCTACCTCGCTCACTCTAGTTCAACCAAGAATATTATCGCTTTGATACCACTTAATGTGAGACCTCGTTTCTAATCAACTAATTTCGGACAAACAACCAATAAGTAAACAAGAAACCAAGATTAGAAGCAACCAATTATATATATATATTTTTTTTTTGAAGGCTCGCGCGCCCGCGCTGACATCAGCGCACTTGCGCCTAAGCTTCGCTAAAACCAGCGCGCCCGCGCTGATGATGTGCAAAAACCAGCGCGCCCGCGCTCTAAGTAAGAGCGCCCGCGCCCTTAACTCGCAAAGAGGCCGCGCGCCCGCGCCGTCCTCTCGCCCAGAAAAGTTAAGGCACCGAAATAAACTCAACAAAACCTAAAAACTTGCATTAAAAGTATTTGACATGCCAATAACAATACAAGTACGGTTTAGGGAACAGAAACATTCAATTCGGTAGTACCTACATCGTTTCTTGCTTACAAAACAAATACGAGAAGTTCGAATGACTAAACATGTTCGCAAAACATAACTAGGTTGACATGCTGATTCGACTTCTAAATGAGTCTCACTTCTATCTCTTGCTCTGGACGCTAACCAGGTCTATGTTGACTTGATCCTGCCCTTCCTGTTGCCAAGTACACATACAAAACAAAGCAACAGTCGGATAAACCGGTGAGAATGATAATCCCAGTAAAAGCAACATATCAAGTAATACAACAATAAACATGATTTCAAGACAACAACACAATCAATAACAACGTAATGAAATGCATGTCTTTAAACCGAGATATCAAATCTGATAAACAAAGGATTGCTGATGTGCTTTTGGGATCTCGAGGATGAGATCATGTGACGACTCACCGACTCTCCCGATCGAGGTGGTGCCACATATCTCACTCCTCTAGACTTTGAGCAACCATAATGAGTATGCTAGCACTAGGCGATACGACTACGACCTAGGCCACTCAATCATAGTTCCCAAACGTTCAAACAAAAAGGGCGGTTCTGCCCGCTGAATCAACGTAGGCTCAAGATGAATGCATAACAGAAACATAAAACATAAGCCACATAGTCAAAAGTAAAATCAATCAACAAGACACAAGTTCCTCATGCTAGAACAAGTGTAGATGCAATATGTGATTTGAAAGGGAAACTCGAGAACCAACTGTCCCGAGTATGCTATCCCGCTACGATGACTGCTTTTACCTTTCAATGTCGTAGATCCAACTCCGGACAAGCTACAACAAAAGATTGTATCAACAACTATACAACCTAAACAACAAACAACGGTTCAAGAAAATCTCTTTATCGTTCTTCGTCCAACTCTCGACGAACAATGCTGCTAACACAGGGCTCGACAAACTCCAACAAATAATATAACAGAGCTCTCACTGCAGTGATCGATAATCTGCCTTCAGAAATAAATTCCAACGGCCGGATCGAGCTCGGACTGAAATCTGGAAGCTTGGAAAAGCTTGGAGGCATCTACAATGGTGCTTCTCGATTTGGGGGAGGAAGAAGAGTGGATGAACAAGTCAATACAAGTGTAGATAATATATAAAATCCAATAATTGCGTTTTAGTCCCTGAAATTTCCAAAATTTGCAAAATGGACCCTGATCAAAATCAAGTCGGCTCGTGAACTCTGATATCTCCGATTAACTCAAATAAACTCATTTAAGATAAAAACGGGGCGTTACACATAGAAGATCTGGAGAATTATAGAATACCTGAAGGACTTGTAGTAGTTCTGGTCGTTGTTTTCCGTAGATGCCGCGAAGAGTTTGAGATCATTGAAGATTGAAGAATGTTGCTCTCGTATTTTGGCATCTAAGGGCCAACTCTATTCTCTTGATTATCCTGTCTACCTTCAGTAGACTTTTAGGAGTTGGTTTATTTGTTTTATTTTTTATTTTCTCACATGCTTTGAGAAAATTGATTTTTACAATAATTCACTAGTTTTAGGGTTTGTAAAACTCTTTGATTGTTTTCTAGTGAAAGTTTTGCCCTGAGGCGCTGCAAGAGTATTTTATACTCTTGCTTAAATATTTGAGTCTGATTTGTTTGGTTGTTTATCTATTTTATTCATGCTTTCAAAAATTCTGATGCATGTTAATCAAGGTGTTATTGAAGATGTTGTCAACACCTAATGACAACATCTGAATTTGTTTGTATGTGCAACCTTTTATTACTTTAGTACTTGTGCATATTTACTCTTGAGTATTTATATTGTTGGTTTGCTGTTACTATTCACATTTTAATATTTTTGCTGCATGTTGTGTAGGATGCTGTCAACATCTAGTGACAACATCTGATTCTGATAATTTTTATGAACCATGATATCCCTTACATGTGGTATCAGAGCCTACTCTTGATACACTAAGAGCTGATTCTGGATTATTTTTTCAGGAATATTATGGATTCAACAATAGCAAACTCATTCTGCAAACCTCAAGAAGTCTTTGAATCGGATTTGGGAGATGACTCGATGTCACTCATCACAAAGAAGTTTAGTGAATATCTGAAGAAGATGAGGGAGACAAAGAAGACCGATCAGAAACTCAAAGATCCACTTTTTCCGGCTGCTAACAAAACTCTGAGAATAGGCGGGTCTGATCACTCATCAAGGAAGTTTCCTGATCCTCAAAAGCCTCGACTTATGCTGGAAAGAATGAAAAATCTTACTGCAAAGAAGATTGACATGGTGCAATGTCATGAATGTCAAGGCTATGGCAGTGAATGTGCAAACAGGCTTCGGAAAGGGATGCACACGTCTTTGAGTGATGAATATTCTGAAGAAGGTAAAGAACATAATGAAAAAGAAAACCACACATCCCTGACAGCGTTGATAGAAAGCAAGAAGAAGTTTCAAGTCAAATCCTTTAGGTGTTACCACACCTGGCCGCAACATCTCCCAAAGGTCAGTTTATTTTAATTCTTCCATTACTGATAATATGTGTGATAATGATTTAGGTGATGAGACAATGTCCATGGAAGAAGCTCGGATGATGCTTGAAGAGTTACATACTGATTGGATTGAATGAAATAAGATGAATACAATTCTTTCAAAAGAAAATTTTGATCTAAAGGCTGATGTGTCAAGGTTGGAAGTCATGCTGAGTAAGAAAGACATGGAATTAAGTCAAGTGAAGGAAGAACTCAAAAAAGCAAAAGCTATATTGGCCAAGTTTAATTCAAGCACTTCCAAGCTTGATTCTCTACTCATGATGGGAAGAGATGGTAGAGCTGGTTTAGGTTTTGAAAACAACAAATTTGAGGTTGGTGAAAGTTCAAAAGGCCCTGTGCTTGTCAAGGAAATTAGTAGTACAAAAATCTCAAGCAAAAGGCCTTGCCAATTGATCCTCCAAAACCGAAGCCTCAACCTACTGCTCCGTCTGTGTCTAGAAGGAAATGTAAGTACATTTGTCATTACTGTCATAGACCTGGTCATATCAAACCATACTGTTTTAAGCTGCAGGAAGACTACATGAATAGATTTGCACTGAAGGTATTGCCTAAGGTGTTGCCAACACCTCCCCACAACATCTCCAAAAACAGATCTTATGTAAGAAAGGTTTGGGTACCAAAGGCTGATATTCAACGTTATATGATTTATACTGCTTTGAGAACTAATATTTCAGGTGCTTGGTACTTTGATAGCGGTAGCTCACGTCACATGACGGGTTCCAAGAAGTATATCACTGACTATGTTGAACAGAAAAGAGGAAAAGTAACCTATGGTGGAGGTTCAAAGGGAAACATTGTTGGAAAGAGAACTCTGAATGTTGCTGGTTTGCCTAAGCTTCGCAATGTGCTTCATGTTGAAGGATTAACCGCAAATCTAATAAGCATAAGCCAACTTTGTGATGACAATTTGCATGTGCAATTTGACAAGAAATTATGCAAAGTTTTTGATGATTCAAATTTGGGTGTCATGACAGGTACAAGGTCATCGGATAATTGCTATCAACTTGGAGAAGAGATGGCTTGTAGACATACAAAAGTGAATGAGTTTGATTTATGACATAAAAAATTGGGTCATGCAAATTTCAAGACTCTAAAGAATTTGAGTAACTTAGATGCTGTCAGAGGTATGCCTAACTTAAAATCTGGTATTCCATTTGTGTGTGAAGCATGTCAGAAAGGGAAGCAGACTAGGGTGTCACACGAGGTATTGCCAATATCTGTGACAACACGTTGCCTTGAGCTTATACATATGGAATTGATGGGTCCAATGAATGTTGAAAGCTTTGGTGGTAAGAAATATTCTTTTGTTTGTGTGGATGATTTCTCATGATACACTTGGGTAAATTTTCTAAGAGAAAAATCAGACACATTTGATGCATTCAAGAAATTGCTCACTAAGATTTTGAACCTATAAAATCTGAAGGTAATCAGAATCCATACTGACCATGGTAAGGAGTTCGAAAATTCTTCTTTTGCTAGTTTGTGTGATAAGAAAGGTATTTCTCATGAATTTTCTGCTCCTAAAACTCCACAACAAAATGGAATTGCTGAAAGAAAAAATAGCACTTTGCAAGAAATGGCAAGAGTGATGTTGAGTTCGAAAAATATTTCAAAATGTTTTTGGGCTAAAGCCTTGAATACTGCATGTCATATTTCAAAAAGAGTTTATTTGAGGAATGATACTACTATGACATCCTATGAAATCCTCATGGGAAAGAGGCCAAACCTTAAATATTTTCATGTTTTTGGATGTGTATGTCATGTTTTGAATGATAGAGATCATCTTGCTAAATTTGATGCAAAAAGTGATAAGTGTATGTTCTTGGGATATTCATCAAATAGCCGAGCCTATAGGATGTATAACTTGAGAACAAGGACTATTTTTGAGTCAATTAATGTTGTTTTTGATGACTTTGCAGATCTGAAGAAGAAAACAGCTGAGGATGAAGTTAATGATCTACTGGATAATTTTGGAAATTCAGATGTTGTCAAAGGAGTGTTGCCAACACCTCCAACAACACCTCCTACAGAATCTCCAGAAACAAAAATTTGAACAATCCACTGCTGAAAATGCGATGAAGACAGTGAGGTCATTGGAGATGTGCATGGAGATATGCAAACCCGAAGGAAAAAAAATGTGGATTATCGAAAGATGGCTGGACTAATTTGCATGAGCTCCACGTTTTCACAGGTAAGATTTTTGTGTTTTGTGTCAAACAGTGAACCCAAAAAGTTTGGCACTGTATAGATTGTAGCAAGCACCTCGTGCTTGGTATGGAAGATTAATAGAGTACTTGCTCGATCTTGGATTCAAAAGAGGTGAGGTTGATAAGACTTTGTTTGTGCAAAAGTCTCAAGGTAATATTCTTATTTGCCAAGTTTATATGTATGACATAATCTTTTGTGTCTCTTGTGAAAAACTTGTTGATGAATTTGTGAAGTGCATGTCGTATACTTTTGAGATGAGTATGGTTGGTGAATTGAGTTATTTATTGGATTTGCAAATGAAACAAATGCATGGTGAAATCTTTGTGTGTCAAATACAGTATGCTAGAAATCTTGTGAAAAAGTATTTGAATGAAAATTGTAAACACATGCGTATACCAATGAGATCAAGTGAAAAACTGTCGAGGGAAGATGTTGCCGAAGGTGTTGACAACACCCTCTATAGAAGCATAATTGGAAGTATCTTGTTTTTTGTGTTACTGGGCTAGATATCATGCTTAGTTGAATGTGTACTGTGATAATTCAAGCATCATTGATATATCCAAAAATCCAGTACAACACTCTCAAACCAAATACATAGACATTTGACGTCACTTCATTAGAGATTTGGTCGAGAAAGGCATGATCTGTATTGAGTTTATTAGAACTGATAACCAATTAGCTGATATTTTCACCAAAGCATTGTATTTCAAGAAATTTTTCAATCTAAGGAAGTCTCTCAGTATGTGTGCATTATAGACAGAACTGAGATGTTGTTTGGAGTGTTGCCAATACCCTAATACAACACATTTTCATGCATGTGCATCTTTAGGATCCTTAGGCATGTTGCATTCATGCATTCATTCTGTTTTGCAAAGTGTTTGATACTTTGTAACCATCGACCAGCTTACACTCAGGTTTATATGCAAAATTAATTTACAGCTCAATAGTTGTTAATTTGAATAAGAGCTCTGACTAAATCACCAAGTAGTTGAGGGATGTTCGTGTATTCCATGATCTTGTCCCATGTGAACGGTGATTTTGAAAATTAAAAAGTTCAACTTGATGAATTCATCAATGAAAATCTATTGATCATCAAGCTTTAATGAAAATCAGAAGAAAATGGAAAAATCTACCTAAAGGAGTCCTTTGAAGACCGTTCCTTTAGTGTGCAGACTACCATTTCTGTTGCAATAATTCTATATGGCTGTCCGTTCATTAAAAAAATTTCTAAAAATCTTGAGTGTTGCTGCAAGATGTTGCCAACATTGTCGATAACACTTCACTCGTAAACATTCATTTATGTGTGCTAGCATTTTAATTCATTGTTACACTCTGTTTTTGAGGCATGACTAGGACATGCATTTTATTTTATGGTGAATATATCTTGCTGAAAAGTTTGAAGTTCGAAATAAGCAAAATTTAGTGATTTTCCCAATCCACTAATATTTTGAATTGTTTTGTGATTGAAAGTGTTTTTAATGGAGTTTATTTCGATGAGAAGTTTCTTTATGGAAATTTTGTAAAAATCAATTGGCTTGATTTATTGCCTTAATTCAGAAATTTGTTGCCATACTGATTTCAAACTCCATTTTAACGTTGAAAATTGTTACTGTTAAAGAACATTAACTGAAACCGAGTGATTAAGAGGTAAATGGTTTGTTGTTTAGATTTGATCTTATCATCAGAATATTTTATGGTCTTGTTACTCTTTGCTCACCCTCACCACATTATCTCTTCTACAAAATTTTGTCGGTCCTTGCATTATTGTCAAATTCTTCTCTTCTTATTCTAATTGTTCAAAATTTCATGGCAGAGAAGAATTTTGATTCAATGATATTCAAACAGAGATGGGCTACAAATAAGATGTTGAGCCAGATGTTGACAACACCTCTGACAACATCTTAGAGAATGATTTTTTTTAAAATTGAGATAATTGATGGTAATTTTTACTGCTGCTGATCCATCCCTTGCATTCTCTGATGAAGGCTCTGAGGAATCTGCCTCAGAAGTAGATGTTGCATAAGATGCTGCTGACATTCCTGCTGAAATCTTAGATGAGGAGTATTTGAATATGGTAGAATTTTTCAAAATTCGGAATTTGCTGGCTACTGTCACTGATTTTGTAGGAAGCCGGTGTTGCTGTTTCTGCAGAAGATGTTTCTGAAGGTGTTGCTGACACCCTGGACAACACCTTGGATGAATACTACCGAGTAAACCAATCCTATTCCTCTATTTTTTTATACTGAGAGTGCTGCAAACGATTGGCAACACTATGCCAATTGTGACTTCTTTGAGGACCACATCATTGATTTGGAAGCATATGGCGCACAAAATCTGGTAAGAATTTTTTAACTCAGAAATATGTTCGCTACTATTACATATGCTACTCTTTACTGTAGACCTATGGTCTTGGAATTCTACTGAAATTTGACTAAAGCTGTGCCGAACCCTCTTTCGCAAAATTTGGGAAAATTAATGTGAGGGGTCAGATTTTTGAGTTTAGTCCTACTGTGATTAATGAATCTTTTAAATCACCCGAGGTGGAAGAAGATGTGCAGACTGCTCTGATAAGATAGCTTATGTTCTTCGCAAGACTGCAATCAAGATTTGGACTCCGTCCACAAATTCCACGTTTGTCACCAAACAACAAGTTGGTGTGATATTTGTTATAGGAACTGGAGCAGCTTTGAACTTTGGAAAGCTTGTGTTTTACTACAGTTATGCAATATGCAAACTGTGGTTTGGTATCTTACATGCTCCTGTTTCTTTCTTTGATATTTGTTGTGCTAGTATCTCAATATTTTGAAAAATATGATGACGAGCCTTTATCTGCTGTTGTTGAGGTCCTGAAGCTTGCACCTGCATTACTTAGAGGTAACATGAAATTGGACCTACCTTGGTCATAAACAGGTGCTGCTGCAGATGTTGTGGCAGATGTTGCCAACACCTCCCCTGCCACTGCCATATTTGTTCCTCCTACAATTCAATCCCAGATGCTACATGTTGAACATAAGGTTTTACAAGCCAAAGGAGACATTTCTCACTATAAAGATCGTCTATCTTCATATCGAATTTTTCTTGGTGTAGGTACCTCTTTTGGACAAAAAAGGGGAGAAGATGTTGAATCTGGTGGCTCTAGCTCTGATGGAGAAGATAGTGACTCTGGTTCTGATGGAGAAGAAGCTAGTTCTGGCGAAGCAAATGATGGATCGTCACAGAGCAATAAGTTTAGTTTTTGTGGTTTAAGTTTATTTTGCTCTGCTCTGATTTGTCTTATGTTTTTGCTCTGATCTGGTTCTAATCAATTTTAGCTTGTATGATTATAAATCTCTGATTTTTTCTTATAAGTTTTTTTTCTGCTCTGGCTTAAGTGTTGTAAGGAGATGTTGGGAACATCCTCGACAACATACATGCTTTGACTAAGGGGGAGAATGTATTTTTGTATTCAGGGAGAGAATTGATATTCAGGAGAGTTGTGATGTGTGCTGAATTGATTAAATGTGTTTTTCATTTCTGAACATTTATTAAGTATTTTCTGATCTCACCAAGTGTTGTGTGCAGGTGTTGCCAACATTCTTGACAGCACTCAGAATTGAAAGATCAAATTCAGGGGGAGAACTGATTTGAGAAGTTTGAACTCAGGGGGAAATCTGAGAATTAATATTCAGGAGGAGTTGCTGAATTGCTTTTAGATGTTTTGTCCAGAAAGGCAAAAAGGGGGGAGATTGAAAGGAATTAATTATTCCTTGATATCTTTCTATGTTGTGAAAGATTATAATATTGTGTTTTGCCTTTCTAGGATTGATAGTTAAAATTGTGTTTCTTATCTATATGCTTGATATATTTTAAACTAGGAATAGTTTTGATTTGGATTGAGATAATATAATATTTCTAGATTTAAAATATGGTTTCTTGGACTTGAAGTTTAGATCTTTTTAAATATCTTATTAGTTGAGATATTTTAAATAGGAATTATTTTATATTGGATTATAGAATGATATATTCCTATATTTTAAAGGGCTTAAATATTTCTATATTTATTTGATTATTTTGTAGGAGATATTATGCACTTATCATAATATATCTCTATCTCCTAACTTATCTTTGTTTCCTTATCATTGTAGATTCAAGTTTGAATTAAGAAAACAAGATCAAGCCTTTTTGGAGATAAGTTGACACGCTTAAATAGAGGAAAGAACGTAGAGATCTGTGGCTTGGAGAAAAACTAGAGAGAGCAGAGAAGAGAGATCTCAAGCTGTAGAAGAGAGATTTAAGCGTACAAAATAAAAGAGTAAGTGAGACGACCAAAAGAGCTTTGAGCGTACATTGTGAGAGACTTCAGAATACACATAGAAGATCTGGAGAATTATAGAAAACCTGAAGGACTCGTAGTAGTTCTGGTCGTTGTTTTTCGTAGATGCCGTGAAGAGTTTAAGATCATTGAAGATTGAAGAATGTTGCTCTCGTATTTTGGCATCTAAGGGCCAACTCTATTCTCTTGATTTTCCTGTCTACCTTCAGTAAACTTTTAGGAGTTGGTTTATTTGTTTTATTCTTTATTTGCTCACATGCTTTGAGAAAATTGATTTTTACAATAATTCACTAGTTTTAGGGTTTGTAAAACTCTTTGATTGTTTTATAGTGAAAGTTTTGTCCTGAGGCGCTGCAAGAGTATTTTATACTCTTGCTTAAATATTTGAGTCTGATTTGTTTGGTTGCTTATCTATTTTATTCATGCTTTCAAAAATTCTGATGCATGTTAATCAAGGTGTTATTGAAGATGTTGTCAACACCTAATGACAACATCTAAATCTGTTTGTATGTGCAACCTTTTATTACTTTAGTACTTGTGCATATTTACTCTTGAGTTATATTGTTGGTTTGCTGTTATTATTCACGTTTTAATATTTTCGCTACATGTTGTGTAGGATGTTGTCAACATCTAGTGACAACATCTGATTCTGATAATTTTTATGAACCATGATATCCGTTACAATTTGGATAACCCTCCCTCCTTGAGAGCTAGCTTTTGAGGTTGAGTTAAGTCCAAATACATTAATTTCTTAACATGTAGCTAACTCATTTAAACTTTTAATATTAAAATTATATATAATATATATAGTAAAAATAAAAATTTGAATAAGGGGTATCATTTTTTAATTATGGAAAATAATAAAATTACCTAATAATTAGATATAAAATTAAATAATAGTTACATATATGTATTATTATTAATTTCTAAGTGTGAAAATAGGGTCAAGTTTTCGTTGTATTTTTAGCCATAACAAATTTATTTTTATATATAATGAAATACAACTATACAAGCATGTACATGTATAGAAATAATAACGATCTTTATTACAAATACTTTTGACTTTGTTGAATACACCCCACCATATGAAAAATAGATAGGTTGATTTACAATTTTTGTGAGCCGTTTAAAGGTTGGGTTAATACGGGTAAATCTGTTTAGGTTGTAGGACGTGAGGGCTGAGTTGGTCACAAATTTTTTTTCATTTTTTTTTTAAATTATATTATTTATAATTATTTATATATGGTTGACGAGTATTGAAATATTTATATTATTTAATATTAATTTTTTTTATATTTGATGAAATTTAAAAGATTTGTACGCCAAGGTTTTCTTATTATTTATATTTGGAAATTTTATTTTTTATTTTTCGATGTCTCACTAACCTGCAACCCGTTAAAAGCTGAGCTGGATCAAGGTTTTCTTAATCCGCCAAGTTCTGGATCCCCTAGCGCCCCCGTTGATGGCAGATCATTGAAGTGAGACAAGACGGGGTTGCGTAGTCGTCAGACATTTCTATGCGATATCTCAGGAATTAAGTGTCTAGGTCATCCTTGGACCCGGGGAGGGAAGAGTAACCTGGGAAACAGGGTAAAACAGATCGTTCAGTTATATTTAATAGCCACGAGGAAAAGCTTGGGTAGCTGGGAGATGAGGGAGCTCACCCGATCGATAAGAGGAATCCTGGGAGAAAGGGTTCAGGAGAATTCAGATTGCCCAATTGCTCTAGGAATTGTCTTCCCTGGTCGGGGTAAGGCAAGAAGGCTAAGTCAATCCGTCATGGGTCACTCCCATCGACAGTTAAGGGATAAGTTCCCTCCCACTTCCACCAATCCGGGTATGACTAGAACGAGGTCTACATGTAACGTCCTCCTTTTCTTAAGATTTAAATATAACATAACCTAATATTAAATAAATTCTGACTATGAGGAAACATAAAATAAAATATAAACCCTTAAGATAAATTATCAGGTTCTTATAAAAATTCAGCAATGCAATAACCAGTCAAAGTCTAGCAAAACAACCAAGAAACAGTTCTGGTATCTCAAAGCCTTAAAATTTCAAACTCCAACAATAATTTTTTTAAAAAAGAACATAAACATATTTTTTATTGCGAAACTTCGTATATGGTCATGGATATACGCCTTCTCATAACCACCACTCTCGTCAGTCTGCACCGCACTCAATCATCCTCACCTGTATCGAAGAAGTTTAGTGAGCCTAACGGTCCAACAAGTAATATCGAAAATACCAAATACATATAAAATAACTTAAAACTTTCAACACAGTTAAATTCTTTAAATCCTCAACTTTAACTCATGCAAGCAAGCAAACATATGCATACAATTCTCAACTTTTTCTTTAAACTTTGCATCTCAACACTTTTTCTCATCACCTCAATAAAATAAATAATCACACCTCAAACATTTTCTTTCTTTTTGACACGTGGTTCGGAAACTTTTTTTCTCTTTATAATGGGCGCGCGATTGATCAAGTTAATAAAAGGAATCCAGGTTTGAAGGGGCATCATGACCCGAATGCCACATCCACACGTCGTCTTCTTTAGTGGCGGGGCATCATGACCCGAAGGCCTACATCCACACTGTCTTCTTTATTCGTAACTTTATCATAAGTCATAAAATATTTTACACATTTTCTTCTCCTCAATACTCAACACAACACACCAAAAACCACACAAAATACTCGAGTTATTTGCACCCAATACCCCTGTGAAATATTAAAAATTCACACTTCTCCCCTGTGAAATTTTAATAGGCATCTTCAACCCTGACCTTTTATAAAATTAGCATACACGCCCCTTCATATGTGCGATTGTTGAGCACGCGCCCCTCATGAAATTGGCTCAATATTTTGATTTTTTTGGGCACCAAGTACCCCTGCAAAATATTAAAATTATATATTTGACCTCTTGAGAGTATAATTTTTAAATCTATTCAACCCATAAGATCCAATTATAAAATATCTATCAAACATTTACATTTTATGAATTTTTATTTTTATTTTAAATTATTATTATTAATTTATTTATTTCTAAAAATTATTATTACTATATCTTGATATCATTATTTTATTAAATCGCTTCGTGTTTCCAATTTTTTCATTAAACATGCATTCATAAAAAATATTTAGTACCTAAACGTACCAAAATATTGAACCAACATGATAAGTTCATGAATATTACTTTTTCATTTTAAGACTATATATATGTTTGAACCAAAATCTAAATTTTTCAAGAATATGTATTGCATAATTTACAATAATAATAAAAAAAATAAAGTGGTTATATAATGATAAAATTTACTATTAAAATATTTTTTTTGTATAACTAATACTAAGATAAAATAAATAATATTTTTCATAGTTATTTAATTAAAAATATTATTTTATTCAATTAAATATAAAATTAATAGTAAATTTTATCATTATATAATTATTTTATTTTTTTTCATAATTTATTGCAAATTTTGCAATGGATCTTTTAAAAAATTTAGATTTTGGTTCAATATTATATAGTCCTAAATCAAAAAAATAATATGCTTGAACTTATCATTTTAATTAGTTTTATATTTTAATACTTTTACGCATTAAATCGTTGTTTATTAATGAATATTTAATGGAAAAGTTGGAAGCACGAAGTAATTTTAATAAAATAATGATATCAAGATAAAATAATAATATTTTTTTAGAAACAAATTAATTAATAATAATAAATTTAAAATTAAAATAAAATAAAATTAATAAAATGTAAATTTTGATAAATATTTTATAATTGGATCTTATGGATTGAAAATGTTTAAAAATTATACTCTCAAGGGGTCAAATATGCAATTTTAATATTCCACAAGGGAATTTGGTGCCAAAAAAATCAAAATATTTGTCCAGACGCATGAGGGACGCGTGTGCAATAATCGCTCATATAAAGGGGCATGTGTGCTAATTTTATAAAAGATCAGGACTGAAAATGTCTATTAAAATTTCACAGGGAAGATGTGTGCATTTTCAATATTTCATAGGGGTATTTGGTGTTAATAACTTCAAAATACTCATACCAAAATACCCTCACACACGCACACAAACTAACACATTAAAACACACACAGTACACATGCACACACTCACACAGTACACACACCAGCACACACAAATACACGCACAAGAACCCAAATACACACACCAAAACACACACACGCAAACACATCACACACACACACACACACACACAGTTAACACAATACACACAATATGTTTGGTGCAAATAACTCCAAAATACTCACGCCAAAATACCCTCACAAACGCATACACAACAACACACTAAAACACACATAGTACACATGCACACAGTACACATACCAGCACACACAAATACACGCACAAGAACCCAAATACACACACCAGAACACACACACGAACGCACATGCACACACACACACACATCACACACACACACACAGTTCACACAATACATACAGTATATCTGTGGGGACCTCGGATTGCTAATCTCAACTTAGGGCAATTAACGATTAATAAACAATTAATCGAGTCAATTAAAACATAATCAAACCAAGAGCTAAATTTTTTTTTTAATATTGGCCCTGCGCTCGATCGGACAAACTCATGCGATCGAGCGCACATAAAAGTTGAAACTTTCTGTTTTTCAATTTCAGGCTGTGCTCGATCGCACGTGCTCACACGATCGAGCGAGCTCCAAATTCCAATTCTCTGTTTTTGAAAATCACGAGCCACGCTCGATCGGACGTACTCATGCGCTTGAGCGCACGAGCTCTGTTCAAAATTCTGCAGAACTTTTGTTGCTGTCAACTATGCAAACTCAATCCAAAATAATCAAAAACCAACTCAAATCATGGTTTATAAAATCTGTCACATGCATATATACATGTAGTAAGTTCCTAGCATCAAACCATGCGATTATTACATCAAACTAGTCGTTCAAAAAGCAATAAACGACATAACTATCGTAATTCTCAAAAGTGTACTTCAAACTACAATATGATATCATGTTTGATGCTTCTAAACCTTCTAATTTCAACTAAAACCCGAGTCCTCACATGCTAGACTCTCTCCCCGCTATCAATGACGTCGATGATCAGCTCCTGTCCTCTCTATTGTCATGCACACATACAAAACAAGACAACAGCCGGATAAACTCCGGTGAGAAACAATTCTCAGTATAAACAACATATATAGAAAGCGTTAAATAAATCGTATCGAATCTATTTAAAACTCGACTCAACAAATAGAGTAATCAACGCTTCAATGAGAATTGATTCATATCACTTCATTGCCATAAAGATTCGTAAACGATCTTGACATGGATATCCATCTATCGTAGCCATTTCGGGCTAGAAAATAAGGTTAACCGCAACCTTGGAATAGAATCAATTCAATATACTATCATATCAACTCAAACTCAAAGATCCACTACCTGAGATGGATCGACAACATCAAACATAAATCAAAACATATCAAGTATGTGATTTTTGCGGGCCAACTCAAGAATAGTCGTTCTTGAGTTTCAAAGTCCTTAACTCGTGATGTCGTCATTATACCTTCGTTTATCTCGATTCTGAACTCTTCAAATCTAAAAGATACATCAAATACACATATATCAAACTTCATTCCAATCTATCGTATCAAAATCGAGTCAAAAACATCATAAGATCGTCAATCAAACTCATTTCAAACCTCAATCAAACTTCTTCGGTACAAAGTTGACGTCTTGATTTGTTGGCCTTTCAAACTCAACTGAAACTGAAGAATAAAAATGCTATAACATTCATATCATCTAGATAACAACTTCAGCTCAGATATAAACCATCAAAACAGTCTAAAAACTCAATTCGACGGCGTAGCGATTGAAAGTCGATAACCGACGTAATTCCGAAATCATTTCTAACTTCACTTCAATCATTCGTACAACATATATCAGCTAATATATCATCCAACTCTTCATAATATCAGCTATAAACAACAATCATAAGCTGGAAATCATGCTTGAACATGTTCAATACAAACTCTTCAATCCGGTTTTGAGATAGAATCGCATAAACAACGATAAACATACTCAATAACTCAAAACCTGATCTCTGCCCCAAACTGACTTTGAAATTCATATAAAACATCATAAAACTTACATGAGATCGAAGCCCTCGTCGTAAGGATTCCAGAACAATTTACGGAATCGAAATCGGATAACCAGAGCAAAAGTTACGGTAATTCAAAAATCATGAAATCAAACCAAAGCGAAGGAAATCGACTTCTCTGCTCAAATTATGAATTCCTTAGATAATAACACGTATTCATGCTGAGTGATAGAATCAAAATCTGATAACTTTCAAGCATAATTGCAGTTTAGTCCCTTAAGTCTTCAATATTTGCAATTTGGTCCTCGGCCCTTATTTTAATTCAATTTCAATCCTAAATAATTTAAGAATATTAGAATTTAAATCAAAACTCTAAATATTTCCAAATTAAATATACTCGGATTAAAATCAAAATAAATTCGAATTAATTTTTAATTAATCTCGGGCCTTACATTTCTCCCCCACTAAGACATGAGTTCGTCCTCGAATTCATAAACAGTATAGATATGCAGTCTGTATACTCATAAGAATAAAGAATAACTGAAAACTGAATAAGAACTCACATCAGTGTAATAAGTAAGGAAATCTCTGTCTCATGTCTTCTTCAACTTCCCACGTCGCTTCTTCAACTCCGTGCCGACTCCATTGAATCTTCACCAATGGAATGGTCTTTGTTCGGAGTTGTTTTGTCTTTCTATCGAGAATCTGAATAGGTTGCTCGAAATAGCTAAAAGTGTCATCCAACTTAGCTTCATCAGATTGAATCACATGAGACGCATCTGATATATACCTTCTTAGCATCGATACATGAAAGAAATCATGTATTCCAGATAAAGACATAGGAAGAGCGAGTCGATAAGCAAGATTGCCTATCTTCTCGAGAATCTCGTATGGCCCAATATACCTCGGAGATAATTTTCCTCGTTTGCCAAATCGGATTGTGCCCCTGAACGGTGAAATCTTCAGAAACACTCTATCTCCCTGATCAAAAGACAATGGCCATCATCGTACATTCGCATATCTGGTATGTCTGTGTTGCGCTGTTCTCATTCATTGCTGTATCAGTTTCACCTTCTCAGTCATTTGTCTGATCATATCTGGCCCTAACTCAGGTACCTCAGAAACATCATCCCAATACAAAGGCGATCGACACTTCTTCCCATATAATGCTTTGAATGGTGCCATCTCTATACTCGTCTGATAACTGTTGTTATAAGAAAATTCCACAAGTGGTATAGAATTTTGCCATGTAGTACCAAAATCAAGTACTACAGCTCTCAGCATATCCTCAAGCATCTGAATAGTTCGTTCAGATTGACCGTCAGTTTGAGGATGGTAAGCAGTACTCAAATGTAAGCGCGTACCTAGAGCTTCCTGTATACTATGCCAAAAGTGCGAAGTAAACCTTAGATCTCGGTCAGATACAATCGACTTTGGCACACCGTGTAGTCTTACCACTTCTCGAATATAGAGATCTGCCATTTGATCATGACGATAAGTCATTTGGTAAGGAATAAAGCATGCAAATTTTGTCAATCTGTCAATGATCACCCAAACAGCATCGCATCCTCGAGATGATCGTGGCAACTTCGCTACAAAGTCCATGGAAATGTGATCCCATTTCCATTCAGGAATCGATAAACTCTGTAATAAGCCACCTGGTTTCTTTCTTTCTGCTTTCACCTGTTGGCAATTCAAACATTTGGATACAAATTCAGTCACGTCATACTTCATTTGTTTTCACCAGTACTGACTCTTCAAATCGTTGTACATCTTTCTACCTCCAGGATGAATACTGAAGCGACTGCAATGGGCTTCTTTCAAAATATTCTGTCTCAAGTCTGTAATATTTGGAACAACTATTCGGTTATTCACATACAAGATATCATCATCACTAACCTTGTACTTAGACTGATGTCCTGATCGGATCATTTCAATTGATTTCGGTGCATTCTGATCAGCTTTCTGCGCTTCTTTGATACGAATCATCAATTCTGGCTCAGCACTGATTGCATATACTCTCATTGGCCTTCTATCTGTCTCAAATACATACCCAGAAATACAACAATCCTCAATCAAATTAGATACACCTACCGTAGACAAGGATAGAGCACACACCTTTCTACTGAGGGCATCTGCTGCTGCATTAGATTTCCCCGGATAGTATTTGATTTCACAATCAAAATCCTTCAATAAATCAAGTCATCGTCGTTGTCTCATATTCAATTCAGATTGTGAGAACAGATATTTCAGACTTTTATGATTAGAAAAGATTTCAAACTTCTCGCTGTATAAGTAATGTCTCCAGATCTTTAATGCAAATACGATTGCAGCCAATTCAAGATCATGAATCGGATACCTGACTTTATGTGGTTTAAGTTGTCGAGAAGCATAAGCGACAACATGTTCTTTCTGCATTAAAATACATCCCAAACCCTGGTGAGAAGTATCACAATAAACAACAAAATCACCAGTATCTGTAGGAATTTTCAAAATCGGCGCTGTAGTGACTCGCACCGTGATCACCTACTAATCAGAAGCTTAAGCCTGCATTTAACTTAATCAAATAAAATATCAGAAATAACAGCGAAAACTTAAACAATAATAAAATATTGTTTACAACCATATCGAATAAACCAGTGTATTAACCCAAATACAACTGAAACAAAAGCCTAGACAATAACCCTGCTGGTTCTCCATCGCCTAAGCTCTCCTGGAACCACCCGCCTCATCCAGCCGCAGACCTGCCCCATGGAATAGGGTGTCCAGATACAACAAAGTACGGGACGTGAGCATGATAAGCTCAGTACGAGAGTATGAGTATACGGTGTTATGTGTGCATGTATGCAAGTGAACTGGGTACCAAGACTCTCAGGTCAAGAAACATGCTCAAAGACCGGGCCCAGGGTATATAGCACGCTGCGCCATTGCATCAGGAGGTGGCTCATATACCCAGTGGATAATGGTAACCTGATACTAGTACATGTGTCCAACCATCACGGTGACCTGACACAAGACTTATGTATCCAACCATCCACAAACTCGTAGGGTGAGCGCCCTACTACAGAATACCTCTAAGGTAAAAGCTCAATATGCTCATGTATGTAACATACAGTCATGACATGTTGTATATAAAGGCATATAAACATGAAATCACATAATCCATGCAAACACATAATAAATGCATACTCAATCTAGATATCTCGAATAACACTTCCGTACCTCATAAGCTAGGCAAGCTAGACCAGCACTATGTCCAAGCCTATAATCCACACTACAATGCAAAGTACTCATGCATTATAATCTTATTCTAAAAGCCTTAACTACGCTATAGCATACTCCCTATTTACTATAAGGAGCCAGAGCTATACCTGCATCCGTCGTTAGCCCACTGATGATGATTGCCCTAGAACTTGGGCACCACTCCACCGTAACCCTGGAGCGCCTCGCCAACCTCTGGACCAAGCCTAGGAAGGCCGGAAACACCCCTAAAAGCTCTTAGAAGGCTCTAAAACCGAGAGAGAAAGATAGGAATTGGTGTGAAGAAATGAGGCTCTCGGATGGCCTATTTATAGGCCACGATCGGAAGCTCCGATCATAGGATCGGAAGCTCCGATCTCCACCTGCAGCTACGTGTTCAATCCTCGAAGACACTTGGCACTGGACAGGGATCGGAAGCTCCGAACAGGGATCGGAAGCTCCGAACAGAGATCGAAAGCTCCGATCGCATCGCTTCTTCCGAACTATTTTTGGACCCCCGGGACCTACCCTAACATTTTCGGACATTTTAGATCTGATTTTCAACTTATTTTAACCAAATAAGGATTCTTTAAACATGTTTTGACCCTTTTAAAATTATATGTCATTTTCTAACATGTTTAAAATCACTTAATCTTGTAAAATGGAACCGGGCTACTACATTCTCCCCCTACTTAAGATATTTCATATTTGAATAATCTTAAGTGCTGAATGCAGTGAAATACTGAATAAACATCTTTTATTCAAACTGATTCATTTTACAAGTTATAATCTGAAAATACCACAATTCAAAATAGCTCTGGATAATCTGTACGCATACGACTCTCAAGTTCCCAAGTGGACTCCTCAGTGCCTCGGCGTTGCCACTGAACTAGAACAAGAGGAATGGTCTTGTTGCGTAACACCTTATCCTTATGACCTATGATACACAAAGGTCTCTTCACGTATGTCAAATCTGAGTCCAACTGTACCTCAGACGGCTGTAAGATATGAGACTCATCTGCCATATACCGTCGTAACAGTGAAACATGGAACACGTCATGGATTTTTGACAAATATGGTGGTAACGCCAACCTATAAGCCAAATCTCCAACACTTTACAAAATTTCAAATGGACCACTTAACCTAGGAGATAGCTTACCTTTGTGACCGAATCTCAAAATCCTGCAAAATGGTGAGACTTTCAGGAATACTTTCTCACCCACCTCAAACTATAAAGGTCTGCGCTTGACATTCGCATAACTAGCTTGTCGATCCTGCGCAACCTTAATTCTCTTCTTGATCTGTCCAAAAATATCAACAGTCTGCTGGACTAACTCTGGTCCCTCAACCTGTCGCTCCCCCACTTCTTCCCAGAACAGTTGAGTACGACATCGTCGCCCGTACAATGCCTCAAATGAATCCATCCCAATACTGCGATGGTAACTGTTGTTGTACGCGAACTCAATCAATGGCAACTGATCTTGCCATGCTGGACCAAAATCCAAAGAACATGCTCGCAACATGTCTTCAAAAGTACGAATCGTGCGCTCTGACTGCCCGTTAGTCTCTGGGTGATAAGTTGTACTCAAACTGAGAGTAGTACCCATAGCGCGCTAAAGACTCCCCCAAAACCTGAAAGTAAACCTTGGATCTCGATCACTGACAATGCTCATAGGCACTCCGTGCAATCAAACAATCTCCTGGATGTACAACCGTGACATCCTATCAAAACTGTAGTCCCGGTTATAAGGAATAAAATGTGCTGACTTGGTGAGTCGGTCCACCACAACCCAGATAGCATCACAATCCCTCGAGCTCACCGGTAAAAGGGTCACGAAGTCCATCGTGATCAACTCCCATTTCCACTCAGGAATAGGTAAACTGTGAAGCAACCCTCCAGGTCGTCGGTGCTCTGCCTTGACCTGCTAACACACCAAACATCTAGAAACATATAGATACACACTCCTTTTCATTCCTTTACACCAGATCCTGGTACTCAAATCCTTGTACATCTTGTTGCTCCCCGGATGAATACTCAATTTAGAACGATGAGCCTGGGATAAAATCTCCTCCCTCAGAGTATCATCCTCCGGAACAACAATACGGCCAGATAAACAAAGAAAACCATCTGACTGATAATGGAATCCAGATGAACTATCATCCCTGGCTAAACGAGCCAAACATTGGGTCTTCGGATCAGTCATCTGAGCATTTCAAATCCGAGAATACAAAGCAGGCTCAGATAAGATCGCAAACATCTGGATACTCTGCATACCTTTCTTATTCTTGAAGTTATACCCTGAAGAACAACAATCTTCAATTGCACTTGCCACAGAACAAGTCTGTAGTACGGATAGTCGCACCTTGCGGCTCAAGGCATCAGCAGTGAGATTAGCAGCTCCTGGATGGTACTTGATTTCACAATCATAATCTTTAATCAAATCCATCCAACGTCTCTGTCTCATGTTCAACTCTGCCTGAGTGAACAAATATTTGAGACTCTTATGGTCTGTGAAGATCTCAAATCTCTCGCCATAGAGATAATGACGCCAAATCTTCAACGCAAAAACAATAGCTGCTAACTCAAGATCATGCACTGGGTATTTATTCTTGTGAACTTTCAACTGTCTGGAGGCGTATGCAATCACATGCCCATTCTGAGTCAGGACACATCCCAGTCCCTGAAGAAAAGCATCCGTGTATACTACATACCCTCCAGATCCAGACGGCAAAGCCAACACAGGGGCAGAAGTCAACCGTCTACGAAGTTCACAGAAATTTTCTTCACATTCTGAGGACCACTCAAAATCCATGCCCTTCCGAGTAAGTTGTGTCAAAGGTCGAGCTAGCTGCGAGAAATTCGCGATAAATCGACGATAATATCCTGCTAGACCCAGAAAACTACGGATCTCAGCTACCGTTGTCGGACGCGACCAATTCATTACAGCCTCAATCTTGCTCGGATCAATAGAAACTTCATCTTTGGATATAATGTGGCCAAGAAATACCACCCGATCCAGCCAGAACTCATACTTACTCAGCTTGGCGTACAATTGTCTATCCCTCAGAGTCTGCAACACAAGCCTTAAATGATATGCGTGCTCATTCACATCATGTGAGTACACCAGGATATCATCGATAAATACAACGACAAACTTGTCCAGAAATTCTCGGAATACTCGATTCATTAGATCCATAAATACAGCCGGTGCATTAGTCAATCCAAATGGCATTACTAGAAACTCATAATGCCCATATCTGGTCCTGAATGCTGTCTTGGCTATATCCTGATCTCGGACTCTCATTTGATGATATCCAGATCTCAAATCAATCTTCGAGTAAATCGAAGTACCCTGCAACTGATCAAACAGATCATCTATACGAGGCAAAGGATACTTATTCTTGATTGTTACTCTATTCAATTGGCGATAATCAATGCACAGACGCATAGACCCATCCTTTTTCTTCACGAACAAAACAGGTGCTCCCCAAGGAGAAACACTAGGACGAATGTAACCTTTGTCCAACAGATCTTGAAGCTGCTGCTTCAACTCTCGTATCTCTAACGGAGCCAGAAGATACGGTGCTTGAGAAATAGGTGAAGTCCCTGGCATTAGTTCTATGCCAAACTCAACTTCGCGCGCTGGAGGAAATCCTGGAATCTCATCTGGAAATACATCTGGAAATTCATTCACAATAGGAATTTCTATACCAACACTTCCAGCGAATGTATCAACTGCATAGATGAGGTAGCCTTCTGCGCCAGATTCCAAAGCTCGACAAGCTTTCAAAGCTGATACCAATGGTATCTGAGGTCGCGCTCCCTCACCATAAAAGAACCAGCTATCATCACCAACCGGATGAAATTTTACCAATCTCTGGTAACAATTCACTGAAGCTCGGTATGTAGTTAATACATCAACTCCCAAAATGCAATCGAAATCCTCCATTGCTAATATCATGAGATTCACCATCAATACATTCCCTTCGAACTCTAAAGGGAAACCCATAACTAGACGCTTAGCCGATGCAGACTGACCCGTCGGGGTAGAACCACTGTGTCTAGTGAAATGTGTGGCAACTTATATTTCTTAACAAAACGTGCAGATATGAAAGAATGAGACGCACTAGTGTCAATGAGTGCAAAAGCAGGTATATCAAATAACAAGAACGTACCCGCTATAACTTTCTCATTCTCATCCACCGCCTGATCATGTCTCAAGGCGAACACTTGACTGGAAGTACGAGGTTTCAGATTAGAACCCCCTGTCTACTGTCCCTGTGGTCTCTGCTGCACTGAAGCCTGAGAACCAGAACCTGAGCCAGAACCAGCTCCCCCGGCCTATGGACAATCCTTCTTTAGGTGGCCAATTTCTCCACATCGAAAACACGCCCCTGAAACCTTCCGGCACATGTTGGCAGGATGATTCCCACCATAATGCTTGCAAGGACCCTGATTCTTTCTGCCGAAACGCATCACCTCCCCGGATCCTGAGGAAGAAGAAGTAGAACCAGACTTCTTGAATGATTGAGCATGGGGACCCAAGGAAATCGCGGGTCTAGATGAGTAGAAGGATCTGTTATGGCAGATGTTGTCCTCTTCCTGGTGACATCGGCTCACTAATCCCTCGTAAGTCATGTCGTCTCCCACAGCAACTCGGTCATGAATCTCCGGATTAAGGCCTTGGAGGAACAGATTATACTTCGCCTCCGTGCTATCAAAAATCTGGGGGCAATAGGGAAATAACTCAAAGAACTTCAACTGGTACTCATCGATCGACATCGATCCCTGCCGTAATCTCAGCAACTCACTTGTATTCTTCTGTCGGAGAGCAGGAGGAAAATACAGCTTATTAAAAGCCGTGCGGAACTCATCCCAGGTAGCAACTCCTCGGGCTGCAATAAAAGGCGCAGAAGTAGAATCCCACCACTTTCGAGCTCGTCCTTCGACTAGGAAATCAAGAGTCTCCATCCACTGCTCTTCAGTGCATCGGAACTCCCGAAAAAAAACTTCCATACGTCGTATCCAGTTTCCCGCATCCTCCAGTGACTCTCCTCCGATTAAAGGGTTCGGACCCATCTGCATAAACCTATGCATGCTGAAACACCTGCGATCATCATGGCGATGGTGATGACGGCCATGACGATGCTCCCGATCATTCTGATCCTCCCAGCGTCCACCTACGCTGCCGTGACTACTCTCGTCACCATGACCCGCCATCTACACGATGATTAAAAGTTAATCCCAATTCCAACAATCTAGATCCCAAGATTACTATGCATGCTCTGATATCATAAATGTAGTGACCCGCACCGTGATCACCTACTAATCAGAAGCTTAAGCATGCATTTAACTTAATCAAATAAAATATCAGAAATAACAGCGGAATCTTAAACAATAATAAAATATTGTTTACAACCATATCGAATAAACCAGTGTATTAACCCAAATACAACTGAAACAAAAGCCTAGACAATAACCCTGCTGGTTCTCCATCGCCTAAGCTCTCCTAGAACCACCCGCCTCATCCAGCCGCAGACCTGCCCCATGGAATAGGGTGTCCAGATACAACAAAGTATGGGACGTGAGCATGATAAGATCAGTACGAGAGTATGAGTATACGATGTTATGTGTGCATGTATGCAAGTGAACTGGGTACCAAAACTCTCAGGTCAAGAAACATGCTCAAAGACCGAGCCCAGGGTATATAGCACGCTGCGCCGTCGCATCAGGAGGTGGCTCATATACCCAGTGTATAATGATGACCTGATACTAGTACATGTGTCCAACCATCACGGTGATCTGACACAAGACTTATGTATCCAACCGTCCACAAACTCGTAGGGTGATCGCCCTACTACAGGATACCTCTAAGGTAAAAGCTCAATATGCTCATGTATGCAACATACAGTCATGACATGCTGTATATAAAGGCATATAAACATGCAATCACATAATCCATAAAAACACATAATACATGCATACTCAATCTGGATATCTCGAATAACACTTCCATACCTCATAAGCTAGGCAAGCTAGACCAACACTATGTCCAAGCCTATAATCCGCACTACAATGCAAAGTACTCATGCATTATAATCTTATTCTAAAAGCCTTAACTACGCTATAGCATACTCCCTATTTATTATAAGGAGCCAAAGCTATACCTGCGTCCTTCATCAGCCCACTGATGACGATTGCCCTAGAACTTGGGCACCACTCCACCGTAACCCTGGAGCGCCTCTCCAACCTCCGGACCAATCCTAGGAAGGCTGGAAACACCCCTAAAAGCTCTTAGAAGGCTCTAAAACCAAGAGAGAAAGATAGGAATTGGTGTGAAGAAATGAGGCTCTCGGATGGCCTATTTATAGGCCACGATCGGAAGCTCCGATCGTAGGACCGGAAGCTCCGATCTACACCTGCAGCTATGTGTTCAATCCTCGAAGACACTTGGCACTGGACAGGGATCGGAAGCTTCAAACATGGATCGAAAGCTACTAACTGATCGGAAGCTCCGATCGCACCGCTTCTTCCGAACTGTTTTTGGACCCCCGGGACCTACCCTACCATTTTCGGACGTTCCGGATCTGATTTTCTACTTATTTTAACCAAATAAGGACTCCTTAAACATGTTTTGACCCTTTTAAAATTATATGTCATTTTCTAACATGTTTAAAATCACTTAATCTTGTAAAATGGAACCGGGCTACTACAGGCGCTGTAGTAAATCTTTTCTTTAGTTCGATAAAACTTCTTTCACACGCTTCAGACCAAATAAATGGTGCATTATTCTGTGTAAGCTGTGTAATATGCTTCGCTATCGATGAAAAATCTCGAATGAATCGATGGTAATAACCAGCTAAGCCCATAAAACTTCGAATTTCTGGCACAAATGTCGGTCTCTGCCAACTAATCACAACTTCAACCTTACTCGGATCAACTGAAATGTCATCTCCTGAAATTATATGGCCAAGAAAAACAACTCTCTGCAACCAAAATTCACATTTGGATAACTTGGCATACAATTTCTCTTCTCTTAATGTTCTCAATACAATTCGAAGATGATCAGCATGTTCACACATATTCTTAGAGTATATCAAAATATCATCGATAAAGATAATCACAAAGTCGTCTAGATATCTTTGAAATACTCTATTCATCAATCCCATAAACACTGCTGGTGCATTCGTTAGACCAAAAGGCATGACTATGAATTCATAATGGCCATACCTGGTTCTAAATACAGTCTTAGAAATATCCTCTTCTCTAACCCTCAATTGATGATAATCGGATCGTAGATCAATCTTCGAATATATTGACGAACCCTGCAATTGATCAAATAAATCATCGATACGAGGTAAAGGATAGCGATTCTTTACCGTTGCTTTGTTCAATTGCCGGTAGTCAATACATAATCTCATCGATCCGTCCTTCTTTCTAACAAATAATACCGGAGCACCCCATGGGGATACACTCGGTCTGATATATCCTTTGGCCAACAAATCTTCAAGTTGGTCTTTCAGTTCTTTCAGTTCAATCGGTGCCATTCGGTACGGTGCTTTCGATATCAGCTGTGTACCTGGCATCAATTCAATACCGAAGTCTACCTCTCTGTACGGTGGCAATCCTAGAATCTCGTCAGGGAATACATCTGCAAACTCATTCACCACTGGTAGATCAGTCAATTTCGGACTAGTCTTCAGCACATCAACTGCATAGATCAAAAATCTCTCTGCTCCCTTCTGTAACAAATCAGTCATAGCAATAACAGATATCAAGGGAATTTTAGATCTAGCACCCTTATCATAAAATTTCCATTCGTCAGCCATCACTGGTCTGAACCTCACTATCTTCTGAAAACAGTCAACTGTTTCTCTGTACTTGGTTAGCATATCGATACCGATTATACAGTCAAAATCAGACAAACCAAGAACAATACAGTCAAGCTCAACTTCATTACCTTCGTACTGTAGTACACAGTTTCTAACAGACTTCACTGATACTATACCTTTTCCCAACGGTGAAGATATAGATACTACAGTAGTTAATGACTCAACAGGCAATGAATACAATGTAACAAATTGTTCAGAAATGAAGGTATGCGACGCACCAGTATCGAATAAGACATAGGCAGGATAACCATAAAGAGAACAGTTACCTGCAATCACATCATCCGGTGCCGCTTGTGCTTGCTCTTCAGTCAGTGCAAACACTCGTGCTTGTTGCCTCTGTGGCTGACTCCCAGCTTGAGTTCCTCCAGTACGGCTCTGCGTTGATGGCTGAGGTTGGAATGAATGCACCGAGGATGCTTTCCTCTCTGGCTGTATCACTGGTCGAGATGATCCAGCACCCTGTGCATTTCCAGCACCTCTTTGTGGGCATACCCTTGCAAAATGACCTGTTTGATTGCATATATAACAAGTACCAAAAACTCCTCGGCATTGCTCATTGGTATGACGTCCTCCATACTTGGTACAAATAACATCAGAAGTACCGGAATTCTGTCCACCTTTGAATTGTCTAGATCCACTTGAACTAGAAGAGGAGCTACTACCAGAGCGTTTAAACTGTTTACCTTTGCCCTTGAAAAAATTCTTCTTACCACTGCTACTCCCTCCAGCATCAAATCGAGGTGGTGGTGGAATCTGTGGCTGCTCTTGAGGTTGTCTCATTGGCTGGGGAACAAATCGAGCTCCTCGTTGTTTCAGTATTCCTGCTTCTGCACCCTTTGCTCGATTCAGAGCATCGGCAACGGTATTCGGTTTTCCCGAATTCACAAGTGTAAACACGTCAGGATTCAAGCCATTAATAAACTGATCAGCTTGAGCTTCATCACTGATAGCGACATGTGGAGCAAACTTCATCAAACTTGTAAATTTTGCAACATATTCTTCGATATTCATTTGACCCTGTTGCAAACTTGCGAATTCCGCTCCCTTGTCCTTCCGATAAGAAACAGGAAAGAACCGTTGATAGAAAGAAGTTCGAAATACAGACCAGGTAATAACAGTACCTTGATTTTCCAATTCTCTCTTCGTCGCTATCCACCAACTTTTGGCAAGGCCATGTAGTTGATGAATCACAAGTCTGACATGACGATCATCTGTATAGTCGAGGGACTCGAATAACTGCTCAATATCTTCCAACCAGTTCTCACATTCCACAGCATTCTCTATTCCGTGCAACTTCGGCGGTTTGAATGACTGGAATCGTTTCAGAAGTTTCTCCATCGGATTAGCATCACTAAACTCATCAGTAGAAGTACTCCCTTGTCCGGGTTCAAGTACTGTCTCTGGTATCTGTGCAGCATTCGTCTGTTCAGGCTGATTCGTAGCCAATGTCTGTCTAACTCTCGGTGATGGTCGGGGAGGCATATCTGATAAACAAGGAGATTAGTGCACAATTCAATCACAGATATAATAAATCTGTTTCAGTCCACCTCTGATTAGCACAATTATGCCTTCTCTAGAGATCGAGTTCTGATTCATACTCATTCAATACATGCTATTACTTCAATCAGATAATCAGATAGCATGTAATTCAAAACACTGTACGGCATATTCTTCGCAAATTATCACAGCATCATGTGACAATTTAACATCTGTAATCAATGAATCATATAGCATACAAGTATGAAAGCAATAAATAATCAGAATAGAAAACTCGATCTACCCCGCTCATCTATTCTCAGTCCGAGAAACTTAAGCTCTGATACCACCTGTTGTGGGGACCTCGGGTTGCTAATCTTAATTTATGGCAATTAACAATTAATAAACAATTAATCGAGTCAATTAAAACATAATCAAACCAAGAGCTAAATTTTTTTTTTAATATTGGCCATGCGCTCGATCGGACAAACTCATGCGATCGAGCGCACATAAAAGTTGAAACTTTCTGTTTTTCAATTTCAGGCTGCGCTCGATCGCACGTACTCACACGATCGAGCGAGCTCCAAATTCCAATTCTCTGTTTTTGAAAATCACGAGCCGCGCTCGATCGGACGTACTCATGCGCTTGAGCGCACGAGCTCTGTTCAAAATTCTGCAGAACTTTTGTTGCTGTCAACTATGCAAACTCAATCCAAAATAATCAAAAACCCACTCAAATCATGGTTTATAAAATCTATAACATGCATATATACATGTAGTAAGTTCCTAGCATCAAACCATGCGATTATTACATCAAACTAGTCGTTCAAAAAGCAATAAACGACACAACTATCGTAATTCTCAAAAGTGTACTTCAAACTACAATATGATATCATGTTTGATGCTTCTAAACCTTCTAATTTCAACTAAAACCTGAGTCCTCACATGCTAGACTCTCTCCCCGCAGTCAATGATGTCGATGATCAGCTCCTGTCCTCTTTGTTGTCATGCACACATACAAAACAAGATAACAGCCGGATAAACTCCGGTGAGAAACAATTCTCAGTATAATCAACATATATAGAAAGCATTAAATAAATCGTATCGACTCTATTTAAAACTCGACTCAACAAATAGAGTAATCAACACTTCAATAAGAATTGATTCATATCACTTCATTGCCATCAAGATTCGTAAACGATCTTGACATGGATATCCATCTATCGTAGCCATTTTGGGCTAGAAAATAAGGTTAACCGCAACCTTGGCATAGAATCAATTCAATATACTATCATATCAACTCAAACTCAAAGATCCACTACCTAAGATGGATCGACAACATCAAACATAAATCAAAACATATCAAGTATGTGATTTTTGCGGGCCAACTCAAGAATAGTCGTTCTTGAGTTTCAAAGTCCTTAACTCGTGATGTCGTCATTATACCTTCGTTTATCTCGATTCTGAACTCTTCAAATCTGAAATATACATCAAATACACATATATCAAACTTCATTCCAATCTATCATATCAAAATCGAGTCGAAAACATCATAAAATCGTCAATAAAACTCATTTCAAACCTCAATCAAACTTCTTCGGTACAAAGTTGACGTCTTGATTTGTTGGCCTTTCAAACTCAACTGAAACTGAAGAATAAAAATGCTATAACATTCATATCATCTAGATAAAAACTTCAGCTCAGATATAAACCATCAAAACAGTCTAAAAACTCAATTCGACGGCGTAGCGATTGAAAATCGGTAACCGACGTAATTCCGAAATCATTTCTAACTTCACTTCAATCATTTGTACAACATATATCAGCTAATATATCATCAAACTCTTCATAATATCAGCTATAAACAACAATCATAAGCTGTAAATCATGCTTGGACACGTTCAATACAAACTCCTCAATCCGGTTTTGAGATAGAATCGCATAAACAACGATAAACATACTCAATAACTCAAAACCTGATCTCTGCCCCAAACTGACTTCGAAATTCATATAAAACATCATAAAACTTACACGAGATCGAAGCCCTCATCGTAAGGATTCCAGAAAAATTTACGGAATTGAAATCGGATAACCGTAGCAAAAGTTACGGCAATTCAAAAATCATGAAATCAAACCAAAGCGAAGGAAATCGACTTCTCTGCTCAAATTCTGAATTCCTTAGATTATAACACGTATTCATATTGAGTGATAGAATCAAAATCTGATAACTTTTAAGCATAATTGCAGTTTAGTCCCTTAAGTCTTCAATATTTGCAATTTGGTCCTCGGCCCTTATTTTAATTCAATTTCAATCCTAAATAATTTAAGAATATTAGAATTTAAATCAAAACACTAAATATTTCCAAATTAAATATACTCGGATTAAAATCAAATTAAATTCGGATTAATTTTTAATTAATCTCGGGCCTTACAATATGTGTATAGTACACATATACATACAGTACCCGTATATACACATAGTACACGTATACACGCATTAACACACACTAAACTTTCATATCTTTGCACATAATTCATCAAATCACGTCTAGATCATTAAAAAAACATTTTCAATTCCCTTTAAATCTATATGACTTCAACTATACATGAAAAGAACAAATTTTTACTTTCCTTGTACCGGAGTAGAGATGATTCAGAGATGATTATGCGATTAGAGCGTATCCGAAACACGATCAAAATTGATCAAAAGCAAGTAGAAAGAGAACTCTGCCCTAGCCGCCTCCCCTTCTCACGTCTCTCCCTCTCTCGTTCTTTTCTGTTTATTTTCTCTTTTTTTCACACTTCTTCTTATCTTTTTTTTTGTTTGACTCACAAGCTCGGTCCAACAATATTTTAAAACTACTCTATATTCTAATAACCCAAAGGGCCCAGTCCACTCCCTAAAATATACACATATAAATATATATCTAGGTAACCCAAGTGCCTAAATAAATAATTAAAATATATTTTTAAACTTCTTACCGTGCTCGGGTATCTCTTCTCCAGAATGCATCCCAAAATCCATCACCTAAAATTCCTCATGTCTCAAAAATAAATAAATGTTAGAAATTAAAAATATTTATAATCTAAAACACATAAAATTTAAGCTTTAAAAATCAAATAAATGGAATTCATGTGGGCTGGTCGGTCACTTAAATTTCTGGGCGTTACAATCCTCCCCCCTTAATATGAATTTCGTCCCCAAAATTTGCATAGCCTCTACTACTGAAAAGCTAATATTCACTTATCCTCTCTCTTATTATGTTGATGAAAGTTTAATCGATTCCCTTACAAAATTTGGGGTCATTCTATTTCACTTTTGCTGCGCACTCTGATGAAAATTCTTTCACTTCCTCTACTTCCTTGTCAAAAATTCCTCGTCCTCAGATTAAATCTAGTGATATTTGACTAACCCTTCTTTCGATTCCTCTACGTCCTTGTCAAAAGTTTCTCGCCCTCAGATTAAATCTAATGATTGACTAACCATGTACGTCATACCATGATTTTGAACAAACATCCATGATTCTCACAAGATTTAAATCACTAACAAAATTTACCTTAATCCATTTAACTTTTTATCTTTGTAAGTTCCAAAAAAATCAATGTAGCTTGATCACGATAAATAAATTTATTTATATGATTTAATGCATGTTAGTTAATAAAATTTAATTGGTATGCTTAAATTATGTGAATTATGTTATGCCTAAAATTTTATGTGTTGTGTTGTTATTTTAAAGTTTTCAGGTTTGGAATTTAATTCTGAACCGTAGGGAAGAGGCTAGCCTTCGAAGCGAGTTAAGAAATTTTTTTATTTAATTAAGCTAAAATTGATGCATGTATTTTATTAGTTGCGAGAATTAAAATTTTTAAAGTTTTAATTGCAACTAATGGGCCGATTATGAATCCCATTAGTCACAAAAGAAATAAGCGTTCAAAATTTCATTTATTTTCTCTAATTGGAACGCCGCTTATTATCCCCCCAAATTCCCTTTTCACGTTCAAACGAAAGGTAAGGGTTCTTCAAGTTTCTCGAGGCTAGATCGTTCCGCAGTCCAGGTTAAATTCCAAGCAACCCAAATCCAGGAAAGTTTTTTTTAAATGTTTTGAAACCCAATTCAAGAATATAATTATTTTGAAGGTAAACCCTATGCGAAATTATGTTGATTGATGCATGATTCCAGAATTTCATGTGTATATTGTTTAATTGTGAAACATGACGCGTTCTTGATGTTTTCGGCATAACGTTATAGAGATTTAAATGCGTTGAAGTTGAAAAAGCAGAAATTTTGATGAAAAGAATTGAAGGGGAATTTTTGGTTCAAATTCTTGAAAAGTTGGGTTGTGTCATTTGAAACATTTGAAGTTTTTATGGTGATTGATGATATTTTTCATTGAGAAGTCTTCCAATTTGATCTAGGATGGAAAAGGTTCAAAAAAAGGATCGAAAAAAGGCGGAGTCGCGCCCTGAGCACGACGACATTCTCGCACAGGTTGTCGCATCAACGCTGGGCGCTGCTGCTGCAGCTCCCCCGCGCTTCAGCAAAACGGCGCCCCAGCGCCAGGTGCAGTGCTGGTTCGAATTCTACACAACAAAATTGACGTTTTTGGGTCCTAAAAATTATGTTTATGATATTTTAATATATCTTAAGTATTTATAAGAATGTTTATGAAAAAAATTTTAAGTTTTAAATGTCCGAGATTGATGGAACAACTCACGTGAATAGGTTAAGTTATGTATCGCATGTTTATGAGATTTTTCCCACGAAAGCTATTTTATCATGAAATATTTTGAAGTATTTTATGCATGATGTCATCACGAAAAGTTTTACGAGCATGATGTTATGAAGTTGTGAGACGTATGACATGACATGATATGATATGATATGATATGTTACAATGAATGATATGATGCATGAAAAAAAATATTTTGATGTTGTATGTGTTTTGTGGTGATTACACGGGGTATGCACTTCGGGATGAGCTGCGGAGCGGCTATCCAAACTATGGATCCCGGCATGGTTACACGGGATATGCACTTCGGGATGAGCTCCAGAGCATATATCCAAAGAATGAAAGTTTTAGGGCGAAAACCATATGCTTCTTGTACAACGATCGTGATCACGGAAAACTATGATGTTATCTTATGACGGTTGCCACAAATACACATATTTCATCACCCCCAAAAGTTTTATGTTTTGTTTACATTAAGTTATGTTCATGTTATGTCTTTACATGTAGAATTATATTTTTTTTCTCATCTCAAGTTTAAATACGATTTTTTTCATGCATGTTCTTGTTGAGTCTTTAGGCTCACTATACTTGAATGGTGCAAGTAACGATGATATCGATGCTTTCATCAATGATTTTGTAGCTGGGCATGAAGAGGGGCCGGGGGTCGGTCCAGCGGGGGATGCATGAGTGCGATGTTTTATGATAAGTTTTTGAGTAAACAATAATTTTCTATGATGAGAGAATAAATATGTTTCAGTATTTTCTTTTGATGGCCATGTTGGCACTACCAAAAAGATTTTATTCATGTTTTCATTGATGCACCTTTAAATATTTTTATTTTATGAAAGAGATTTTCTATTTTTGCAAATTTTTTCGCAACACTTTTAAGATGTATGTTCAGTAACGTTCCCAAAGAGTTTTGGGATGTTACAATCTTACTGTCACTTATATCGCTAAACTCAATGTAAAGTAAAGTCTCAAGAGTCACAATTCTAGTCACCATATTATATCATAATTTCATCCTCAATTCCATCATGCTTACAATTTATTGACCGTAAATCTTTACACTCTTAGAATGTACCGAAATTTGTCTCCTAAACATACTAGAATGTACCATTAATGACAATGAAGTTAATAACATAGATAATCATGACATTTAATACGATCTATTATAATTACCTTCTATCGTAGTAGCATATCCAATTACAGCTAATACCCATCAATCTCTTGTAAATATCACAATGATGGTACTTAAACATCAAAAGCTAATTTACCCAGACTTGCTCATTCAAGTGAAAATGATAGAATTTACTCTTATGCTAAAATATCATTGTTTCCTCATAATGTAATTTACTACAATGAAATTATAATTCTATCACTGCTTGAAAATATCAAAGTTGAACTGAACACTACCTGAAACCTTAAATCTCAAGATAATGCCCAATAATAAAACATTAATTATAATAATAAAATATCAAATCAAAGGTGAGGTATAAACTTTAATCCAAATGTCAACGTAATTTATTAATCTCATAATATTTATTAGGCTACATCCTATATTCAATTTATATACAAGTAAATCAAAAATCGATTTCATAAATTTATCTCAAACTTTCCATATATTGGTCTTCTCCAAAACTAGAAATAATTTTCCATTCATCAAACCAATTTTCATCTTAAATCGAAATCTTAGGTTAACTCATACCTTACATGAACAATTTCCTATATAAAATATTTTCAAGCCTTAGTTCTATAAAGATACCAATCCAGAGAATTCAAGAAGAAAATTCAAGATAATTTTGACATTTCTATAACAATAAAGACCTTTGTAAACCCCTTTTTCCTTTCTAATCTTAAGCAAAATTAACAATCATTCAACAATAATAAAAAAAACTTATCACTTATCTATTTCTTTCTTTTGATCCAATAGAATTTGAAATTTGGAAAGAGACCAGAATTGATCACCCACTACCACTCGATTATATCTCATTCATTATCTAGAAAATTGTGAACAACAATACACATCCTTCAATATCTCATAATGAATAGATCATTATTCCTTCGACATGAAACTTTTAAATCTTATAACCTCATCATTCAAAGTTACACGAACAAAATATTTAACCAACGAATATAATCTCAATCATGTCCCGTAAGTCCAAAATACCGAATAAAAGTTTTTTGATAGCAAGAATATTCTTAATCATTGATCCTCAGTTCTTGTAATCATAAATCAATATATATATATATATAAATGGAGACTTCAACATCGACATCTAAGATGATTAATCCCAGCTTTAATTTTACCTTATTGTTGTGACATGCATCTTACACTAAATTTGAAATTATAGAGAATACAGAAAAAGGGAATTACTCTTTTGTCTTAATTTCAAATCAAGCGATTCTAGGATAGTTACAAAGCTATTTAACAGAGCTACAACTTTTGATCGACTTACCATTCTAATTCTCATGTAACACCTAGAAGTTCAAAGGACAACATAAACCTAAAATTAGTTTGTATACAAAATCCTACTTTCTCATCAAGATCAATAACCTCAAATCATATGTACATACGTGGAAGACCGTAGCAATCCTTGAATCATAATTCCTTCTATGAAATTCCAAAAAATAATTTGATTGCTGACTACGAATTATCAGTATTTTTCCCAGAAAAAGGAAATTTTCATTCCCCAACAGTATTTTATAATCTTAATGATTAACTTATGAACAAGTAAAATAAAACATCAATACTAAAATCCAAATTAAAGTAATTGGGTCATCTTCAAACTTCTCTAGCATTCAGTAATCAATTTCAAAATTGTCTAGATTTTGTACGAACTCAATAACTCAATTCCCAATACAGTAATTCAACATAAACTCATAATACCAATCCAACATCAATACATTACTATTTACAATACCTAAACGTACATTATGATAGGAAAATATAACTTTTTTAATTATCTTTATTTATAATATATCTTAAGACAAATATTATAAAATCTATTTAAGGTCTAGGAGGTGGGTTCTAAATTACATGACCCTATGAAGTTCTAATGTCTCTGCCAAACAAAACTTCAGCCCACTCTTTCTTCCAAAGCCCTAACAATCTTTGAATCGTAATTCTTTACTTAAGTCAATACTACTAATTAAATGCTGACTACAAGCAATTAAAAAATTTTCTTAGAAAATTTCTTAACCTGAAATAAATTAATGTTCTTAAATCAGATTAACTTAAATTCATAATATCTGATCAATACATCAATATCTTACTAAAACGCGAAAATATTATTAACATGTGTCCATATCATCAACAAAAATTATACAACCCATTAGGATTATATTTCATACAAAATCCTAATTTCTTCTGGTTCGGTTGTGACCTACAAATATACGCCCATTTCAACCACACGACCGACACGCATGAAAATCACGTGATTTCTTATCATATAATAACTTTCTAAAATTCTGAAAAATAACAATTAAACATTTATCTTAGCATTAAAAAACTCAAAATTTATACTTTTAAACATAAACCTTTAAAATCATCGAAATCAAGAAAACAAATATTTTTCAAGTTACAAAACATGCTCTTCCATTACCTTTAAAAATTTTAAAAAGTAATAATAACCTTGGAAACCATAATACAAACTTCATAACCTCAAAAAAATAAACTTGACTTGAAACTTACAAACTTTGTGGTGAATCTGAACGATATCTGTGTGGTGAGAGTGACGCTCATCCTCGGGACCATGCTCTGATGCCAAGTTGTAACGTCCTCCTTTTCTTAAGATTTAAATTAAATATAAAATAACCTAATATTAAATAAAATGCTGACTATATATTTTTTTAAAGTGGGAAGGAGAAACATAAAATAAAATATAAATACTTAAGATAAATTATCAGGTTCTCATAAAAATTCAGCAGTGCAACAACCAGTAAAAGTATAGCAAAACAACCAGGAAACCGTTCTTGTATCTAAAAGCCTTAAAATGTCAAATTCCAACAACAATTTTTTTTAAATAAGAACATAAAAAGGTTTTTTAGTGCGGAACTTCATGGTCATGTATAGACGCCTTCTCACAACCACCACTCTCGCCAGTCTGCACCGCACTCAATCATCCTTACCTGCATCGAAGAAGTTTAGTGAGCCAAAAGGCCCAACAAGTAATACTGGAACTACCAAATACATATAAAATAACTTAAAACATTCAACACAGTTAAATTCTTTAAATCCTCAACTTTAACTCATGCAAGCAGGCACACACATGCATACAATTCTCCACTTTTCTTTAAACTTTGCACCTCAACACTTTTTCTCATCACCTCAATAAAATAAATACTCAAAATCTCAAACATTTTTTTTTCTTTTTGACATGTGGTTTGGAAACTATAATGGACCGGGTGCATCCCTCTGCCTCTGGCCCATCTGGCCTTAGCTCTGGGGGCCCGCGACCATACTCATGGTCTTCTCCCCACCTGGCTGGGGGAGTTTTTGCCCTCCCCAGAAATCGATCTTGTACCACCAGGCTTAAGTATAAATTATTCTGATTCTGAGCTCAAGTGGTACCAGGAATCAGAAGAATTTGTACTTAAACCTGGTGGTACAAGTTCGATTCCTGGGGAGAGCTGAGGCCAGATGGGCCAGAGGCAGAGGGAGGCACCCGGTCCATTACATAAAAGGGAGAACTTGTACCACCAGACTTAAGTACAAATTCTTCTAATTCCTGGTACCACTTGAGCTAGTAGCCTGGTGGTACAAGTTCGATTCCTGGAAAGGGCAAAAACTCCTCCAGCCAGATGGGGAGAAGACCATAAGTATGGTCGCGGGCCCCCAAAGTTGAGGCCAGATGGGCCAAGGGCAGAGGGATGCACCCAGTCCATTACAAAAACTTTTCTTTTTCTTTATAATGGGCGCTTGATCAATCTAATACAAGGAATCCAGGTTTGACGGAGCACCATGACTGGAAGGCTTACATCCACACGTCATCTTCTTTCGTGGCGGGGCATCATGACCCGAAGGCCTACATCCACATGTCGTCTTCTTTATTTGTAACTTCAGCCAATGTTTTCATAACTGGACCGGTGATCAAACCGGTCTACCTTAAAAAAATGGTCCAACCGGTTCGACCGTTTTAACCAGACGGTCGGACCGGAAAACCGTTTATATAATATAATATAATTAATAATATTTTTTAAATTTTAAAAATCTAAAAGATGTATATAAATAAACAAAAATATATTTATCATTGTTTAAAAAATAAATAACTATATAAATATATTCAAAATATTAATTATAGTTATATATGCTATATTTTTAAAAATAAATAAATTAATTAAAAAATTATAATAATAGAAAAATAATATTTTTAACGAAGTACAAAGTTCAAATAATGATGTGTATATATAATAATAAAATATTAAATTAAGATTTTAAAATAAAAAAAATTTAAAAAAAAAATAAAAAAAATTCGAAAACCGGTTCAACCGGTTTTCTGGCTTATTCTTGTGACCGATTCTTGGCCGGTTCTTAGCCGGTTCGACCGGTTTTGACCGGTTCTTGACCGGATCTGAGCGGTTGAACCGTTAAAACGGTTTTTAGGGATATTCCGGACCGGACCAGTGACCGGTTCCCGGTCGAACCGGTCGAACTGGCCGGTTCGGTCCGGTTTTTAAAACACTGACTTCATCACAATTCATAAAATATTTTACACATTTTATTCTCCTCAATATTCAACATAACACACCAAAAACCACACAAAATACTCACAGCAAAATACCCTCACACACGCACACACACAACACATACTAAAACACACACAGTACACACACACTCACACAGTACACACACTAGCACACACAAATACGTACACACACCAACACCCAAATACACACACCAGAATACACACATAGTACACACACTTATCACACACGCACGCACATAGTTCATACACAATACACACAGTATACTTGTACAGTACACATTTATATATTGTATACGTGTACAGTACATGTATACACACGATATACATATAGTATACACACATAGTACACGTATACATGCATTAACACACATTAAACTTTCATATCTTTGCACACAATTCATCATATATATCACGTCTATATCATTAAAAAAAACATAATCAAATCCCTTAAAATCTATATGACTTCAATGATACATGAAAAAATGGATTTTTACTTGCCTTATACCGGAGTAGAGATGATTCTGCGATCGGAGCATACCCAAAACACGATCGAAATTGATCAAAAGCGAGTAGAAAGAGAACTCTGCCCTAGCCGCCTCCCCTTCTCATGTCACTCCCTCTCTCGTTCTTTTCTGTTTATGCGTCCCTTTCTCTTATTTTTTTCACGCTTCTTCTTCTCTTTTTTTGTGTTTGACTCACAAGCTTGGTCCAACAATATTTTAAAACTAATCTATATTCTAATAACCCAGAGGTCCCAGTCCACTTCCTAAAATATACATATATAAATATATATCTAGGTAACCCAAAGTTCCTAAATAAATAATTAAAATATATTTTTAAACTTCTTACAGTGCTCGGTATCTCTTCTCCAGACTGCATCCCGAAAATCATCACCTAGAATTCCTCATGCCTAAAAAATAAATAAACGTTAGCAATTAAAAATATTTATAACCTAACACACATAAAATTTAAACTTTAAAAATCAAATAAATGTAATTCAATGCGAGCTGATCAGTCACTTAAATTTTTGGGATTTTCACCACGACCCTGATCGTGGTCACTACCCGAGAATCCTAGAAGGACCGTCAACTTCGAGTCCCTATAAATACCCCACTATAGGTAAAAATGAAAGGGTTTACTTCATCTTAAAAACACTCTCTACATTCCTTTTCTTTTTATCTCTTTTGATGATTGAGTGTATGTAAAGATCTCGGCATAACATGGCTCTGCTCACCCGGTCACTTAATTAGATCAGACAAGAAAGACTTTTATTGCTACCCGGGAAGTTGCCCACCCAACTTACCCAATTTTACTGGGTGTTATCACTATGTATCAAATTATAGTTTCTGATGCAAATGTGATAGCATCGAAAACAGTGTTTAGAGGGGGTGAATACACACTTTTAAAATAATTTGAGCTACAATAGCTCGGTTCTTGAAATATTAAGCACCGATGAATTAAAGTTTGATTTCAAAACCAAGCGGAAAATACTAGAAATAATCCTTCGTAGAAACTGATTTATCATTTTGTAAATCATTTTAAATGGATGCAAGTTGATAGATGAAAACAGTTTAGTTGAAACATTTTATCAAACACTTTGAATGCAACATTTAGGTATTTTATCAAACACATAAAATGCTTCAACAATACAATCCAAAAGAGTATCGATAAAAAAATGCAAGAAATAAAGAGACACACGATTTGTTTATGGATGTTCGAAGATTTCAACAAATCCTACATCACCCCTTCTTCCTCCTTGGAAGGATATCAATAGAAGACTTTGATTTATACAACTCATTTGCACAAACCCACTCCAAGACTAGGACTTACCCACTGCCTATCTTAGAACTCCTAGCCACCACTCGATTGTAGGCCGCAACCTAACAATCCGCATATAGTTTTACGTCTTTATGCCAAGACTACAAACACAATCTTTAACGTCTTTGTGTAAAGTCTCTCACTCAAATAATCTATGAAATTTATCTCTCTTTTATATGTGAGTGAGTTGGGTGTGAAGAACTTGACTTTTCACGCTCAAGAATTCTAATGTGTTCTTCACACCTTGGGCTTTGCTCCCAACTAGTTGATTTCTTTAAGTAGGCTGCCCATGCTTTGAATCTCCTTGCAAAGCTTGTGTTTGAACTCCAAGATGTTGTATTTATAGGATCCAAGAATGATATAGCCGTTAAACACAGAAATAGAGCCGTTAGAATGCTTTTTGTACTGTTTTTGTACTGTTTCTGGAGTGCCAAACTGATCGAATAACTCGGAGCTCAACGGATCGAATAACCCCGCATGATCCGTTGATATATGGGCAAAGTGATGAATAGAAAAGTTGTAGCTCTTGATAGCAATTTTCAACGCCACCAGAATCAATCAATTTGAAGTTCATATGCGAAATTTATGCTCGAAATACTAGAACTGTTCAAAATGGGTTTAGCACAAAATCAGTTGAGTGCATATGATCTGTTTAGTGCTATATCTTTTGATTTGTTGATTTATGAGCAAAGTGATAAACATAAACATTGTATCTCTTTCTCTTAGCTTTCCAGAATCAAGAATCACACAATTTGGATTTTATATGAGAGAATTATGCTCGATATACCAGACTGTACCAAAAATTCCGCTCTGCAGAATTTCAGTTCTGCACCAGTTACTTCAACGCAGTTTAGCATATCCTTAGGATCCGATTCAGTCTTTGACTTATGAATATGATTTGTAGTTCATTGTCTTATCTTTCCAACGCAGGATGAATCGTTCCATTCGAATAATCGAGCTGCAAGATATGGCCAAAATACTGGAACTGCTTGAGGTAAATTAATTCTGTTTTTCTGCTAAACTGGTGCAATTCAGTTTGGTATTGCAACGTCAGTTTTACCAAGATAACATCCGTTTTTTGTAACGCCCGAAAATTTGATTACGTAAACCCGCATGCATAATTAGGAAAATAATTTATTTAAAATTTATGAATTTGGGTTAAATGATTTTATGTGATATTATGTGAATTATGTGCAGGATTTAAAAATTTATTTCTAGCATTTAACCCGCAATTATGGAATTTATGGAAAGTTTAGATTTTTAAGAAATTTATTATTTTGATCGCGTAGACGGGACTGTGGACGGACGAAATATTGATTTTTCATCCAAATTATTTTATGAGATTTTTAGTAGCCATAAAATATTATTTTAATGTTTTAATTCCCAAATTTTATGGTATTTCATTATATTTTAGAAAACTCATTTTTAGCCAAATTAAGTCATTTTATTGACTTTTATTAACCTATAAAAATTCCCTATTTTTATATTTCGTGATTTTAAGTTTTTAGAGTGTTTTAGCATGTGTATTAAAGTTTGAAAATATTTATTTTATGGTATATTATCTAGCTGATTAATTTACACTAATTATACCTAAATTACCTCCTAATTACCCTACCCTATTCACGTCTAAACCCTTCAAGCCGCCTGCATCATCTTCTCCATCCCTTCTCCCACGTTCCCACAGCAGTGACATGCCTCCATAGCCGCTTCTTCAAGATTTTAGCAAGTTTTCGTAGATCCGTCGTCCCAGAGTCCATAAACGCGTTCTTACTTCCATAAAAAAATCAAAAGACATGTCGAATTTTCTTATTTCACACCATATAAGCTATTTATTTTGTCCATGTCAATTTTTTATTGATTTGTTGGTGCTATGTTCGAATATGATGAATATTTATGGTTAGAACATGCATATCTCATGCTTTTGCTTGAATTACATGTGCATGGTCACGTTTTGATGCAAGGGGATGGTTCCAGCTGTTTTCAGGTGGGTAAGGGCGTGTATTAGGGTCCTTAGGGACGTGTTATTGTTGCTGGTTCAGTGGCATAGTTGCTGGTTTGGGCAGAAAAGCTAGCTAGTCGCAGGTGGAAGCAAAATGAGCAGTCTTGGGAGATTGACTCGTTCTTGCTCCTCAGTGCGAGTTTTAGGTTGATTCTAGTTGGGTTAGAATCCCAAGACCTTGGGGGGGAGGTATTCCAGGTGGTGCTTCGGCCGATAGTTGCCTGAAATGGGCGTCCAAACGGCCTGAAGGCGGCGGTCGCGTTCTGCATGCGAGCAGAAACTAAGGTGTGATTGTTTTGGTTCGTTCTCCTACTGGACTTGGTTTGAGGTCAAATTTGTTGGGTTAGAACAGTCTTGATGTTGGATAAGTATGGGCAGTAGTTTCACGGCCAAAGGTGGCCAGAGCAGGCGACACGGTCAGTTTTTCAAAAGCCTCTCCAGGCTGCCGTGAGTTAGGATTAGGGAAAGAAAGGCTTAGGTTGTGTCTATGCTTTAGGTGGGCCGGGCTGGGTGTTTTGGGTCCGGTTCAGGTCAGTAGAGTCTTGGGTTATGTTTGTTTGGTCCGGGTCCGGGTTAGATGAGTCGGGCTCGGGTATTTTAATTTTTAAGTAATTATTAGTTTAAGTGTGTTTTGGGCTTTTAAAAATTTATTAGAAAATTATTTGGGCTTCCAAATAATTTTATTTGGGTCTCAAATAATTTATTTAAGTTAGCTCAAAGATTTTTATGGGCTTGAAAGCCCATGAGAATTTTTGAATCAGTCCGTGGATTTTTGGGTCAGTCTATGAATTTATTAGGCTTAATTAAGTTAATAAACTTAAATAAATTTACATTGTTTTTAAATATGGTGGCTGGCAACGGTGGTAGAGCTGTTTTTAAATAAATCAGTCGTTAAAGATTTTTTATTGTGGGATAAATTAAGATTATTTTATTATGGACAAAATTACCCTTATGTTATATTAAATTACTATTTTGAATTTTTTAAAAAAATAAGGGAATTGTAGAATTGGAAATTACAAGGGGGCGTGATTAAAAAAATGGTTGTTAGAACAAGGGGGTGAGATATGTTTAATTATTTTCCTTCAATTAATATGACTTAATCCTTTGGAGAATGGATTGAGTAGAATTATTAAAAACTATTAACAAAACAATAGATCAACCGGTAAAACTAACAACAATCCAAACCAACTCTGACAATCAAACACAATTATATAAGTCGCACACTCACGATTGCTAAGAATATAGCCTTCAACTTTATGCGATGAAATCTAGGTATCAAAACATGAAAATTAATCCTCTTTACATCTCATCCTTATTGCCTCGATCGTTACATTAGCGTCATATTTGATCTAACTAGAAAGGTGCACGTGCGTTGCACGTGGAACACCGAAAATTTAAAGTCTTATAATACGATTGATAATTCCATTACTTTAATTAAATGTAACAAATGTAGATAATATCCATGCATGAAAAAAAACGAAATTCAATATAACAATGTTTATGAACAGAATGCTTTTAAGAAGTAAGAAAATCAATCATGTTCTTCCTTAATTTTGATTGATGCACATGATCTTATTTTTATTTTTTTTTTGTAATCTCCTAAAGCTTCATCATCATCAATATCTAATATTTTTTGATTTTCCTTGCTTTTGGTAGTGACACTTTATTACTGGAGCAATATTTTGTTGTTTCGTGCTTTTTCTTTATTGGTTTTCTCCAACTTTTTAGGCTCTATCTCAATTCCATCAACTATCATAGATAATATGTTATTATTTGTATCCACTTATTCTCCCATCATAAATAAAATTTATAGTTATCTTTGACCACATATTCCAATGGATCAACAACCTTTTCTTTATTTAATCTAAGTTGCATCATTTATCAAACAAGCAACATATAAAAAATATGTTTACTTTATATAATTGTAATTGAATATTTTACAAAGTAGTTATATCTGCTAGATAATGTGAACTTTTTTTTTGGATGTTGATGCAGTCTTGAATAGGATGTCCAATGAATGTTGCTGCAACATCGTCGATCATGATCATGATTCTAGCAACATCATATTCATTCACCACCAACAATGATATTTTAATTTATATCTTGAAATAAAATTAACAGTTAATTAATTTTCGGGTTTTTATATAAAGCTGCATGATTATAAAAAATATATATGAAGTACAATACATTAGAATTATCTTTATTTTTTACTTTTTTCAGTTCAAACAAGTAAGACCATTCGTCATCTATGTGAGTGGGTTGAATCAATGATCGCATTTATATCAAATTGATGATCTATTTTCTATTTTCTTTATTGTAATTTCAAAAAATTAATATGAATTTTACATTTAAAGAAAAATTGTATTACCTTAATTCATTTTAATTGTGTAAATATTATTCGCATCATATTTAAATCATTTCTGGTACTTATATTTCTGAATCATTTAGAATGGAAAAAATTATATTATATTAATTTATAAGAAATTGTCCAAACCTTCGTGAAACTCTCTTTTTTCTAGAATATCTCGTTTGTTGTCACCCTTGTTTAACATCTTTTTGGTTCAAGTATTGTGTAAATGCTTGTCTTTTGTAACAGCCATCCTATGATAATACATATATATATTAATATGAATAAAATATCCAAGATCCATTATAAATTTCTACTCTTAATTAATGGCTTACTAATAGATAGAGATCAAAGATATCAATTCAGTAGGCAAAAATTAAGTGAATTGAATTTATTTGAAAGGTGGAAAAAAATTTAATCAAAAAAAATCATGAAAAATATGCTGGAAAATAATATAATGACTACACGTAACTAAGTTATAACCTATTATATTTTTGTACAATGTGGTGCAAAATAAGTAATTATGGTGATCACACTTTCAGTTATATATATGCCTCAATCAGTCTAAAACACTTATGTTGAATAAATTTATCAAATGCAGTGTAAGTTGAGAAAAAAATTTGATATATCAAAAAATTAATCATTTACCATGAGTCTATAATTTCTCTATCACATGAGGGTTGAAAAAAAACGTTGTAGTTTGAGTGGACCCCAATTGAAAAGTTCCTGAATGATAATGTAAAAATTAGTTTTTAAGTATACGATTAAATATTAATCAAGAAATGATTGATTATGTGATAAAACTAACCACATGTTTGCATCCGGAGATTTATGAAAGCAATAATCGGTCTTGTTCACAGCAAGATCATCCCATATTTTTTTCCTAATCAAATTAAGTCTACCACAAAATATTTTTTAAATGATCGTTCAATTGTTTGATTAATGTATATATATAACATAGTTTAAGTACTTACTCCATATCCAATAATATTATATTTCTTCTTTTCCGGATTGATCAACTTTTTTGTTATATTCATGCAAAGATCCAACATGTTTTAATACGCTAATAACATTTGCAACAGAAGAATATTATTATGAAATATTAAAAAACATCTTCTATATTTATTTTAAAAAAAACTAACCAGTGACCATTTTTTATAACTTACGTTGATCTTCATTTTCGTTAAGATTTGATGTTACATCATTGAATCTTTTGAAAGCAAAATGTATCCGACTATTCGAGGCCCTGTTGAACAAGATGAAGGATAAATATGCATGAGCAAGCATTCATATATGACCAAATAGCACAGGTAGAAGTACAGGATCATTGCAATTACTATTTCTAAGTACATGATCATTGCGATTTCCATTTATAAATCTAAAATTATCGTCTTTCATATCAACATCATGTATCCTTTGTTCCAAAGTAAAGATATCTGAAAGACATGACAAAATAAACAAAATGTCGATTCAAAATTACAGTAAAGAAGAGTTTAGAGATATATAGTAATGGTAAAAGATCGTGGCTTTGAGTAAGCAAACCTTGAAACGAGTCCAAAAGCTCGAGCGAGCTTCCTGCAGGGACCATAATTCGGTGGAAAGAAAGAAAAGAAGGTGAAAGTATTAAGGAGGTCGCCACAGAATAGGGGCAATTCAAGAGACAAAGAAATCACAGTCAAACAACCATAATTAATGATGGTATCATTTAATAATTACTAAATAATGATTGTATCAATTAAAAAAATAATTAATTAAAAAATTACTAATGAAGAGAAGGAGGTTAATTATGACAAATCACAAATGAAACCCATATATTTATAGGGGTTATTATTATTATAGATTATTTAGATTAAGAAATACATAAATACCGCATTCTATTAATAGAATGCGGTCACTACAAGAATATTTGGATTCAACAACACTTAATAGACAACGGTTTTTTTAAAACCGTTGTCTTTTTCTGTATGACAACGGTTTTTTTGAAATCCGTTGTCATAAGTCCAAAAAACCCGTTCATAGACAACGTTTTTTTAAAAACCCGTTGTCTTTTATAGGTTAAAGACAACGGTTTTTTAAAACCGTTGTCTATGAGCGGGGTTTTTTGGCCTACGACAACGGTTTTTAAAACTGTTGTCAATGTGCGTTCTTTTGTGACATAAGACAACAGTTTTTTATGATCTACGACAAGGGTTTTTTTAACCGTTGTCTTTCTTTTTTATGGGTCTTTTTTGTTATCGTCGACCCGTTTTCTTTCCTTCTTTTAATTTATTTCCTTATTATTTTTTATTAAGAAACTTATGCACTTCTTTTAATTTCTTTCCTTATTATTTTTATTAAGAAACTTACGCAATTCTCTCTCTCTCGCAAGTTCCTGTCACGATTCCCCCCCAAACCCAACCCTAGCCGCCCACTTCTTGCCGTCGATTCGCTGCCACCGAAGTGGGAAATTTATTATTGGAGCTATAATTCGCTTAGATCTCGTCTTAAGCTTTGTTTTGATTCCAATATAGCATGGAATCGCGACGTGAAGCTTCGAAGCCATCGCCCTGTTTGACCATAGTTGCGCAAGTAGCATTTTTTTAATTTTCTTTTCATTTCTTCTTTTCGGTTCTGAGTAAATTGGCTGCGTACGTGTCTGAATTCTGTTTTCTTTATTCTTTTCGGTGTGTCCAGCCTGTGATTTTGTTTTGGTATCCATGTTTGTGTTTCACACCTCCATATGTGTTGCTTTTTGGTATACTCTTGTGTGTATTTGTGCGTGGTTTCTGCCGTTCACACCTGTGTTTTTTAATGGCTTGAGTTGCCGTTCTTCCTGTCTCTACCTCACAATAATAGAGGGAGGGGAAACGAGCACTTTTTTCAGGTGGCTTAGGCCTTCTCAGTTTTATCTTGATAAATATGCGAACATTTCTTCATTTCTTGTCCATTTAAATCTTATAATATCTTATATATAAGCTCTGTGATTACTATCGCTTCATTTTCCCTCTTTTTTTATTGTTTATGTATTCGGTGGTTGTGGTTTTCTTTAATTTTTTTTGCATCTTTGCTGAATCTGGACATTATATTCATCCACCGAGGCCACAGTGAGTTATTCAGGGAGTATGAATGATGAATACGAGAAGGTTATCAGTAGAATGAACCCTCCTAGGTATCTCTCTTTTTCTGTGTTATTCATCTGTACGGAAGTCGGTACAATTGATTTCTCAGTGATGCTGTGTTATTTATTTCATTCTCTTGTTGCTCTTAATTTTAATTGATAATGAATCTTACAAGAATGTTACTGTCATTCAGGTATGTGTTGGTTTGATCTTTTTATGGTTCATTCTTGATTTTTACAAGGTGGGATTTTTTCGAATTTAATATTTTGTTCCTTGTAAATGTCTTCTCTTTATGTAGTTGGACAGTGCAAACAAACATGAAATTCTTCTTGAAGTAGTACAAGTACATACTGATATCAATCTTGTCATTACCAAAGCTAATATTTGTTCTGATGGATACCTTCCACATGTATGGAATATTAGGAAACAGATGCATCACTAATCACTATAATTTTTTCATCACTTGTGTACCCAATATATATGGTTTGAATCCATGATTCCTTGTCGAAATAGAGCCAGAGATTCTGGAGGTATGTCGAGTATTCGCTGAGATGATGTTCTATGTTTTTGCAAAGAATAGAGCCAAATTTTGGTGAGTTAGATTCTTTCATATTTTTTCCTGGTTGAACGTTTATGACTACTCATCTGATGAACTTGCTAGAAACTTATTTTCCTAATAGAAGTTCCAATTCAGACAGTTTAAACATGATACGTAATCACTTTGCAATCATAAGAATTCATTACAGAAAGATGGACACCAACAAATAGAGTGCATGCAATGGAAGTTATTAATAATAATAATTATTATTAAATTGACCCAGCACAAAATTTCTTGCTTTATTTATATAAAAATTATATATATATATATATATATATCATGTAATGGAAGTTATTAAGTATAATGATTACAAACCTCTAAAGCACTTGATCATACAAGCAAGTCGAGTTTTAAATTGCTAATACAAGATATAAGAGTATGTTAAGCCTTATACTTTTACATGGATGTTGATACGTGATTTATGCTAGTTTAATGTTCCTAATCACTCCTATTTGCTAACCTTACATTTACATTTGGATAAATATATTGTCTTGCATAGGCACTTAAGTTGTGGAAGAGCTGCTGATTGATGTAGGTATTTTGAGCATGCATACACTAATTAGACATAGCAATGTTTGTTCTGTTCAGTTGATCCGTGAATGCAAAGGTCATCTTTCTCAAATACTGACAGATTATGAAAGCACTCAATACTTAAACCATCTTTGGTTGAGAAACTTGTGCTAGTAGTGCAATACTTGTTATAGTGCCTCGCTATATATGCTCCATACAAATTCTTGTTTATATCAAATTAATGTGCATACTTGTATCCACTTGGGAAAGGAAACTTCTATAAAGAATCTTTTGAGAAAAGATGGCCTTCACTTATATAATTGGTATTATAAATTTTGTTTCCTCAATTTCAATATTTAATTTTTCTCTACTGTATCTAGTATAATAATTGATCCATCTCCTATTCGAACTTTTAATCTTTTATCATATTTCTTCCAATAATGACTAGGAAGTATATGTTTACTTGCTAAACACATACTTGCTCCTGTATCAATATAAGCATGTATATGATATGATTTATGTTCTTTTATTTTTATTTGAATTTTTATATAAATACTATTTGGATTAGTCTTATTCTTAATATCCATTCTCACACAATTTTTTTTTAATAGAAATTTGGACGCTTTTTTTTTTTTTAATAGAGGCTTGGAAGGGTATTTAATTAATTTGATACACTAAATGCTTATTAAGTTAGAAGAAGGCTATTTGCTTAATTGAATATGCGACGAGGGCTATTTCTCTAAATCTTCCCACCGTCAGCTGGCATTCATTATCCAGGGCAGAATTCCACCGCTGCTATGCTCGATCTCCTCCGCCATCCGCCCGTTGCGCCGACTCTCCTCTCCGATTAGAGGTTTTTTGGTCTAATTTTCTATTTGTTTTCTTGTTTTTACAAGATTCGATCTCAACTTTGTTGGTGTTTAGGGAAATCTCTACAAGATTCGATCTGAACCATTCTCATTGCCTGCCCCCTTTTCCGATCAGAGGTTTATTTGAGGTACTCTCTGCTCTGAGTTTTTTTTTTAAAAAATTTTGATTCCATTCAACAACGTGGTTATGAGCTGGGATATGGAAATGTACATAAGGAGAATTGGTCCTTTCGTTCAAAATGATATATTTGCGGCTGTGTCAAACTCTGTATCAGTTTAAATTCATGTTGCTACATCTTTAGTAGCCATCAAGGGAAGAAATTGTAGTGTTTATTTGTGAGCAAACGTCTTAATCGTGACCGATCCATTGTCTTATGGTCATGAATTCTCGTAGCTTTTGTATAGATGTATTAATGAAGGAAAACTGTTAAAAGATTTTTGGTCCAAATTGGCCATCTTTACTGAATTTCCAGATGCGTAGCCCCTCTACAAAGGATAAAGAGATACTGGAGATTTCAAGCACATCCCTTGGTAGAAAAAGTTCTTCCAAAAGTTCGAGAAATTGGAATAAGTAGATATTCAGACACTTTTATTGAGTCAAAACTAGCCGGTATTGAAGTGTCCACATATATAGGAGTTATTGGTATCCTCCACACAAAACTTGGGTTTGCCCCTATGTTCGAACTTCGAACACAAAAATTCCCTTCTTTTGTTTAGTTTTTCACACCTCCGACTCCTCTCTCAAGGTTTTTTTTTTTATAAAATATTCATTTCTAGAGTAAATAATGTGATAACATATTTTTAGTTTGTTCTGAGTTAAATAAAGCTTAATTGTTAAAGAGAATAAGAACACTGGAAAAAATCGACTCATTCATTCACAAGTTTAATTACAAACGGATACATCCTTAATTGAACAGTGAAATTCATTTGCCGGGAGTGAAGTTTGTGGCGTAGGCCCATGCATTGTTGTTGACTGGGTCTGCAAGGTGGTCGGCGAGGTTCTCCAATGGACCCTTTCCGGTGACGATAGCCTGAACGAAGAATCCGAACATGGAGAACATGGCAAGCCTTCCATTCTTGAGTTCCTTCACCTTCAACTCAGCGAATGACTCAGGGTCGTCAGCAAGACCCAATGGGTCGAAGCTGCCACCTGGGTACAGTGGGTCAGTGATTTCTCCCAATGGCCCTCCGGCAATACGGTACCCCTCAACAGCTCCCATCAGTATAACCTGGCTAGCCCAGATGGCCAATATGCTCTGTGCATGCACCAAGCTCGGGTTCCCCAAGTAGTCCAGTCCACCCTCGCTGAAGATCTGTGAACCAGCCTTGAACCACACGGCTTCACCGAATTTCACACCGTTGCGAGACAAGAGCTCTGGGAAGACGCATCCCAGGGCTCCAAGCATGGCCCATCTGCTGTGGATCACCTCCAGCTCACGGTTCTTGGCGAATGTTTCAGGGTCTGCCGAGAGTCCAGCGGTGTCCCACCCGTAGTCTCCGGGGAACTCACCGGTGAGGTAGCTTGGGGACTCACCAGAGAATGGTCCCAAGTACTTGACACGGTCGGGGCCATACCACGGGCTGCCGGATGAAGCAGGTTTTGAAGCAGTCTTCCTCATGGAGATCCTCCCGGCGCCGGTGATCTCTGAAGTTGATGGTGATTTGACCGCCTTTCCGGCCAAGGCTGGGGAAGAGAGAGCCATTGTAGATGAAGCCATTGCTGTTTGTAGAAGGCTGGTTTTGCTAATTGTATTGTTTTGGAGTAGTGGTTGATTTTTGGTTGAAGTGCTAGTAAGGTATTTATACAAGTGGGCTCTATCGTATTCTTTATCTTCGGAGATCAAATGGTGTGTTGTGATTGGTTGGGGATGATACCGAATGTCCATTTGTTAAGTTCAATCATGCACCACTAGATTTTTCGATCGGGGTAAAAAATCTCAAGATCGGTCCCCTTTTGTTCTTGCAAACCAATGGATGTTTGCCAAGTGTACATTTGGATGCGCCATGAGAGGACATGTGGAGGTGGAGGGAGATGCACAATTACACACTACATTCATATGAAATCACGGGTGACTGTTTGTATTAATAGTTTATTAGAATAGTTGTTTTTGGAATATATAAATCATAAAATTGCAGAAGCCATCTTCAAGTATTGTATATAATCTTCTTATCCAATAATTTTCGAATTTCAATTATTTTGTAAGTTTCTGTCCACTGTATTAACCGTTTCTATGTTTGCTTAATTAGTTTCATGCAATAACATCCATGTACAACAATATTCGATTTTCAATTTTTCATTTACTTTTTGTAAGTATCGATCGATGAACTGATCAATTGTCAAATATATGGTTTATCAATGTAATTTGTTTGATATCTTATTTTTCCAACGGTATCTTTTCATAATTTTCATTTAATTAGATAGTCTTTTGTTTCTCTTTCATCTTGAGTGTTAATTGAATTATAATTCTCTTCACATGCACATAAGATGTAGTAATTAATATGCATTCTTCTCTTCACATGCACATATTTTTTTATAGCTGAAATTTAGGTGAAACAAATAAAGTAAATAAATAGACTCTTTTATATTTGGACAATTATCGTACTAGCTCCATGAAAGCACATTTACACTACAAGAAAAAATGCATGCTTATGGTGACGCTTTAATATGGGCATCTTTAAAAAAGTGTCATTAAAAGAACTTAATAATGATACTTATAAAAAGGGAAAAATGCAATTTTAGTCCTTTATGTTTGTCATTTTGCGATTTCGGTTTTCTATGTTTACATAATTCTGTTTTAGTCCTATATGTTTCAATTTTTTGGCAAATTCTGTCTTTTTTATTCAAAAATGCTTACGTGGCACTATACACGTCAGCTCCACATCAGCACTGTATTGGTGCCATATCAGCGCCACATCAGAAAAAGGACTAAAATTGCCAAAAAAATAAATATAACGGACTAAAACTGAAATCTAAAAATATAGAGGATCAAAATCGCAAAGTGACAAACATATAGGACTAAAAAAGCAATTTTTCCCTTATAAAAAGCACTTAATTCAAAAAATAAAATAGCATATTAGACTACTTATTATGACACTTTTAATAGATGTCACCTTTATTAATAGAAGGTTCCATTCACTTTTCCCTCTCATCATTTTAATCCTTTATTTTTCAAAAATTTATTTCCAAACTCCCACCTTTAATTAGAGCTGTCAAAGTGGGTTGGACCCGTTGGGTTGGCCCGTCCCGTCTCGCCCTGCTATATAGACGGGTTTAGTTGACAAATTTTTAACCCGCTTAAATAGTGGGCCTAGAGCTGTCAAACGGGCCAACCCATGGCGAGACGGGCCGGCCCACCTATGCTAATTTTCCAACCTGCCTAAATGGTGGACCGGCCCGTCCCGCCCCGCCAATCGATCGATGGGTTTTGGTGGGTTGCGAGTTGACACTTCCCACAGGTCCGTTTTGACTGCTCTACCTTAAACTCCCTCCTCACGTTATTTTTGTATGTTTTTATTTGATAATAGATAATAGACTATTGAGGATATCCTCTCTCTCCTCTCAATCGATCCCCAAACTGTTTTTTTAAATATGCGCTGGACTTGTTAAATGATTCTGGTTTAACTGGTGCCAAGCCGTGTGATACTCCTGTTGTGCAGCATCTTAAGCTAACAAGCAAAGAACTTGATGGTTTTACAAGGCAGATTTCTTCTGGTGTGCCAGATGATGATTTATTATCCGATCCAAATGTGTTCAGGAGATTGATTGGGAGACTCATTAATCTCGCAATTACAAGGGCTGATATTTGTTATGTTTTCCAACTTCTTAGCCATTTCATGCATGCACCGAAGAAATCTCATCTGGATGCTGCCACTCGTGTGTTACGGTACCTGAAATCTGCTCCTAGGTTAGGCATTTTACAGCTCCATGCCTCAAATAATATCTCTCTTCATGCTTACTGCGATTGGTCTGCTTGCCCAATGACACGTCGTTCTCTCACGGCCGGGTTATTGTTTTAAAATGGGAGATTTCCTTGGTTTCTTGGAATACTAAGAAACAAAGCACTGTATCTCGATCGTTCTTTAGCCAAAGCTGAATATCGTGCTATGGCCAGCACTGCTTGTGAAGTGACTTGGATACTTGGGCTACTTAAGGATATGGGCGTGCTGCTCTCTTCAGTTCCGCTTTTGTACTGTGACAATAAGGCAGTCTAGCTTACACATTGCTACACATAGCCAGCTAGGCTGGCGCCCATGTTCCCCTACACCCAAGGTGGGTGTAGGGGAACATAATTATATTACAATAATCCACTCATATAACTGTTGAGAAAAAACATTCCAACGAACAATTTTAAAAATAAATATAATTCTTGCTCATAAATTGGACTAATTTAGAATTTAATTAAAACAAAATTTAAAATTGAATTAATTCTTTTATAATTAAAATCATATTTTGCATTTTTATGGAAATTTTGTATTTAGTTTTAACTGTAAATAAATAAATAGTGATATAAATGAAGAAAATATTAATTTTGGTGTCTAATTTCGAAAAAAAAATTAACATTTTGAACATGATGATCTAGATTATTTCGGATGATGCGTACTAGCTAGTAGTAAAAAAACTTTTGAAGGCACCGATAGTTTCAGAGATTATTCATGTGCCTAGATTGACTAAAATTGTAGCCCATAAAATTGTTCATTTTTTTTCTTCCTTCCATCCATCATTTGTCTGGATGAATGATGAGTTTTCTTCATGATTGGTCGAACTTTTAATGACCGGTTTTATTTAATAAATGCAAGTTTTACCGTAAAAAAAATGTGACCAGGAATTCAAATTTGGTTTTCAATTTTGAGTATAAATTTAATCACATTTGAATTTTGAACGATAAATTGAGAATGCAAACAAACTATTATATATTCTGAATCGAAAATTAGAGCATTATTTTATAAAGTTTTTTTTGTGATTGGTTGAACTTTTAATGACTTATTTTATTCAATAAAATTCAAGTTTTACCCAAAAAAATGTGAACAGGTATTCAAATTTGGTTTTCAATTTCGAGTAGAGCATTATTTTATATATAACATTGATATATAGATTATATACTCAATTTCCAGATATTTCTCTATGATTTTTTTAATCTATTCTATTCTATTTTATAATAGTTAAGGGTATAATAAAAACTAGTTTGGTATGTCAATAACACACCAAAATATTCTTCTACAATTACCCTTCATGTTTTACATTGATTTCTCTTTTTTAAGTAGTCTAAATATTTAAAAGTTTCCTATATTACCCTTCTCATTCTCAACCTCTAACCAAAAAGACAACTCCCAATATTCTAACATCTCCACTATTTTATGTTTCAATTTGATAAATTAATTCTTCAAATTTACTTCTTGATTACAAAAATCAAATTTTATTCATGATAATTAAATTTTCAGTACATACGCGAAGCGTGTACTCCGGTTACTAGTTCTAATTAAAGATGAAACTAGAACCAAACAGTTTGGATACCGTTTTGATTCTAATTTAATTTTTTGGTTACAATTTAAACTAAAACTTATTGTTGTAAATTTAAAATAATATTATTTAGCTACCGTCTTTGATTAGAGTGGGATATGCAGAGGCGGTCCAAAGGAAAAGCAGGCCCAGAGCGACAATTAAAATAAGAGTTTCTTACATTGATTTAAAAAAGGAGTTGATATTTACACTTTATTTTTGTTATTTACATTCTATTTGTAAATAAATTTACACTACATTTTATATATGAAGTGGAGTGTAGATAACATAAAATAAATTGTAAATATTAACTTCTGTTTAAAAAATCAAATATAATCGAGCCATATGAAATTATCTTCATATTTTGTGAATGTAATTATGAAATTATCCAAAAAATAATCACATTGAACCATCAAAACCCACAATTTAAGTGCTAATTTAATTTAAAAGCAGTTAATTTACCCATTCAAAGATAAATTAAATAAAAATTCCAAATTTCGAAATCAAGTTTTGAAATTTGTACCTTCAATCCATAAATTTTCAACCACGACATGAAATTAACTATAAATATTAAAATCTAACATTAAAACAAAATTAAATTGAACGAGTCATATGTCAAATTTTAATAACTATTATAATATAATAATAATTAATTGAACAACATTAATAAATAATATTTATAATATATATAATAAATTTTTTTAATAAATTTGAGGCCCCACCCATTATGGGACTTTGGGCATGGGCCCTGCCCGCCCTGGGGCAGGTACGCCCTTGGGAACATGGTATCAGAACTTGAGCTTCATTGTTATGTATTAGATTGTTCATAATTAGATCAATAATACTGTGAATTATAATTTCGTCACCCGATAATATCTCTATGTTTCAGTTGTTTATTCTTATGAATGAGATGAATGTTAATTATCTCACAACCGTTGAATAAAGTTCATAACAGTGTGTTTGGATGTCTAAAAAATAAAATTTGGAATTGGATTTGGATTTGAAATTGGATTTGTATTTTAAAATCTATGGAATTGAAATTCCATTTTGTGTTTGGCAAAAAGTTAAAATATATTTTGGAATTTGATTGTATACATTTTGGATAAATGATATTTTATAAAAAAAAATTATAAAAAAAACTTAAAATATATAAGTAAAATATATGAATTTATTATTAAAAATAATTTTATTGCTTTATAAACTCAAATCCCGTGAAATCCGACCAATTTTGTCAAGATTTCACTTAACTAATTGAAATCCTATGAAATCCCACCAAATACCAATCCCGTTTTGAAATCCCAAATTGCCAAACACTGAAACGATATTTTCAATTCCAAATTCCACCAAATCCCGTCCAATTCCCGTGGTCCAAACACAGTGTAAAAGTTTGCATTTATGGATAAACTAATTTTGAACTAGTTTTTGACGTTGAATAAAGTCCAAACATAGATGAAGCTAAATTTTATTATTCGTACGTGATATGATATTATGTAGGGGTGGCAAATTTTTAAAAAATTCCGACCCGTCCCGATTCCCAACCCGTTCCCGTCCCGAATTTTTCCCGTCCCGAACTTTTCCCGACCCGAGTTTTTGGGATTTTTTTCGACCCGATCAATGTCGGGATCGGGATCGGGATAGGCAACCCTTCCCGACGGGATTCCCGACCCGAATATAAAAATAATATTTTTTTAATTAAAAAAATTATTTTTTTTAATTTTATGTTTTAATATTAATGTTTTATAATTATATACCATATAATTTTTTTTATATTTATATTTTTTAATATTAACATTGAGTTATAATTTTTTATTTTGTTTTTTTATTATTATGAATAATTATATATTTTTTTATTAATCAAGTAGTTGTTTTAGTTTATTTGTAATGTACTAAAAAAATGTTTTAGTTTTTTAATGGTTATATATAAAGAAATTTTAATTTATTTGTAATGTATTAAGAATTGTTTGATTTTTTTCATAAATTTTTTTCAAAAAAATATTTTCATAGAAATTTTTTTTTTAAAAAATATTATTCGGGATTACCCTCACCCGAACGACGGGATCCCGAAATCTATATGATGCAGCCCGAGGGATTCACATCCATGGGAAGCGAGCATAAGGTATGCAAGCTTCAGAGATCAATTTATGGTCTCAAACAAGCATCAAGAAGTTGGAACCAGAAATTTGATGAAACAATAAAGGACTTTGGTTTCATCAAAAACCCGGAGGAACTGTGCGTGTACAAGAAAGTAGTTAAGGATGTGGTGACGTTCTTAGTGCTTTATGTTGATGACATCCTACTCATTGGGAATGACGTAGGGATGTTGCAGTCAACAAAGATATGGTTATCAGGTAAATTCTCGATGAAGGATTTGGGTGAGGCCTCCTATATTCTAGGGATACATATCTATAGAGATAGATCTAAGAGAATGATAGGACTCACTCAAGCAACCTACATCGACACCATATTGAAAAGGTTTTCTATGGATGAGTCCAAGAAAGGACATCTACCTATGTGTCATGGAGTTTCTCTATCCAAGTCTATGTGTCCCAAGACTGATGAAGAGATAGAGAAAATGACACACATACCATATGCGTCAGCCATAGGTAGTATTATGTATGGGATGATATCTACCAGACCGGATGTAGCCTTTGCTCTGAGTGTCACGAGAAGATATCAAGCCAACCTCGGTCAAATGCATTGGAAAGCCGTGAAGGATATTCTTAAGTACTTGAGAAGGACTAAGAATATATTCATGGTTTATGGAGGAAGAGAATTGAAATTGGAAGGCTATACCGACTCTAGCTTCCAAAGCGACGTGGATGACTCGAAGTCAACCTCTGGATTTGTATTCATGCTCAATGGCGGTCTGTCTCTTGGAAGAGTTTCAAGCAGGACACCACAGCGGATTCCACCACTGAGGCAGAATACATTGCAGCATCAGCTGCTGCTAAAGAGGCCGTTTGGATGAGGAATTTCGTCCAAGAGTTGGGCATAATTCCTGAAGCTGTTGGTCCAGTTCCGGTGTACTGCGACAACACTGGTGCCATTGCTCAGGCAAAGGAACCAAGGTCTCATCAAAGATCCAAATACGTACTGAGGAAATACCACATCATCCGGAAGATTGTGGAAAGAGGAGACATCACTGTCGAGAGAGTTGCCTCTACAGACAATATCGCTGATCCACTTACTAAGCCCTTGCCAGGACCATTGTTTGACAAACATCGCGAAGCAATGGGATTACGTAGTATGACTAGTTGGCTTTAGGGCAAGTGGGAGATTGAAAGAATGGGTGCCCGGTTAGCTAACTTGTGGCTAAGGGCTTTTATGACTCTATGTATAAACAATCTTTGTTTAATATAATTTACATTCATTAATGGCATTTTCTTTGTATTTCTTCATATTGTTATATTGTGATATACTATTGTTGTTTTGATAAAGACCTTGAATATACTATAGTGTAAGTAAGATGAGATAGTGAATAAAGAGAGATCACTATTATGAAACACATCTTATAGTCACTATATATTCTAAACAGTTCCTAGTCAATTGAGCCGTCCGCTAATAAGGATAAGGATCGCTCGATATTGAGACTAGCATTTGTGATGCCAAGTACCACGTTTCATTGGTAATGGACATGGAGATGTTCAAAGCATGCAAATGGATATTCATATGATGAATGATCGAACTACCCTATTCGGACTTTCCAAGTGGTTATTATTATTTGAGTGGATAAGTCCGCAGTTTTGATTGTACACCATTAGTCCTTACTACTTGAAACATCATTGAGACTCTATATGCTAGTACTGTACTTTGACTCGTTTACCGACTCTATTGGGGTCATCAGGTGTCGGGATTGTGCACAGTTACGACACATATAGGAGTCGATGCTTTGTTGTCAAGGATTCACCACATACTTGCGAGTGTGGATATCCTATGCGATCTGAGGAGATATTAGTGTGACGAATCTCTGGCCAGAGTACATGATGTGTTTTAGGTTACTCGGTTTCCTAGAAGCACATGTGATGTCACTATTTGATCTTCAAGATGCATTGCATAGTTATCGAATCTCGAACGACTCTCGATGTACCAATGGTTATTGATTCGATCGGGATATATGGATGAAGGGACTGTACTGTACGCTAACCAAAACTTACTGGTTCTTGCAGGCACTATCAGTGATACGTAGGGAATCATGGGGCGATGTTGCTAGACGCTCTTACCATGATTCGTTGGGTAAGTCGAAAATCGTTGTTCCGAGTCACAAGGAGTTGTGAGCCCACGGCTAGCTGTATCCCTGAACCATTGAGGGTCACACAAGTAATGGATTACTAAACTCCGTTGAGATAGTTAAATTTAAAGAGTTAAATTTAATAAAAGAGAAGTTGAACTTCTTAACTAGAGGGAGTGGAATTTCTTAAAATGACATAGGGATGGGCATTTTTGGAAATCACTGAATTCAGATTCAGAAAAATTATCTTGACTTTAAAAGATGCAGAAATGGTTTCTGTGCACATTGGTAAAATCAGTTTATCAATCGGAGTCATGATGAATTTTATATTAATTTCTATAATAACAGGTTTGGCTTGTTGGGCTTAAGTTATGGATTATGGGCCCTAAGGAGTTAGAGTCCTAATATAATTATAACTTAATCTAGTCTAGAAATTATCTATAAATATAGGTGTAGTGTTCGAAAATTGCATGTATTCCATCCTTGAAATTTTCGAAAATCACTTATAATATTCTAAGGGAATTTTCGAAATTCTCTTCTCCTTTTTGAGATAATTCAGGCTGTGATTTTTGTGTAAAATTACATTCTGAATTAATAGATCAAATCTGTTTATTCTCTTCGATAAACATCTGATTGATTTCTAGTGCAATCAATCAGAAGGTTTTAGTTTTTCTGTTCGTGGACCTAATTCCGAAGATTGATCGAGCAAGTCATCGGTTCCCGGGATTTACAAGAAGAGCAGATTAAATTCTGTTGGAGTCCATAATCAAGCCTTAACTTGAAGAGGTAAAAATATTTAATTGTGAATTTATATTTTTACTTGCAAGATTTTAATCGTTAGGATTTGACACACGATATGGAATCGTTCCATATCGAAAAATAAAATTTTTAAAACTTCCGCTGCTCCGGGTATACATCCGTGTGATCAGAGAACGCGTGTTTCAACACTATCCCTCATTATTAAGCTCTGTCAATACACATCATCTCATCCACTCGCTTCTTGGTTCCAGTTTGGTTAGGGTATATGCTGACAGAAAGTTGTGATCACGCAAAAATAATCCTATGTTTGATTTTGAGAGAACCTCGGAGAAGGCTTGAGGGTTTGGAGGCTAGAGGCGCATATCCGTTCAAAACAAGAAATAGTTAAAGCATGATTTAAGGGTAATCCATTTTTTTTTGTGCATTTAATTAACTAATTCATATTAAATATGTAGAACAATCATGATCTTATTTTATGAGATTATTGTAATCACATAAAATTTTGGACCACTAACATTTAGTGAAAACAAATTAGTTTCGAATTTTCTAAGATTAGGAATCATTCCATATTAATTTAGAACAATCTCGAATATCTGCGACTCAAATATACAAGCAATTGGATATAAGTGACTCATTTTTTGCATAATTAAATGTAATTCTAAACTTAAAAAATTGTTTAGTGTGATATTTTGACATCGATTATCTCAATTTGCAATACGACACGTGTATTTGAATACCAATATTAAAAGAACATTTGTGATAATGGGGTCTGGCATAACACATGAGTTAGAAGAGTACAAATGTGTCTCAATTGAGCACATAACGTTCTACTTCTCAGGATAAATTTTTGGGCCACTGTGATCGACCTTCCTAAGAGATATTAAATTAGTTTCAATTGCCTTGATTCGGGGTAATTTCAAATATATTTGGAACAATCTCGGATATTTGCGGGATAAGAAGACAGACAGTCTGGAATATGAGATATTCATTCTTTGCAAATGCACAAACTTTGTCAAATATGACAACACAAGAGAACCTCATACATAAGAGTACACTACACAAGAGAACCCAATACATAATAGTACACTACAACCAAAACTCAAATTAATATAAAACAATAGTGTGTTCCACAGAATCATCAAATCAAGCGTAAACCAACAATGCTTCCACTGGAACAGGAATATCTCCTCGAAGGTATGTGCTTGAGCCAAGTTCCATAACCGCTTTCTCCTGTGCAAGTGTAAAGATAGAGCATACATTGCTTTTTGATTATGAAAGCCCAATATTTTTTGTTATGTCGACGTTAACTTCTTAACACCTAAATAAAAACAAAATAATTTAAATTGAGCTTAAAAAGATAAAATTGTGTATGAAAATTTAATAAAATTAGAGAATAATAAATAATTTAGTATTATTAACTTCACAAAATTATCTACTAAAATGCTACAAACAGTAAGCATGATGACTCACCATAAATAGTCGTTCAGTTGCCTTGATAATCTCAGGATATCAATCCGATAAAAAGTGAACTCGTCGAATAGAGTGCATTGATATGAAAGTAGAATACTTCTCAAATTGTAGTGTAGATACATATCGAAAAATCATGGTTTCTAATGAAATTTCAGCACATTGTTCTCAGGTTCACAAAAATATCCATCAAGCTACATCCAATGAAGATTGAAATCATAGAAATCTGTATTTTTACTTGTAGCAACCAAAAAAGGAGATATTACAAGAATCACTTCTAGATTTCATTATCAAACTAATAAAAAAAACTACATTCAATATAATAAGATCTAAATTTAAAATCATATATTCATTCGTATAACACATGACATACAAAAAAAATAGTACACAAAAACAAACTCAAGAAGCCTATTTTTATTTTAATGATAAAAAATTATCAATATCTAAGTCATAATGCAGCACGAAAACCATTACGGTTCGAAATTAAATCGTTATAATCGAGAACAACAAGGAATTCAGCTACTCTATCTCAAAATTGCAATAAATGAGATTCATTCTCACCCACAGACGGGAAAACCAAAGATTGATAAAAAAAATCTGTACAGTTCACACGATAACACAAAAATTTAATACAATCATTAAAACCATAACAAATCTCAAAAATTCGTTCAATTAAAAAGGATATATAAAAACAATTACACTATATCAAATACTGTAATACAATTTCTTGGCGGCAAATTTTTAAAAACCTAAAATAGTACCTTAAAATCTTTGAAATAATGATTCTTCAAAAAGATTTTCATGGTCCAGAAACAATTCACAACGATTAGCAATTTTCTTCAATCCGATTCGAAGGAGATCTGCAATATTGCAATCGATGGATTAGTTATTTACGATTGATGGATAAATTTGTGGAGAATTTCAACAAGAATGAGAGAAAAAAAAACTCATACTGTACGTTCTCTTATAAATAATTTTTATTTTATTTTTAAAGAGTAAGGGATATTGTTGGGTTTCAAAAGAAAATAGGGGCATTTTCGTATTTTGTGCTCAAATAGGGAGCTGAAACACATGCCAGAACTTTGTCAAGGAGTGAGAACATATATTTGCTGACATGGGGACTGAAAACAAAGATAAGTTTGCTCATAGGGATTTATTGACCATTTGCCCTTCTAAAAATGCGTTTTTTTTTGTAGTGCAATATTAGATAAAATCGGCCAACCACCTCGCTATGGAATTTATCTATCCGGAGTGTGGCACGCCAGCTTCAGGTAATTGGCTAAGAATTTGGGATCTTCAATTACCTTCAAAAGTAAAAAACTTTATGTAGTTGAGTTTGCACAATCATGTTGGGCTATCTCCAACCTAGTTGAGTTTTTTTTTATTCTTTTATTAAGTTACATATAAAATTATCGATTCGGTTTTCACAATTTTTAACTTTTGAAAAACAAGTAACCCAAAATTGTCAAAAACCAAAATCGCAACTTATAAAAAAAACAGTTCAAAGAAAATCATAAAAAACCAAATTTACGTCCCGATCAGTTTTAACCATATAATGCACACTCCTATCTGCACCTTTTGTGCTTGTGCATTTTGTTTTCTTGTTTTTAGATAAATATTTTGAAGTTAATTTAATTTTATATTAATTTTTTAATCATTATATCGAAAATGTTTATAATTATTTTATTATAATTTCTAATTTTTTTTATTTCGTGTGATTTCTTTTTTTTTAAAAAAAACCTAATGATAAAATTATATGGAAACATTTTATAATATGTATCGATAATGTGTGAATATTTGAAATATTGTAATTTAGCAATTATTTTAGAAACAAATTAATTAATAATAATAAATTTAAAATAAAAATAAAAATAAAAATTCTTAAAATGTAAATGTTTAATAAATATTTTATAATTGGATCTTATGGATTAGATTTAAAATTTATACTCTCAATGGGTAAAATATGAAATTTTAATATTTCACAGGGGTATTTGGTGCTAAAAAAATCAAAATATTTGTCCAGTCGCATGAGGGGCGCGTGTGCAATAATCGCTCATATAAAGAGGCACGTGTGCTAATTTTATAAAAGATCATGGTTGAAGATGCTTATTAAAATTTCATAGGGAAGAAGTGTGCATTTTCAATATTTCACAGGGATATTTGATGCAAATAACTCATTAATTATATAAAAAAATTACCTAACGTTTATTTTCTCTACCATGATATTTTTATTATTCTTTTCCTTCAAATTTTTATTTACGTTCCTCATTGTTTACACACTATAAAATTTATTTTTATTTAAATATTGTATCATAATGAGTAAATTAATATTTAATCATTATATTTGTTGATTTATGTTAATTACATGAAAAACTGAAAAGTTTAGTATTGAATTTTAATTTTCATATTTTTATAATTTATTTAAAAATATAGTCAGTAATTTTTATTTTATGTTGTATAAAAATTAATATTTTCTTTCATATTAGAATAGATTTGAAAATATAATGACTATTCTTTACAGCTGCTTTGGTAAAATGCTAATAAGTTGGAATAAAAATATTACTTCATCAATGTTTAATTGTGTTGTCATGTATTAATAATATTAATATGATTTGGTTTTTCTTAAATATATAAAATATTTTTGTTTTCAGCCAACATGTTAATGATTTTATTGAAATTTATGATAAGTTTGCTTGATTCATAGCAAATACTTTTCTACTGATTTTATTTTTTAAAAAAATTATATCTTGATTATTATATTTAATATAAACATATTAGGATAGGTGGATATGTCATTTTCGTCGATATACTATAATTTTTATGTTTTTATGTTAGAACTAGCGGAGTTTTGATTATTGGAAAATTCTCAAGTCAACTGATCTTGCCCAGCTTCGAGTGCAAAAAACGAGTTCCCAAAGCTAAAATGAAGACTCAAAGCTAAACTGCATACATCAACTGAGTTGACCATTGACCAAAGCTCAACCGAAGCGAATGAAGTAAACTGCATTCAGTTTAGGACAATAAACTGAATCAGTTTCACAAAAGCTAAAATGTGTTAGTTGATCATAGCCAAACACTGCATCAAAACTCAACCGAAGACCATATATATGCTCAACTGAATCATTCATTAGACTGAGTGACTGCTTCATCATCTTAAACCTTGCGGATAAGATCAAACGTACAGGACCAGACGCCGCAAAAGCACTAGCACAACAGTGTACTACACTGTAAGAGAATTTTTGTGGAAAATACAAGCTAACGGCTTTGATTTGAATTTGAAAGAGTCGTTACCCGCCAAATATAAATTTCCATTAAGGATTCCTGAGGAATCATTCTGAAACATCCTAGACTTATAAATTTCTAAAATGCGGAAAATTTAAAAAAATTTTCTTTTTCTTTTAATTTTAAAATAAATACTAAGTAAAATATTTATATATATATATATATATATACATATATGCCCATACATATATGTACAACCATAAAAGAGATTTAAAATTTAATAAATAATTATGCAACATAAAAATAATTACTAAAACGTCTGAATCATGCAATACTTAAAATACCTCAAAACAATTTAATCAACAGTGCATACACTAAAAAGTTGCATAAAAATAATACTTAAATCTCAACACTGGAATAAAATCTTCAAACAAAATAGTGTTTAAAATATTCATGCATAGAACACTAGCACGATGCAGACTATGGTCACGGGGCCACTGCAGCTCCGCTCATACGTCCTCACCACCGGTAGGAGTAACCTGCTCCTCTACGTACTCACCTGCACCATATCAGTGTAGTGAGCCTAGAGGCCCAACATGCATACTAACAAGGGTTTAAAATAATTTAATACATTTTCATACATAATACTTAACCTATAAATGCACGAGCATGCCTCAAAAATAATAACATAAATGTTGCTTAAAGAAATCACTGAATTATACGTAACATACATAATATCATACATACTTGAGTTGTTGAGCACTTATTTTCTTAACATCGAATGGTCCTATCCGTAAGTGTGACCCATACTTATAGTGCGACTGATCAGTCTAAGAAACCATCGTACGAGGCTGGTGGCGAACCACCCATACATAAATGGCAGAAACTGCCCATACATAAATGGCCACACTACTTCAATTTCCACCTAAAATATTTTATTTTCTCAACCATAGAACTTCAATCATAGCATAAAAATTGATTTCATGAATGCATGTACTTTAAATAAATTGTGTGTCCTTCATTTATATTTAATTTATTTTCTAATATCATATAAATATTCAACTAACTTTTCATGCATAAAATAATTAAATATAAACTCAGGACACATGAATTTTCTCATGGTTTGATTCAACTGCTGGCCCTAGACATACAAGCCCATTAACTTAAGACTTGGCCCATTAGTGCACTTAAGCCCATTAACAACTTTTCTAGGCCCAATAAATCAACCAAAGCCCATTAAGACTAACTTAGGCCCAATAACACTGTTCCTGTCCCAATGGGCCCAAAAGCCCAAAGACTGGCCCATTAACTTTCATGGGCTCCCAAGTCCATAAAAATTTCTGGCCAGCTTAAAATTTTAAATAAAAATTAATAAAAGCCCAAAAATAATTAAATTAACCCAAAATAATATAATGGAGCCCAAATAAATTAAATGATACTAATTAAATTTTTGGGAATTTAATTAGCCCATTTAACTCCTAATTAACTTAAAGACTTAAAAATAAAAATACACGAGCCCAATTAAAATAACCCGGACCCGGACCCAACTAACTTAACCCATATTATTTTAGACCCGACCCGGACCACATGACCCGACCCGGATCCACCAACAGCCCAAAAACCCGAAACCCTAATCCTCCCTCTTCCCCCTTGCCACGGCCGCACGAGCAGCAGGCCTTCACGGCCTGCTGCAGCCCAGCTCCGACCACCGTGGCCGGAGCCCCGCCGGCAGGACCTCCCCAGGGTCCTGCCGGTTCGAACCATGCCCTGGCCCGAACCCCATGCTGCGCCTGCACCTAGCCCGAACCCCACTTCCACGAACCCTAGCTGCGCGATCTGCTGCACCAGTCACGGTGCAACTCGTCTCCTCCCTTTCCTAGCCCTCTCCAGCCTTAACCCCCGACTCCTACCTGGCCTAGGGACCCTACATCACCTTGACCAGCAATCAAACGAGCCATGGTTAGCCAAAAACGTGAACATGAACATCACAAAGCCAAAACCGAGTGCATAAGAGAAAGATTTTGAAAAACTTGCTGTCAAAATGATATATCTCGATGCTACACACCCACACACATACATACACTGATATAGGATTGAAAAGAGAAGAAAATCATGTCTTTCACCGTAGATATGGATTTAACACGTGTAGGACGGACTTCGGGACGACGGGACGACTTTGGCTTGCTTGGGACCTTGAAAACCGATCTACTATGGAGTTTTAGGGCTGAAGATCAACTAGAGAAGATGATGAATGGTTGGGTTGGCGGCTGGGAGCTTGGAGGCGTGGGGTTTGGGTAGTTTAGGGTTGTAATTTAGGATTTATAATGTGTAATATAATTAAAACGATTAATGAATGTTATATATATAAAATATACAACTTAAAAATCCCTAATTAAATATACATAAGATAATTTAGCTCAAAATCCCGAAAATACAATTTAGGGAATTTTTAAAGATACATAAAAGTCATTATTTTGGCTTAATTTGGATAAAAACGGGTCCTATAATTAAATAAAATTAAATACTAAATATTTTGGGAAAATATAACTCAAAATAATATTTTTGGGCTCATAAAAGACTCATAAAATAATTTGGGTGGAAATGTCATCTCGTCCGTCCACGGTCCCGTCTACGCGATAAAATAATTAAAATACTAAAAATCGTAAAAATCACTAATTATGGGTTAAATGCTTAAAAAAATAAATTATATCATGCACAAATAATTCACATAATTATTTAACCCATAAATCTAAAATTTAAATAATTAAATATCCTAATTATGCATGCGGATTTACGTATTAAAAATACCGGGTGTTACACATTCGACTTTTTAAGAATTCTCGTATACGCATTCAAGCTATCAAACGTAAACTAAATTCCTTTAGGTTGCGCTTGGATGGAAGGATTTCAAATCCATGGATTTCGATTCTATTTAATTGTTAACAATGAAACAATAGATCAAATCTTAAATCTATACACTACTTATTTACACACTAATTATATAAAGTAAAATGCATTTCAAATAAATCGATTATTGGGTGGACTTGAAATCTACCCTAACTAACATGAAATATCATATAAGCATGAAAAGAGTATATTTGAAATTTATGTTGCTACTTTTATATACAACAAAAATACATTTGAATATATTTGAAATAAATGGATTTAAAATCCTTTTATCCAAGCATTACCTAAGTTTACCTTTTCATTCGAGAAAAATGAACAAGAAGCACTTCAAAGATTTCTATCACAAGTCGAAGAACACAAGCATGCACAAGATTCAAGTACATCAGATCAGTAAAGATCATTTGGTGCTAAGTGTTGATTTTTAAAAAGTGTGGTATCTGTAATTTATCAGTTGAGGTTCTGAAAACCTCGTCGTAACAAGAATCAATCGAGGGATGAGATCTTGAGTGTCTAAGAGTTCTGAGATAGGCGATTGTGTGTAAGTCCTAAACTCGAAGTATGGGATGTTGCAAGTTGATTGTAATAGTCAAAATTTTCTAGAGTGAATCCTTCCGAGGTAAAAAAAGGGGGACGTATGAGTCTTTAAAATCTCCGAACATCCATAAACAAACACGTATGTCTTTCATTTTCAGTCTATCACTCTTACCCATGCATGCACTCACGATTCCATTTGATCTATGTTCTAATAGTCGAACTCATTCCACACTTTACAAGTTAATTGATTAACATAGACACGCGAGAAGAAAATGATTTAGTTGACCAACGTCAACTGAAATCTATCTTGAAGTTTAAGGGGTCAATTGTTACGGTGATTTACCCAACTGATCACCTCCAAACACGATCCCATCAAGTGATATCTAAGCAGTTAACCTCACCCAAATCAACATCTTCAATATCGTTCAAGTTATAAAATCTATAGAATTTCATTAAAAAAAATTAAAATGTCTGTAAAAATATACCGAAAAGTCTGTCAAAAAGTCTGCAGAAATCTATAGAATTTTTTCACAATTCTGTAGCATTCAATAAAATTAAATAAAAATATATTAACTCCACAAAATTATATCATTTAAAAAAAGTCACTGAAAGTCATTAAAACTCTGAATTGAATACATCCCTATAAAATACACGTAGTTTGACAATTTTGACCACATTATAATAATTGATTTTACAAAAACAACATTCAGCTACAATGATAAAGTTGACAATGCACAATATAAAAATTTGATATTGATTCATACTTTTATAATAACTAGGAAAATAACACGTGCGCTGCACGTGAAAAATATGTATATGAAAGAAATGTGTCAAAATTAAAAAAAATTCTAAACGAATCATTCATCAATACCACTTATATCAAAACCCACTCACAATTTCAATGACATACGTACATAAGTTCAAAACTAAATTTCTGCGAAAAGTGCAGGAAAAAGGGCTTAATAATGCTATCAACAACAGGAGTGACTTGCTTTCCTACAAAGTTTTGGTCATGAATGGCCTTTGAGTTCGATGTATGGAGAACATAGTTAGTCCACATTCTTAACTGTGCCTTCTTTGTCTGAAGCTCAGCATTCTTCAACTTCCTTGTAGCATCATCTTCCAATAAACTTGCACTCCAGTCCACATATTTAGCTAAACCCTGTAAAATCATAACAGGAAATTCTCTAAGGAATGAATATCAGTGAATGCTCGTAATGCAAGTAGTAATTTAAATAAAACTAATGTAAATTTGTTAAAACTTGCAGAAAACAAAATTTAAACAAAATACATCTTGTATTTTATTATTAGGGTGTTCAAAATAAAATGAATTCTGCTTTTTTTTTTTTTGTTTATAACAGTTGTATTGCCCACTGAATCATCTCCATACTAATTCATTATAAGAACTTGACTTTTACATCATCAAACTAATTATTTTCAAAATAAAAAAATAATAATTATGAACATCAAGACTATGTTGTTTGCAATCATTTCATTAACTCATGACTTGTCTATTGAGGAGCTATATTTTAAGAACAACATTGAGAGAAATAATATAGAAAAACAAACTGGATACACCAAAATGGCAAAACAAGTGAGACAAAGCCCAACCCTAAACACTATTTAAGACCAAATTTAACATGTAACTATGTCATGATAAAATAAGTGTCTTTGCGTAAAGATCGATATCTATGGTATACGAGAATAATGCTAAATTCTTACAATTTTCTTCAAATATATTTCAGAAATAAACCAAGTACATTTAAAAATCAACCGATACATTATAAATATAAGAACCTTAAAGTTTTGTCAGAAAGAACAAGAAGCATGGTTAGGATCAAAACTTGACATCATAAATAAGCAGAAGGTAGCATCTTTTAGCAAATCCAAAAGAAGGGTTGGTAGAGGAGGAACCAAATCCATAATTCTAGCATTTTAAGCTCTCAGATATTTAAAGAATATGTTCGATACCAGTAAAAATTGTGCCAATGACCTAATTAAAAGTAAAATTTTTTGAATTTTTTTCAAAAAGTAGAAAATCACTTGATTTCCAGAACAAATTTATGGAGAAAGCTTATAAAATTAGAATGGAAAATCATCGGGTAAAATTATTGTATGAATTTTTGCTGATTATGATTTCCCCAACATTTATGACAATCAATTTTCTATGTTGTACCATTATTTTGACCAAAATTTCACACATCTGTATGTAATTATACACAACTCTACATAAATTGGCAACCCTCCCCTGTTGTAATATTTTGGCTCTGTTTCAAATGTTATATTTATCTCGTACTCTTTTAAGATCTGATGACATATTATTTATGAGAGGAAAAATAAAGAAAAATGAAATGCATGTTAACGTAACGTATATCATAGCATATAACAATAAAAAAAAATGATAAGTTCAGAGGTGATATATGTTTTTAATCCATTATAAACTTAAATAGTGAAAGTAAAATTGTATAGAAATGTTAAAATAACTTTAATCAAATTTATTTATTTTTTCATGAAATGATTTTGAGAAGTTACAATACAAAATGATCATATATAAGTAAATAAATATGAGCTAAGATCACTTGTTTTTTTACAACATTACAATTGATGACAATAAGCAGGACAATGATGAAATGAAATTTGGGAAACCTGCTTGGATGGAACCTCTTTTTGTTATTTTCTTGCTTGTCTTAGATGCATGCTCAGACTATTTTTTGACTTTTGGGGAACTTGTTGCGAATGACTCTGATATTAATATAGAGGACAACATCAAGTAATAAGTGTGAGGCAACAAAGTTTTTTTTTTTGAAGTGAGGTTCGCAATAGCTGGTGAAGAGAATTGTACCTTGCGAGGTAGAATTTGGTGGCATATTATATAGCCTATAACTACTATTTTCGAATAACAGTCTGTTGGTAAAAAAAAAATTGGATTATTGTATTGTATCATCGGTGACTATCATAAATAAGAGAAAATTGTTAACTTTGAACCCATTAAAAACTTTGTTACACGATTGAGGTCAGAAATACAGAATGTTGCAGTGAGAAATGATTATAGGAATATGATATGATCCAAATACTAAATGAGTTGGTAAAATGTTGAATCATACCTTCTATATATGTGAGAATACTGTATTTTTTCGGCTCATGCTGAATTTTGATTTTAATTTTAGTTTGATGAAGATATTGAGTTTATGAAGCTTGAGAACCTGAGGTGAAAATGGAGAAGAGAATTAATCTTTAAATAATTAATGATAATTAAGGATCCAAATTTTCCAATCATATGAAAATGCTATTTTTCAGCCTTAAGAAAAATTCTTGTATCTGATATCAACGATTTATTAAGATATATCATCTTAACTATTTCGTAGAAAAACAGGGGTTAACTCACTATAGCCTAGCATATGCAGCACGTTGATCGTCTGGAAACAATAGCTGACACACACAAACAGAACAGAACATAACAGACAGAGCAAATAAAATAAACAAAGCGCATTAAATCAGTTTTGCATAAACATTTGTCACTATTCTGTTTCAGCGAATAATGCTAGAGTAAGGAATATACGCAAACGAGTTCTTAGCTTAGGTTGACATTCAGACACCAATTCACCTACTCCAAATGCATTTTTTTGGGGCCTAAATAATTTATATCATTGTTAAGACTTGATAAGTAATCAAAATAACTTCCTATTGTCCATCACTCAATCATACTTTATAAAAAGCTCTCGATAGTTACTATCAAAATTTAACTAAAGTTTCAAAAGATGTATTTATGCAAAATTTTACATTTAATTTTAAACAATTAAAAATAATTAATGTTCATAAAAATCAAATTTAAATTAGCTTTATGAAATTTCCTACTACAGAATTTGAGTATTGGCCATTTGAATGTATACATAGACATTCAGACACCAATTCACCTACTCCAAAAGCATTTTTTTCGGGGTCCTTGGAACTAAAACATATGAATTTATGTCACTGTTAAAACTTGATACTTAATCAAAACAATTTCCTATTGGTCATCACTCAATCATACTTTATAAAAAGCTTTCGAAAGTTACCCTCAAAATTTAACTAAAATTTCTAAAGAAATATTTATGCTAAATTTTACATTTAATCTTAAACAATAAAAACTAATTAATGTTTAGAGAATTCTAATTTAAATTAACTGTAAGAAATTTCGTACTGCAACTTTACTAATTAGGCATTTAGAAAAATGACGGTATTTAAATTAAATACAAAATTAATGTATTTGCAGAATTTTAGAAAAGAAGTTGCATTTCATGTGGTGAGACTATGAAATATGTCCTGTGAATTTAAATTAAATTTTGATGACTATTTGAAAGAAAATTGAATGAATTGAAATGCGATGAAATGAAATAACCTGTATGTCGTATCTGGATGGGTAAAACGAAGGAGATGAATGAGGTCAATCGTGTTCCGTGCCTTTAGGAGCTCTCTGCAATTGTAATGTAATGTTTGATTTTGAATGGTTTCTTGATTGTGTTGGTATTTCGATGAGAAGGGTGGGTTTCGTGAGTCTCGGGTTGTGAAGAGTGAATATTTGTGAGTATGGGGATTGTGAAGGGTGAAGAGGCGTGGAGCAGGGGAGTAGTTTTCTGGTCGTGGTGGTTGGGTTTTTTTTTCTTGTTTGTTTGCTTTATTTATTGTTTTTTGGTAAGGGTTAAAAGTGTAAATTCACAATTGATGTAGTAGAAATTTATTCAAGGAGATAGATTTATTGTTTTTTGGTAAGAGTTAAAAGTGTAAATTCACAATTGATGTAGTAAATATTTATTCGCACATTTATAAAGGAGATAGATTATTTTTTCTCTTGTTTGTTTGTTTTATTTATTATTTTTTGGTAAGGGTTAAAAGTGTAAATTCACAATTAATGTATTAGAAATTTATTCACACATTTATAAGAGAGATAGATTTGTTTGTTTTATTTATTGTTTTTTTGGTAAGGGTTAAAAGTGTAAATTCACAATTGATGTAGTAGAAATTTATTCACACATTTATAAAGGAGATAAAAAATTTATTGTTTTTTGGTAAGGGTTAAAAGTGTAAATTCACAATTGATGTAGTAGAAATTTATTCACAAATTTATAAAGGAGATAAAAAATTTATTGTTTTTTGGTAAGGGTTAAAAGTGTAAATTTACAATTGATGTAGTAGAAATTTATTCACTCATTTATAAAGGAGATAGATTTTGATTGTGTTGGTATTTCGATGAGAAGGGTGGGTTTTGTGAGTCTCGGGTTGTGATGAGTGAAAATTTGTGAGTATGGGGGTTGTGAAGGGTGAAGAGGCGTGGAGCAGGGGAGTAGTTTGTGGTGGTGGTGGTTGGGTTTTTTTCTTTTCTTTTCTTTTCTTGTTTGTTTGTTTTATTTATTGTTTTTTGGTAAGGGTTAAAAGTGTAAATTCACAATTGATGTAGTAAAAATTTATTCAAGGAGATAGATTTATTGTTTTTTGGTAAGGGTTAAAAATGTAAATTCACATTTGATGTAGTAAAAATTTATTCACACATTTATAAAGGAGATAGATTATTTTTTTCTCTTGTTTGTTTGTGTTTATTTATTGTTTTTTGGTAAGGGTTAAAAGTATAAATTCACAATTGATGTATTAGAAATTTATTCACACATTTATAAAGGAGATAGAAAAAGCATAGAGTATGTATATATATATATATATATATATATATATATAGATAGATAGATACATAGATAATAGTATTATATTTTAAAATGACTAGTTTGAAGTTTCTTGGTTTTGTATTTCTTTTCAAAAAAAAAAATAAAAAAATTGCAAGATATACCCCTATCCTCGTTGGAGTCGATCTATATTCTAGTAAACGTATTTGGCAAGCTCTTATTGGTTTTGAAGGGGGAAAAACTCAGACATTTGAGATTTGTTCCCAATATGATTTGTGATGATATCCTTTGCCAAATGGACGCACAACATCAACTCCTCAAATGCCAACACCCAATAATATTGCAGCATCTGATCCTCAACTACTCATTTTTAATAGAGCCCGCTTAGTATAAATACCTTCTTAGCTCTCCAATACTTGTCAACCCACAAACACTATTTCACAATCTTGCAATACAATCACCCTTGAACAGCAATGGCTTCATCTACGATGGCTCTCTCCTCCCCAACCTTGTCCGGGAAGGCGGTCAAATCGCCATCTGTTTCCGAGATCACGGGCACCGGTAGGGTCTCCATGAGGAAGACTGCTTCCAAGCCTGCTTCATCCGGCAGCCCGTGGTATGGCCCCGACCGTGTTAAGTACTTGGGACCATTCTCTGGTGAGTCCCCAAGCTACCTCACCGGTGAGTTCCCCGGAGACTACGGGTGGGACACCGCTGGACTCTCGGCAGACCCTGAAACCTTTGCCAAAAACCGTGAGCTGGAGGTGATCCACAGCAGATGGGCCATGCTTGGAGCCCTGGGATGCGTCTTCCCAGAGCTCTTGTCTCGCAACGGAGTGAAATTCGGTGAAGCCGTGTGGTTCAAGGCTGGTTCACAGATATTCAGCGAGGGTGGACTGGATTACTTGGGGAACCCGAGCTTGGTGCATGCACAGAGCATATTGGCCATCTGGGCTAGCCAGGTTATACTGATGGGAGCTGTTGAGGGGTACCGTATTGCCGGAGGGCCATTGGGAGAAATCACTGACCCACTGTACCCAGGTGGCAGCTTCGACCCATTGGGTCTTGCTGACGACCCTGAGTCATTCGCTGAGTTGAAGGTGAAGGAACTCAAGAATGGAAGGCTTGCCATGTTCTCCATGTTCGGATTCTTCGTTCAGGCTATCGTCACCGGAAAGGGTCCTTTGGAGAACCTCGCCGACCACCTTGCAGACCCAGTCAACAACAATGCATGGGCCTACGCCACAAACTTCACTCCCGGCAAATGAATTTCACTGTTGAAACTTTTCAGTCAAGGTCGTTCGATTGTAACTTATAAACTTGTGAATTTGTTGAGTATATAAGTCAAATTTTTTTCAGTGTCAATTCGTATTCTTTTTAACAAGTTAATCTTGCTAAATTGTAGCTTATCCATGAGTAGTTCGATGAAGCAAGCAAACAATAGTTATATCACTAGTTATCAATGTATATCATTCCTGTGAAATATAACTAACACAATAAATATTTAATATCATGTCATCCTTATAATCATCATACCAAACGCGGTATATTTTACATATCATAATTATTTATCTATATGTTTCGTTTAATTATGATACTTAATGCGAACATCATAAAATGAATATCTAGGCGTAGGTTTTTTTTCGAGTTGTTTTTTTTCTTTCTATTTTTTCTCATGCCTGTTTGTAGTAAGGGGCCTCCCTTTTATACGCATTGACCCGGCCTCTTCCATGATTGCCCAGCATGGCCCAACTGACAACTGTTTTTGTGATGGGATAGTTGTCACGTAGGATTGACTTCCCCGTAATACTAGGAAGAGCCCATACCGAGCCCATACTGTTACCCCATGCTGCCTAATGATTTGATTTGCAGTAAGAGTCTGCCACACGTAAAGGAGGTATGGGCTTTCTTTTATATGAAATGACCCTGGGCCCACCGAGTATTACGGGCCCCTGGTTTTTGGGTATTTATCCTTGATATCTGGGCCCCTGAAGGAGCTCCTAGGTTCCTGGTTTATGAGATGACCCCGGGCCCATCACCCGGGACTTATCGGGATGACGCCGGGCTCCCGTGAGCTCCTAGGTTCCCGGTTTATGAGATGACCACGGGCCCATCACCCGGGACTTATCGGGATGACGCCGGGCTCCCGTGAGCTCCTAGGTTCCCGGTTTATGAGATGACCCCGGGCCCATTACCCGGGCCTATCAAGATAACAATACTCTATATATCCGTGATTGATTATATTGCCGCAACCAAGTACCAAATGCGGTATTTATGTATTTCTTAATCTAAAATAATTAGATCAAATATGACGCTAATGTAACGATCGAGGCAATAAGGATGCATGAGATGTTAAGAGGATTAATTTTCATGTTTTGATACCTAGATTTCATCGCATAAAATTGAAGGCTATATTCTTAGCAATCGTGAGTGTGCGACTTATATAATTGTGTTTGATTGTCAGAGTTGGTTTGGATTGTTGTTAGTTTTACCGGTTGATCTATTGTTTTGTTAATAATTTTTAATAATTCTACTCAATCCATTCTCCAAAGGATTAAGTCATATTAATTGAAGGAAAATAATTAAACATATCTCACCCCCTTGTTCTAACAATCATTTTTTTAATCACGCCCCCTTGTACGTAATTTCCAATTCTACAATTCCCTTATTTTTTTAAAAAAAATTCAAAATAGTAATTAAATATAACATAAGGGTAATTTTGTCCATAATAAAATAATCTTAATTTATCCCACAATAAAAAATCTTAACGAGCACAATATTATTTTATCATCATATATTAATTAACATTTCTACATTAATCATTATTTTTATCATTTATATGTTAATCATTCAATAATTTCGTCTTCCGAACCAAATATAATCTTTATGTTAATGATTCAATAATCTCCTCCGAACCAAACATAATCTTTACGCCATTCTTGTAAGCAACTTTTCTTTTTAGAGATTGTCGAAGGTCATGACTCATGAGAGTATTACTTATAGGGAGTGAAGTCAAAAACTTATATATTAATAGGGAATTAAAATGCATGGTTTACTTCAGACGGAATGTCTCTCACTTGGTAGTTTATAATTTAATATCGCAAAACCCTCCTTGAGAAAGATCTGAAGTTCTAAGATATATAGATATATGACAAAATCGAGCTGTTGATTTCCTGGCATCCGAGCATTTGGCATGCTAGAGAAATGATAATTATTTGAGGTAAAATAGTTTTTTTTTGTCTATTAACTTGTCAATTTTTTTTTGTTTTAGAGTCTATTAACTTTTCAAATTTTGGTTTGATACACTAAGTTTTAGTTTTCGGCTATTTTGGTCTAAGTGCTATCGTACGTAATTCGTAACACTGGAAAATGATGACGTGACATCGAAAAATATTGACATGGTATCGAAAAATGATGAATATGTGTCAATATGTCACGTCAATAATATGACCAAAATAACCGAAAATCAAAAGTTAGGGTACGTAAAAAAACAAAACTTTAAAAATGTATATGAACCAAAACCAAAAAAATGAGTAAGTTAATGAAAAAAAAAAAAAAATTTCAGCTTTTTATTTTGAGTAGTACGCTCCCCTTGGATAAGCTACAAGAGATCCTAAAAAAGAAGGAACAAGAAGGGCATTGGAAGTAATAAAAGGATTCACTCAAGTTAGGAGTAACTACGGGGTTCCCTTCCTGCTTAATAAATAATAAATATAAATAAATAAATTAATTTATTAATTAAATGCTAGGAAGGACCTATATATTCACAAGATAACAGTAATTGGTATGGGTATTAATTATAAGTTTTTGTCATGCATGCTAGCTAGCGCCTAGCCGAATGATTTCACTGATTTTCTATTTTGCCGTTATGCCCTCGAGTATAATATGGTCTAATCTAATTTACTCACGTCCCGTGAAGTGGCGGAATCTACATACTATATAGTCGACCAAAATGAAATATTTTACAATTTCAAATTTATGTTAAATAAAACCCAAATTAATTAGAATTAAATCTGTACGTGGTATAATTTATGTTACCAAGCATACGAGTTAACCAGAATATATTTTATTTTCATCAAGTCCTTTCATGATTTCTAGATTCCATATGTTCGTTTCTTGGATTTAATTAAGACCATTTTATTATATATAAAAATAATCACCAAATAATTACATATAATTTTATTTACAAATCAAAAGTTTTATCTTATCTTGAACATCTAATCTCTTATCTTGAATATCTATGCTTGAATTCAAATATATATATATATATATATATGCTCCGATTGGCTTTCAAGATTACACAGTTTGCTTTTCTAAGGTCTAGAATTTTCCACATTGCTATCAAAATGGCGATATTTTGACAACACTAATAATGAACTTTGTCAATCTTTCAATTAATAGGGCCAATGGGATTCACTCGATCCAGCTGTTATTTTCTGATTAATTGATGCCTCCTGGGACACATCACATAAGATTAAGAGATTTGGATCCTCTGCTGTGGAAAGGAAAATTGTACAGAATACTGTGTAATATATAAACTTCTGTAATTCATATCACATGATTAAATAATTAATTATTTAATTAATTAAACACATGGAATATTGAAATCATGTATATTTTAATGCACAGTATCATGTGCTGTTTCTCTCTCCATAATAGAGGATCTTTTTCCAAGATTAAGGGTCATGTTAATTAATTCCAATCAATTTCACCAATCATAAACCCGTCAAAACCAATATGTTCAGAGGACAATACATAATTTTAAGCTTTTTTTAGCGAAGCCAAACGTTACATTTGCACTATTTTCTTTATTTTCTGTTATATATTTTTTGAATTGCAAGACAGACCCGTGAACTGTAGAAACGTTTGGGGAATATATTTTTCATATATTCAGAAATAAAGATACAATGTATATTTATATACAATCTCACAAGATAGAGATAAGAAAAAAAATAAATAAAAGATACAAAAGATATACACAATATTTATAAAGATATATTTCCAATAGGCCCCGTCAAGATGGTGGATGCGGAGAGACACCTATCTTGGAACAAAAAAGGCGAAGACATGAACTAGCAAGAGGCTTGGTCAGGGCATCAGCAAGCTGGTCAGAGGAGGATACATGAGAAACACGAACTTTACCACGTTGAACCAGCTCACGAACAAAATGATAGTCCAGAGCAATATGCTTCATGCGAGAGTGAAAAACTGGATTAGCACAGAGATAAGTAGCCCCAACATTGTCACAATATATTGAGGCTGGATATGAGACAGTAGTAAGGCCTAGTTCATCAAGCAGCGAACGAACCCATTGTAGTTCCGCAGCAGTGGAAGCAATTGCACGATATTCAGCCTCAGTAGAAGAACGAGCAACAGAACCCTGCTTACGTGAGCACCATGAGACAGGATTGGGACCCAGAAAAACAATATACGCACCAGTAGAGGTGCGATCATCAACATCACCCGCCCAGTCAGCATCACAAAATGCGTGAAGAGATGGCGAGTTATGGCAGCGAAGCATTAGACAGTATGAGCGAGTGCCATTAAGATAGCGGAGAAGACGTTTGGACGCCCCCAATGTAGAGAAGAGGGAGCATGCATGAATTGTGATAGCTTATTAACTGCAAAGGAAATATCCGGACGAGTAAAGGAGAGATACTGCAAACTACCAATGATCTGACGATATAGGGTAGCATCAGCAGGAGGCGAGCCATCCAAGAGGTGCAGAGGAGCAGTTGTGACAAGAGGCGTGGCGACGGGCTTCGAATCAGCCATGTTTGTCTTAGTGAGAATATCAAGGAGATACTTTCGCTGAGATAGGCAAATGCCCCCTGAAGTGGTAATAACTTCAACACCCAAAAAATAAGAGAGAGAGAACCTAGATCTTTTATGGAGAATCGAGCACCCAACTGATCAATGAAATTATGAAGAGTAGCAACATCATTTCCTGTAAGAATTAAATCATCGACATAGACAAGGAGATACATGATGACATTACCAAAACGAAAAATAAATAAGGAGGTATCAGCCAGTGAGGCAACAAAACCAATACTGATTAGAAACCGATGCAGGGCCGTGTACCAGGCCCTTGGTGCCTGTTTAAGACCATAAATTGCTTTGTTTAACTTGCAGACATGCGTCGGAAAATCAGAGTTAACAAAGCCAGGTGGCTGAGCCATATAAACACATTCGTCCAGATGACTCTGAAGGAAAGCATTGTTCACATCCATTTGAGGAAGAGACCAACCACTGGAAACAGCCAAGGACAAAATAATTCGAACAGTGGTGGGTTTGGCCACAGGACTAAAGGTTTCAGTGAAGTCAAGACCCGGACGTTGATGAAACCCCTTGGCAACCAGACGAGCCTTGTAACGCTCAATAGAACCATCAGACTTCCGCTTAAGCCGAAAGACCCACTTGCAACCAACAACATTTTGCGCCATATCCGATGGAACAAGATCCCAAGTACCGTTACGAAGAAGTGCATCAAACTCCTCAGACATGGCAGCACGCCAGCGAGGATCCTTGAGAGCAAGAGTATGCGATGTAGGCTCAGATGGGGCAGCGTCAGTGATAGCAGTGAGACCAAAGCGGGGATTGGGTCGAAAAATATTGTTTTTGGATCGGGTGACCATGGGGTGAGTGTTGGAATCAGGAGGGGTAGGTGGTGGGTCGGCAGGCGGGATTACGTGGGTGGGGAGTGGCTCGGTGATTGGCCCGGGTTTGGGCTGTACGGCAGGGGACACAGGGCGATGGAGAGGTGGAGCTGGGCGTGGGGCAAAAGGTTCAACAGGTAAAGAATCAACGACATAGGGGTCCTCCATAGGCGATCCAGGCAGCGTACCAGAGCAGCATCCATTGTCAGAACCATCACTGGCAAAAGGGAAAGTAGACTCAACAAAAACAACATGACGAGAAAAAAAGACTCGACCAGAAGATGGCTCGTTGTGAGGCCTCGATTCTAATCATCTAATTAATCGTAATCCAATTAATCAACTCAATTAAACAATAAGGATTAAGAAATAAAAAAAAATTAAAAGGGGTGCTCGCTCGATCGGTAAAATCTTACCGATCGAGCGGCCAAAAATTTCCAAGACTCTGCCGGGATAATAAAAGGCCTCCGCTCGATCGGTAAAATCTTACCGATCGAGCCGACAAGAAATGCCCAACTCTCTGCCTTGGTACAGGGGTGCTCGCTCGATCGGTAAGATTCAACCGATCGAGCGAGATGCTCTGTACCAGAAAATAATTCTGGTTTTCTTTCAACAATTCAAATCCCAACTCAATCAAAACACAAACCAATCAATATGCATAAACTTATTCAACATGCATAATCCATACAAAGTAGTTCTAGAGTTATACATTCATCCAAACTAATAGAACATGCTTCAATTCTAGGTTTACAATACCAAAATACAAATTGAGTTTGAATTCAATTCAAATCCTAAACCAAGGGCCTCACTTCTACTCTCTCCTCCACCTATCCAAGATGTCTCTGGCTTGATCCTGCCCCACCTGTTGCCAAGTACACATATAAACAAAGACAACAGTCGGATAATCCGGTGAGAATAATATTCCTAGTAAAAGAGACTAGCATACAATATCACATAATATATCAAAACATGATATATAATCAAATTCCACATATACCTCAAGTAATTCATTCAATTGCGGAATTAAAATGATATGCATGACTTTAAAACTTCTGGATTATCAGACTCAGATAATCAAAAGGAATTCTTCTTTCTTTCTTCGGTTTGGGATCCCGAGGTTAAAATATCCAACAATCACACCGAACTCCCATTTCGAGGTGGATGAGGTATATTTTAATCCTCTAGACTCTAGGGCATTATAGTGAGTTAATCGATACTTGTAATAAATAGCCTACCAAGGCCACTCAACTATAATCTCCAGATCTTCTAATTCAAAATGAATAATCAATCGGCTCAAAATGAATGCATATGAAATCTCATGCATTCAATCATCAATTCAATTATAAGTTCAAATAAGCATATAAACATGCAATATGTGATTTCTTCTAGGACACTCGATCAATCCGGATTCAAGTTAATCGTCCTATTTCATTCCAAAGTCGTCTTATACCTTCTTTTCGTTCACAATCTTCAATCTGTAAAACAACAAATCTCAATTCAATATCCATTCAAGTTCATCAATCGATATAGAAAGACATCGATACTATACCGGCTCAACTCTTCCGAACTGATCGAAGCTGCAATCTCGCAACTCCAAGGACTTCGAATCAATCTAACAGAAGAAGTCACATGATCAATATCTATAGCAAAACCTCATCAAACTCGGTATAATCAAATCAATAGAAACGACATCCCGAAACTCAAACTGACGGCATAACGACTATAAACTGATCAAACCAAAATTGCAGACAGCAGAATATCAATCCAATCTACTCATAACAATCATCTAATATCATTTCCAAGTCAAACCCAACACATCTCAAAAATCTAAGTTTCGAAAATCATAAGAAAAATCATAACAAATCCGATCATCGATAAATCTCCGAACCATCTTAGATATACTATCACATCTCCGAATATCAATCAATTCTAAAGACATCCAAAAATTCAAACCTCGTAGAATTAAGAGAAACTTACTTCCAAACGGAGCACTCGATGCTATTATCGCAGATATCTACTTTAGATCAAATTTCAACGGACGGATCGAGTTAAAATCAAAATCACAAAAGCTTGAAAGCTTTTCTCTCGCCTTCAATGGATCATGGCTTCTTGGAGGGGGTGAGAAGGATAATGAGAAGATTTAGTCAACTCACACAATATAGCAATCTCATAATTTATAATTTAGTCCCTGAAAATCCAAAAATTGCAAAATAGTCCCTGCTAAGCAAAAGTTCGGCTCTCTAATTCTGAAATCACTGAATATCTCAAATAAGTTCAATTAAGATAAAAACGGGGCGTTACAATTCTCCCCCTCTTAAATAAAATTTCGTCCTCGAAATCATCAATATCAACTCATAAGAAGATAATTAAGAATTCAGAACAGAATTAAGAACTCACATCAGATGAATAAATCAGGAAATCTCTGTCTCATGTCGGATTCTGTCTCCCAAGTCGCTTCCTCGACCCCATGACGACTCCACTGAACTTTCACCAAAGGAATCGATTTGGTCCTGAGCTGTTTCTCCTTTCTGTCAAGGATCTGAATCGGTCTCTCAAAATAACTCAGAGTTTCATCAAGTTCGGCTTCGTCAGGTTGAAGAACATGAGAAGGATCGGGGTGATATTTCCTCAACATCGAGACGTGAAATACGTCGTGAATTCCAGATAAATAAGGAGGAAGTGCTAATTTGTAGGCTAGATCGCCCATCTTCTGTAAAATTTCATACGGACCGATGAATCTCGGTGACAACTTCCCTCTCTTCCCAAATCTAACAGTACCTCTAAACGGAGAAATCTTCAAGAATACTCGGTCCCCCTGATCGAAATATAGAGGTCTGCGATGGATATTTGCATACTTCGCTTGTCGATCCTGAGCAGTCTTCATTCTCAATCGAATAATCTTCACCTGCTCAGCCATATCACGAATCATATCTGGTCCCAAGTCTGGGGACTCAGACATCTCATCATAGTACAGAGGAGATCTACACTTCCTTCCGTACAACGCTTCGAATGGTGCCATCCCTATACTCGTCTGAAAGCTATTGTTGTACGAAAACTCCACAAGAGACAACGAATCCTGCCAACTAGTGCCAAAATCAAGCACTACTGCTTGTAGCATAACCTCCAGAATCTGAATCGTCCTCTCAGACTGCCCGTCCGTCTGAGGATGATACGCTGTACTCAGGTGCAACTTAGTACCAAGAGCTTCTTGTAGGCTGTGCCAGAAATGAGAAGTAAACCGAGGATCTTGGTTAGAAACAATGGATCTCGGCACACCGTGCAATCTGACAATCTCTCTGACATACAACTCTGCCATCTGATCGTGACGGTATATCGTCCGATACGGAATGAAACAAGCAGACTTCGTCAAACGATCAATCACTACCCAAATGGCATCGCATCCTCGAACAGATCGAGGTAGTTTCGTGACGAAATCCATCGAGATATATCCCACTTCCATTCCGGAACAGATAAACTGTGCAGAAGACCACCCGACCTCTTTCTCTCGGCTTTCACCTGCTGACATTTCAAACAACGCGACACAAACCTCGCAACATCACTTTTCATTTTCTTCCACCAAAACTGACTCTTCAGGTCGTTATACATCTTTCGGCCTCCTGGATGAACACTGAACCGACTGCAATGTGCCTCTCGCAGAATACTCTGTCTTATCTCGAAAATATCAGGCACGACAATACGATTATTCACAAATAAAACATCATCCCTGACCTGAAACTCAGACTGGTGTCCAGATCTCACTTTCTCTATCGAATTCTGAATACTCTCATCGGATTTCTGTGCTTCTCTGATCGACACAAACAACTCTGGCTCGGCCTGGATAGCACAAACTCTGATAGGACTTCTATCTGATTCAAACTCCAATCCAGAATTGCAATAGTCGTCAATCAAACGAGACACACCGATGGTCAAAAGAGATAAAGAACAAAGCTTGCGACTCAAAGCATTGGCAGCTGCATTCGACTTCTCTGGATAATACTTAATCTCGCAGTCAAAGTCCTTCAATAAATCTAGCCATCTCCTCTGTCTCATATTCAACTCAGACTGTGAAAACAAGTATTTAAGACTCTTATGATCCAAAAAGATCTCAAAAGACTCACCGTACAAATAGTGACGCCAGATCTTCAAGGCAAAAACAATAGCAGCGAGTTCAAGATCGTGAACTGGATAACGAATCTCGTGCGGTTTCAACTGCCTCGACGCATATGCTATCACGTGCTTCCTCTGCATAAGAATACATCCCAGACCAGAATGAGAAGCATCGCAATACACCGTAAAACCTCCAGAACCTGATGGAATAGAAAGTATCGGAGCACTAGTCAATCTCTTCTTCAACTCAATGAAACTGGTCTCACACTCTTCAGTCCAAACAAAAGGCGCGTTCTTCTGAGTTAGCTGGGTAATCGGCTTCGCAATAGAAGAGAAACCCTGGATAAATATGCGATAGTAACCAGCTAAACCCATAAAACTTTGAATCTCAGGCACAGAAGTCGGCCTACGCCTGTTCTTAACAGTCGCTTGGTTCAATTAGCGGTAGTCAATGCAGAGACGCATATAGCCATCTTTCTTTCTAACAAACAGAACAGGAGCACCCCAAGGCGATACACTAGGTCGAATGTATCCCTTGGCAATCAATTCTTCCAACTGCTCCTTCAATTCCTTCAATTCAATCAGAGCCATTCTATATGTAGCTTTAGAAATCGGCTGAGTACCTGACGTCAATTCGATGCTAAATTCAATCTCACGAATAGGCGGTAATCCCGAAATCTCATCCGAGAACACATCAGAAAACTCTCTAACCACTGGTATGTCATTCAACTCAGGGCTAGACTTCAAAACATCGACCGCATAAATCAAAAATCCCTCGGCTCCTTTCTGCAACAATCTAGTCATAGACAATACAGAAATCAAAGGAATTCTAGAATGAGAACCCTTACCAAAGAATCTCCACTCGTCTGACATCTCTGGTCTGAAACGGACTATCTTCTGAAAACAATCTACTGTAGCCCTGTACTTAGTCAAAACATCTATGCCAACTATGCAGTCAAAGTCAGACAAACCAAGTACAATACAGTCGATCTCGATCAAATTTTCTTCAAAACTCAATCCACAATTTCTAACGAAATTCCTCGCAACAATTCCTCCATCCAAAGGTGAAGTAACAGAAACTACATTAGGTAATGTCTCAAAAGGCAAGGCATGCATCAACACAAATTTCTCAGATATGAAAGAGTGAGAAGCACCTGTATCTATCAAAATATTAGCAGGATAATCAAAGATCGAACAATTACCTACAATCACATCATCAGGTGCAGCCTGAGCCTGATCCTCATTCAGAGCATACACTCTCGCCTGCTGTCTAGGAGGTTGGTTCAAATTCTGGTTTCCTCCTTGACGATTCTGTTGTTGAGATTGGAAAGAGTGAACTGCATTCAATTGCTTCTGAGGCTAAGATGACTGTCGAGAAGCATTTCCACTCTGTGCTTGTTCAGAGCCCCGTTGAGGACACAGTCTAGCATAATGCCCTGTCTGCTGACAAATATAACAATTCCCAAATATTCCCCTACACTGGTCACTGGAGTGATGACCTCCACACTTGCTACAAGAAGTACCAGATGAACTTGAACCTTGACTGTAACTGTTCTGTTTCGAGCCACCAGAACTTGAAGAACTGCTTCCCGAGTTCTTAAATTGTTTTCCTTTGGGACGAAAGTAATTCTTCTTATTACTTCCACTGCTACCACCTTCAGTCCTTGGTGGTTAATTCTGGTATTGGGACGGTTGGGCCTGAAACTGCCTCTGTTGTTGCTGAGGTGCAAACTGATTCCCTCTCTGTCTCATCAGTCCAGCTTCCGCACCCTTGGCATGATCCATTGCATCAGAAAAGTTATTCGGCCTTCCGGTATTCACCAGAACAAAGATATCAGGGTTCAAACCGTTAATGAAGTGGTCAGCTTTCGCTTCCTCATTTTCAGAAATGTGTGGAGCAAACCTCAATAGACTGTCAAATTTGGTAACATAATCTTCGATACTCAAATTTTCTTGCTTCAAATTTGCAAACTCGGCATTCTTATCCTTACGGTATGAAACTGGGAAGAATCGTTTATAAAACTCAGTCTTGAACAGAATCCAATTAATAAGCGTACCTCTGTTCTCCATGGCTTTCTTAGTCGAGGTCCACCATTTCTTAGCCACTCCGTGCAGCTGATGAATAACCAATCTAATTCGCCGGTAATTGGAATAGTCGAGAGAATAAAAAAGCTGATCTATATCATCCAACCAGCCCTCGCAATCCACGGGATTCTCCGTACCTTTCAAGATCGGTGGTCGGAAAGACTGAAACCTCTTCAGTAAGGTTTCCATAGGGGTAGCCGTGGCATCCATCTGATTCTCAACCGTATCGCCCTGGTCATTCTGAGGAGTCACTACAGGTGGAGTTTCAGTCGTAGCAAAATTTGGCGGAGTATTCAAGTTCTATCTTCTTCGAGTACCCATCTAAAAACAAGGGATTAGGACACAGATATCTCAATCTCAAAATTTCAGTGTCCCACAACCTATGATATTCTAACACAATTCAAAAGATGGAACTCGGATCCAGTGAATGATTATAGTTCATATCTCAATCAATCCATGCTTTATAAATTAAATCACATAATCATGTAATTCAAATAATTCTCAATCAATAAAGCATGCTCGCATCGTATTTAATAAATCAATTAAATAACTCAAACACATGCGAGAAGCCAATACAAGCAGACTCGATCTACCCCGCTCTCTTCTAAATTTGTCCAAGATCTTATCTCTCTGATACCACTTAATATGAGGCCTCGATTCTAATCATCTAATTAATCGTAATCCAATTAATCAACTCAATTAAACAATAAGGATTAAGAAATAAAAAAAAAATTTTAAAGGGGTGCTAGCTCGATCGGTAAAATCTTACCGATCGAGCGACCAAAAATTTCCAAGACACTGCCGGGAAAATAAAAGGCCTCCGCTCGATCGGTAAAATCTTACCGATCGAGCGGACAAGAAATGCCCAACTCTCTGCCTCGGTACAGGGGTGCTCGCTCGGTCGGTAAGATTCAACCGATCGAGCGAGATGCTCTGTACCAGAAAATAATTCTGGTTTTCTTTCAACAATTCAAATCCCAATTCAATCAAAACACAAACCAATCAATATGCATAAACTTATTCAACATGCATAATCCATACAAAGTAGTTCTAGAGTTATACATTCATCCAAACTAATAGAACATGCTTCAATTCTAGGTTTACAATACCAAAATACAAATTGAGTTTGAATTCAATTCAACTCCTAAACCAAGGACCTCACTTCTACTCTCTCCTCCACCTATCCAAGATGTCTCTGGCTTGATCCTGCTCCACCTGTTGCCAAGTACACTTACAAACAAAGACAACAGCCGGATAATCCGGTGAGAATAATATTCCTAATAAAAGAGACTAGCATACAATATCACATAATATATCAAAACATGATATATAATCAAATTCCACATATACCTCAAGTAATTCATTCAATTGCGGAATTAAAATGATATGCATGACTTTAAAACTTCTGGATTATCAGACTCAGATAATCAAAAGGAATTCTTCTTTCTTTCTTCGGTTTGGGATCCCGAGGTTAAAATATCCAACAATCACACCGAACTCCCCTTTTGAGGTGGATGAGGTATATTTTAATCCTCTAGACTCTAGGGCATTATAGTGAGTTAATAGACACATGTAGTAAATCGCCTACCAAGGCCACTCAACTATAATTTCCAGATCGTCTAATTCAAAATGAATAATCAATCGGCTCAAAATGAATGCATATGAAATCTCATGCATTCAATCATCAATTCAATCACAAGTTCAAATAAGCATATAAACATGCAATATGTGATTTCTTCTAGGACACTCGAATCAATCCGGATTCAAGTTAATCGTCCTATTTCATTTCAAAGTCATCTTATACCTTCTTGTCGTTCACAATTTTCAATTTGTAAAACAACAAATCTCAATTCAATATCCATTCAAGTTCATCAATCGATATAGAAAGACATCGATACTATACCGGCTCAACTCTTCCGAACTGATCGAAGCTGCAATCTCGCAACTCCAAGGACTTCGAATCAATCTAACAGAAGAAGTCACATGATCAATATTGATAGCAAAACCTCATCAAACTCGGTATAATCAAATCAATAGAAACGATATCCCAAAAATCAAACTGACGACATAACGGCTATAAAATGATCAAACCGAAATTGCAGACAGCAGAATATCAATCCAATCTACTCATAACAATCATCTAATATCATTTCCAAGTCAAACCCAACACATCTAAAAAATCTAAGTTTTAAAAATCATAACAAATCCGATCGTCGATAAATCTCCAAACCATCTTAGATATACTATCATAGCAACCTCAAGAACATCCTCCTTGAATATCAATCAATTCTAAAGACATCCAAAAATTCAAACCTCGTAGAATTAAGAGAAACTTACTTCCAAACGGAGCACTCGATGCTATTATCGCAGATATCTACTTTAGATCAAATTTCAACGGACGGATCGAGTTAAAATCAAAATCACAAAAGCTTGAAAGCTTTTCTCTCGCCTTCAATGGATCATGGCTTCTTGGAGGGGGTGAGAAGGATAATGAGAAGACTTAGTCAACTCACACAATATAACAATCTCATAATTTACAATTTAGTCCCTGAAAATCCAAAAATAAATTGCAAAATAGTCCCTGCTAACAAAAGTTCGGCTCTCTAATTCTGAAATCACTGAATATCTCAAATAAGTTCAATTAAGATAAAAACGGGGTGTTACACTTGTAGCAGAGATAGGCACTCTGCGTAAGAGAATAACCAAGGAAAACACAGGGGGATGACCGGTGTGTAAGCTTATGAGGAGAGTAGGGATGGAGCCACGGATAACAGAGACAACCAAAAATTCGAAGTTTGGATAGGTTAGGTGTCGTGCCAAAGATACACTCAAAGGAGGATTTATATGAGAGGTTTCGTTTTGGTAGGCGATTTATGATATAGGTGGAAGTGGCAAAGGCAAAATGCCAAAAATGAGTAGGGACTGACGCATGCTGGAGAAGGGCAAGCCCGGTTTCCACAATATGATGATGACGGAGTTCCGAGTAGCCATTATGTTCAGGATTATGAGGGGGAGTGGTGAGATGAGAAATTTCATGCACACTAAGAAAGTATTTGAGAGTAAGAAATTCTCCACCATTATCAGTATATAGAGTGAGTATGGGACGATTAAAGCGCTTCTCAACCAAAGATTTGAAACATTTAAAGACAGATAAGAAATCCAATTTATGTTTTAAAGGATACAACCAGATATATTTGCTATAGTGATCAACAAATATAACATAATATTTATACCTATCATTTGAGATAATCGGAGAGGTCCAGAGATCAGAAAAAATTAGATCAAGAGGGAATGACGAAGTAAGGGAAGAGTCATGAAATGGAAGTTTGTGGCTTTTATTGCATAAACACGAATTACAATGAAAGTGACGAATTGAAGACGAACATGACACAGACTTAGACACAACTAAATAACGTAAAACTCGAGCAGATGGATGACCTAAACGACTATGTCAGGTAGGGAGCGACACGACAGAAGCAGAGAGTGCCAGTGGAGGAAAATACGAAGACGCAAACCATGAGTAAACACCGCCTTTAAGTGGACCCTGATGGAGAATAGCCCCCGTGCGAGGATCCTTCACCTGAAAATCAAAGGAAGAGAAAATAACAATGACATCATTAGTTTTACAAAGTTGAGACACAGATAACAAATTTTTGTTAATGGAAGGAACACATAGGGTGTGTGGAAACAAAAGCTTAGAGGAACTAGAGGGTGGTAGGAGATAACCTGTGTAAGTGATGGGGAGACCACGTACTGCCATCACCAACAACAACTCCATAAGAGCCAGCATACGGAGTGTGGAGAGAGAGGTTAGAGAGATCAGCGGTGACATGATGTGTGGCGCCAGAGTCTAGGAGCCAGTCAGACGATGCAGGCGAGGCAGCAGTAAAAGCGGCGGCCGAGGAAAATGGCAAACTCGGGGCAGCGCGTGGTTGACCACCATGGGGCGCAGAAGACAGAGCTGGCGTGAATTGAATGTCAGGACAGCGCCAAGCAGAGTGACCCTGACGATTGCAGAGCTGACAGCGCCCCAGATACGGGCGCGAGAAACGCTGGCCCTGCGCCTGGGCGGGCTGGTGGAATGCAGGCCGCGGATTCCAGGCATCGCCGTGACGAGGCTGGGCAGTGGAGAGGCCGAGAACATTAGCAGGTGGTGGGCGGCGGCCTTGATGGTTGGAACGCTGGGTGGAGTGGGCTGTTGCCGAAAGGGCAGAAAGAGAGCCCTGTCGAGCCAGAAGATGAGCCTCATGATTGAGAAGCTTTTCATGGAGCTCCTCAAACGAGATGGCAGTGTCACGGGCTTGAATGGCATGAGCAAGCTCCTTGTAATCATCATCAAGGCCATGCAGAACTTTGATTGTAAGATCTTCGATGTCGAGCGGAGCATTCATGAGGGCCAGTTCATCATCCTTTGATTTTATGAACTGCATGAATTCAGTGATGGTTTGGGATCCCTTGACCGGATTCCGAAGCTGTGTCTTGAGTTGAGTGATGCGACCACAAGAGGGCTTGTCATAGGTATTGGCAAGAGTGGTCCATGCTTCGGCAGCAGTGGTGGCAGTAGCAATAAATGAAATCAAGAAGGGAGAGAGGGATCCAATGATGATGTTCAGAATCAACTGGTCCTGACGGATCCAAGTGGTATACGCAGGATTCAAAGAGGAAGTGGCAGGAACGGTGGTGGCGGTGGCCGTGGCCGGCGTCGCAGCGACGAGGAGGGCCCGTGGTGGACAAGGGTAAGATCCATCAATAAACCCAAGGAGATCATGACCAGTAAGGAGGGTCATGAACTGGAGACGCCAGGAAAGATAGTTTGTGGATGTCAGCTTCAAAGGCGCATGAGCAGCAACATTGAAGGAGATCGGAAGCGTGATAGCCGGACCGGGTGCAGCAGCCATGTTAGTCGTCGGAAAAAAAATATATTGGAAGAGAAGGGGCGGCGGCGGCGGCTTCGGCTTGGTAGGGCTATGGTTTAGTGGCGTAGACCGGGAGCTCTTGATACCATGTAGAAACGTTTGGAAAATATATTTTTCATATATTCAGAAATAAAGATACAATATATATTTATATACAATTTCACGAGATAGAGATAAGAAAATAAATAAATAAAAGATACAAAAGATATACACAATATTTATAAAAATATATTTCCAATATGAACCACTTGTGGATGGTAATCGTCCACCTATCCTCATCGGCTCTTACGGATCAAATTCATCCTAAACATGTTTTATTGTATCCAAATGTACACTTGGCAAACACCCATTGGTTGCAAGAACAAAAGAGGATCGATCTTGGATTTTTGTCCTAGCAAGAAAAATCTAGTGGTGATTGCACTTTCCAAATGGACATTAATATCAACCCCAACCAATCACAATACACCATTTGATCTCCAAAGATAGAGAATACGATACAGCCCACTTGTATAAATACCATATGAGATCCCGGAGGTTAATCAACCACTAACACATTTACACAACTCCTCAGATACAACAAGCAACCACTCTTGAACAGCCATATGGCTTCATCTACAATGGCTCTCTCCTCCCCAACCTTGTCCGGGAAGGCGGTCAAATCGCCATCTATTTCCGACATCACCGGCACCGGTAGGGTCTCCATGAGGAAGACTGCTTCCAAGCCTGCTTCATCCGGCAGCCCGTGGTATGGCCCCGACCGTGTCAAGTACTTGGGACCATTCTCTGGTGAGTCCCCAAGCTACCTCACCGGTGAGTTCCCCGGAGACTACGGGTGGGACACCGCTGGACTCTCGGCAGACCCTGAAACCTTTGCCAAAAACCGTGAGCTGGAGGTGATCCACAGCAGATGGGCCATGCTTGGAGCCCTGGGATGCGTCTTCCCAGAGCTCTTGTCTCGCAACGGAGTGAAATTCGGTGAAGCCGTGTGGTTCAAGGCTGGTTCACAGATATTCAGCGAGGGTGGACTGGATTACTTGGGGAACCCGAGCTTGGTGCATGCACAGAGCATATTGGCCATCTGGGCTAGCCAGGTTATACTGATGGGAGCTGTTGAGGGGTACCGTATTGCCGGAGGGCCATTGGGAGAAATCACTGACCCACTGTACCCAGGTGGCAGCTTCGACCCATTGGGTCTTGCTGACGACCCTGAGTCATTCGCTGAGTTGAAGGTGAAGGAACTCAAGAATGGAAGGCTTGCCATGTTCTCCATGTTCGGATTCTTCGTTCAGGCTATCGTCACCGGAAAGGGTCCGTTGGAGAACCTCGCCGACCACCTTGCCGACCCAGTCAACAACAATGCATGGGCTTACGCCACAAACTTCACTCCCGGCAAATGAATTTCATTGTTGAAACTGTACTCAGTCGAGATTGTATTGTCGTTCAATTACTGTGAATTATAAGAATATATATAATTAATGCATTTTTGAGTTGAATCTGTGTTATTTTATTCTTTCTGTAATTCTTTGTGAAGGGAACAAGCTCGATGGCATCACAAGTATAGATGCATATGTCACTGCATGCTGTTAATGATCTTCCAACATTTAGAATCATGGCATATATCAGGCGATCTTTAAAGTATATAATACTATCTAATGCATTAATAAACGTTTATATAATCAATTTGAATTTTTTGTGAAAAAATTATGCATAGTTATTGGTGCAATTTTCTTTTAAAAACAAGGAAATTTTGTTTAATTTTTATTGATTTTTGTTGTTTTATTTGTAATCAACTCCAATATCTATATATATATATATAATTTACTTAGGTCAATCAAATTAATTAATTAACTTCATAATATAAACATCACGATGAGATAAAAATTATTTATGAATTGTGATGCAAAGTCCTTCTAATTAATTATTTTATTTTATTATATAAAAAAATAAGTGGACTATATATATAAATAAACAAAAAATATATGCTAATGACATGTTCTCTCTTTATTTGGAAAAATTGAAAAATACGATGAAACTTTAAACAAACTGTTAGTAATATAAGAGTTGTGATTTAATTTGAGAGTATTAAATAATATACGAGTTGAGATTTAATTTGAGAGTATTAGTAGTTTTAGATCAAGTATATCTAATTTAAATTGGTGTACCGTGCTTATAATTTAATCAAATTAAAATTTGAGATTAGACTCATTAGAGCGATGTGAGAAGACCTATTCTGGAATCCACAGAAATGAGTCATGCATAGGGTCATTGGTGTAACACAGACAATATATTTCATGTTAAGCTAGCTCTCAAGGAATTAAATGATATTATACCAATGGCTTGACTAATGAAATAAATTTTGGTGACCATAATTCATTTTTTTCTTGTTTTTTCTAAACAAAAGGGTAATATATATAATTAAAAATAAAAGTGATTCATCACATTGAAATTAAATATCATATCATGCGTTAATGATAACCAAATCCTACTAATTAAAGTCATTAGTTGACATGCAGAATATTGTTACATGCAATTTTGTAGACGTCCTTGGTAACCTTTGCTTTTAGTTGTTCATATTTATTTTAGGGAAAATATTTTTTTTAATCCATTAACTTGTCCATGTTTTGGTTTTGGTCCATTAATTTTTCAAAATTTGGTTTGGTACACTAACTTTTAATTTTCAGTGATTTTGGTCAAACTGCACACGTGTGAGCTCTACATTGGCACACGTCAGCATTTTTCGGGTGACGTGTGTCAATGTCTAGCTGACACATATGTTTGTGCGTACGTTTGTCAATCGCATTGCAAAACTGCATTTAGCCTGTAGTAAACTGCTCAAAGTTACTGAATTGCTAGCATAGTTGAACTGAAGTGGCTAAGTAAACTGCTCGCACGCTCAACTGCTAAAAGTTTACAACAATTTACTTACCCAAATTGAGTACTCAAGTTGCTAAACCGCTATTACATCCAAACTACTCTCAGTCTACCTATTTCCCACTAGACTGCTATCGTCAGCCATTTGAAGTTCGCGCAATTAGTTTATCAATAGTAAGAGAATATCCAGTTGACAGTCAGTTTACCTCAACGGATAAAATTTTCCGTATACACTAACATTCTGCAACAACCGCCCACACTCAGATTGTACTATTGCGGCAGAGAATGATGATGTGGCGCATACAAACAGTGCAACGAGAAGAATTTAGAGACATCAGATATTACTTAAAATTATGACCGTTGACAACCAAGCCTATAAATAGGCGCATCGATCAGTTGAGGAAAGCTCTCTCACAAGTATTGCATACGAACTCTTATTCTAAGAAGTCTATCAAGAAGCTTTCAAAGTTCTTCAAGCAAAACTAATCAAAACTCAAAGCCTACACTTGCAAACTTTATCTGATCATTAAAGGATCAATTTGTGCACTTGTAATCGAGTTGTAATCTCTTTGTATTGAATTCAGTCGAGAACTATATTTGTTGTTGTTGTTATTAGGAGTTCTGAGATAGACAATTGTGTATAAGTTATAGTCTTTGAGTGGGATACTTTTGCAAAGTGTTGTAAAATTTAAAGTCTTCTAGTACTATTCTTCCGAGGTGGAAGAAATGGTGACGTAGGAGTATTGAAATCTCCAAACATCCAGAAATATTTGATTGTGTCTTTCATTTCAGTTTACCTTATTATTTCAGTTTCGCATCCACTTTTATACCCATTGTTCATAATCTGTTTGTTGATATTTTTCGCTCATTGTATTTGTTTGTCAACTTACATAGACATAAAAAAAGTAAGAAGTCAGTCGCTAACCCGATTGAGTATTATTATTTTAGAGTTGAGAAAATTTTTGAGGTCATATCACTTTTGCTAGTAATAATAAAACTATACATCATCCAAGAATTTGAAGTTTTTGTTTACTGAAAATTTATTTTATATTCGTAAAGTAATATATGAAAATATTTATTGTAATATTACAATAGAGTGATGTTCTCCTACACCCAAGGGTGCAGTGGAAAATGGGTTGGCGCCCATGTCATTTTTTTAAATTTTTTTAATAAAAATTAGGCCCAATTCACACCTTCACCAACCCTTCACCATTCACGCCTTCCCCATCACCCTTCACTATCCACAACATTTATTGCCGCCACCGGCCACAACCACCCACGTCGGCCGGTTACGCATCACCTACACCACCGTCTCTCACCTTCCAACCCATCCCTTGCCTGACCACCACAAGCCCCATCCAACAGCTCTACCACCGTCGCCAGCCACCCCAATCCCGACCACCCTATCCATCACCTCACGAAAGCCTCTCACTCTTCATCTTCACTGTTCAACTGTCGCTTCTGCCTCCATCTTTCCACCTATCTTTTCCCGGCCACCATTTCTCATCCGAACCAACCAGACCTCCACCTTGTCCTATTCCAGCACCACCACCTCCACCACCTAGACCTCCACTGCCAAAATGTTCTTTTCGCGATCACAAATCGCGCCCTAGCACAGCAAAAAGGGGACAGCAAGGGCGGCGAATGACGGCAGCTAGGGAAAGCGGATTCGACAGGGCTAGCTCAAAATTAGGAAAATAGGTACTCGAAGAAAGCTCTCGAGGAGAGGATTTCGGATATACTCTCAGATCTAAATTTAGATCACCGACAACGAAGTTATCTGCGGTTGAAGGTGGCGAGAATGTTGAAGAACAAAAAGAAAGAAGAAGATGAAGTATGCGGGAGAGAGAGTAAAGGGGAGAGAAAATATTTAAGAAAACTTAAAAAATATTTAAGAAAACATTAAAAAAAATTACACATGAGAAAAAACATTCCAACGAACAATTTTAAAAATAAATATAATTCTTGCTCATAAATTGGACTAATTTAGAATTTAATTAAAACAAAATTTAAAATTGAATTAATTCTTTAAAATAAAATTAGCATACGAATATACGAAAAATCTAATTTTAGTTTAAGTTTATCACATAATCTCACAAATATCATTAATTAAGTTGAATTTTAAACAGAAATCTCATATACCAGCAAAAATTTTAAATAATATTTTGTGAAAAAAAATCACATTGTCTTTTATTATATGATAACTTGTGATAACTTGTCTTTTCAATTAGTTCTGTGAAAAAAATCACATAAATCTCATATATCACCAAAAGAAATCTAAAGTTTTTTTGCGACCAAAATTTTATATTTGGTCTCTAATTTTGAGACGAATAATATATATTTTGGTCTCAATTTTGGAACAGATTTATTTTCAGTACAAATTAGGGGGGAAAATCCCGGTTCAGTCCTAAATATTTGGACATATTTCTGGTTCAGTCATAAATGTTTGAATGTTCCCGGTTTAGTCCGAAATGTTTTTTAAAAATTCCCGGTTCAGTCCTAAATGTTTTTAGTTCCCGGTTTGGTCCCAAATATTTTAAAAAGTTGCCGGTTTAGTCCTAAATATTTTACGTTCCAGATTTCGTCCTAAATATTTTTCAAAAGTTCTCGATTTGGTACTTTCATCTACAAACAAAGCGTGATAAAAAAACTTACAAACAAAAGACCAAGTTAAATAAAATAGAAGCTAATAATAATAATAATAATAATAATAATAATAATAATAATAATAATAATAATAATAATAATAATAATAATAAATGAACAAGAATTTCTTTCAAATGAAAATATAATATAAATTATGCAAAATAAAATTATAGAATAAAAAATAATTGAACCGTGCAATCTTATAGTTAAAAACATTATCAATCACAAACAAATAAACAAATATTTTAGCAAATAACTAGTACCACTACAAGAAAAATGGCAAACGACAACGCTTTTTCCGCGTTATTGTCACGAAAAAGCGTTGTCGTAGCCAGTGTTGTAAAAGACCGCGGTCAAAGACAACGCGGAAAAAGCGTTGTCGTTTTGAGCAAAGACAACGCTTTTCGATCAAAGACAACGCGGAAAAAGCGTTGTCGTTTTGAGCAAAGACAACGGGATCGTCCTGGGCGGCCCGGGAAAATTAATTTTATTTTTAATTAAAATTTTAATATGTTAAAATTCTATTTTTGTTCGATCGAAAATTGTTTTTGATTGGTCCACGAGGCGTCGGATCGAATTGTTCGAGTCCGAAAATTTTAAAATTGATTTTTGGATAAATTTGAATTTTTGGAAAATTTATAGATTTTATCCGTTAAATCAGATTTTATGAAATTAATTATTTTTGGTACAATTGATGATAATATATGATCTTATGGAAATATTGAGTAAAATATGATTTTATGTATAAAATTGGATTTTATATGTAAAATATGATTTTATTTGATAAAAAGATAAAATATGATTTTGTATGTAAAATAAGATTTTATATATGGAATATGATTTTATCCTTTTTAATTTAATTGCCATTGCATGTTATCCAATAAATTAATTTTGAATTAAATATTATTGGATAAGGATGATCGATTGCCATGACCAATTTTGTAGGTGTATGTTAGGAAATTTACATTTGTTTTTATTGTTGTTGGATTTATTAATGGGCCTGGTTTATGGCCCAATATGAATTGTCATATGTAATAAAAGTGGGCCTGGTTTATGGCCCGTTCCCACCCCTTAAAATGTATCCCCTACTTGCCATAGTTATTTATTGTAAATACATTATACTTAGTGGGAGATGAAGATTTGAAGACGAAGGTGGGCCCAGCAGACAATAAAGACTGAAGAAATGTAAATTGGAAGCACAATGTAATAAGATTGCATTGCATACTTGCATATCACCTAGGATTGGACTTAGACTCGTGATTGGCAACCACGGGTCGATTAGAAATGGAATCGATCATCCTAAATAATATATTATATTATTGTTGTATGCATGTTTAGACTAAATTGTATGAATCCCGCAAGCATACAAATTTTAAATGATGAGACAAATTTTCAAAATTAAAATCCCTCATTTTAAATATGATTTAAAATTGATATCAAGATAAATAAAGGAAATTTAAATATTGTTTAAATGTTCCTACCTTCCATCAACGATCAATGTATGAGATGCTACCCGCGGATACGGTCCGGCTCATATTATTGGGGGGGCCCGTTCGTCGGAAAGCTCTACATTGGATCGACACATGTTGTAAGTTGGGTGGAACTCCCATGTGATTTGCTCATATTATTGGGGATCCACATGGCGACCGTCCATCACAACTTAATATTGATGGGTCATCTTGACGTGTCACAATAAACGACGTCATATTATTGGGCCCTTATTGGACATGAGGTAAAAACGTGGAGGTTGCTTTGGAAGCAATTGGGCACTACCTTTTGAAAATTATGGTTGACTGATATTATTCGGGACCATAGTTTGTCAATTGGACTCCATGTTCCCACTAAGGAAAACAGTTTCCCGTTTTCACTAGAGGGTAGTGAAATCGTTAAAATAGTGGGAGTGAGATTCATAAAATAAATTTTGCCTATTTTATGTCTTAGTAAATTAATTAAACAATCACTGATTATTGTCTGTTTCTTTTCAGTATTTCATTAAGATGAATTCGCGCAATCCACTATTCTCTATTCTCGAAAAAAATAAACTGACTGGCGCAAACTATACGGAATGGTTCCGTAAGTTGGAGATTGTCTTGACCTCGGAGAAGATGCTCTACGTGTTAGAAAAATCTCCTCCGAAGGAAGCACCAGCTGATATAAGTCCGGAAGAGTTGGCCAAACTTGATATATGGTGGGACCATGATATCAAGGCCAAATGCTATATGCAAGCTTCGATGTATGATGAACTCCAGAGGCGATTTGAGGATACCGTGAATGCTGCTGACATTCACGTACAACTCAAGGAACTTTTTAGGGCTCAATCGAGAGCTGAAAGCTTCGCTACTGTAAAAGAGTTAATGACATGTCGCATGCGTGAAGGGACTTCGGTCCGTGATCATGGGGTACGCGTGATTTGGCTCATTCAGAAGTTGGTAACGCTTGATTTGGTATTGGAGCATGAACTCAATGTGGATTTATTACTTCTCTCTCTTCCTTCATCGTTTGAAGGTTTTGTGGTGAATTTCAATATGAACAAGATAGAGGCCTCCCTTGAAGAGATGGTCAATATGCTTGTAACTTATGAAGCCACTTTAAAGAAGGATAAACCGGTTCTCTTGGTGGGCTCCTCTTCTTCTGCTAAGAAGGGGCCAAGTACAAAGGGTAAGAAACGTTCTGCCCCATCCAAGAAAACCGGACCCGAGAAGAAGAACAAGACAAAGGCTTCAAACATGGAAAAGTCCAAGGATGTTTGCCATCACTGCAAGAAACCCGATCATTGGAAACGTAACTGCAAGGAATATCTAGAGCAGTTGCGAACTGCGAAGGGTATGTTTTATATTGAAATAAATGTTTCACTTAATACTACTTCTTGGGTATTGGATACCGGATGTGGATCTCACATTTGCAATGATTTGCAGGTGATGACAAGAAGTCGCAAGCTTAGAATGGGTGAGACCCATCTGAGACTCGGAAATGGTTCTAGAGTTGAAGCCAAAGCTGTGGGAGACGTTTATTTAATTTTGCAGAACGATTTTAAGTTACTTTTGAGAGATGTTTTATTTGTTTCAGATTTGATTAAAACATTATTTCTGTTTCTATGCTTGATAGAGATGGTTTTTCTTGCAATTTTGTGAATGGGATTTGCAATATTTACAAGAATGAATGTTTGATTGGAAATGGACAACTTGAAAACGATCTATATAACTTAAAATTAAAAGACGTTCCAATAAATTATGTTGATAAACCGGTAACAACGAACAAAAGGAAAATCGATAGTCAAAACCCGGCAAACCTTTGGCATGCTAGGCTAGGTCATATTTCCTCAAGGAGGATGAACAAGCTAGTGGGAGAGGGCATGTTTGATATGTCTGATATTAACTCTCTACCTAGTTGTGAATCCTGCCTGAAAGGAAAAATGACTAAATCTCCATTCAAGGAGAAACCTGAGCGTAGTCAAAATCTGTTGGATTTGATCCATACAGATGTTTGTGGTCCATTTAGAATTGGTACTCAATTTGGCCACACCTACTTCATTACCTTTACTGATGATTATTCAAGGTATGAGTATTTATATTTAATGAAATATAAGTCTGAAGCATTTGAAAAGTTCAAAGAATTCAAGGCTGAAGTAGAAAACAAACTAGGTAAAAGTATTAAAGCACTTCGATCGGATCGAGGTGGAGAATACTTAAGTACCAAGTTTTTGGACTATCTGAAAGAGAATGAGATTCTCTCTCAGTGGACTCCTCCTATGACACCTCAGCTAAATGGTGTATCGGAGCGTCGTAATCGAACTTTGTTGGACATGGTTCGATCCATGATGAGCTTCACTGAGCTTCCACCTTCGTTTTGGGGCTACGCACTTGAAACGGCGGTATTGTTGTTGAACAACGTCCACACCAAAGCAGTGGATAAAACACCATACGAGTTATGGAATGGCAAAGTTCCTAAGTATTCGTACTTGAGGATTTGGGGATGTCCTGCTTACGTGAAGCAGACAGTGGGAGATAAGTATGATAGTCGATCCACCTTATGTTATTTTGTAGGGTATCCGAAGAATTCAATCGGATATTATTTCTATCTTCCTACTGAAACAAAAGTGTTTGTTTCAAGGAATGCCACCTTCTTGGAGAAGGAGTTCTTATTGGATAAGAAAGGCGAGATGATGGAACTCGAAGAAATTCGAGAAGAACCCGAAATACAAAATAATGATCCCATACCTCAAGAATCTTCAGAGGACACGCCTATACCTAGAAGATCCGAGAGGACTTCTATACCTCCTATTCGATATGGTCTTTTTCTTGAAGGGGATCAAGATGAACCCGACGTTGGATGTGATCCAAGAAACTTCAAGGAAGCAATTTCTGATGCGGATTCAAATTTATGGCTTGAAGCTATGCAGTCGGAAATAGATTCGATGCATACAAACCAAGTTTGGTCTTTAGTAGATCCTCCCGATGGAATTATTCCAATAGGGTGTAAATGGATCTACAAGAGAAATCTTGGGCCTGATGGTAAGGTATTGACCTACAAGGCACGATTGATGGCGAAAGATTATACTCAAAGACAAGGAGTTGACTATGATGAAACCTTTTCACCAGTTGCAATGTTCAAGTCCATAAGAATCCTTATTGCCATAGCTGCTTGGTATGACTATGAGATATGGCAAATGGATGTGAAGACTGCATTTCTTAATGGAAACATTAAGGAAAAGATCTATATGACGCAGCCTGAGGGATACACATCCATGGGAAGCGAGCATAAGGTATGCAAGCTTCAGAGATCGATCTATGGTCTCAAACAAGCATCAAGAAGTTGGAACCAGAAATTTGATGAAACAATAAAGGATATTGGTTTCATCAAGAACCCGGAGGAACCATGCGTGTACAAGAAAGTAATTAAGGATGCTGTGACATTCTTAGTACTTTATGTTGATGACATCCTACTCATTGGGAATGATGTAGGGATGTTGCAGTCAACAAAGATATGGTTATCAGGTAGATTCTAGATGAAGGATTTGGGTGAGGCATCCTATATTCTAGGGATACAGATCTATAGAGATAGATCTAAGAGAATGATAGGACTCACTCAAGCAACCTACATCGACACAATATTGAAAAGGTTTTCAATGGATGGGTCCAAGAGAGGACATCTACCTATGTATCATGGAGTTTCTCTATCCAAGCCCATGTGTTCCAAGACTGATGAAGAGATAGAGAAAATGACACATGTACCATATGCGTCAGCCATAGGTAGTATCATGTATGGGATGATATCTACCAGACCGGATGTAGCATTTGCTCTGAGTGTCACGAGCAGATATCAAGCCAATCCCGGTCAAATGCATTGGAAAGCCGTGAACGACATTCTTAAGTACTTACGAAGGACTAAGAATATGTTCATGGTATATGGAGGAAGAGAACTGAAATTGGAAGGCTATACCGACTCTAGATTCCAAAGTGACGTGGATGACTCGAAGTCAACCTCTGGATTTGTGTTCATGCTCAATGGCGGTGCTGTCTCTTGGAAGAGTTCCAAGCAGGACACCACAGCGGATTCCACCACTGAGGCAGAATACATTGCGGCATCAGCTGCTGCTAAAGAGGCCGTTTGGATGAGGAATTTCGTCCAAGAGTTGGGCGTCATTCCTGAAGCTGTTGGTCCAGTCCCGGTGTACTGTGACAACACGGGTGCCGTTGCTCAGGCAAAGGAACCAAGGTCTCATCAAAGATCCAAACACGTACTGAGAAAATACCACATCATCCGGGAGATCGTGGAAAGAGGAGACATCACTGTCGAGAGAGTGGCCTCTGCAGATAATATCGCTGATCTACTTACTAAGCCCTTGCCAGGACCATTATTTGACAAACATCGCGAAGCAATGGGACTGCGTAGTATGACTAGTTGGCTTTAGGGCAAGTGGGAGATTGAAAGAGTGGGTGCCCGGTGAGCCAACTTGTGGCTAAGGGCTTTTGTGACTCTATGTATAAACAATATTTTGTTTAATATAATTTACACTTTTATAATGGCATTTGCTTTATATTTTATCATATTATTATGTTGTGACATACTATAAGATGTTTAGATGAAGACTTTGAATATACTATAGTGTATGTAAGATGTGGTGGCACATGGGGATGGCTATCATGAAACACATCTTATAGTCACTGTATATTCTAAACAGTTCCTAGTCGATTGAGCCGTCCGTTAATAAGGATAAGGATCGCTCGAGATTGAGACTAGCATTTGCGATTCCGAGTACCACGTTTCATTGGTATGGAACATAGAGATGTTCAAAGCATGCAAATGGATATTCATACGATGAATGATCGAACTACCCTATCCGGACTTTCCAAGTGGTTATCACTTATCGAGTGGATAAAGTCCGCGGTTTTGGTTGTACACCATTAGTCCTTACTACTTGAAACATCATTGAGACTCTATATGCTAGTATTGTACTTTGACTCGTTTACCGACTCTATTGGGGTCATCAGGTGTCGGGATTGGGTACAGTTACGACACATATAGGAGTCGATGCTTTGTTATCAAGGATTCACCACATACTTGCTAGTGTGGATATCCTATGCAATCTGAGGAGATATTAGTGTGACGAATCTCTGGCCAGAGTACATGATGTATTTTAAGAAATGGTTTCTTAGTAGCACATGCGATGTCACTATTTGATCTTCAAGATGCATTGCATAGTTATCGAATCTCGAACGACTCTCGATTTACCAATAGTTGTTGATTCGATCGGGATATATGGATGAAGGGACCGTACTGTACGCTAACCAAAATCTATTGGTTCTTGCAGGCACTATCAGTGATACCTAGGGAATCATGGGGCGATGTTGCTAGGCGCTCTTATCATGATTCGATGGGCAAGTCGGAAATTGTTGTTCCGAGTCACAAGGAGTTATGAGCCCACGGCTAGCTGTATCCCTGAACCATTGAGGGTCACACAAGTAATGGATTTTTAATCCCCGTTGAGATAGTTAAATTTAAAGAGTTAAATTTAATGAACAAAGAAGTAGGACTTCTTATATCAGAGTAGAAGAGTAAGATTTCCTAAAATGACATAGGGATGGACATTTTTGGAAATCACTGAATTCGGATTCAGAAAATTTATCTTGACTTTAAAAGATGCAGAAATGGTTTCTGTGCACATTGGTGAAATTGGTTTATCAATCTGAGTCACGATGAATTTTATATTAATTTCTGAACATGCGGGCTTTGCTTGTCAGACTTGAACTTATGACTAATGGGCCCTAAGCTGTTAGCAGCCCACATTATAAATAAGTTATTGCAGTACAGAAATTAGACAACAGAGGTCACAAAATTTTCGAAAACCCTAGCTGTTTTCTCTCTAGTGGCCGCCGCCCTTCTCCTCTCTCTGTCAGAAAATCCAGCCTGTGAATTTTGAATTTGCAGTCTGGTTTAACGGATCAAATTCGTTAATTCTCTTCGTAGAAACTTCTGATAGATTTTCTAGTGCAATCTATCAGAGGGATTAAACTTATGTTCGTGGACCTGATTGAAGAATTGTTCGTCCATCAGTTCCTGGGATATACAACAAGAGCAGAGTTATCTGTTGGTGTCCATAATCTCGTTTCGAGATTCAAGGTAAAAATTTAATTGTTATTTAATTTTTACACGCACAATTTAATCGTAAAGTTTTGATACCCATGATATGGAATCGTTCCATATAAAATTTTAAAACTTCCGCTGCACCGGGTATCAATTCTGATTGATCTGAACACCGTTCTCCAACACTTTCTAATGGCCGAATTAATTTAACTTGTAACTTTTGACAGGTAATATCCAAGTCTGATAACGAGATCAATTACAACCACTGTGTTTATGACTCTTGCAACCAAGATTACACTCTGAATTGATTGTCAAACAAACCAAAGTACTTACTCCAAGTTTGTGGGTTTAATATGCCTGTCTGCAGTGATCTCACCAGAAACTACAGAAGTAGTCACGATGCTGCACAAAAGGGAAACACACGATTCTTAAGAAACCAAAGACGCAAACAATGTGAAGGAGTATGGTAAATTAACACTCGATCAGGTAGTAGAGTCACCCAGTAAGCTGTGTGTGTTTTGCACGACGGGTCTGTCCAATGCCACCAAGTGCATCCATTGCCTTCCAAGCATTCGGCCACATTCCAAGAAAGTTGAATGTTGTTCTCAAGGAGTCTGTCGATTCCAACACCAGACTCCGGATTCCCAACCTGTGAAATCAAATATATAATAGCTAGTTTACAAAAAAAAGATTCGATTTAATTTTCTTAAAACCCATGATTAATTTTTTATATACAGCGAAATCAGAGATACCTTTGAAGTCCCAAGGCTGTTGCTAGGCCAGCAATTCCAACGCCAACAATCTCTACATCTTGCATAGTAATTTTACTGCCTCATTTTGCTCTTGTTTCCAAAACAAATACTAGTTAACAGATTATTGAAAAAAAACAGAGAGAGAAGAAGAAGATATCAGTCATTAAAATAAAATTTGCATCCAGTAAAAATTTTTTAACCGCTGGACACAAGGAAATAAAAATAACATAAAAGTCACAAATGGAAAGAGAATAACAGAGATCTATCAAGTAGAAATGAAAAACGGAAAATCATAAAAGCAAGATGCTGGATGAAATGATTTTTAGAACATTAAAGTGGAATCCTTACACTATATGCCCAGGAAATTACTTTAACAATATATATACAAGACCCACTACAAAAAATTACTAGTCAAGTCATTTTGTCTAACCATTTGAAAATACAACGTGGGTATAAGATTTGATAAGGTAAATACAAGTGGTTTCGTCTGCAAGAGTGACCCTGAAACCAACAAGGGTTGATTTAATGAAAAAAGCAAAATCTATTACAGAAAACAAAAAAAAAATGATTGAAGAAGGTACTTGAGATCTGAAGCACCCCGAATGACATGATAATTGTGACAATGTGGCCCAGAGTATCCCATACAAATCCAGATTTCAACCTACAAATCAAAGAAAACACAATTATCTACAAGTTTTATGTGAATTTCAACCTCAAAATATGCACTGATAAATACCAGATTTCGAAATGACAGTAGGTGCAAAACATTATTCTTCATACAGTGCAGTTTCAGAAAAATGGGCATATCTCTTTAAATTTTAATTCAAATGACCTGTTTCCAGTGCCAAATCAAAGACAACACAGAGCACTACAAGTTTTCTTCATAATGCAGATTCAGAATCTGTACTATTCAAGTTCATTATACTCAATTTCTAAGCTACACGAGCGCTAAAGCTGCTGTCAAAGCATGAGAGCAAACGAATCAATTCTTCAACGCCAATATCCGCAAATTATTCTCGAAACTGTTCAAAACGTGATATATATTCTAACCAAAATAGATCATTTATGTTATTAAAAGAACTGTTATTTAACCATGAGTAATAATACAAGAGCATACATATCATACATCGTATCTAATCATGAAATTAATACATAAATATAGTTTATAATATTTTGCAAGGAAAAGAAGACCAACAAATAATGACTTCCAAATTAAAAGCATTGAATTTCTTCTTCTCAGTGTCCATGACCTTAAACAGCTACAGATGGCCAACCAAAGACTCCACTCATAGCATGATACTTTTGAGCAAAACCTCATCCCTATTAGCCAAATATCTCAAAGTTTTACATATAAATATCATTTATCAAGATGAAGAAGCTGACATGCCTCAATCATCATAACGTCATAAAGAAAATGCGAATGGCAGCAATGTGATATACTCCATCTAGATAATATCATGGCAAGAATTCATTATATGTTAAAAACTTGACATGCCTCAATCATCATAACGTCATGGGACAAAATCGAACGGAATCTTGGATTTTAACATCATCATTGGAAGACAGAGTATGATACCTGTGGAAGGGGAAATACAACAAAGACATCGATGATGAAATATCCAAAAAGATAATTCCGGGAAATCCTTTTAGGATCATCAACTAAATCTCCAGATCCCACAACTCTAGATTCAGGAGCAACATAAGCCAATCGGACCTGCAAAATTGACACATATCTTCACTCGTAAAACATGTTCGTCAAAAAGGAAGCATCAGAAATAATTATAAAATCCTCTACGTGTCTTTTTAATATCCTACAGCAAGAGAATTAAAAAAATTAAACACATCCTTACTGTAAAATTAAATGACTGACTTTAGTTTCCAGCTCATATAACTACTAGCGAAAATAAACGAAGCATAAGGCCTCTCTGCTCCACCAAGTACATATAATTACCTGAAGAAGGATATGAAGCAAATAAATGAAGTCAGTCATGCTCCGCAAGACCACCATCGTTGTTGTCAGGGGCCAAACTAACACAATACACTTGTTATCCTTGTCAAAAGTAATGACATTAAACTTGAGACGAGTTTATTTATATCAACCTCTTCAAGTGACAAGTAAAAGCACAGATATTCATAGAATGCCTTGGGTTAAAATATAGGTATGGTTAATCAGGAACAATTCATAATGAGCACAACCGGCATCATAGCATTGCATGTGCTACCACATTCAACAGGAGTCTAAACAAATATGACTTTGAAACAATATGCTAAGGTATGCACAAATAAAATCAAGAAAAATCTTTCCCAATGCTCGACCCATAATATATCTTTGTTAAAATTGACTTATAGCATTTATTTTGACAGAATTTGCAGCTTGATTTCAACAACTGTTTTGTTCTTCGAATAAAAAACCGATATAAGGAAAGTTATTTGTTTGTTGGATAATAAAAATTGAAAATAAATTAAAACAAACATGCATACCTGCTTCACAGAGAGAAGAAAAAAGAACAGTGGGTCTAAAAATACAGCGAACAAGCAAGATACCTGCGAACAAGCAAGATACCTGCATTTCCAAATTAAAATGCATCAATACAATCACCATTTGCTACATAGTATTCGATACATTGCACAATAATTATTTTTACTATGTAAGAAGACAATTGCTGGCCTTCTCTTCAAAAAATGCATCAAAAAATTGGTAATGCCTTGAGCATCTAAAAAAGTACTTCTGGTTACCTCGAGCAATGGTCGCGACCACTCTTTGCATTTATTTTTACTATGTAAGAAGACAATTGCTGGCCTTCTCTTCTCACCAGTATTTTTCAGTTTCTATATTAGAACAAGATGAGCACTTGCAGTCCAGAGAGTACCTATTCACGGCAGAGGAAAAAAGAAAACCATTCAATCAAGAACATAACTTTACATGAAAGAAAAATTGGCTGAGAATATAAGAAACTATACCAGTTCTTTTGAGGCGACCATCGTCGTCGTAACACTTGGAACAGAAAAAAGCATCGGGAGTAAAAACTTGGATGCTGAAGTTAAAATACATCTAAGGTTGAAAATAACATTCGCATTTCAGGAAACACAATGTACAATATGAAAAACGTTAAAGGATTAGCAGAAATCAGATTTCATCTAAAGAGAATCTACAAGAGCTCGAGGCAAATGAACAATCTTACCCAGCGTCAAACCAACTATGAAATGGGTAGCTTTCTGACGGCTAATTTCAGACAGAGCAACACGGAGTAATGGAGACGATCGATTGAGCAAAGACGAGAGACGATTGATTGAGCGAAGCTAAAAAACCAAGAATGAAAAGAAATAGATCAAAGTCGTAAAGAACAAGAACTAGCGCAACTCCAATCGCGAACGAGCTAGGCGTGACGATTTGATCTTTGGCCCGAGATTCCTAGATATATTGGAATTAAATTGAAGCCAAGTACGAGCTCTTACCTTTTCTAGCTTCAACCGGTAGCTTTCCGGCGGCTAGGGCAGCGAATCGACGGCATGGAGAGGCTGCTAGGGTTTGAGGAAAAGGGGATCGCGAGAATGGCTTTTGGGAAGGAGAGAGAAGATACCGATTATGTGTTTTTTTTTTTAAGTGGTGTATGTATCTATTAAATTTATATATTTATATCTATTATATATCTCTCTCAAAAACACGCTCATCCACAACCCCTTATAATAAGCGTTGTCGTAAATATTTATTACAACACAAATTAACAACGCTTTATTAAAAGTGTTGTCGTTGATGTGAAAGTAGCGCTTATAGACAACGCTTTTAAGAAAAAGCGTTGTGAAAGGTCAAAAAACATCATTTAACAACACTTTCACGACGCTATACTTGGCCGACGGTGGCTCCATACGTAATAATACTATATGGAATTTCTTTATAGAGCTTAAAAGGACTTCTTAAAGAGTAAGAAGAGTAAGGAGGGAGCCCCTCTTTATTCTTAGTATAGGTTGGGGCCCCCCGCTCCTTGCCCTTGATTGTACGAGACACGAGGGGGAAGCTATTTCAACCCACCACCGGAATGGGTCTGGGCGCTTTCTTGTTGGGGCACATGGCAAGAAAACTAAGAATCCGGAATCCTGAGCTAATAAGGTCCGGACCACCAATTCAATCATCCGATGCTTGAATTGAGTAGTGGTCCTTCCTTACTGAGCTAACCGACCCGTCTATTCCATCATCCTATGATGGAATAGAGTAAGGGTCTACCGAAAAAAAGCAGGACTCCCTTCATACTTAAGTATTAACCCATATAATCAACACCTATATTAAGATGGTCATTATACGTCCTTCCCTATTACCAACAAGAATATACGCCTCAACCCCAAGGTCATTCCGTATGGAGCCGTTGTTTCTATTAATCCCGTCCCCTACTTCTTCATCCCGACTCCCTAGTCGGAAATGGAGTGCAGCCACCGTCCTCCTGCATCCGGGGTCTTTGTATCGGACCTATTGTCTTCGCCTTGCTTTACTTCAAGGCTCGGACGCCGAGTCCCTCAGTCCTTTACTTGCTCTACTTCACAGCTCTATCCTCCCATACGGATTGCCAGCAGTAACCTAGGATATCTTCCAACCCAGACGTATGACAAGCCTCTCGTAAAGCATAGTAAAGCTAGTAGTATTTTACTAATCCATATGCAGATGGTACTCTCCAGACATTAAAGTAGAGTTTTGGAGGACATTCTCTCGGTTTAGGCCTTTACAAAGAGACTGCCGCCTTCTTGTACTACTCCGCTTTCCTCTTCAGCTTCAACTCTAATCTGAAACTAGATCAATAGCCAACAAGAGGAAACCGTATCCACTTTGATACAAGGGTATCTTGCTAAACCCACCATCCCAGCCTTCCAACTAGGAAGTCAGTCACTAAGTTCCACTCCTTTATAGTCATTTATAGAGAGTTATTCATGAGGTATTCTCAATCGGCGAAGCCTCGCTCTCGGGGGCCCATAAAGGGCCTCCCTCTTTAGCTCAGTTCCAGGTAAGCTCCATGCTACTTGTTTTTGTATTGCTCAATCGCCGCGAAGGCTCATCTCATATTATCTTATATGACTGTCGAAAACATTACTCCAGCTGGTATCTTGTTACGGGATTTAACTCAGGATCCATCATCTATCACAGGAGTGGCTGGGATGGTGGGTTTAGCAAGATACCCTTGTATCAAAGTGGATACGGTTTCCTCTTGTTGGCTATTGATCTAGTTTCAGATTAGAGTTGAAGCTGAAGAGGAAAGCGGAGTAGTACAAGAAGGCGGCAGTCTCTTTGTAAAGGCCTAAACCGAGAGAATGTCCTCCAAAACTCTACTTTAATGTCTGGAGAGTACCATCTGCATATGGATTAGTAAAATACTACTAGCTTTACTATGCTTTACGAGAGGCTTGTCATACGTCTGGGTTGGAAGATATCCTAGGTTACTGCTGGCAATCCGTATGGGAGGATAGAGCTGTGAAGTAGAGCAAGTAAAGGACTGAGGGACTCGGCGTCCGAGCCTTGAAGTAAAGCAAGGCGAAGACAATAGGTCCGATACAAAGACCCCGGATGCAGGAGGACGGTGGCTGCACTCCAAAACGTTGTTATATCTATGTTGTTGTTTCCATATTTTCTTGTAGTGAGTATTACTTATTTCACAAAATATTTGAAATTTTCATCAAATTTTTCAAGAGAAGAATACTTATGGTTAACAATTGAGAAAATATAATGAAGTATTTGACCATCGTTGAAGTAGTGATATGAAATTAAGTTTTATTTAATAATAATTTTTTTTCAAATAGTATTTTTTAAATTATAAAAAAAGTTTTAAAAAATATATATCTTTTTCCAACTTTCAAATTTTTTCTTAAATGTGCAAACATCATTAATGAGAATATAACAAAATTAATAGAAATGTGAAATAACATCATTAAATTTTAATTCCTCAAGTTTCGTTTATTTTATTTAAGTTTTTATTTTGTAGCATCATGAATTTAGTATTTTTATTTTGAACATTGTGTAAAATTGATTTAAATTTGGATAAAAACCCTAATAAATTTGTGTTTTATTTACAACTTGTTTAATGTTAAATATATAATAAATAATATAAAACTCAATTATAAATGATATAACACTACGCGATGTTAGTTTTAACACACGAGTAGATGGATAGATGGAAGGATCAAATCGGGAATTTTTGAGAAATATTTGGCACGAAATCGGCAATGTAAAAATATTTAGGACTGAACAGGAAACTTTTGAGAAACATTTAGAACCAAACCGGGAACATATAAACGTTTAAGACTGAACCGGGAATTTTTGGGAAAGATTTAGGACCAAATCGGTAACATCCAAATATTTAAGACTGAACAGGAAATGTGTCCAAATATTTAGGACTGAACCGGGATTTTCCCCAAATTAGGTCTCGGTAATTATTTTGATCTCTAATTTGAAACCCAATCCAAATATTGGTCGCTAATAAGAAATATTTTTCTTAAAAATATATAAAATAAAATCCAGTCTCTCCCTCCCCCAGCTGGCATTCATTATCCAGGGCAGAATTCCACAGCTGCCATGCTCGATCTCCTCCGCCATCCGCCCGTCGCGCCGACTCTACTCTCCGATTAGAGGTTTTTTGGTCTAATTTTCTATTTGTTTTCTTGTTTTTACAAGATTCGATCTCAACTTTGTTGGTGTTTAGGGAAATCTCTACAAGATTCGATCTGAACCATTCTCATTGCCTGCCCCCTTTTCCGATCAGAGGTTTATTTCAGGTACTCTCTGCTTGCGTTTTTTTTGTTCTTCGGATGCTTTGAATTTCTGAGTTTTTTTTTTTTTAAATTTTGATTCCATTCACCAACGTGGTTATGAGCTGGGATATGGAAATGTACATAAGGAGAATTGGTCTTTTCGTTCAAAATGATATATTTGCGGCTGTGTCAAACTCTGTATCAGTTTAAATTCATGTTGCTACATCTTTAGTAGCCATACAGACCCATCAAGGGAAGAAATTGTAGTGTTTATTTGTGAGCAAACGTCTTAATCGTGACCGATCCATTGTCTTATGGTCATGAATTCTCGTAGCTTTTGTATAGATGTATTAATGAAGGAAAACTGTTAAAAGATTTTTGGTCCAAATTGGCCATCTTTACTGAATTTCCAGATGCGTAGCCCCTCTACAAAGGATAAAGAGATACTGGAGATTTCAAGCACATCCCTTGGTAGAAAAAGTTCTTCCAAAAGTTCGAGAAATTGGAATAAGTAGATATTCAGACACTTTTATTGAGTCAAAACTAGCCGGTATTGAAGTGTCCACATATATAGGAGTTATTGGTATCCTCCACACAAAACTTGGGTTTGCCCCTATGTTCGAACTTCGAACACAAAAATTCCCTTCTTTTGTTTAGTTTTTCACACCTCCGACTCCTCTCTCAAGGTTTTTTTTTTTATAAAATATTCATTTCTAGAGTAAATAATGTGATAACATATTTTTAGTTTGTTCTGAGTTAAATAAAGCTTAATTGTTAAAGAGAATAAGAACACTGGAAAAAATCGACTCATTCATTCATAAGTTTAATTACAAACGGATACATCCTTAATTGAACAGTGAAATTCATTTGCCGGGAGTGAAGTTTGTGGCGTAGGCCCATGCATTGTTGTTGACTGGGTCTGCAAGGTGGTCGGCGAGGTTCTCCAATGGACCCTTTCCGGTGACGATAGCCTGAACGAAGAATCCGAACATGGAGAACATGGCAAGCCTTCCATTCTTGAGTTCCTTCACCTTCAACTCAGCGAATGACTCAGGGTCGTCAGCAAGACCCAATGGGTCGAAGCTGCCACCTGGGTACAGTGGGTCAGTGATTTCTCCCAATGGCCCTCCGGCAATACGGTACCCCTCAACAGCTCCCATCAGTATAACCTGGCTAGCCCAGATGGCCAATATGCTCTGTGCATGCACCAAGCTCGGGTTCCCCAAGTAGTCCAGTCCACCCTCGCTGAAGATCTGTGAACCAGCCTTGAACCACACGGCTTCACCGAATTTCACACCGTTGCGAGACAAGAGCTCTGGGAAGACGCATCCCAGGGCTCCAAGCATGGCCCATCTGCTGTGGATCACCTCCAGCTCACGGTTCTTGGCGAATGTTTCAGGGTCTGCCGAGAGTCCAGCGGTGTCCCACCCGTAGTCTCCGGGGAACTCACCGGTGAGGTAGCTTGGGGACTCACCAGAGAATGGTCCCAAGTACTTGACACGGTCGGGGCCATACCACGGGCTGCCGGATGAAGCAGGTTTTGAAGCAGTCTTCCTCATGGAGATCCTCCCGGCGCCGGTGATCTCTGAAGTTGATGGTGATTTGACCGCCTTTCCGGCCAAGGCTGGGGAAGAGAGAGCCATTGTAGATGAAGCCATTGCTGTTTGTAGAAGGCTGGTTTTGCTAATTGTATTGTTTTGGAGTAGTGGTTGATTTTTGGTTGAAGTGCTAGTAAGGTATTTATACAAGTGGGCTCTATCGTATTCTTTATCTTTGGAAATCAAATGGGGTGTTGTGATTGGTTAGGGACATTTTGATATCACCACTAGATTCAGATTTTTGTATGTTTGGTGACAAAAATCTAAAGATTTGTTGTTGCAACCAATGGGAGTTTGCCAAGCGTACCATTTGATACGATGGAATTTAGATTAGTGGTGAATTTTATCTCAAACGAGGTTGGTAGAGGGGTTGTGTGTGTGTGTATCAATCAATTGACGTTTTCTGATGTTTTAATTGTGTGGAAGAATTAATTCGACACTTGATTTTGTGTAGCGACAAAACGAAAAAAAATGACAAGAGTGAAAATGTCCCAAACCAATCACAACACACCATTTGATACGATGAAATTTAGATTAGTGGTGAATTTTATCTCAAACGATGTGTGTGTGTATCAATGGACGTTTTCTGATGTATTAATCTAATTCGACATTAGATTTTTTACATGTCATCTTTTTTATTTAGTTGCTACTTTGACAGCAACGTGGAAATTTCTAGACCTTGGGAAAAGATTGGCAAGCCTTAAAATCTTGAAGACTTTGGATGAGTTGGTTATTCATTGCCAACTAGACAAAAATCATTTTTTTCTTTTTTTTTTTTTTATCATAAATTGTTTCTTTATTTAGAATAATATAACCGTGTAATATTGCTTGGAAAATAAAGTTATACTATCTACACACGCACATACAACGTGTGTGAAATATAATCTATAAAAAATAAAAGATAGTGGATAAAGTGGAGAGAACATGAGTTTGAGAAGAGAAACTGTATTTAAAATGAGTCATGTAAATTACAATATTGTTATTTGATATATCAATAAAATGACCTTATTGGATGAGCTGAAAAAACTCTACCAACAAAAGGTGAACTGCTGCTGGCCTGAAACTACGAACAAGAATGTTAAAGGGGGGCCGAAAGGTGTTCCGGCGTATCCCCTCCAACGCTCAAGTCAGATGCTAGGATAGTGAAATATAGAGAGTGGTGTGTGCACACGAGTGAAAGAATTCGGATCCAAATAATGGAAGTAAACCTGGTATTTATAGGAGAGGCCTCCGGATCTCACGCTTACCTTCCTTATCCGGAACCCGAAAATCGCGGGATTACGATCCCGAATATATAGGCGGAGATCTCGTCTGAATCTATCTTAACCATGGAAATATCGACATGTACATTTTATCCGAGCTGACCAGTCATCACTAAGATTCTATATTGTTGCTCTCCCTAGGGTCATACGGAAAGGGGTGAGGGAGTTATTACTGAGCCCCTAAGCTCACCCTAAACACTGATCCTAAAATCTTAGCTAGCCCACCAATGTTATCGAACCTATTTACTAAGCCAACTCCCTACTAATATCGAGGACGAGCTAAGCTACCTGAGCTGAACTGAGCTCCCGACCTGAGAATAATGATGGGAAAAATCTAGAGGCCGAGCTGAGCTCCCGACCCGACCTAGGAATGGTGATGGGAAAAATCTCGAGGCCGAGCTGAGCTACCCAGTTCCCAAGGCCGACCTGACCTAGAAAGTATAACAAGGAGCTAAGACGAGGTCCTGACCTCCCGGGCTTCCGAAGCCGAGCTTCCTGCCCCTCCGTAGCTTGTCAGATAATAGCCTTTGGAGCTTAGGGTCATCGATGAGCTGAGCTAATATGCTCCCAGGGTATCACAAGTCCCCCCCTAAAAGTCGAACTGAGGTCAAAGACACGAAATTCGTTGTTTTGGTTTTGAGATGACCCTAAGAAAATGCCGAGCTGAGGTGTCTTACCGAGCTCCTCTGTCCTTCTTACAAGAAGTACTTTGTTTTGCTCTCCCAACGGTAACTTTTTGAATTCCATTTGATCTGAATTGTCCACCTGTCCCAAAATCAACGGCTTGAATTGATCCGAGCTTTCTATAAATAGGCCTCGCTGTAAAATTTATTTTCACTTTCACTTCTATTCCTCTTGCATATTTTCTCTCTCTAGCTTTTACTCCCGTCCTCTTCTTTTCTTTTTGATTTCCGAGCTCCCCAAGTAAGTTTAAAACCCCTTAATGGCTTTTTCATCCCGCCCTCATCAGGAGAGCTCAGATGAGGTATTTGCTGAGGTGGATCGATACGATTCACTCGCAATTACCCCAGCAGGGGAGCCCATGGGCAAGGATCCTGCTCCCGCCTCAACTTTCGCTCGGGATGATGATTTGGGGAATAACCCCGAGGCCCCCTCAGTGCCCTGGTTTGAGCTGTACTCATTTGAGCTAGATGCCTCGGATGAGGAAAGAATAAGAGCTCTATCACATGCTCCCGAGGGTTATGAATTCACCATTCCTGACCTCGATGACCGAGCTGACAATCCCCCTATGGGATATTATACTTTTTATGTAGATCAGCTAGAAGCTGGCCTTAGGTTTCCCCTCCCCATTCTCTTTCAACAGCTCAGTCGCTACTACGAGCTCCACTTAGGACAATTTACCCCCAACTCCTTTCGGACCTTATGCAGCTTTGTGGTCCTTTTTAAAACCTTAGGTTTTGAAGTGAATTGTTTTACCATATGCAACTTTTTGCTTCCCAAACGCTGTGAGGAGGGCCCTTTTTACTTCTCATGCCGCCCTAATTGCAAATTTTTCAAGGGCTCTCCTAGTTCCAACAAAAATTGGAAAAACTCCTTCTTCTTTGTTCACCTTACTGATGCCTGGGACATCTGCTCAGTCTGGAGGGATGCCCTCCCTCTTTTTGCATGTTCCTGCCCCGGGCTTCCGTCAAGGGGAGCTATTTACTGGAGCCTTAAGGGCCATAAGGGGGAATGTGCTTTGATGTCTCTGCCCTTCTGGCAGAGGACCTGCTCTGCCACCATGGGCTCAGCTCGGCAGATGTTTCTGTCCGAGGAAACTTAGGTATGGCCCTTAACCCGCTCGTGCTCTGCTTCACTAATGTTATGCTTTATTATTTCCTGCCCTGACCTTCCATTTGTCTTGTGCAGAAAAAAGAGTTATGGATGCTGCCATGAAGAGAATGTTGGAGAAGAAGAAAACAACTGCCCCATCTGGGGGTAGGACTGAGGGGAGCTCCGCCAAGCCTAAAGCCCCTTCACCCCGAGCTGCTAGTAAGTCCGAGCCTTCTGCAACTCACTCTAAGGGCTCAAAAAGGCGGGCCACATCCAGCCCTCGCCCTGAAGTGGTAGAGCTGGACTCTGGGAAGGGCTCTATTCCGGAGGTGGCGCCCCTCCGTCAGTTCAGGGCAGATAAGCCTCAGACTCCAGTGGTCCGGTGCAGGACCAATTTCTTTGAGATGTACCACGATGCCCTGCGCATCGTGGGGGTCGGCCCTACTCCAATGGCCGGATCAGTCCTCAGAGATATGATCTCCCAGGCTGACGCCGATTATGTGAAGAACCTTGGATGGGTTGAACTGATGCAACGCTCTAACACTGCCTCTGCTGAGGTAACTTTCCCTTCGCCTTTATTTATGTTCCTCATTTATGTTTGCATTTACCTACTTTTTTTTTCTTTTCAGGCTGCCGTCCTGAACGTCGAGATCTCCCTTCGAGCTTCCATTGCTCGCAAGAAACTTTCTAAGGAGACCCGGAGTTATGAGGCTCACATTGCTGAGCTTAATCAGGCTGCAGAAGACCTAAAACTCGCTTCTGAGAAGGAAGTGGCCAATATCCGGGCCCAAATGGAGGAGATGAAGATGGGCTTCCAAGCTGAACGACTGAAGCATCAAAATGACTTTCGGGTCTCCGAGGTGCAGAAGGAAAATCTTCGGAGCGAACTCAAGGGGTCCCATGATCAACTTGCTCAGGCCCTTCAAGAATTGGAAGAGTCCCGAGCTGAGCTGTCCAAGGGAGCTGAAGGCTTCAAGGAGGCATTCTTGAAGTCCGATGATTATATGGATGAGGTGGCTGCCCAAGCCTATGGTTACCTGGCCAAAGGGTTCGACGGCTGCACTCAGCAGTTCAGGGCAGCAGGTTACCCTCCTGAAGGGACCCCTTTGGACTTCCTGGACCTAGACGGATTTGCCCTCTCCCTTACCTCAGCGGAAGCAGCAAAAGAGGATGGGGGCGTAGATGAGCAGGGCGAGGGCGAGGGCGAGGGCGAGGGCGAGGGCGAGAATGACAGTTAATTAAGTTTTTTGTGGATGTAAACATTTCCTAATTTCTATGGTGTTATGCAAGCTCACTTCATTTACTCTTTTCCTTCATGTTATCATAACCTGAGCTAACCTCATTAACAATTTGAGACAAGCTGAACTTTCATATACAAGATTAAAACCAAATATTTAACACCCGGAGGTGAGCTGAGCGGAGCTGAGCCCCCTAAAGGAAGCCTGATAAACATTGAAAATAATACTAACACCCGTAGGTGGGCTGAGCTGAGCTGAGCTCCCCAAAGGAAACATGATAAACACTAAAAATAATACTAACACCCGTAAGTGGGCTGAGCTGAGCCCTGGGTGGCCGAGCTGAGCTGAGCTCCCCAAAGAAATCCTGATAAACACTGAAAATAATACTAACACCCGTAAGTGGGCTGAGCAGAGCCCTGGGTGGCCGAGCTAAGCTGAGCTCCCCAAAGAAAGCCTGATAAACACTGAAAATAACACTAACACCCGTAAGTGGGCTGAGCTGAGCCCTGGGTGGCCGAGCTGAGCTGAGCTCCCCAAAGAAAGCCATCAAACACTGAAAATAATGCCACCCGTAAGTGGGCTGAGCTGAGCCCTGGGTGGCCGAGCTAAGCTGAGCTCCCCATTCCCGAGCTGAGCTCTCAATTCCCGAGCTGAGCTTCCTAGCTCCTGAAGCCGATTCCTGATCTGCCATGGGACATATTATGAGGGAGCTTGGCCGAGCTTCCGAGCTCCCGAGCTACCATGGGAAATATTATGAGGGAGCTTGGCTGAGCTCCCGAGCTACCCTGGGAAATATTATGAGGGAGCTTGGCCGAGTTCCCGAGCTGATATGTCTTATATCACCTGAGAGCTTGAAATGAGTTCCCGAGCTGATCTGTATTATGTCACCCGAGAACTAAAAATGAGTTCCCGAGCTGATATGTCTTATATCACCTGAGAGCTTGAAATGAGTTCCCGAGCTGATCTGTATTATGTCACCCGAGAACTAAAAATGAGTTCCCGAGCTGACCTGTCTTCTTCTGCTCCAAGTTTACCTTGGCAAGCCTGATGTGAAGTAGCCTTTCTTATTTATTAAGTGTGGTCAACAGGATCATTATGGAGTTTTACCCTTCTGGTTTAAGTATGTGCTGAATTGAGTTGCCGGTGCTAGATGTGCTCAAGTGAAAATGAGTGTGTTTGGTTGAGGTGGCCAGAATAATGAGTTTGAACCAAAGTCATGGGCCTAAGAGGCGTGACTAAGGTGATGAGCTGAACCAAAGTCAGGGGCCTAAGAGGCGTGACTAAGGTGATGAGCTGAACCAAAGTCAGGGGCCTAAAAGGCTTGACTAAGGTGATGAGCTGAACCAAAGTAAGGGGCCTAAGAAGCGTGACTAAGGTGATGAGCTGAACCAAAGTCAGGGGCCTAAGAGGCGTGACTAAGGTGATGAGCTGAAGCATGTTAACGCCAATATTTCTAAAAAAGTAACTGCTTATAGATAAAATTAAAATGTAGCTTGCATGAATTACAACTTAAAGGAAAATTGCTCTTGCAACATTTAAGAATAGTATTTGCGTAAATTGTAAGCACTCCAAGGTCTATTCAGCATCTTCCCCTTTGAATCTTCTAAGTATTAAGCATCCAAACTGAGCCTCATCACCACCTTGTATGGTCCTTCCCATTTAGGATCGAGCTTCCCTACAGCTGCATCCTGAACTCTCCTGAGCACCAAATCTCCTACCTGGAATCCCTTCCTGCGCACCCGACGATTATATGATCGAGCTATCCTGCTCTTATATGTCTCCATTCTAATGGCAACAGCTTCTCTCTTTTCATCCAAAAAGTCTAAGTCTTCCATTCTGCTTTCTCCATTTTTCTCATCATGGAAAATGATCCGAGCTGACTTTTCTCCAATTTCTGCTGGCAGGACTGCCTCATTTCCATACATCAAACTAAATGGAGTCTCTTCAGTCCCAATTCTCGGTGTGGTACGATAGGACCATAACACACTAGGAAGCTCTTCCACCCAATTTCCTTGGGCTTTTACCAAGCGCGTCTTCAAACTTTGCACCAAAGACCTGTTAGTCACCTCCACTTGACCATTGCTCTGAGGATAATGAACGGAGGTGAAGTGTTGTTGTATTTTCATCTCTTTACACCAAGTTTGTACACGAGCTCCCTGAAACTGCCTCCCATTATCAGAGATGAGCTTCCGCGGCACTCCAAATCTGCACACAATATTCTTCCACAGAAATTTCAGAACTTCTCCTTCAGTAATTCGAGCCAAAGCCTCCGCTTCTACCCACTTAGAGAAGTAATCAATAGACACCAATAAGAACTTTTTCTGAGCTGGAGCTGTGGGGAAAGGACCCACAATATCAATTCCCCACTGATCAAAGGGACATGCTGCCACGATTCCTTTCATCAACGCTGCTAGTTGGTGTTGGAGTCTGCTATGTCTCTGACAACTGTCGCAAGAAGTCACCAAGGACAGAGCATCTTTCAAGATAGTAGGCCAGAAATAACCCGCTAAGAGCACCTTGCGGGCTAAAGAATAGTAACCCAGGTGATTTCCGCAACACCCCTCGTGTATCTCCTTCAAGACATAATGAGCTTCCTTAGGACCCAAACATTTGAGAAGAGGTCCTGAAAATGATCTCTTATAAAGAACTCCTTCCACCATCACAAAGCGGAAACTTCTTTGCTTCAACCGATATGCCCTTTTCGGATCCCTTGGTAACTCACCCTTCTCCATATACTCCAATAGTTCTTTCCTCCAATCATTCCCCTCCTGAGCCACTGGCACGAGCTCAGTAGAGGGTGTTATCTCCACCTGCACGACTACCTCCTTAGTTTTCCAACTATGAAGTGAACTGACCATTTTGGTCAGAGAATATGCTTTTTCATTGCTCTCTCTAGGAATTTGCTCGAACATCACCTCATCAAAGAGGCCCCGAGCTTCCTCCATGGCCTTCATATACTCTTTTAACTTCTCATTTTTTACCTCATAGGATCCATTTACCTGCTGAGCCACCAACTGCAAATCAGAATAGAGATGCACCCGAGCTGCTCCAACTTGCCTAGCTGCCCGAAGGCCAGTTAATACAGCCTCGTACTCTGCCTCATTATTGGAGGCTCGAAAATCCAACCTGACTGCCAACCTGATCTCCTCTCCACAAGGAGATACCAAAAGCACACCTACTCCACACCCCTCACTATTAGAAGAACCGTCAACATATACCTTCCATAATCCCTCTCCTTCTATGTGTCTAGTTTCGGCTAAGAAATCAGCCAATGCCTGAGCCTTAATAGCACTTCTTGGTTCATATTGAATATCGTACTCGCTGAGCTCGGTAGTCCATTTCACTCATCGCCCCAAAATGTCAGCATGAGTTAGTATTCTTCCAATAGGGCTATTTGTTAGCACCACAATAGGGTGGGATAGGAAATAAGGTCTGAGCTTCCTGGCCGTCATAATAAGAGCAAGTGCCAACTTTTCTACTTTGAAATACCGGAGTTCAGCACCCTTAAGGGCATGTGAGAAGAAATAGATAGGGTGCTGATCCGTTCCCTCCTGCCTGATAAGCACTGAACTGACGCCCCTTCTAAAGCTGATAAGTAGATATACAATGGTTCACCCGAAACTTCCTTAGCCAACACAGGGAGTTCAGCTAAGTAATTTTTTAGGTCATCAAATGCTTTCTCACATTCATCATTCCATTCAAATTTCTTGGCTTTACGAAGCACCTTGAAGAAAGGTAAACTTCTATGAGCTGATCTTGATATGAATCGGGATAAAGTCGCTATCCTTCCTGCCAACCTCTGAAATTCCTGCAAATTGCGAGGAGAAGACATGGACCGGATGACTTGCACTTTCTCTGGGTTAGCCTCAATCCCCCTCTCAGTAACCATGTATCCCAAAAACTTACCTCCCCTGACTCCAAATACACACTTCTTCGGATTGAGTTTCACCCGATAAGTCCTCAAAGTTGAGAAAGTCTCCTCAAGGTCGGCTGATCGAGCAAATACTACCACAGAAAATCAACTAAAATATGTCTATCAATTAAGCTCGAATAAATCGCAAGTGCACGAGTCAAGTAATAATATAGTGTATAAAGTACGAGTATCGTCCCACAGAGATTGATTTGTGACAAAATTACTCAAGTATTATTCTTTAGTTAATTAAAATGATAAAGAGAATAAATTAATAACTAAAATAAAAAGAATGAAACAAAAGCAAAACAAATAAATTAAGTTCAGAAAATAAATAAACGATTGTTAGGATCTCGGTTCACCTACCCCTTTTTCTTCTCTAATGATTGAAATTCGGTTCTCAAGTCATGCTTTTGACGAAATTCCCTAATCTATCAATATACGCTGTCGAGCTATATTAATCTAATTAACAAATTGCAATAACCAAGTGTCCTTGTGTTATTTAACAATTGCAATTGCATTACGATTTGTGGAATCCTCTAGCTTTCGACCTATTGGACTATGACTATCAACATGTATCCAACCTCATATGTCTATGCAAGTTGTAGATCCATGGACTATATTACCCTATCATGTTATAAAATCTCCTTTCAGTATCAATTATAACACATAAAATCAATTCGAAGTTGATTAATCTCCAAATAATCAATAAACACAGTAATATAATCAAAAATTCTTAAAAACCAAATTCAATCTTCAAGAAGAAATCAAAACATAGTTTTGGGGATAAGATCCCCTAAATCCCAACAAAAATAAGAGAAATAAGAAGAAAATATAAAACTAGTGTTTGCGGTTCTTGTTTCTAGTTGAGTTCTTCACGCCGTCTCCCTCTTCTCACGTTCCTTTCTCTCCTTGGTTGATGGCGGCTGCTCTCCTCCTCTCTGATTCGTCTCAAAAGTCCTTTTTATATGCCCTTGAAAGTCCGTCAAACAAAGCCCGACAAGTTGAGACTTTAAAATTTTGAAAATCTGATTTTTTCAGTCCGTGTCGCGCCATGGCGTGAAAATTTCTGCCCCAAAAATGAGTTTCTCGCATATGATTTTCTGCAGCGCGCGACAATTTTTAAAAACTCATATCTCACAATCTAACCGTTGGATTGATCTGAAATTTGGACAGCAACTTTAAAACATCTTGAACATAAATCTGGACGGTGGAGATTGGATTTTGATCAATCTAGAGTCAAAAATAAATTTTGGACCATTAATGCTTTGTGATTCCTTCTTGCGTCAATTCTCCTTGCTCAAACTCTTGCTTTTCTCCATCTTTTGCCTATAACAAATCAAAATTCATAAGGAGTGATCCGAATGCAATAAATACTCGATAACTAAACATGAATGACATTAACAATATAAAAACATGCAAAACAAATGCAAAACAAATGCAAAATAATGCAATAAAACACATAAAAACAACACTTGTCATCGGCCACCAATCCCACATCATCCTGAGACTTCAGAAGGATATCATCCACATAAACTTCCACATTTATGCTAATTTGGGAGGCGAACACTCTGTCCATGAGCCTCTGATAAGTAGCCCCTGCATTCTTCAAACCAAAGGGCATCACTTTATAACAAAAAGTTCCATGAGAGGTAGTGAAACTCACTTTGTCCTGATCTTTTTCCACCAAAGGAATTTGGTGATACCCTTGATACGCATCCAGGAAGCACAAGTACTGATGACCTGCTGTAGAGTCAACCAGCTGATCAATTCGAGGTAATGAATAACAATCTTTAGGGCATGCTTTATTCAAATCTCTGAAGTCAACACACATCCTCCACTTTCCTGAGCTCTTAGGGACCAAGACCACATTTGATAACCAAGTAGGGAACTGCACTTCCCTAATGTGTCCTGCCTTAAGAAGCTCATCCACCTCTTTCTTAATGACCTTATCCTTTTCTGGTCCAATGTGTCTCTTCTTATGTTTATTGGCCTCACTCTCACAAGAGTGTTGAGTCGATGCACCATAATTTCTGCGCTAACACCTGTGAGTTTTGATATAGACCAAGCAAAAACGTCTTTGTTCTTCTTAAAGAAATCAACCAAACTTTGCTTCACCGTCGGGCTGAGATCAGCAGCTAATTTAACAACCTGAGCTCCTGGGTTAACTCTACCTTCTCATGACCTTCTTCAGACATTAAAAGTACCTTCTGACCCAACACCCTCGGTGCCCGGCCTACTGAAACCATTCCTACCTCCCTTCTCTTATTCTTTGCATCAATCTTTACCTCATTCACATAGCACAGCCGAGCTGCCTTTTGATCACCCCGAACGACCCCCACCTCTCTTCCACTTGGGAACTTCAACTTCTGATGATAGGTGGATGCCACAGCTCAAAAATCACTCAGGGCAGGGCGTCCCAATATTCCATTGAAAGAGGATGGTGCATCCACCACAGTGAAACAAGCCATTTTGGTTACTCTCTGCTCACCATTTCCAAGAGATAATGGGAGCACTATCTGTCCCAACGGTTGCAAAGCATGACCCGTGAACCCATATAACTCCGTGGTGATTGGGTCCAACTCAAATCCTTCCAATTTCATTTGGTCAAGGGTTTATTTGAAGATAATGTTCACTGAGCTACCGGTATCCATGAAGATACGAGCCACATCATAATTGGCTATGGTCAAGGTGACCAATAAGGGATCATTATGAGGTACCACCACGTCCCTTAAATCTTCCTTTCCAAAGCTTATGTTTGGGTCAACTACCTGATTGAGCTGAGAGTTTACTTCAAAATTATCCAATCTACGTCCGTGAGTTTTGCGAGCTCTTCCTGAATCCCCATCTGTAGTTCCTCGTGAGATCATATGGATCATACCCCTGTGAGGGTGATTAGCAATTTGTTCCACCCTCTCCCCCTGACCATTTGGCCTCTCTCCGCATTTCGAGGTCTTGAAAGTACACGTCTTTCCTCACATATTTGCTTTGACTTCTCCAAGCTTACTGAAAGTGGCACATAGGGATAGGGTCCCTTAGCTCTGCTCACCTCTTCTGCAGCCCTCTTTCTCCCTACCTCTACCTTCCCATCTGTCTTTGCTCCTGACTTATTATTGGGTTTACTTCCTGAGGTTCCTTCTTGTCTTCTTTGTCTCTGTGCATCCTCCAGATTCACATACTTCTCAGCTCGACTAAGGAGCTCATCATAAGTCAAAGGAGGCTTCTTTACTAAGGATTTAAAAAACTCCCCTTCCCTCAATCCCTGAGTAAAAGAGTTCACCAAAGTATCGGCCATGGCAACAGGAACTTCCAGAGCTGCTGTATTGAAGCGCTGAATATACTCCCTCAAAGGTTCCATCTCAGATTGCTTCAAATTAAACAAACTGAGAGAAGTCTTCAAATATTTTTTGCTACTTGCAAATTGGTGTAAAAAGGCTGAACTGAAGTCACTACCAGGCTGTAAGAGGCTGAACCATTGCTGAGCTGACCTCACCAGAGTAGTGAGGAAGACCCTACATTTAATTGCATCCGAATATCTATGCAACAGGGCTGCATTTTCAAATCTTCCCAAATGTTCCTCTGGATCTGAACTCCCATCATATTCCCCTAAAGTGGGCTGCTTAAAATTTGCAGGGAGTTCTTCATCTAAAATAGCCCGAGCAAAAAAATGGTATAATTTAATTAATAATTTAATTAATGGTAATAATGGTTGGGCGTTGGGGATAATAAATTGCGACTTTGCTACAGTTTTTAAAAAATCGTAGCACTTTATTGATATGGTTTTAGAAAAATCGTAGCAAATTCTGATATAATTCCACCGACTTCGACTTTCTTCCCCATTTTTTCTCCACTTTTTTCTCTCTCTGATTTCTCCCCATTTTCGATCATTCAACTGGCCCATTACTCCTCTGTTTTTGGCTAGAATTTGAAACTAATCATAGATTCGGAAAGTCCACGACGTAGGACTTCTTGTGATACCCATTTTTAAATTTTTTGAGATTGATTCGGTCGAAGCATTTTTTCCTGTCGCTGCCAAACGCCGCCTGTTGTGGAAGGAAGGTGATTTCGGTTTCTTGGAGTTTTATTTCAAAGTTTATGTATAATTTCGATTTTAGGGTTTAAAATTTGGGGATTTTGTGTGTATTTCAGTGTGTGTGCATGTGTATTTGTGTGTATCAGTGTGTGTGCGTGTGTATTTGTATAAGAAATTGATATAAATAAATAAAAAGTACGTTTTTTTTTAAAAAAAATTTATTCAAAATTAGCTACAGTTTTTAAAAAATCGTAGCAAGCTTTGCTACTGTTTATTATATTTAACGACGGTGTGCGCTGCACGCCATGGATAGTGCCTCACTTTCGACGGCTTATAACTTCGCAGCGTGCAGTGCGCGCTGCGGATAGCAATTCGTGGCGTACATTGCACGTCGCGGAAAGTCCATTTTCTTGTAGTGTCGGGAGTATCTAATAGCTTACGTAAGACTTTTGTATTATAATTTGTGATAGAGCAATTTTATGATTATAGGTTTGGACAATAGAGCCGGAGTAGCTGGACTTGTTTATTGAGGTACGAAAGTACTCTTCGGGATATCCAGACTGAATATGAATGTACTTTATATTTGCATGATTTATACGGCTTTATTATATGGAATGATTTTATCTAAATATTTTATGTCACGATTTTATGCTTGATGCATTATCATATTGAGTTTTTATCCTTAAGATAACTTGTAGTAGAGTGCTCACCCTAATTGTTAGTGGATAAGTTGGACACATGGACTCGTGATCAGGTAACCTATATTCATTGTTGGGTATGTGAGTCATCTCCTATCAATTTAGACGATCAATAATTTTACTTAAAATAAATAATTTAGTAAATTATAACTATCATAGCTCATCGACCTTCTAAATTCATTATCTCGACAAATCACATTATGTTATCCAAATGATGATATATAAAAAAAAACTATAAAACCGCCTAAGTATAGAATATACACACCAACACATGCACCTTATAATCTCCATATCAAAGGTCAACACAAGAATCAAGCGATGAAATTCGTGTTCGAATAACAATGCAGAAGATGAGGAAAATTAAAGAGGCCCATAACTATATTAAGGTAGTGTTTGCAACCTTTAAAAACAAGTAATTATGGAGATTTTTTTAACAAATTTTTTAAAAAAATCTCCAAAATCATTTATTTTTAGAGGTTGCAAATGCTAATTAAATCTACCCTCTCAACCTTATAATTAACCTTTGAAATTCAGCACAATGAGAGCCATATACATATGCATATATAATTGAGTTAAAAGCCTAGCAAGCTATTAGCTACCTTTGAAATTCAGCACAATGCGAGCCATACCTATATATGCATAATTGATCAGTTAAATGTGTAGCAAGCTACCTTTGAAATTCAACACAATGAGGGCCATGCATAATTGAGTTAAAAGCATAGCAAGCTATTAGCTACCTCTACTTTTGAAATTCAGCACAATGAGAGCCATACCTATATATGCATAATTGATCAGTTAAAAGTCTAGCAAGCTACCTTTGAAATTCAGCACAATGAGAGCCATGCATAATTGAGTTAAAAGTTCAGCAAGCAAGTAGAACATAAGAAAAATGGCGATTTGCATTAATGAATTGTTCAGTCATTACGTGGTTATTTTTGAGAAGATACTCCAATATTAGACATATATCGCGCCAACGCTCGCTTCATTATTAATTATAAGGATCTTGTAATTACTATATATAATCACCCTTGCCATTTCTCAAGTTTCAAGCATCACCAAGAATTAGTTATCTTGACTTCTGATTCTCGTGCAATTTCCTCATGAGCATGGCTTCAAAGTTTCTTGCTGTTTTTGTTCTTGGATCTCTCGTTTGCACCGTTACTGCCGCGAGGAATCTGAAGGGTGCTTCCGAATTCGACGATGAAAAGACGTTCTTCCCTGGCCGTCCAGGATTTGGCGGCGGCCTTGGCAGAGGATTAGGTGGGGGTTCCGGTACTGGAGCTGGCTTTGGAGTTGGTGGAGGCCGTCTGGGTGCTTTGGCTGGAATCGGAGGAGGTGTTGGCGTAGGAGGAGGTGTTGGAGGAGGTTTTGGAGGAGGTGTTGGCGTAGGAGGTGGTGGAGGAGGTGTTGGAGGAGGAGGAGGTTTTGGAGGAGGCGGTGGAATATTGGTAGGAGGATTTCCTTGAAAAATGAACTCTCGCCTCCTTGCAGCCTACATTTTACCATGATAATCAACTGCATGGATCGTATATATGTATGGAAGGCAAATTAAACTTGAATTGAGTCAATCATCAAATTTGATTGAAAATCAGAAGCAAATGGAAAAAGCTACCTAAAGAGGTCCATTGAAGATCGTTTCCTTTAGTGTGCAGGCTACCACTTCTGTAATAATGAATTGGATACCAAAAAATTTTCTGAATCCTGAAGTGTTGCTGGAAGATGTTGCCGACATCGTGGAAAACACCTCATTTGTCAACATTTTTTTTGTGATCGCATTTTATTTTTATGTCACACTCTGTTTTAGACATAATTAGGACATGCATATTTTTATTTGTGAATATCTTGGGCCGAAAGGTTATGAATTCTGATCAAACAAAATTATTTAATTTTGTCCTATCCTCAGAATTTTTGAATTTGAAGGGATTGAATTTTATTTCAGTGGTGTTGTATTCTGATGAGGAGTTAAATTTGGAAATATTTGGTGAAATATTTGGGCCTAGATTATTAGTGGGAATCGAAGAGATTTATTGCCTAATTTAAATCGGATTTGTTACCGTTTTTGGATTGTTACCATTGGGAACTTTGTTACCGTTAGAGGGGCTGTAATTCGAGTGAGATTAGGAAAGCTTGTGTGTTATAATTGGGTGTTTATCTATTTTTGGGAAGATATTATTTCCTTTGTTTTCACCCTCACATCGCAACATTCTCATTACCTCTACTGTTTATTGGCCTAAATTTCTTTTCGTGTGTTCACTTTCGCATATTCAAATGGCATGAAAGGGTTTTTATTCGCACGTCATCCGATCGGAGATAGGCTATACGAAAGATGCTACTGAAGGTGTTACAACACCTCAGTCACCACACCCCATGATTGAGCAAGCCATCGTTCCTGTTGCTGAGGAACCCATGCCTCTGGATGTTATCGCACCTGGAGAGCCTGGAAACGCACTTGATGTGGATAATTTGCCAGACATGGCCGTCCTGAACAAGGTACTCCCTGCGAAACCCTTGACCCATCGTTCCAAGAGACATGCCGGATACAATCCTGACTACACTGCATCTAAGAGATTCTGTGGGAAGGGTCAACCATCAAGGCCTTCTATGATGGATAAAGAGTATTCTTCAGGTGATGCCAGTGATGATGAAGATTACAAGCTAATATATCAAAAAAGAGGAAAATCTAGTGCTATGGAACCCACTGTTCCAACCATCCCAGTTCCATTTGATGTTGTCGAAGCATCTGAGGATGATTCCAGCTATGATGATGAGTTTTTTTGCCTCAGAGACTCAAACTTTTGTTCCTGCTGTCGAGGAAGATGCATCTGTATCTGTTGCTGTTGAGGAGACTGACCGGCTAAATCGGTATGATTAAAAATCAACTGGCAAACGCACCAGGTCAAATTATAATATAGTGGACAAAGGTAGATGTCGAACTCACAGGGACTGTATATATATGAATACCAAAATATATTTATTTCTACTTAATCTAGACTAATAAAAAAAAAGGGATTTTAGATTTTAAACTAATAATTAAAATTGCAATTAAAATAAAATTAACTAAAGCGCAGCAGAAAAATTTGGATTTAACTCAAATTTGGGAAAAGCTCGTTCAAGGACTCACGTAGGTACCAGATAATTCATGTAAAAAGCAGTCGATCTAAGACATCAGACTTAATCTTAATTCACGGGAATTTTTCTAATTTGTCCGAAGGACTATTTTTAGAACAATCAAACCTATTCAAATATTGATGAACTAATCTTTCGTAATTCTAATCAAATTTGAATTCATAACGAACTGTGAAAATTCAGTAAACACCTAAACCGCATAATGAAACCGAATTCTATTTCTAGTCAGTTTTACACTATGTTAATTATTGAAGTGATCAAAATCGAAACCTCCTCTGTCGAATTGGAATCAATTAACAAGCAAGTAAATAACTGGCCAGGAAATTCACAAGACAAATATAAATTCGACAAACAATAAATTCAAATCAAGTCTAAAAATCTCAAATAAACAAATCAAGTTTTCTACATCAATTGTCTGGCCCAATCACGTGGCCTTGATAAAAAAAAAACTACTCAATAAATAAATTCATGATCAAACAAGGTTTTTAATCATGAAAAGTAAAAATAAAATAAAATAAAAGAATAAGAAAATCTCCCAAGCAGTAGCAGTAGCCGCCTCTGCGTTGTGTTCTCACTGCTGCGATCCGGAACCCTTTCTCACGTCTGAATGAGTCCCTTAAATATGGGTTCAAAAAGCCCATGAAAAATAGCCCGTAAAATAAGACTTTTTAATTTCCAAAATTCTAATTTTTTCTGATTCCCGACGTCGCGCTCGAGCGAGCACAAATCTCGCTCGAGCGAGAGACTCTATGTTTCGAGGATTTTAATTCACGTATTTCTCACTCGAGCGAGCACAAGCTCTCGCTCGAGCGAGCATGGTTCTTCCCCAAAGAAAATAACACAGCACAAACTTAGCGCGGTTCCCATCTCCTCAGCGCGATAGCGCTTCCACCTAGCGCTAAACACCATGCGCGTTAGCGCCTTTCCTTGCGCGATTGCGCTGGTTCCAGTGCTATTCCCATCATCTTAAGTGCGATAGCGCTGGCTCAAGCGCTGATAACATGCTTGTTAGCACAACATGTTGCGCCTTTCATTGCCAAGAATCCATGTTTAAAGGGGTTTTTGAAACCTATTTTCTCCCTACAATCCCAAGCACTTCGTAGGTTTTACAGCCTTCACTCGAGGACTTACGACCCAACCCTCTTGGGCAAAAACACTCAGGAGAAACTAAATTTCTCGACTCAAAATTTTATAAATATAAAAAGCAAACTTCAACAAACACTACCCCCCCGTGGCTCTGATACCAAGAAGACACAACAGGATACTAAGGGGATAAGGAACATAAAAAAATAATTATAAAGAACTTTAAAAAGTAAACAAATAATGGAAAATACAAAGAAATAACAAATAATATGATGGTTCCTTTGAAAGGACACCACAAACTTAGAAATATATATTAAAACTTAAAATGGTTCCTAATGAAAGGAATCCAAGCATAATATATATATATCATAAAATAATATAATGGTTCCTTTGAAAGGACACCACAAAGCTAGAAATATATATATTAAAGCTTAAAATGGTTCCTAATGAAAGGAATCCAATGATTATATATATATATATATAGTGCGGAATTTAAATGCTGGAATTTAAATATAGTGGGTTTTATAACACCACTGATATATACATATATGTATATATTGCTGGAATTTAAATTGCAGAAATTAAAAGCTGGAATTTAAACGTCTCAGATAATATTATGGTTCCTCCAGTTTCTGATACATATAATCAAAGATTATATGCAGAGCATACTTTTGCAAAGAACACCACGAATATTAACGGACTCGTTAGGCGGTAGAACCGACCATATAATATTTATAGATATAAGTATACATAAATATATATATATATAGATATATAATATATTTATATAGTGCTTAGGCGGTAGAACCGTCCATGTAATATATTTATATAGGTATTTAAATAAATAATATAAATAACACAAGAATAATAATAATTAAAACTTCATTACAAACCTTGGAATTTGTACAACACTTGGAATCTTCAAATATTTACAACTTTCTTCAAGATTCTTGAAGAACTTGATGCATAATATAAACAAGTTTTTAAAGGTATTTAGAAGGTTGAAGGGATCAAAAAGGTTTTATGAAGAACAAGGATGAAGAAAGAAAGAGAAGAAAAGAAAAGGTTTTGAAGAAAGGTTGAGGGAATTTGGAAGAGAGGTTTGAGAGGAATTTAGAAGTGTTGGAGTGTTTTTAAGTATCTCCAATTTTTTCAAGTGGTTTAGAATGGGGTGATGAGTGGTTATTTATAGGCAAAGTAAAGAGGTGGAATAATATAATATATTATATTATTTTATATTATTTTCGTTTTTTTTTTTTTTTTTTTTTTTTTTTTTTTTTTTTTTTTTTACATACAATTACAGGAAATTAAAAATACATAATATACAAATTTTTATACTCCACTATTTCCAAAGATCTTTTCATCTTCAAGATCGTCTTCATCGTCCAGATTGATTGAATGTTCTGGAGATTGTGGTTCTTTGGATGTTCCTGCTGAAAATTTTTCCATTACTGCTAAAACTTCTTCACGAGTATTTGCTGATGCAAGTAGTGCTGCCATCTGAGATTTTTGTGAGGAGAAAGATGTTTTTTGTAATGGCTGTAGTAATGGTTTTTTATAGATGTTTTGGATAGGAATTCTCATTTTCTTGTTATTTTGAATCCAAATTTGTATGTTAGGTGTTGAAAGGCTTTGGGGAATTTTGAACTTGTCCCACCATTTGATTCTGAACCTTCTTCTGATTTGAGAAGCATTATCATCTGAGTATTCCACTGTCCAAGAAAGTACCCATGGAAGGTAGAATTTTGTACAAAATAAAGCTAGAGGTTGGAAACGTTTTTCTTCTTCTGAGGGTTTATACTGGGATTTAAAAACCTTGAAAGAATGCTGGACTGAGTGTTGGAGAATCTCATAAGCTGAACCGAAAAATTCCCACCAAAGGTTCCACCAATTTGGGAATTGTCTAAGATCACAGGTTTTGTTATCAAAATAGAATAACCATGTGTGCTTATGCTTTTGGTTTTGTATCAAAAAGGCATTGTACCAGGCTTGTTGGTAGTCCCAATAATTAAAAGGAATATCAAAGAACGAGGCTTCTTTATATTTTTCAGTGAAAAGAATGGCTTCTGATAGATGGTGACCCCAATCAATGGGTGCTATAACTTTTAAAATTTTGCATGTAGAGTAAGCTGGATCTTCATGCTTTGCATCAATGAAGAAATGTTTGAATATTGCTGAATCCGTGGATTCTAATATTGCTTGGTAATAGACAGGATTTTTCATTTCATCCCAAGGTTTATAATATCTTCCTTTTCCAAAATAATTTTGAAGAGTATGAAAAGGATCTTGCTCAAGAAATCCTTTTTCAGTTTGTATAATTGTTTGACACATTTGTTTTTCAAAAAATTCGGAAGGGGATTTCAAAGACCTTTGGGTAAGGGCAAGCTGGGAATTTGTAGTATTTTCGGTATTTGAAATAAAGGAATCTTTGATAGAAACCTCGGTTTTGCTAGAAGTTTCTTTTTATGAGCTTGATCTATAGCAGTTTTTACTTCCGAATTTTCCAGAAGGCTTTCCAGGAATTTAAGTCTGTTTTCGATATCACTGTTTACCTGTGGTCTTGATTGAGCAGTGTCCTTTAGTTCTTCTTCTTCTTCCTGTTTAACAATTTCATACCAAGTCTTTTTCTTGACTTGATCTGTAGAGGATTGGACAGGCTTTTTATCTTTTTTGGATGTCATTGCTGTTTTGCAAAAATTCTCGAGTAAGAAAATCAGGTAAAGAATTTGTATCTCCTTTAATAAATTCAATATTAAAATCAAATATGCTTAATATTGCTTGCCATCTTGCAAAAATTTGTTTTGAAGCTAGATTTTGAACGTCCTTTTGTAAAACTTCTTTTGCACTTTTACAATCTATTCTTAATAAAAATTTTTGATTTAAAAGATCGCTCTGAAATTTTTGTATACATAAAACAATGCTTAGAATTTCCTTTTTAATAGTAGAATAATTTTTCTGAGTATTATTCCAATGAGCTGATGTATATTGAACTATTCTTTCTTTATTATTTTGTTTTTGTTTTAAAATTCCTCCGTATCCTAGATCTGAGGCATCAGTTTCAACTATCTTTGGTAAATTTGGATCAGCAATGTTTAAACAAGGAATTTCCAACACTTGTTTTTTAATGATTTTTACAATCTCGGTATGTTCTTCAGTCCATGGTACTGGGTTTTTCTTTAACCTATCATGTAAAGGTTTTGCTATTTTATTAATATTTGGGCAAAAGTCTAGAACATAATTCAAACTTCCTAAGAATCTTTGTAATTGAGTTTTATCTAATATTTTATCAGGAAATTTGTTTGCAAAAATTAAAGATCTTTCAATAGGAGTTATAGTTCCTTGAGATATATAATGTCCTAAAAATCTTATTTTTGTTTGAAAAAGACTTATTTTTGTTTTTGATAAAACCAAACCATTTTTCTTGGAAACAAAAAAAAATGTTTTTAGATGTTTAAAATGTTCATCTAGGTTATTAGAGAATATTAAGACATCATCTATGTAAACTATACAGAATTTTGAATAATTATTAAAAATATCATTCATGATTCTTTGGAATTCAGAAGGAGCATTTTTTAATCCAAAGGGCATTACATTCCATTCGTATTGGCCGAAAGGAACTGTGAAAGCAGTTTTATATCTATCTTTTTGAGAGATTTGAATTTGCCAAAATCCAGATTTCATATCAAATTTAGAAAATATTTTTGCTTTATATAGTTTTTGTAATAAATCTTTTTTGTTTGGGATGGGATATCTAATCCATTTTAATGCTTTATTTAAAGGTTTATAATTTATTACTAATCTTGGAGTTCCTCTTTCTATTTCAGAATTTTTATTGACATAAAAAGCAGCACAACTCCACGGAGATCTAGATTTGGAAATCAATCCTTTATTTTCTAAATCTTGTATTTCTTTTTTGCAATGTTCTTCTAATTCAAAATTCATTTGTATCGGTCTGGCTTTTGTGGGTATTTGTTTATCATCAAAACCTATTTCATAGGGAAGATCTACGATATGTTGCTTTCTATTCCAGAAAGCATTAGGAATATCAGAACAAATTTCTGATTCTATTAGATTTTGAAATTTTGAAATTTTATTTTGAAATTCATGATTTTTTAATTGTTCTTGAATTCTTTTTAAAGAAATGTCTTTTTTAATATTGTCTAATTGAAAATTATTCTTTTGTATTTCAATATTAATATTATTTTCATATATTGAACAAGCTTGAATTAAATTAAGATTTCTAGTTTTAGGTTGTTCTAGAAACTTAAATTCTAATTTTTTATTATTAAGTTTAAAATGTATAGAATCATTTTTTACTTTATAAGGTGTAATGAGGGTAATAAAAGGTGTTCCTAAAATTATAGCATGATGAATGTTATTAATAAGAATAAAAGTAGTTTTAAGAGTAACACCATTATTTTCAATTAACGCTTCTGTTTTAGAATTAACGTTTAGTTCAGAGTTGTTAGCAGCAAATAATTTTTTTTTAGTATCTTGTTGAAATTTAGTAGGTACAATGTTGGATTTTATACAATTTAAATCTGCGCCCGTATCAAAAAGTGCAACGGTGTCAATTTTATAGTCTTCTGAAAATATAATTCTTATTTTAAAAAGGTATTTTCTAGAGGTTATTTCTTTTAAAACAAAAAGAAAATCTTTTGAAATATTTTCAATATTTTGAATATTTTGTTTTTCTTCTTTACTATTTTTAAAGATTAATTTTATTGTTTTAGTATTTTGAATTTGATTTTCTTTTAAACCTTTTATTTCTAATTTTATTTGTTTTATATTCTTTTGTAAGTCTTGAATGGTTATATTTTTATTTTTTATTTTCTTATCTATTATATCAAAAGTATTATTAGATGTGTTTGGTAAAATTTTATTTTCTTCTTTTAAAGAGTTTAAGATTTTCTCTAAATAGTCCTTTTGTATATTAGCATCATTTATATTTTTTATTTCATTTAAGAGAAGTAATTGATCTTTTGAAAGCATATTGATTAGTTTTTTCGATTCTTCATTGTTTGAGATTAGAGATTTATGAGGATTTTTAAAATCTGTTTTTTCATAAAAATTAGAAGAATCTATTAAAGGATTAGAATTTTTGTTTAAAAATTTTTTATTTAATTTTAAAACATTTAGTTTACAATTATTTGTAGTATGACTCGTTTTATGGTATTTAAAACATTTAATATTTTTAAAGTAATTTTTAAGACTTTGTTTGGAATTTTTGGGTTTTTTGAAAAGTTTTTTGTGACTTATTTCATAAGACTTTTCATAATAATCTTCTTTTGGTTTATTAAAACTCCTTAGATTTTTCTCAAAATTTTTTCTTTTTGAAAAATTATAGGTTTCTAGGCAATTTTCTAGGTATTTTGAGGAAGGAGATTTATTAGTTTTTATCTCAAATTGTTTACGAAAATTTCTTAATTTTTGTTTTGTTCTTTTTATTTCTATTTTTAAGTGATTTTGTAATTTTAATTCTTGGCAGAATTTTATACCTCCTAATTGAATTAGATTTATTAATTGACCAAAAGAAAATTCAATGTAAGATATTATATGGTAATTATTATTTCTAATCACCTTTTCTCCAAAGAGAGTAGGTAGACTTGCAAGGAATTTTTCTTTTAATATTAGATTAAAGTCTTTTCTTAACATTATAAAAAAATGAAAATTACTAAATTTTTTACATTTTATTTTTGATAATGAATCGGAATTTTTATCTTTTAAATATTTAATATATAGAAAATTTGTTAAGATTAAAGTTGCTAAAATATCTTGTTGTATGGGAAAATTCCAAGTTATTATATTAACTTTGGTAGGATTTTGGATTCTTCCTAAACCTATAGCGTCTGAGGTAGAAGAATTTTCAGATTTATAACTAATAATTTTTCTTTCAAATGAAATTTTTACTTTTCCATCTAAATATTGAGTTATTTCTTTTAGTTGGATATTTAGTTCTAGATCTTCTATTGGTTCAGGTTTAGTAACTCCTTCTAAGTCCCATTCTTCTGGTAGATTTTTATCACTCCATTGGATTGGTTTAGGAATTACAGTATTAGATCTATTTAAATCTGTTTGTAATAAAAGGGTTTTGATTGGGGTATTAAGGGCTACAAGATCTATTGTTTTACTAGAGCTGTTATTATTATTATCAGTCAATCTTTTTAACTGATTTTGAACAATTTTTCTAAATTCAGACTTATTATCATGATTATTTTTAATACTAGGTTTTGATATTTGAAACGTTTTAAAAACTGGATTTTTTATATCTATTTGTATAGAATGTTTTTTAGAAAAAGGATATTCTAAGGAATTTTGAGTAGCATATATTTCAAACCAATCAAAAAATAAAACATGTTTTTTATTAGTATTAATATAATCATAAAATTTGTTTTGTATTTGTTTTCTAGAATCTAAAAATCTTTTAAAAAACCATAACCTCTTCTTTAAATTATGTTTAGCATAAAAATCATCATGTAAATATTTTTTATTTACTTCAAACTTTTTTATAATAATTTCTTCAGTATTAATTATCCTTTTAGAATCATATGAGCTCGTAGTAACAGAGTTTAAAGAAGTAGATCTACTGAAACTTGAATCCATATTTATAAAAATTTTTGTTTTGAAACCTATTTTCTCCCTACAATCCCAAGCACTTCGTAGGTTTTACAGCCTTCACTCGAGGACTTACGACCCAACCCTCTTGGGCAAAAACACTCAGGAGAAACTAAATTTCTCGACTCAAAATTTTATAAATATAAAAAGCAAACTTCAACAAACACTACCCCCCCGTGGCTTTGATACCAAGAAGACACAACAGGATACTAAGGGGATAAGGAACATAAAGAAATAATTATAAAGAACTTTAAAAAGTAAACAAATAATGGAAAATACAAAGAAATAACAAATAATATGGAAGAACTAACAAATAATATGATGGTTCCTTTGAAAGGACACCACAAACTTAGAAATATATATTAAAACTTAAAATGGTTCCTAATGAAAGGAATCCAAGCATAATATATATATATCATAAAATAATATGATGGTTCCTTTGAAAGGACACCACAAAGCTAGAAATATATATATTAAAGCTTAAAATGGTTCCTAATGAAAGGAATCCAATGATTATATATATATATATAGTGCGGAATTTAAATGCTGGAATTTAAATATAGTGGGTTTTATAACACCACTGATATATACATATATGTATATATTGCTGGAATTTAAATTGCAGAAATTAAAAGCTGGAATTTAAACGTCTCAGATAATATTATGGTTCCTCCAGTTTCTGATACATATAATCAAAGATTATATGCAGAGCATACTTTTGCAAAGAACACCACGAATATTAACGGACTCGTTAGGCGGTAGAACCGACCATATAATATTTATAGATATAAGTATACATAAATATATATATATATATAGATATATAATATATTTATATAGTGCTTAGGCGGTAGAACCGTCCATGTAATATATTTATATAGGTAAATAATATAAATAACACAAGAATAATAATAATTAAAACTTCATTACAAACCTTGGAATTTGTACAACACTTGGAATCTTCAAATATTTACAACTTTCTTCAAGATTCTTGAAGAACTTGATGCATAATATAAACAAGTTTTTAAAGGTATTTAGAAGGTTGAAGGGATCAAAAAGGTTTTATGAAGAACAAGGATGAAGAAAGAAAGAGAAGAAAAGAAAAGGTTTTGAAGAAAGGTTGAGGGAATTTGGAAGAGAGGTTTGAGAGGAATTTAGAAGTGTTGGAGTGTTTTTAAGTATCTCCAATTTTTTCAAGTGGTTTAGAATGGGGTGATGAGTGGTTATTTATAGGCAAAGTAAAGAGGTGGAATAATATAATATATTATATTATATTATTTTATATTATTTTCGTTTTTTTTTTTTTTTTTTTTTTTTTTTAAAAAAAATACAATATTTACAACTTCTAATACAAGAAATAAAAATATACAATTCATAAAGCAAAATTTATTTTTCACTGTCTTCGCCTTGGTCATCGATCAAGCATTTCTTGTATGAATTCTTCTAAATCGGAATCCACCTCTTCATGTTCATCACTGTTATAGGGATTTGCCTCGTAACAGACATCTTCTTTATCTTGTACGTGTGGTATCAAGATCTTGAATTTGTTTGGCCCAAAAATTTGGGTTAGGTATGTTTCCGAGATTAATCTGTAATCTGACCAGTTGACTAGGTAATTGTATGGGCGTGCTCCGAGCATTTCATAAAATTCATGGCATTCAATATGATTGTATCTCAGATTTTCTATTGGGAATTTGTATCTTCCTCCAACAGCACTATCCATAAATATTCTGTGTCTCGCTGGTTTTATTGCAAACCCTTTTATTTTAGGAACTGAAGAAAACACTTGGAAAAGTTGAGTTTTTTGGTTTTTTAAATATGTTGCTTTGTGATATTCATTTAAAACCAATTTAGTTCTATCTCCCAATGATTCTAGTTGAGAGATATTACTAAATCTAAAAGTACGGACTACTCCGAAGTCCATAAGACGACCAATAGTCATTTTTGAATGGTCATAAATAGTTAAATCAAGCTCGACTGTTAATAGTCCCATAGTCTCGATTTTTTCACTGTTTTCAAAATAATATTCATTGAGATCTTGCCAAATGGAAAGTCCGGGAATAGGACTTGTGGCTGCTGAGGCTATGAAATCTTGGATCTCAATTATATCTGAAAAGAAGCTATCAACAAGTTTATATTGTATAACAGTTTTTAATTCAGGTTCGAAAGAAAAAAGTGGGTTTAGGGTATCTTGGGTTTTTAATATCAATCTGGTTTTTAGATGTTTTTCAGGGATGATTTGTTTTTCATAATTTCCTTGGGCAAAAAGGGAATTATTTTGGGATTTTAAGTATTGGTTCTTTTCATTGAGTTCAGAATATTTTTGGTTCAAAATTTCAAGTTCTTCACTCAATGATTCAATCTCTTTTTCAAGAGTCGATACCTTTTGGGAAGTATCTTGAGTGTGTGATGTGGATGCACAATCTGTGCTGGCTAAAGGATTTTCACAAATTTTTTCTTTACATCCTGGCTGGATATAAAAATTTAAACCAATGGTTTTTCTGCAAGCAGCTAATGCTTCGCTGTAAGAATAATATCCTTTATATAAAGGATTAGGGTAATTTTTTATATTTTTGGCTATTGCTTTCCATTCATGAAACATTCCTAGAATATTTCCAGAAAAAATTACATAATGGCTGAAATTTATTCTTGGAGGATTGTTACTAATTCCACAATTTTCTCCAATCATAAAATAATTTGTCAAAGCATTACAAACTTGGAGTTTTGCTGTTCTTTGGTTATCCAAATTCCAAATATTATCCAATATATTTTGCTGAAAATGATTTACGTGTTGTCCAAGACGTAAATTAAATTTATTTTGCTGAAAAATAGGTAATCTAATATCGCAGAATTGAATGAAATTACCTCTTCTACCTGGTTGGTAAGGTTCGGCAGTTTCCAATGATCTCATAATTCCTTGGAAAGGAGCTGTGTAAGGTTTTTGCTTTTTTGAAGGAATCCAATTTTTTGGATTGCTGTGCTGGTCTTTCATCTGTAAATCATTTTTCAAATGATCATTGCTGGTTTCAATATTTTTGTTATTTCTAATTACATTAATACTATTTTTATAAATTGAACAAGCTTTAATCAGATTTACATTTCTAAGTTTAGGTTTTTCTAAGAAATCAAAATTTAATTTTTTATGATTAATTTCAAAAGCTATGGAATCATTATTTACTATATACGGGGTAATTAAATTAATAAAAGGTGTTCCTAAGATTACAGTGTGGTGGATATCATTAACAAGAATGAAAGCAGTTTTTATATAAACACCATTTTTTACTATCGAAGCTTCTGTTTTAGAATTTACATTTAATCTTGAATTATTAGCAGTAGATAATTTTTCATGAGTTTTTTTTATGGAATTTTTTAGGCACAATTTCTGATTTTATGCAATTTAAATCTGCACCAGTATCAAAAAGAGCTATAGTATTAATTTCAAATTTTTCTGAGAAAACGATTTTTATTTTTAAGAAATATTTTTTAGAAGTTATTTCTCTTAATACAAAAAGAAAATCCTCTGGAACTTTTTCAATGTTTTGAATATCTTGTGTTTCTTCTTCAGTTTCAGAAATATTGTCGGTATTAATATTTTGAAGAATTAATTTTATTGCATCAGTATTTTGAACTTGATTTTCTTTTAATTCTTTTATTTCTAATTTAATTTCTTTTATCTCTCTTTGTATATCTTGAATGGACACATTTTTATTTTTAATTTTCTTATCTAAAATATTAGTTAAGTCGTAAGCTTTCTTAGTAGTACTTGGTAAAATTTTATTTTCTTCTTTTCCTTTTAATGTTTTTAGAATTTTTTCTAAATAGTCTTTTTGAATATTTGGATCATCAATATTTTTTAAAACATCTAGAAGAAGTACTTGATCTTTTGAAAGCATATTAATTTGATTTTCAGATTCTTCACTAGTTGTGATTAAATCATCAATTTGTAAACATTCATCATGATTAGAATTTTCAAATTCTGTATCTTTATCAGAGGAATCTATTAAAAGATTAGATATTTTATCTAAAATTTCTTCACTTAATTTTAATTCATTTAGTTTTTTGTTTAATCTACAATAATTTGCTGTATGACCTGTTTTATGACATCTATAGCATTCAATATCTTTAAAGGGTGTTTTTTGTTTAGAATTGTCTGGTTTTTTCAAAGGTTTTCTGTAAATTCTTTTATATGGTTTTTTATAATATTCTTCTTTTGGTTTATCAAAATTCTTTTGGGTTTTCTTAAAAGGTTTTTTATTTGAGTTTTTAAAGGTTTCTTGACAATCTCCTATGCATTTTGAAGAAGATGGTTTATTGGTATTTATATCGAATTGTTTACAAAAAGTTCCTAACTCTTGTTTTGTTCTTTTCATTTCCCATTTTAAATGTTTTTGTAATTTTAAATCTTGACAGATTTTTAATCCTTCTTGTTGAGTTAAACTTATTAATTGTCCATAAGTAAAATCTTCATAAGATATTATATGGTTATTGTTAGTTTCTCTAATTTTATTTCTTACCTTTTCTCCTAAGAGAGTGGGTAATCCTGCAAGAAATTTTTCTTTCCAAAAAGGTTGATTAGAGTCTTCTCTTAACATTATTCTTGTTAAGAAAGTATTTTTATACCATTGAAAATCACTTAATTTTTTACATTTTAAATTTGATAGTAATTCTGAGTTTTTATCTTTTAAATGTGTAGGATCACCAATAAAATGTAAAGAAATTGTTAAGATTAAAGTTGCTACAGCATCTTGTTGAGGATTACCATTTTCATCAAGAACTGGTATTCCTTCTTCATCTGTTTTTATAGAATTTAAAATTTCTTCTTGTTGTTGGTTTGTGAGATAATAATCCCACCATCCTTTTATTTGACCAGAGAATCCTGCTATGAGGAGTTCTGCAATGGTTTTATCATGAGTCCCAATCTGGGTTTTATAAGCATTTGCAGCCATAGTCATTTGTTGTAAAAGACTAAGGATATTATACTCGGTCATTCCATCTATGTTCCAATCATAGACAGAAGAGGCATTGAAGCGATACTGTGCTAAAGGTTTAACTATTCCAAGATCTGGAGCAGGGATTATTTGTAATGGTTGTTGTATGGGTAAATCCCAAGTTATTTTATTAACATTTGTAGGATTTTGAAATTGTTCTAAAGCTTCACTAATATCAGATTCATTATTTAAAACATTTACTCTTAGATTAGATATTGGGGTATCAGGGGCTACAAGATCTGTTGGTTCATTGGAGCTACTAGTTGTAGCGGTCATTCTACTCAACTGATCTTGAACGGTTTTTATAAATTCAGACTTATTATCTTGAATATTTTTAACACTGGTTTTTGAAATTTGAAATGGTTTAAAAACTGGATTTTTAATATCCATCTTTTTATGATTTTCAATACTAACTATAGGTTGTTTCTGTAGATGTTTTTCTATTCTATCTAATTGTTTTCCTATGGTATTTAAATTTGTATTTGTAAAATTACTTTGTTTTATGATATTTTTAATATTATTTTTATCGCTATCTCCTGGAGTTTTTATTGGAATAGCTTCAATTTGTTGATTTTGAATATTTATTTTTATTCCTTGCAAAGGAGGATGATTTGATTGAATTTTTCGAGAATCAGAAATAGTTTCCCATTCTGTTTCTTTAGTAAGAGGATTTATATTTTTTGAAAAGGGATATTCTAGGAAATTTTTTGAGGCATATATTTCAAACCAATCAAAGAAAAGTATGTGTATTTTATTTGAATTAACAAATTCATAAAACTGTTTTTGTATAATTTTTCTAGACTCTAAGAAGTTTTCAAAAAACCATAATCTCTTTTTTAAATTATATTTTGCATAAAAATCATTATGTAGGAAGTTTTTATTTATTTCAAACTCTTTTTCTATAACATTTAATTCATTAAAATTTTCTGTGATAGAAGAAAATGTAGGGCTAGTAGGTTCTAGATCTTGATTATTATTTTGAGTAGAATAAGTTTTTATTCTACTGCTGTTATAGACTGGTCTAGGAATTTCTGAAGTATAATCAACATTTCTTATAATTGAATTTGGTATATCTGAAGTGGAATGTCTATGTCTAGTTTTACAAGGAGTGTTTACTACTGAAGGGATTTGAGAAACTCTACCTAAATCTATAGTATCTGAGGTAGAAGAATTTTCAGATTTGTCACTACTATTTTTTCTTTCAAAAGAAATTTTAACTTTTCCATCTAGATATTGAGTTATTTCTTTTAGTTGGGTATTTGGTTCTGGATCTTCTCTTGGTTCAGGTTTAGCAACTCCTTCTAAGACCCATTCTTCTGGTAAATTTATATCACTCCATTGAATTGGTTTGGGGATTACAGTATTAGATCTAGTTAAATCTGTTTGTAATAAAAGGGTTTCACCTTTTTTACTATGATTTTTTACTTTTGTAGCAAAAGCAGATATCATAGCTTTGTAATGGATTCTAAAAATTATTGCCACTGGAATTGATCCTTTAAGCATGTTGTAATTGTGAGTTTTTATTTGTAAAACTAAAGATTTTAAAATATTTTTGTCACTTAAAGAAACTGAAAAATTAGGATAACAATCAAAAGAGATTGGTCCAGTACATAGACTAGATTCAACTGAACTTAGTAAAGAATCTTCAAAATGTGTAAATCTGGCATCTCTTAAAATAGCAAGGATCGAAGTATTCAATCCTTCTTTAGTTAAAGGTTTTATTCCTACTTGGACTAATCCAATATGAATATATTTATAATTTTTATCTTTATATTTTTGTAAGGAATTTTGAGATAATAACTTGATTGTTTCAAAAGGTTTTGTAAGTTGTATATCTCTTTCTTCAGTTTTAATAGAAAAGTCGGTTTTAAAAAGTTGAAATCTTGAATGCTTATAAATTTGATCTTTATTAACTCTAGGGATTTCCCAATTATCTATAGATTTTTCAAAATTTTCTATAATAATTTCTTCAGTATTAATTATCCTTTTAGAATCATATGAGCTCGTAGTAACAGAGTTTAAAGAAGTAGATCTACTGAAACTTGAATCCATGTTTATAAAAATTTTTGTTTTGAAACCTATTTTCTCCCTACAATCCCAAGCACTTCGTAGGTTTTACAGCCTTCACTCGAGGACTTACGACCCAACCCTCTTGGGCAAAAACACTCAGGAGAAACTAAATTTCTCGACTCAAAATTTTATAAATATAAAAAGCAAACTTCAACAAACACTACCCCCCCGTGGCTCTGATACCAAGAAGACACGGGGGGGTAGTGTTTGTTGAAGCCACGGGGGGGTAGTGTTTGTTGAAGTTTGCTTTTTATATTTATAAAATTTTGAGTCGAGAAATTTAGTTTCTCCTGAGTGTTTTTGCCCAAGAGGGTTGGGTCGTAAGTCCTCGAGTGAAGGCTGTAAAACCTACGAAGTGCTTGGGATTGTAGGGAGAAAATAGGTTTCAAAACAAAAATTTTTATAAACATGGATTCAAGTTTCAGTAGATCTACTTCTTTAAACTCTGTTACTACGAGCTCATATGATTCTAAAAGGATAATTAATACTGAAGAAATTATTATAGAAAATTTTGAAAAATCTATAGATAATTGGGAAATCCCTAGAGTTAATAAAGATCAAATTTATAAGCATTCAAGATTTCAACTTTTTAAAACCGACTTTTCTATTAAAACTGAAGAAAGAGATATACAACTTACAAAACCTTTTGAAACAATCAAGTTATTATCTCAAAATTCCTTACAAAAATATAAAGATAAAAATTATAAATATATTCATATTGGATTAGTCCAAGTAGGAATAAAACCTTTAACTAAAGAAGGATTGAATACTTCGATCCTTGCTATTTTAAGAGATGCCAGATTTACACATTTTGAAGATTCTTTACTAAGTTCAGTTGAATCTAGTCTATGTACTGGACCAATCTCTTTTGATTGTTATCCTAATTTTTCAGTTTCTTTAAGTGACAAAAATATTTTAAAATCTTTAGTTTTACAAATAAAAACTCACAATTACAACATGCTTAAAGGATCAATTCCAGTGGCAATAATTTTTAGAATCCATTACAAAGCTATGATATCTGCTTTTGCTACAAAAGTAAAAAATCATAGTAAAAAAGGTGAAACCCTTTTATTACAAACAGATTTAACTAGATCTAATACTGTAATCCCCAAACCAATTCAATGGAGTGATATAAATTTACCAGAAGAATGGGTCTTAGAAGGAGTTGCTAAACCTGAACCAAGAGAAGATCCAGAACCAAATACCCAACTAAAAGAAATAACTCAATATCTAGATGGAAAAGTTAAAATTTCTTTTGAAAGAAAAAATAGTAGTGACAAATCTGAAAATTCTTCTACCTCAGATACTATAGATTTAGGTAGAGTTTCTCAAATCCCTTCAGTAGTAAACACTCCTTGTAAAACTAGACATAGACATTCCACTTCAGATATACCAAATTCAATTATAAGAAATGTTGATTATACTTCAGAAATTCCTAGACCAGTCTATAACAGCAGTAGAATAAAAACTTATTCTACTCAAAATAATAATCAAGATCTAGAACCTACTAGCCCTACATTTTCTTCTATCACAGAAAATTTTAATGAATTAAATGTTATAGAAAAAGAGTTTGAAATAAATAAAAACTTCCTACATAATGATTTTTATGCAAAATATAATTTAAAAAAGAGATTATGGTTTTTTGAAAACTTCTTAGAGTCTAGAAAAATTATACAAAAACAGTTTTATGAATTTGTTAATTCAAATAAAATACACATACTTTTCTTTGATTGGTTTGAAATATATGCCTCAAAAAATTTCCTAGAATATCCCTTTTCAAAAAATATAAATCCTCTTACTAAAGAAACAGAATGGGAAACTATTTCTGATTCTCGAAAAATTCAATCAAATCATCCTCCTTTGCAAGGAATAAAAATAAATATTCAAAATCAACAAATTGAAGCTATTCCAATAAAAACTCCAGGAGATAGCGATAAAAATAATATTAAAAATATCATAAAACAAAGTAATTTTACAAATACAAATTTAAATACCATAGGAAAACAATTAGATAGAATAGAAAAAACATCTACAGAAACAACCTATAGTTAGTATTGAAAATCATAAAAAGATGGATATTAAAAATCCAGTTTTTAAACCATTTCAAATTTCAAAAACCAGTGTTAAAAATATTCAAGATAATAAGTCTGAATTTATAAAAACCGTTCAAGATCAGTTGAGTAGAATGACCGCTACAACTAGTAGCTCCAATGAACCAACAGATCTTGTAGCCCCTGATACCCCAATATCTAATCTAAGAGTAAATGTTTTAAATAATGAATCTGATATTAGTGAAGCTTTAGAACAATTTCAAAATCCTACAAATGTTAATAAAATAACTTGGGATTTACCCATACAACAACCATTACAAATAATCCCTGCTCCAGATCTTGGAATAGTTAAACCTTTAGCACAGTATCGCTTCAATGCCTCTTCTGTCTATGATTGGAACATAGATGGAATGACCGAGTATAATATCCTTAGTCTTTTACAACAAATGACTATGGCTGCAAATGCTTATAAAACCCAGATTGGGACTCATGATAAAACCATTGCAGAACTCCTCATAGCAGGATTCTCTGGTCAAATAAAAGGATGGTGGGATTATTATCTCACAAACCAACAACAAGAAGAAATTTTAAATTCTATAAAAACAGATGAAGAAGGAATACCAGTTCTTGATGAAAATGGTAATCCTCAACAAGATGCTGTAGCAACTTTAATCTTAACAATTTCTTTACATTTTATTGGTGATCCTACACATTTAAAAGATAAAAACTCAGAATTACTATCAAATTTAAAATGTAAAAAATTAAGTGATTTTCAATGGTATAAAAATACTTTCTTAACAAGAATAATGTTAAGAGAAGACTCTAATCAACCTTTTTGGAAAGAAAATTTCTTGCAGGATTACCCACTCTCTTAGGAGAAAAGGTAAGAAATAAAATTAGAGAAACTAACAATAACCATATAATATCTTATGAAGATTTTACTTATGGACAATTAATAAGTTTAACTCAACAAGAAGGATTAAAAATCTGTCAAGATTTAAAATTACAAAAACATTTAAAATGGGAAATGAAAAGAACAAAACAAGAGTTAGGAACTTTTTGTAAACAATTCGATATAAATACCAATAAACCATCTTCTTCAAAATGCATAGGAGATTGTCAAGAAACCTTTAAAAACTCAAATAAAAAACCTTTTAAGAAAACCCAAAAGAATTTTGATAAACCAAAGAAGAATATTATAAAAAACCATATAAAAGAATTTACAGAAAACCTTTGAAAAAACCAGACAATTCAAAACAAAAAACACCCTTTAAAGATATTGAATGCTATAGATGTCATAAAACAGGTCATACAGCAAATTATTGTAGATTAAACAAAAAACTAAATGAATTAAAATTAAGTGAAGAAATTTTAGATAAAATATCTAATCTTTTAATAGATTCCTCTGATAAAGATACAGAATTTGAAAATTCTAATCATGATGAATGTTTACAAATTGATGATTTAATCACAACTAGTGAAGAATCTGAAAATCAAATTAATATGCTTTCAAAAGATCAAGTACTTCTTCTAGATGTTTTAAAAAATATTGATGATCCAAATATTCAAAAAGACTATTTAGAAAAAATTCTAAAAACATTAAAAGGAAAAGAAGAAAATAAAATTTTACCAAGTACTACTAAGAAAGCTTACGACTTAACTAATATTTTAGATAAGAAAATTAAAATAAAAAATGTGTCCATTCAAGATATACAAAGAGAGATAAAAGAAATTAAATTAGAAATAAAAGAATTAAAAGAAAATCAAGTTCAAAATACTGATGCAATAAAATTAATTCTTCAAAATATTAATACCGACAATATTTCTGAAACTGAAGAAGAAACACAAGATATTCAAAACATTGAAAAAGTTCCAGAGGATTTTCTTTTTGTATTAAGAGAAATAACTTCTAAAAAATATTTCTTAAAAAAAAATCGTTTTCTCAGAAAAATTTGAAATTAATACTATAGCTCTTTTTGATACTGGTGCAGATTTAAATTGCATAAAATCAGAAATTGTGCCTAAAAAATTCCATAAAAAAAACTCATGAAAAATTATCTACTGCTAATAATTCAAGATTAAATGTAAATTCTAAAACAGAAGCTTCGATAGTAAAAAATGGTGTTTATATAAAAACTGCTTTCATTCTTGTTAATGATATCCACCACACTGTAATCTTAGGAACACCTTTTATTAATTTAATTACCCCGTATATAGTAAATAATGATTCCATAGCTTTTGAAATTAATCATAAAAAATTAAATTTTGATTTCTTAGAAAAAACCTAAACTTAGAAATGTAAATCTGATTAAAGCTTGTTCAATTTATAAAAAATAGTATTAATGTAATTAGAAATAACAAAAATATTGAAACCAGCAATGATCATTTGAAAAATGATTTACAGATGAAAGACCAGCACAGCAATCCAAAAAATTGGATTCCTTCAAAAAGCAAAAACCTTACACAGCTCCTTTCCAAGGAATTATGAGATCATTGGAAACTGCCGAACCTTACCAACCAGGTAGAAGAGGTAATTTCATTCAATTCTGCGATATTAGATTACCTATTTTTCAGCAAAATAAATTTAATTTACGTCTTGGACAACACGTAAATCATTTTCAGCAAAATATATTGGATAATATTTGGAATTTGGATAACCAAAGAACAGCAAAACTCCAAGTTTGTAATGCTTTGACAAATTATTTTATGATTGGAGAAAATTGTGGAATTAGTAACAATCCTCCAAGAATAAATTTCAGCCATTATGTAATTTTTTCTGGAAATATTCTAGGAATGTTTCATGAATGGAAAGCAATAGCCAAAAATATAAAAATTACCCTAATCCTTTATATAAAGGATATTATTCTTACAGCGAAGCATTAGCTGCTTGCAGAAAAACTATTGGTTTAAATTTTTATATCCAGCCAGGATGTAAAGAGAAAATTTGTGAAAATCCTTTAGCCAGCACAGATTGTGCATCCACATCACACACTCAAGATACTTCCCAAAAGGTATCGACTCTTGAAAAAGAGATTGAATCATTGAGTGAAGAACTTGAAATTTTGAACCAAAAATATTCTGAACTCAATGAAAAGAACCAATACTTAAAATCCCAAATAATTCCCTTTTTGCCCAAGGAAATTATGAAAAAACAAATCATCCCTGAAAAACATCTAAAAACCAGATTGATATTAAAAACCCAAGATACCCTAAACCCACTTTTTTCTTTCGAACCTGAATTAAAAACTGTTATACAATATAAACTTGTTGATAGCTTCTTTTCAGATATAATTGAGATCCAAGATTTCATAGCCTCAGCAGCCACAAGTCCTATTCCCGGACTTTCCATTTGGCAAGATCTCAATGAATATTATTTTGAAAACAGTGAAAAAATCGAGACTATGGGACTATTAACAGTCGAGCTTGATTTAACTATTTATGACCATTCAAAAATGACTATTGGTCGTCTTATGGACTTCGGAGTAGTCCGTACTTTTAGATTTAGTAATATCTCTCAACTAGAATCATTGGGAGATAGAACTAAATTGGTTTTAAATGAATATCACAAAGCAACATATTTAAAAAACCAAAAAACTCAACTTTTCCAAGTGTTTTCTTCAGTTCCTAAAATAAAAGGGTTTGCAATAAAACCAGCGAGACACAGAATATTTATGGATAGTGCTGTTGGAGGAAGATACAAATTCCCAATAGAAAATCTGAGATACAATCATATTGAATGCCATGAATTTTATGAAATGCTCGGAGCACGCCCATACAATTACCTAGTCAACTGGTCAGATTACAGATTAATCTCGGAAACATACCTAACCCAAATTTTTGGGCCAAACAAATTCAAGATCTTGATACCACACGTACAAGATAAAGAAGATGTCTGTTACGAGGCAAATCCCTATAACAGTGATGAACATGAAGAGGTGGATTCCGATTTAGAAGAATTCATACAAGAAATGCTTGATCGATGACCAAGGCGAAGACAGTGAAAATAAATTTTGCTTTATTAATTTTATTTTTTTTTTTTTTTTTTTATAATTTGTAAATATTTTATTTTTTTTAAAAAAAAAAAAAAAAAAAAAAAAACGAAAATAATATAAAATAATATAATATAATTCCACCTCTTTACTTTGCCTATAAATAACCACTCATCACCCCATTCTAAACCCCTTGAAAAAATTGGAGATACTTAAAAACACTCCAACACTTCTAAATTCCTCTCAAACCTCTCTTCCAAATTCCCTCAACCTTTCTTCAAAACCTTTTCTTTTCTTCTCTTTCTTTCTTCATCCTTGTTCTTCATAAAACCTTTTTGATCCCTTCAACCTTCTAAATACCTTTAAAAACTTGTTTATATTATGCATCAAGTTCTTCAAGAATCTTGAAGAAAGTTGTAAATATTTGAAGATTCCAAGTGTTGTACAAATTCCAAGGTTTGTAATGAAGTTTTAATTATTATTATTCTTGTGTTATTTATATTATTTACCTATATAAATATATTACATGGACGGTTCTACCGCCTAAGCACTATATAAATATATTATATATCTATATATATATATATATTTATGTATACTTATATCTATAAATATTATATGGTCGGTTCTACCGCCTAACGAGTCCGTTAATATTCGTGGTGTTCTTTGCAAAAGTATGCTCTGCATATAATCTTTGATTATATGTATCAGAAACTGGAGGAACCATAATATTATCTGAGACATTTAAATTCCAGCTTTTAATTTCTGCAATTTAAATTCCAGCAATATATACATATATGTATATATCAGTGGTGTTATAAAACCCACTATATTTAAATTCCAGCATTTAAATTCCGCACTATATATATATATATATAATCATTGGATTCCTTTCATTAGGAACCATTTTAAGCTTTAATATATATTTCTAGCTTTGTGGTGTCCTTTCAAAGGAACCATCATATTATTTTATGATATATATATATTATGCTTGGATTCCTTTCATTAGGAACCATTTTAAGTTTTAATATATATTTCTAAGTTTGTGGTGTCCTTTCAAAGGAACCATCATATTATTTGTTAGTTCTTCCATATTATTTGTTATTTCTTTGTATTTTCCATTATTTGTTTACTTTTTAAAGTTCTTTATAATTATTTCTTTATGTTCCTTATCCCTTAGTATCCTGTTGTGTCTTCTTGGATACCAAGAAGACACAACAGGATACTAAGGGGATAAGGAACATAAAGAAATAATTATAAAGAACTTTAAAAAGTAAACAAATAATGGAAAATACAAAGAAATAACAAATAATATGGAAGAAATAACAAATAATATGATGGTTCCTTTGAAAGGACACCACAAACTTAGAAATATATATTAAAACTTAAAATGGTTCCTAATGAAAGGAATCCAAGCATAATATATATATATCATAAAATAATATGATGGTTCCTTTGAAAGGACACCACAAAGCTAGAAATATATATATTAAAGCTTAAAATGGTTCCTAATGAAAGGAATCCAATGATTATATATATATATATATAGTGCGGAATTTAAATGCTGGAATTTAAATATAGTGGGTTTTATAACACCACTGATATATACATATATGTATATATTGCTGGAATTTAAATTGCAGAAATTAAAAGCTGGAATTTAAACGTCTCAGATAATATTATGGTTCCTCCAGTTTCTGATACATATAATCAAAGATTATATGCAGAGCATACTTTTGCAAAGAACACCACGAATATTAACGGACTCGTTAGGCGGTAGAACCGACCATATAATATTTATAGATATAAGTATACATAAATATATATATATATATAGATATATAATATATTTATATAGTGCTTAGGCGGTAGAACCGTCCATGTAATATATTTATATAGGTATTTTAATAAATAATATAAATAACACAAGAATAATAATAATTAAAACTTCATTACAAACCTTGGAATTTGTACAACACTTGGAATCTTCAAATATTTACAACTTTCTTCAAGATTCTTGAAGAACTTGATGCATAATATAAACAAGTTTTTAAAGGTATTTAGAAGGTTGAAGGGATCAAAAAGGTTTTATGAAGAACAAGGATGAAGAAAGAAAGAGAAGAAAAGAAAAGGTTTTGAAGAAAGGTTGAGGGAATTTGGAAGAGGGGTTTGAGAGGAATTTAGAAGTGTTGGAGTGTTTTTAAGTATCTCCAATTTTTTCAAGTGGTTTAGAATGGGGTGATGAGTGGTTATTTATAGGCAAAGTAAAGAGGTGGAATTATATTATATTATTTTATATTATTTTCGTTTTTTTTTTTTTTTTTTTTTTTTTTAAAAAAAATACAATATTTACAACTTCTAATACAAGAAATAAAAATATACAATTCATAAAGCAAAATTTATTTTTCACTGTCTTCGCCTTGGTCATCGATCAAGCATTTCTTGTATGAATTCTTCTAAATCGGAATCCACCTCTTCATGTTCATCACTGTTATAGGGATTTGCCTCGTAACAGACATCTTCTTTATCTTGTACGTGTGGTATCAAGATCTTGAATTTGTTTGGCCCAAAAATTTGGGTTAGGTATGTTTCCGAGATTAATCTGTAATCTGACCAGTTGACTAGGTAATTGTATGGGCGTGCTCCGAGCATTTCATAAAATTCATGGCATTCAATATGATTGTATCTCAGATTTTCTATTGGGAATTTGTATCTTCCTCCAACAGCACTATCCATAAATATTCTGTGTCTCGCTGGTTTTATTGCAAACCCTTTTATTTTAGGAACTGAAGAAAACACTTGGAAAAGTTGAGTTTTTTGGTTTTTTAAATATGTTGCTTTGTGATATTCATTTAAAACCAATTTAGTTCTATCTCCCAATGATTCTAGTTGAGAGATATTACTAAATCTAAAAGTACGGACTACTCCGAAGTCCATAAGACGACCAATAGTCATTTTTGAATGGTCATAAATAGTTAAATCAAGCTCGACTGTTAATAGTCCCATAGTCTCGATTTTTTCACTGTTTTCAAAATAATATTCATTGAGATCTTGCCAAATGGAAAGTCCGGGAATAGGACTTGTGGCTGCTGAGGCTATGAAATCTTGGATCTCAATTATATCTGAAAAGAAGCTATCAACAAGTTTATATTGTATAACAGTTTTTAATTCAGGTTCGAAAGAAAAAAGTGGGTTTAGGGTATCTTGGGTTTTTAATATCAATCTGGTTTTTAGATGTTTTTCAGGGATGATTTGTTTTTCATAATTTCCTTGGGCAAAAAGGGAATTATTTTGGGATTTTAAGTTTGGTTCTTTTCATTGAGTTCAGAATATTTTTGGTTCAAAATTTCAAGTTCTTCACTCAATGATTCAATCTCTTTTTCAAGAGTCGATACCTTTTGGGAAGTATCTTGAGTGTGTGATGTGGATGCACAATCTGTGCTGGCTAAAAGATTTTCACAAATTTTCTCTTTACATCCTGGCTGGATATAAAAATTTAAACCAATAGTTTTTCTGCAAGCAGCTAATGCTTCGCTGTAAGAATAATATCCTTTATATAAAGGATTAGGGTAATTTTTTATATTTTTGGCTATTGCTTTCCATTCATGAAACATTCCTAGAATATTTCCAGAAAAAATTACATAATGGCTGAAATTTATTCTTGGAGGATTGTTACTAATTCCACAATTTTCTCCAATCATAAAATAATTTGTCAAAGCATTACAAACTTGGAGTTTTGCTGTTCTTTGGTTATCCAAATTCCAAATATTATCCAATATATTTTTCTGAAAATGATTTACGTGTTGTCCAAGACGTAAATTAAATTTATTTTGCTGAAAAATAGGTAATCTAATATCGCAGAATTGAATGAAATTACCTCTTCTACCTGGTTGGTAAGGTTCGGCAGTTTCCAATGATCTCATAATTCCTTGGAAAGGAGCTGTGTAAGGTTTTTGCTTTTTTGAAGGAATCCAATTTTTTGGATTGCTGTGCTGGTCTTTCATCTGTAAATCATTTTTCAAATGATCATTGCTGGTTTCAATATTTTTGTTATTTCTAATTACATTAATACTATTTTTATAAATTGAACAACCTTTAATCAGATTTACATTTCTAAGTTTAGGTTTTTCTAAGAAATCAAAATTTAATTTTTTATGATTAATTTCAAAAGCTATGGAATCATTATTTACTATATACGGGGTAATTAAATTAATAAAAGGTGTTCCTAAGATTACAGTGTGGTGGATATCATTAACAAGAATGAAAGCAGTTTTTATATAAACACCATTTTTTACTATCGAAGCTTCTGTTTTAGAATTTACATTTAATCTTGAATTATTAGCAGTAGATAATTTTTCATGAGTTTTTTTATGGAATTTTTTAGGCACAATTTCTGATTTTATGCAATTTAAATCTGCACCAGTATCAAAAAGAGCTATAGTATTAATTTCAAATTTTTCTGAGAAAACGATTTTTATTTTTAAGAAATATTTTTTAGAAGTTATTTCTCTTAATACAAAAAGAAAATCCTCTGGAGCTTTTTCAATGTTTTGAATATCTTGTGTTTCTTCTTCAGTTTCAGAAATATTGTCGGTATTAATATTTTGAAGAATTAATTTTATTGCATCAGTATTTTGAACTTGATTTTCTTTTAATTCTTTTATTTCTAATTTAATTTCTTTTATCTCTCTTTGTATATCTTGAATGGACACATTTTTATTTTAATTTTCTTATCTAAAATATTAGTTAAGTCGTAAGCTTTCTTAGTAGTACTTGGTAAAATTTTATTTTCTTCTTTTCCTTTTAATGTTTTTAGAATTTTTTCTAAATAGTCTTTTTGAATATTTGGATCATCAATATTTTTTAAAACATCTAGAAGAAGTACTTGATCTTTTGAAAGCATATTAATTTGATTTTCAGATTCTTCACTAGTTGTGATTAAATCATCAATTTGTAAACATTCATCATGATTAGAATTTTCAAATTCTGTATCTTTATCAGAGGAATCTATTAAAAGATTAGATATTTTTATCTAAAATTTCTTCACTTAATTTTAATTCATTTAGTTTTTTGTTTAATCTACAATAATTTGCTGTATGACCTGTTTTATGACATCTATAGCATTCAATATCTTTAAAGGGTGTTTTTTGTTTAGAATTGTCTGGTTTTTTCAAAGGTTTTCTGTAAATTCTTTTATATGGTTTTTTATAATATTCTTCTTTTGGTTTATCAAAATTCTTTTGGGTTTTCTTAAAAGGTTTTTTATTTGAGTTTTTAAAGGTTTCTTGACAATCTCCTATGCATTTTGAAGAAGATGGTTTATTGGTATTTATATCGAATTGTTTACAAAAAGTTCCTAACTCTTGTTTTGTTCTTTTCATTTCCCATTTTAAATGTTTTTGTAATTTTAAATCTTGACAGATTTTTAATCCTTCTTGTTGAGTTAAACTTATTAATTGTCCATAAGTAAAATCTTCATAAGATATTATATGGTTATTGTTAGTTTCTCTAATTTTATTTCTTACCTTTTCTCCTAAGAGAGTGGGTAATCCTGCAAGAAATTTTTCTTTCCAAAAAGGTTGATTAGAGTCTTCTCTTAACATTATTCTTGTTAAGAAAGTATTTTTATACCATTGAAAATCACTTAATTTTTTACATTTTAAATTTGATAGTAATTCTGAGTTTTTATCTTTTAAATGTGTAGGATCACCAATAAAATGTAAAGAAATTGTTAAGATTAAAGTTGCTACAGCATCTTGTTGAGGATTACCATTTTCATCAAGAACTTGGTATTCCTTCTTCATCTGTTTTTATAGAATTTAAAATTTCTTCTTGTTGTTGGTTTGTGAGATAATAATCCCACCATCCTTTTATTTGACCAGAGAATCCTGCTATGAGGAGTTCTGCAATGGTTTTATCATGAGTCCCAATCTGGGTTTTATAAGCATTTGCAGCCATAGTCATTTGTTGTAAAAGACTAAGGATATTATACTCGGTCATTCCATCTATGTTCCAATCATAGACAGAAGAGGCATTGAAGCGATACTGTGCTAAAGGTTTAACTATTCCAAGATCTGGAGCAGGGATTATTTGTAATGGTTGTTGTATGGGTAAATCCCAAGTTATTTTATTAACATTTGTAGGCTTTTGAAATTGTTCTAAAGCTTCACTAATATCAGATTCATTATTTAAAACATTTACTCTTAGATTAGATATTGGGGTATCAGGGGCTACAAGATCTGTTGGTTCATTGGAGCTACTAGTTGTAGCGGTCATTCTACTCAACTGATCTTGAACGGTTTTTATAAATTCAGACTTATTATCTTGAATATTTTTAACACTGGTTTTTGAAATTTGAAATGGTTTAAAAACTGGATTTTTAATATCCATCTTTTTATGATTTTCAATACTAACTATAGGTTGTTTCTGTAGATGTTTTTCTATTCTATCTAATTGTTTTCCTATGGTATTTAAATTTGTATTTGTAAAATTACTTTGTTTTATGATATTTTTAATATTATTTTTATCGCTATCTCCTGGAGTTTTTATTGGAATAGCTTCAATTTGTTGATTTTGAATATTTATTTTTATTCCTTGCAAAGGAGGATGATTTGATTGAATTTTTCGAGAATCAGAAATAGTTTCCCATTCTGTTTCTTTAGTAAGAGGATTTATATTTTTTGAAAAGGGATATTCTAGGAAATTTTTTGAGGCATATATTTCAAACCAATCAAAGAAAAGTATGTGTATTTTATTTGAATTAACAAATTCATAAAACTGTTTTTGTATAATTTTTCTAGACTCTAAGAAGTTTTCAAAAAACCATAATCTCTTTTTTAAATTATATTTTGCATAAAAATCATTATGTAGGAAGTTTTTATTTATTTCAAACTCTTTTTCTATAACATTTAATTCATTAAAATTTTCTGTGATAGAAGAAAATGTAGGGCTAGTAGGTTCTAGATCTTGATTATTATTTTGAGTAGAATAAGTTTTTATTCTACTGCTGTTATAGACTGGTCTAGGAATTTCTGAAGTATAATCAACATTTCTTATAATTGAATTTGGTATATCTGAAGTGGAATGTCTATGTCTAGTTTTACAAGGAGTGTTTACTACTGAAGGGATTTGAGAAACTCTACCTAAATCTATAGTATCTGAGGTAGAAGAATTTTCAGATTTGTCACTACTATTTTTTCTTTCAAAAGAAATTTTAACTTTTCCATCTAGATATTGAGTTATTTCTTTTAGTTGGGTATTTGGTTCTGGATCTTCTCTTGGTTCAGGTTTAGCAACTCCTTCTAAGACCCATTCTTCTGGTAAATTTATATCACTCCATTGAATTGGTTTGGGGATTACAGTATTAGATCTAGTTAAATCTGTTTGTAATAAAAGGGTTTCACCTTTTTTACTATGATTTTTTACTTTTGTAGCAAAAGCAGATATCATAGCTTTGTAATGGATTCTAAAAATTATTGCCACTGGAATTGATCCTTTAAGCATGTTGTAATTGTGAGTTTTTATTTGTAAAACTAAAGATTTTAAAATATTTTTGTCACTTAAAGAAACTGAAAAATTAGGATAACAATCAAAAGAGATTGGTCCAGTACATAGACTAGATTCAACTGAACTTAGTAAAGAATCTTCAAAATGTGTAAATCTGGCATCTCTTAAAATAGCAAGGATCGAAGTATTCAATCCTTCTTTAGTTAAAGGTTTTATTCCTACTTGGACTAATCCAATATGAATATATTTATAATTTTTATCTTTATATTTTTGTAAGGAATTTTGAGATAATAACTTGATTGTTTCAAAAGGTTTTGTAAGTTGTATATCTCTTTCTTCAGTTTTAATAGAAAAGTCGGTTTTAAAAAGTTGAAATCTTGAATGCTTATAAATTTGATCTTTATTAACTCTAGGGATTTCCCAATTATCTATAGATTTTTCAAAATTTTCTATAATAATTTCTTCAGTATTAATTATCCTTTTAGAATCATATGAGCTCGTAGTAACAGAGTTTAAAGAAGTAGATCTACTGAAACTTGAATCCATGTTTATAAAAATTTTTGTTTTGAAACCTATTTTCTCCCTACAATCCCAAGCACTTCGTAGGTTTTACAGCCTTCACTCGAGGACTTACGACCCAACCCTCTTGGGCAAAAACACTCAGGAGAAACTAAATTTCTCGACTCAAAATTTTATAAATATAAAAAGCAAACTTCAACAAACACTACCTCCCCGTGGCTCTGATACCAAGAAGACACGGGGGGGTAGTGTCTTCTTGGTATCAAAGCCACGGGGGGGTAGTGGCTCTGATACCAAGAAGACACAACAGGATACTAAGGGGATAAGGAACATAAAGAAATAATTATAAAGAACTTTAAAAAGTAAACAAATAATGGAAGAAATAACAAATAATATGATGGTTCCTTTGAAAGGACACCACAAACTTAGAAATATATATTAAAACTTAAAATGGTTCCTAATGAAAGGAATCCAAGCATAATATATATATATCATAAAATAATATGATGGTTCCTTTGAAAGGACACCACAAAGCTAGAAATATATATATTAAAGCTTAAAATGGTTCCTAATGAAAGGAATCCAATGATTATATATATATATATATATAGTGCGGAATTTAAATGCTGGAATTTAAATATAGTGGGTTTTATAACACCACTGATATATACATATATGTATATATTGCTGGAATTTAAATTGCAGAAATTAAAAGCTGGAATTTAAACGTCTCAGATAATATTATGGTTCCTCCAGTTTCTGATACATATAATCAAAGATTATATGCAGAGCATACTTTTGCAAAGAACACCACGAATATTAACGGACTCGTTAGGCGGTAGAACCGAACATATATATATATATATATATAAGAGAAGTATTAAAAGCGTTAGAGACCTTTTATTTATAGGAAGAGAGTCCCAATCCATATAGAATTTTTAATGTTTGAGGAAACTAGAATACTAGCTTCATGCATATCTATGTAATATTCTAAATTATCTCTAAAATATAAATAAAAATATGATAGGATTTTTATCATATCATCAATACTATCTCCAAGAGAGAAGTGACGACGAGTGAAATGAGGAGGAATGTAACACCATAAATTTTGCCTAATCGAGTTTATACGAGATTAATATTTATTTTCAGAGATTAAAAAATCCGAGGGTTGAATTGATATTCGATCAGGGACTGGATTGCAAATTTTGAAGAATTCAAGGACCAAAGTGCAAAATTTGATGTTTATATAACACATGGCATATTTAAAGGTAAATAGGCATGCCATGTCATTCTTCTTCACCTCCCCAACCGTGTTCTTCTCTTTTCCTCCATTAAAGCGCCCCTTTAAGCTTTTCTTCTTTCGGGTTTTGCTCGATCCGTCCGTTAGAAATCTAATCTGAAGGTATATTCGCGATCACGGCTTCGAAGGCTCCGTTCTACTGTAAGTTTTTTTTCGATCAGCTATACTTAGATTTTTAAAGTCGTTGGATTTCGATTATTTTTGGATATGTCGTTCTTGAGCTAGCATAGATCGTGTTTTTAAAGAAGGATCGGAAAAAAAACGACGTTCGGATTTGTTATGATTTTATAGGCTAAATTCGAAAATAGGATTTTGAGATTCGTTGGGATTGAGTTGAATTGGATGGATTGTAGTTGTATTGAGTTGTTTTGGTTGAAATTTTGTTGTATATGTTTTTCGGTTGGCCGTTTTATAGCCGTTATGCCGCCGGTTTGAAATTCAGAATTTAGGAGTTTGATTGAGTTTTTGGGTTTGATTTGGTTGGATTGATTGATATTGAATTCTTATGCAGCTCCGTACAGATTTGGTTGAAGATTGTTGAGTTCAGAGTTAACAGAATTCGAAGCGTCTGATCAAGAATTGGTAACAAGTTTACCTTAATCATTGAATTAAGATTGAATGGAATTTTGATTGAAACTTCCTGTTCTTGTATCTTGTCGAGATTGAAGCTGCATCGAATCGAAGAAAAGGTATAAGATGACATCGATCGCTAGGGGATTTAATACTCGAGACTGAGAATTCTTGAGTTTTCTAAAAATCACATACTTTTTTATTTATGCATTCTTGATTTAGAACTGGAGTTGTTAAATGTAATTTTAACTAATGCCTATGTGATTCATATTGCATCTCTAAGATGACATCGATCGCTAGGGGATTTAATACTCGAGACTGAGAATTCATGAGTTTCCCTAAAAATCACATGTTTATTTATGCGTTCTTGATTTAGAATTGGAGTTGTTAAATGCAATTTTAGCTAATGCCTATGTGATTCATATTACATCTATCGTGATGTCAAGGTCGGTTACGAACTTTGATATCGAGTCGGATACGAACTAAAGGAAGTGGATATATCCATACCAAGATCGATTACGAATCTTGATGTCGGGATCGGATACGAATGTCGATGACTGAATCAGTTACAAAACATGCATTGCACTTACTGTATAACTTGAGTTGATATATCTTGATTTGTTAGATGATCTTTATTGCATGTTTATGTCTCTTTTACTAGGAATATTATTCTCACCAGATTTATCCGGTATTTGTCTTGTTTTGTATGTGTGCTTGGAAACCGGTGGGGCAGGTTCAAGTCAGAGGCAGCATGATTTGATAGAGTTGGGAATGATAGAAGTGAGGACTTAGTTGTAGAGTCATTTGTATTTTTAACTCGTTGTATCATGTATTTTATTTCAAATTGTAGAACTTAGAGTTGTTGCATATTATACTTTCGAGTATTTGAGCAACTTAGAACTATCATGTACTATTTTTATGTGAGTTGTATGGATTTATGCATGTTGAAATGAATTTTTGGAGTTGGAATTGAGTTTGCATGATCTGCTACTGTCTTATATTTTTTAGAATTTATGCAGGGCACGAACCCCGTGCCTACGTCCATGTTGGGGTCCGTGTACCTTCGCATTCTTGAATGTATTTTTTTTGTTCATGCACGGACCCCAGACATGCATCCGTGCATGAGTCCGTGTGAAATTGGCTCGAGGCAGTAACTTGTAGATTTTGAAATGACGGGCACGGACCCGAGCACGGAGGATGCACGGGGTCCGTGCAGAAAACAGATAGTTGGGGATTTAGTACATTTTTGTGCACGTACCCATGCACGGAGTCCGTGTATTTTTGTAGTTTCCGAACCTTTGGCTACAGGTTAATGCACGGACCCGAGCACGGAGGGTGCACGAGGTTCGTGCATGCTTTTTTTTTTTTTTAAAAAAAATTCTTTATCTTTTTGTTCGGACTCTTTGTCGATTATTGAATGATTTATTTTGATTAGATGTTTAGAACCAAGGTCCTCACTTTAAGTGGAATCAAAGCGATAAGTTCTTGGACTGAATTTTGAAGTGAGCGGGGTAGATCGAGTTCACTTAAATTGATTTCTCGCATGTGATTGAGTTATTTAATTGATTATTTCCATTCCATGAGAGAATGCTTTATTATTTGAGAATTATTTGAATTACATGATTTTGTGATTTAATTTATAAAGCGTGAACTACTTGAGATACGAAATGTATTTAATTTCCTATTCGAATCCGAATTCCATCAAATTGCATGAGTAAGCAGAACAGAGGTTGTAGAACACCGAATGTTTGAGATTGAGATATTTGTGTCCTAATTCTCTCGAATATGAGATATACTTCCTCGACGAATATTGAACAGGAACAACCAGCAGCGAACCCCGATTGAATAGAATTGCACTGTGACTGAATTGATGGATGTTACTCCGACACCGATGGAAGTGTTACCGATGAGGTTTCAGTCGTTTAACCCACCGACTCTGAAGACTACTTAAAATGCCATTGGGTGCGGAAGCTGGTTAGAGGAAATCGATAAGTTGTTTGATTCTCTGGGTTACACTGATGATCGTTGAATCTGGTTAGTGTTGTATCAACTTCAAGGTATTGCAAAAAGATGGTGGATTTCGAAGAAGAAAGCCTTGGAAAATCAAGGTACGATCATTTCTTGGAGTCTGTTTAAAATCCGAATTTCTTCAACAGATTCCGTTTCATCATTCGACCGGATATAGGGAGTAACTTTATAGTTCACCTACAACCGAGTGGAAAACAATTCAAGAAGTCTGGGAGTAGTTCTTCTAGTTCCTGCGATTCGAAACAGTTTAGCTCAGGAAAGAGTACGGGAACTTCAGGCATGACCTGCATCAATTGTGGAGGTCATCACCTCAGTGAGTTTTGTCATAAAATCTATGGAATCTGCCATATCTGTCACCATCCCGGTCATTTTTCTAGGATGTGTCCTCACGAGGTTCTGAGCGATCTCAGAATGTTCACTAATTTCACACACTGCAACAAAATCATTTGGGAGGTAATCAGAATTTGAATCAATTTCCGAGGCAACATGCCTTAGTCTTTGCTCTTAACGAGGATCTTCAGGCTCAGGCTGCACCTGACGTTGACATAGCAGGTAACTGTTCGATATTTGATTATTCTACTTTTGTATTGATAGATATGAGTGTCTTTCATTCCTTTTCCATCCAAAAAATTTGTTCGATTCTTTCGTTACCATCTGAGCCATGGCCTGCTGTTGCTATTCTTCGCCTTTTGTGGAGGGATTGTATTCTGTGAGGTTATTTCGGAATTCTGAACTTCGATTTGATAGGAATAAGATTGAACTGGACAGTATGGTACTTAGGTTATTAGATTTTTATTATATTGTCTGTATAGCTGCTTTAACTAAGTACAGGGCAACGGTGAAATGTTTTCAAAAAGTTGTCAGATTCAGATCTGAGAGGTCTAACGCGTAGAAATTGTTCGGCAAGGATTCTAGAATAAAGATTCCTTTTATATCTATATTTCGACGATGACCCAGTTGTTACAGAAATTGCAGGAGAATTCTCGATATTTGAAGTTGATGTCCTGAGATTCAGTCCGAATTTGGTAGATATACCAATGATTATAGAGTTTGCTGATGTTGTTCTGGATGAGATTACAAAATTTCCTCCAATTCGTGAAATTGAAATCAGTATCGATTTTAGAGCAGGATATCACAGTTGAGAATTCGAGGGAAAGATGTAGTAAAGATTGTATTTACAACGAGGTATGGCCGCTTGAATTGATAGTCTTACCGTTTGAATTGAAATTGCTCCTACAGAGTTTATGAATCTTATGAACCGATCTTTCAGAGTATTTGAGAGTTTTTTACAGATTTTGCGAGCCAAGCAGTAGTATTTTAATAACCCAGATTTCATTTAAAGATAATAATATGTTATACATGATTAAGGGTTAGTAATTAACCATTTCGATGGCTTTAATGGGCTTCAGAGTTAAGAATTGGGATTCCAATGTTTGGGCCATTTCGGAACTTCCGAAGAGGACTTTGGACAATCTGAACAGAGCAGTCCGGGGGCTCCGAAGAGGGCATGTTGACTTCAGAGTTAAGGGACGATCGGACGATCCAAAGTGGTGATCGGACGGTCCAAACTCCCTTATGCCAAGAAAGCAGGACTACTCAGCCATGAATTTTGACAAGTGTCGGATATAAGGAACTTCGGACGATCCGAAGTGGCAATCGAACGATCCAAACCCGATGTGTTTCACATGCAAGCTATGAGTTGGATCGAACGATCCGAATCTGAGTTCGAAGGATCCGAACTTGAACGATTTTGGGGTCTATAAATAAGGCTCATTCGAATTCATTTTGAAATACAAATTCCTAGTTTCCTTATTCAGTTATATAGTGTGATATATACACTTGAGGGCCCTATCGGTTATTTTAGAAGTTCTGGAATAACCAAGGTATGGTCATAGTAATCTGGGACTAGCGGCTCCAAAGGGCTTACTACGGACGAAGGTATAGTCCGGTAATCTATTTAAGCTTTGGGAGTATTTATTAGCTTAGTTAAGACTTATAGAACTTGTGTAGTAATACGATAAACTTTTGAATATAGGCTTGGAACCTAGGATCCTACTAGACTTGAACTAGCCTAAAGGTACGTACACATTGACTGAGATTTTCAACGAGTATACATGTTTATGTGTTGCCTTTGTTTGGAATTCTTATATGACATGATATATGATTTACTTCTTTCCCTATTCATATATCATGTGCATATACATGTTGAGCCAATACCTTGTTATACCTATTTATAGAGCCGCTCAGATCTATACCTGTTAGTTTGTCGCTGAGAGTACCGCGATGGCGGGGACATTTATGTCTGACTACTCTAGTGTACTAGACGTGTGTGGTTGTACCCAGAGGTTGATCCATGAGGTTACAACACTCATGTGGCGCCTGTACTGAGCATGACTTATCAGATGAACCTTTACCAGTCATCACGGTTGTATGCATCGTATACATATGTTTCCTCATGTTTATGTACTGGGCGTTAGCGCTCACGTCCTAGTTGTTATCTTGGACACCCTATTCCACGGGGTAGGTCGCAGGATGGACGGAGCTGGTGGTTTGAGGCAGGACTAGGGGAGCCAGAGCTGTCAAGGGTTATTATACAACAGGATTTGTTTAGGTGTATAATGTTTTAGACTGTTTTATATTTATCTATTCGATATGGTTGTATCACTACTGTAATAAACCTGGATTTTTTGTACTAATCTTTAATTTTATGGGTTATGTTTCCGCACGTTTTACTCTGTTAAGTTATCATTTATCATTAAGATTAATGCATGCTATAGTTGCCTGTTAGTAGGTGATTCAATGCAGGGTCACTACATTTTTTGTATCAGAGCATGCTTAGATTTTGGAATTAGTACTTGGGATTTAGCATAGTTTTGAGAGATTTTGCGCATTTTGGGATATTAATGTTCAAATCTTTTCAGATATGGCTGATGGGGGTAACGAGATCAATGGTAGTGTTTGTTAGAAAGGTGGTCATCATCGTCACCATCGCCATCATCATGAGGATCGACATCATCATCACGAGGGTAGACGTCGCTACACTATCAATAAATTTATGTAGGTAGGAACGAAACCCATGATGGGAGGCGAGAATCCAGAGGAGGCGAGGAATTGGATGTCCAGAATCGAGAGTGCTTTTCATGCTTTCGAATTTAATGAGGAGCAAAAGATGGAAGTTCTAGAGTTTGTTCTAGATGGACGTGCACGCTTATGGTTTGATGCCAAGGCAGCTCAGGCGCGTACTGAGAGAGGACGGGTGACTTGGGATGATTTTCGATAGCAGTTTCAGAAATTATATTTTCCTCCAGCTGCCCGTCAGGCACGTTCTGTGGAGTTACTTACATTGAGGCAGGGATCTATGACTGTTGATGAGTATCAACAAAGATTCATTGATCTGCTACCTTAAAGTCCTCATATCAATGAGAGTTATTCTTCCAAGTATGATATCTTTCTGCAAGGCTTGAATCAGGATATCTATTCACATGTTGTTGTTTGTGATGATCCGACATCTTATGAGACTCTGGTTAATCGATATCATCAAGTGGAGAACAGCAACAAGCGGGCACAACTGATGATGTCAGGACAGCCTAGTGGATCTCTTGCTCCTAGAGCTCAATCTGTTGTGAAGTCTGGTACTACGTCTTCTTCTACAACTACTTCTTCTGTATCTTGTGATTCACGAGGTATGTTTCGTTTCGGAAAGAAGATGAAGAAAGATGAATTTTGCAGTCACTGTGGTGGGAAGCATTCTTCGGCTTCCTGTCGGAAGGCTTCTGGTGCATGTTAAATTTTTGGTGAGTAGGGACATCTGCGGAGAGATTGTCCTCAGTGTATGGGATCTGCGAGTGGATCGGGATCAGTGATGGGATCTCAGGCTTCTACTCATCCATGTCAGCAGCCAGCACCACCTAGTTCTTTTAGTTTCCGTCCGCACACAGGGGCAGATATTTGCTCCTTCTCTGGAGTAGGATACTAAGGGAAGCGATCGCATGTTATCAGACACCTTTCTGTTATGTGGTTTTCATGAACTGGTTTTAATTGATACTGGAGCATCGCATTCCTTTATTTCTAGTCGTTTTGTTAAGAGACATAGATTACCTTATGTATCATTAGACTTGGATTTAGTTGTATATACTCTACTGGAGTAGGAGGTAGTAACTAACCGTCTAGTGATGGGTCGCCTTCTAGAATTTGAGGGTTGTGTGTTATCGGCTAATCTGATGATCTTAGCGATGAAATTTTGACTGTATTTTGGGAATAGATATGCTGACTTTGTATCATGCTACTGTGGATTGTTATCAGTGTCTGGTACAGTTTCATTCGGATGAGGGTGATAGATGGTACTTCTATGGTGAGGGAGCACAACCTCCGATGCCACTTGTATCGGCTCTGAAAGCATGTCATGTCATAGAGTCAGGTGGGGAGGGCTACCTCACTTTTGCAGTTGATATGTCCATGAGTAGTCCGGGTATTGATCAGTTACCGGTGGTCAGCGAGTTTCCTATGTATTCCCTGATGAGATTCCTGGTTTTCCTCCGGTTCGAGAAGTTGAATTAGGTACTAGTACTAGGAACAATGCCTATATCCTGAGCACCTTATCGTATGCCACCGTCAGAGATGAGGGAATTGAAACAATAGTTGCAGGATCTGATTGATAATGGATATATTCGTTCGATTATGTCTCCGTGGGGAGCACCTTTTTTGTTCATGAAGAAGAAGGATGAATCGATGCGATTATGTATTGATTAAAGGTAGCTGAATCGTGTCACCATCAAGAATATGTATCCTTTGCCATGAATTGATGATCTATTTGATCAATTACAGGGTACTTCTTTCTAATCCAAGATAAATCTGAGATCTGGATACCACCAGATGCGGGTACGAGACTCAGATATTTATACGGCTGCTTTTAGGACCAGATACGGGCATTATGAATTTGTGGTGATGCCATTCGGTATGACGAATGGTCCAGCAGTCTTTATGAATCTGATGAATCAGGTATTTCGAGAATATTTGTATAGATTTGTCATCGTCTTCATTGATGATATTCTTGTCTATTATCATAACTAGGATGAGCATGCACAACAACTGAGAATTTTATTGCAGATGTTACGAGATAAGCAGCTATATGCAAAATTGAGCAAGTGCAAATTTTGACTTGATTGGGTAGTGTTTCTCAGTTATGTGATTTCTAGTGAAAGAATATCTGTTGATCCAAGTAAGATAGAGGCAGTGATGAACTGGTCTCGTCAAACGAAAATTGCTGGGATTTGAAGTTTCTTGGGTCTAGCTTGTTATTACCGTCAGTTCTTCGAGAATTTTCCACAGTTGTCCAAGCTTTGACTCAGCTTACACGGAAAGATGTTGCCTTAATATGGTCCTCGGATTGTGAGGAGTCATTTCACGAGCTGCGTAGACGTTTTACTACTGCACCTGTACTAGCTCTACCTTCTGGATCAGGAGGTTATATAGTCTACACTGATTCCTCTGGTCTGGGGATAGGTCGTGTTTTGACTCAGCATGGACATGTTATTGCCTATTCTTCTCGACATTTGAAGACGCATGAGAAAAATTATCCAGTGCATGATCTCAAGTTAGCCGCCATTGTATTTGCGCTCAATATTTGGAGGCATTATCTTTATGGCAAGAAATTTGAGATATTTACGGATCACAAGAGTCTGAAATATTTATTCACTCAGACAAAGTTGAACATGCGACAGAGACGTTGGATGGATTTACTGAAAGATTATGACTGTGAGATCAAGTATCAACCAGGTTCTGCCAACCTTACTGCTGATAACCTGAGTCGACAGGTGAGACTTTATGCACTTCAGAATAGGGAAATATCTCATATGATTCAGGAATGATGTTCATTGAGTTTCACACTCAAGAACAAGAAAGGACGAAATGGAATTCATTTGTTTTCTATTATATCTGAGCCAGCTTTGTACTCTCGGATCAGAGAAGCTCAAATACCTGATGTTAAGACTCAGCGTTTGGCATGGTCATCCAATGGGGTTAATACATCTGGATTTCATTATCAGACAGATGGTTTATTGTGCTTATCAAATCGGATGGTTGTACTTGATGATACGGAGCTCAGGAATGATACTTTATCTCAAGCTCATAGGAGTCGATTTTCAGTTCATCCTGGAAGCATAAAAATGTATAAGGACTTGCAAACCAAATTCTGGTGGAAAGGGATGAAGCAGAGTGTGCATCAATTTGTTTCTAGATTTCTTGTTTGTCAACACGTCAAGACAGAACACCGACGACCAGGTGGTTTACTGCAGAATCTTGAGATTCCCGAATGGAAGTGGGAGTATGTTGTTGTAACACGTTTTCAGATCAGTCAGATCTGATACCCGGAGCAGCGGAAGTTTAAAATTTGTTTCTTTTCTGATATGGAACGATTCCATGTCATGGGTATCAAATCCTTACGATTAAAATCTACAAGTAAAATAATAATAACAATTAATATTTTACCTCTTCAAGCTATGGCTTGATTAATGGACTCCAACAGATTAAATCTGCTCTTCTTGTAAATCCCAGGAACTGATGACTTGCTCGATCAACTCCTGAATTTGGTCCACGAATAGAAAACATAAACCCTCTGATTGATTGCACTAGAAATCAATCAGATGTTTATCTAAGAGATTTACAGATTTGATATGTCAATTCAGAATGTAATTTTTCAGAAAAATCACAGACCGAATTCTCTCAAAAGGGAGAAGGAATTCAAAAATTCCAACTTAGAATAATATGAGATTTTTGAAAATTGCAAGATAAGCAATGTTGTTTTTTTCGAAAATCCCTATGTGTTATATATATAATTTCTGTACTGGATTAAATTATATGTCTAATAGGACACTAACTTCTTAGGGCCCATTAGTCATAAATTAAGCCCAACAAGCCAAGCCTGTTATTATAGAAATTAATATAAAATTCATCATGACTCCGATTGATAAACTGATTTCACCAATGTGCTCAGAAACCATTTTTTCACCGTTTAAAGTCAAGATAATTTTTTTGAATCCTAATTCAGTGATTTCCAAAAATGTCCATCCCTATGTCATTTTAGGAAATTTCACTCCCTTTACTTAAGAAGTCCAACTTCTCTTTCGCTAAATTCAACTCTTTAAATTTAACTATCTCAACGGAGATTAGTAATCCATTACTTGTGTAACCCTCAATGGTTCAGGGATACAGCTAGCCGTGGGCTCACAACTCCTTGTGACTCGGAACAACAATTTCCGACTTACCCATCGAATCATGTTAAGAGCGCCTAGCAACATCGCCTCATGATTCCCTAGGTATCACTGATAGTGCCTGCAAGAACCAGTAGGTTTTGGTTAGCGTACAGTACGGTCCCTTCAACCATATATCCCGATCGAATCAACAACCATTGGTACATCGAGAGTCGTTCGAGATTCGATAACTATGCAATACATCTTGAAGATCAAATAGTGACATCGCATGTGCTACTAGGAAACCAAGTAACCTAAAGCACATCATGTACTCTGGCCAGAGATTTGTCACACTAATATCTCCTCAGATCGCATAGGATATCCACACTCGCAAGCGTGTGGTGAATCCTTGACAACAAAGCATCGAATCCTATATGTGTCATAACTGTACCCAATCTCGACACCTGATGACCCTCATAGAGTCGGTAAATGAGTCAAAGTACAGTACTAGCATATAGAGTCTCTATGATGTTTCAAGTAGTAGGGACTAATGGTGTACAACCAAAACCGCGGACTTATCCACTCAATTAATGATAACCACTTGGAAAGTCCGAATAGGGTAGTTCGATCATCCATCATATGAATATCCATTTGCATGCTTCGAACATCTCTATGTTCTATACCAATGAAACGTGGTACTTGGCATCACAAATGCTAGTCTCAATCTCGAGCGATCCTTATCCTTCTTAGCAGACAACTCAATTGACTAGGAACTGTTTAGAATATATAGTGATTATAAGATGTGTTTCATGATAGTCATTCAATTCTACTATCACATCTTACATGCACTCTAGTATATTCAAGGTCTTTATCTAAACATCGTATAGTACGTCACAACATAATAATATGATAAAAGATAAAGTAAATGCCAATATAAAAGTGTAAATTATATTAAACAAAGATTGTTTACACATAGAGTCACAAAAGCCCTTAGCCACAAGTTGGCTAACCGGGCACCCACTCTTTCAATCTCCCACTTGCCCTAAAGTCAACTAGTCATACTACATAGTCCCATTGCTTCGCGATGTTTGTCAAATAATGGTCCTGGCAAGGGCTTAGTAAATGGATTAGCGATATTGTCTACAGAGGCCACTCTCTTGACAGTGATGTCTTCTCTTTCCACGATCTCCCGGATGATGTGGTATTTTCTCAGTATGTGTTTGGATCTTTGATGAGACCTTGGTTCCTTTGCCTGAGCAAAGGCACCAGTGTTGTCATAGTACACCAGGACTGGACCAACAGCTTCAGGAATGACCCCCAACTCTTGGATGAAATTCCTCATCCAAACGACCTCTTTAGCAGCTGCTGATGCTGTAATGTATTCTGGCTCAGTGGTGGAATCCGCTGTGGTGTCCTTCTTGGAAATTTTCCAAGAGGCAGCACCGCCATTGAGCATGAATACAAATCCAGAGGTTGATTTTGAGTCATCCACGTCGCTTTGGAAGCTAGAGACGGTATAGCCTTCCAATTTCAATTCTCTTCCCCCATAAAACATGAATACATTCTTAGTCCTTCTTAAGTACTTAAGAATATCATTCACAGCTTTCCAATGCATTTGACCGGGATTGGCTTGATATCTGCTCGTGACACTCAGAGCATAGGCCACATCCGGTCTGGTAGATATCATCCCGTGCATGATACTCTCTATGGCTGATACATATGGTATGTGTGTCATTTTCTTTATCTCTTCGTCAGTCTTGGGAGACATAGACTTGGATAGAGAAACTCCATGGCACATAGGTAGATGTCCTCTCTTGGACTCATCCATAGAAAACCTTTTCAATATGGTGTCGATGTAGGTTGCTTGAGTGAGTCCTATCATTCTCTTAGATCTATCTCTATAGATCTGTATTCCTAGAATATAGGACACCTCACCCAAGTCCTTCATCGAGAATCTACCTAGAATATAGGACGCCTCACCAAAGTCCTTTATTGTTTCATCAAATTTTTAGTTCCAACTTCTTGATGCCTGTTTGAGACCATAAATTGATCTCTGAAGCTTGCATACCTTATGCTCTCTTCCCATGGATGTGAATCCCTCGGGCTGCGTCATATAGATCTCTTCCTTAATGTTTCCATTAAGAAATGCAGTCTTCACATCCATTTTCCATATCTCATTGTCATATGGCAATAAGGATTCTTATGGATTTGAACATTGCGACTGGTGAAAAAGTTTCATCATAGTCAACACCTTTTCTTTGAGTATAACCTTTTGCGACCAATCGTGCCTTGTAGGTCAGTACCTTACCATCAGGCCCAAGTTTTCTCTTGTAGATCCATTTACACCCTATTGGAACAATTCCATCGGAAGGATCTACTAAAGACCAAACTTGGTTTGTATGCATCAAGTCTATTTCCGACTGCATAGCTTCAAGCCATAAGTTCGAATCAGCATCAAAAATTGCTTCATTGAAGTTTCTTGGATCACATCCAATTTCGAGTTCACTTTGATCCCCTTCAAGAAGCAGACCATGTCGAATAGGAGGTCTAGAAGTCCTCTCGGATATTCTAGGAAGAGGCGTGTCAATTATTGGTTCCAGAGGTGCACGATCGTTATTTTGTATCTCGGGTTCTTCTCGTATTTCTTCGAGTTCCATCATAGTGCCTTTCTTATCAAGTAAGAATTCCTTCTCCATTAAGGTGGAATTCCTCGAAACAAACACTTTTGTTTCAGTAGGATGATATAAATAATATCCGATTGAATTCTTCGGATATCCTACAAAATAACATAAGGTGGATTGACTATCCAACTTATCTCCCACTGTCTGCTTCACGTAAGCAGGACATCCCCAAATTCTTAAGTACAAATACTTAGTAGCTTTGCCATTCCATAATTCATATGGATTTTTGTTCACTGCTTTAGTGTGGACATTGTTTAAGAACAATACCGTCGTTTCAAGGGCATAGCCCCAAAACGAAGGTGGGAGCTCAGTGAAGCTCATCATAGATTGAACCATGTCCAACGAAGTTCGATTGCGATGCTCCAAAACACCATTTAGCTGAGGTGTCATAGGAGGAGTCCACTGAGAGAGGATCCCATTCTCTTTTAGATAGTCCAAAAACTCGGTACTTAAGTATTCTCCACCTCGATCCGATCGAAGTGCTTTAATACTCTTACCTTGTTTGTTTTCTACTTCAGCCTTGAATTCTTTGAACTTTTCAAATGATTTAGACTTATATTTCATCAAATATAAATACTCGTACCTAGAATAATCATCAGTAAAGGTAATGAAGTAGGTGTGATCATATTTAGTACCAATACTAAATGAGCCGCGAAAATCTGTATAGATTAAATCCAACAGATTTTGACTACGCTCAGGTTTTCTTTTGAAAGGAGATTTAGTCATTTTTCCTTTTAGGAATGACTCACAAGTTGGTATGTAGTAGCCCGTAACCAAAATCAGTAATTAAGGAATTAATCATAATTATTTGGGTAGAGTTCAGAAGCTCCGAAGGTGAGTTCGGAAGCTCCGAACAGGATCGAAAGCTTCGAACAGGATCGGAAGCTCCGATGGTATTACGTCAGGCATGACGTGTGGCAGGATCGGAAGCTCCGATCACCCCTATCCGAAGTCAACAAATGATATTTTGACACGTGGCAGATCAGGATCTTTGGAAGCTCCGTTGTCAGGATCGGACGTTCCGATCGAGGTTCGGACGTTCCGATCGAGGATCGGAGGCTCCGATCATTGTTTATAAATAGAAGGCCGAGAATTCATTTTCAATTGCCAATTCCGGATTTCCTCTCTACTCTAGTCGTATTCGAGTTGTTCTAGCCTTCCTAGGCTTGACCCGGGAGTCTTCGAGACGTTTGATAGTCGTAGCGGAGTTGTGCCCAAGTTCTGGAGGCATCGACGTCAAAGGGCTAACGACGGACGAAGGTAAAGCTTTTGCTTCCTATAAATATTTAGGAGTATGCAATAGCTTAGTTAAGGCTTTTAGAGCACTTTAATGATAGTAGTATCATTTGCCAGTGTAGAGTAGACTATAGGCGTGGATCTAGAGTTGGTAGAGCTTGCACTGATTTGAGGTATGAAAGTACTGTTCGAGATATCCTGACTGAGTATGCATATATTATGTGACTGTATGGTTTATATGTCATTGATTTATGTTGCATTCATTTGCATAATGAGCTATCTCCTTCGAGATGTCTGTTAGTCGGGTTTTTCCCTATCCTGTTAGTGGTTGGACTTCCATCAATTTGGGTCCGGCATATCCACTGGTATTATGGTATGGGAGCCACCTCCTGAAGCGACGGCACATCGTGCTACATACCAGGGCCCGGTCAGTCTATGTTATCTGATCCTTGACCTCGAGTTTATAGGAAGTTCACTTTGCATGCATGTATACTCATACTCTCGTGCTGAGCGTTTTATGCTCACATCTCGTACTTTGTGTTTCTGGACACCCTATTTCATGGGGCAGGTTTGCGATTGGATAAGGGTGGATCCAAGAGGGGCTAGGCAGTTATTGGCCAGCTGGAGCTTCGCCTAGATTTTATTTCTGTTGTTATTTGGATTTATACAGTTGTTCGATCTGGTTGTATAAATATTTGGGTATTTACAGATTCCTTTACTTGGGATTGTATAATGCTTTTGTTTTCCGCAGTTTTATTTTGATATCGATTTAATTAAGTTAATTGCATGCCTAAGTTCTGTTTAGTAGGTGATCCAGGTAAGGGTCACTACATTTATGGTATCATAGCATGCAAAGTATTCTTGGGATTTAGATTCTACATTAAGATAACCATTAGGTTAATTTTGTAGATGGCAGATCGTGACGACCAGAGTTCTCATGGCAGTTTTGGTGGGAGTTGGGGTGATGCCGACCAGGATCCTTGTCGGGAACGCCGCCATTGTCATCGAGATGAGGACCGTTTCAGTATACGTCGATTCTTGCAGACAGGGCCTAAGCCCTTGGTTGGGGGTGAGTCTCCGGAGGATGCGGAGAACTGGTTAGACTGCATGGAGATGACTTTTCAGACTTTCCAATGCACCGAGGAGCAGAAGATGGAGACCCTGGGTTATCTTCTGGATGGACATGCGCGCAGGTGGTGGAGGTTTACTTCTGCATCTTTTGTTGTGGCGAGAGGAGTGGCCACCTGGGCCGAGTTCCGCACAGCTTTTCAGAAGCTGTATTTTCCTCCTGCACTCCGTCAGTCGAAGGCAGGCAAGCTACTGAGTCTGCGACAGGGAGCCATGTCTATTGATGAGTATCAGCAGAAGTTCTTTGATCTGCTATCCTATTGCCCCGAGATTGCTGACAGCTCTAGGATGAAGTATAATCTGTTCCTTCAGGGCCTTAACCTTGAGATCCATGACCGTGTGGCGGTTGGCGACAACATGTCCTACGAGGGTTTGGTGAGCCTTTGTCACCAGGAGGAGGATAGCATTCGGCGGAACAGGTCTTTCTCTCAGTCGATGTAGTGACCCTGCATGGAATCACCTACTAACTGGCAACTAATAACATGTATTAAACTTAATACAGCAAAATACTTAACAGAGTAAAAACGTGCGGAAACTTAACCATAATTTACATATCAGCTTAGTAATATAATTCAGGCTTAATACTGTAATGATACAACCAAATCGAAATCTTAAACAGTAAACATTATACAGCTATATCGAATCCTGCTGTATAATAAAATCCTCAAGGCTCCTGCTCCCTAGTCCTGCCTTGAACTACCAGCTCCGTCCATCCTGCGACCTGCCCCATGGAATAGGGTGTCCAAGATAACAACTAGGACGTGAGCGCTACGCCCAGTACATAGACATGAGTAAACATATGTATATAATGCATGCAACATGATGACTTGTAAAAGATCATCTGAAAAGTCATGCTCAGAACCGGTGCCATATGAGTGCTGCCACCGCACGGATCAACCTCTGGGTGCAACCACACTCGTCCAGTACACCAGAGTAGATAGACATAAATGCCCCCGCCGTCGCGGTACTCTCAGTGACAGACTATCGAATATAGAGCTGAGCGGCTCTATAATCAGGTATAACAAGGTATAGGCTCAACGTGTATATGCACATGACATATGAGTATAGAAGACGGTAAAGCATACATCATGCCATATAATAATGCCAAATAAATGCAACATATAAACATGTATACTCGCTGGCAATCTCAGTCAATGTGTACGTACCTCTAGGCTAGTTCAAGTATAATAGGATCCTAGGTTCCAAGCCTATATTCAAAAGTTCACCGTATCACTACATAAATTTTATAAGCCTTAACTAAGCTAATAAGTACTCCCAAAACTTAAATAGATTCCCGGACCATACCTTCGTCCGTAGTTAGCCCTTTGGAGTCGCTAGTCCCGGATGACTATAACCACCCCTTGGTTATTCCAGAACCTCTATTATAACCGATAGGGCCCTCAAGTGTATAACTCACACTATATAACTGAAGAAAGAAACTCGGGAATTCGTAATTGAAAATGAACTCTGAACGGCCCTATTTATAGCCAAATTTCTCGGCCAGGATCGGAACTTCCGATTTCGGGATCGGAGCTTCCGATCCAGCTCATTGCGTGCATGTCTGCCACGCCAGGATCGGAACTTCCGATCTACGATCGGAGCTTCCGATCTGCTCTATGACCGACACTTGTCAAAACTCGCGACTGAGTCATCGATCATTTCTGACAGCTGGGGATCGAAACTTCCGTTCCAGGATCGGAGCTTGCGTTCCGATCGGAGCTTACTATCCGGGATCGGAGCTTACTATCCGGGATCGGAACTTACTATCCGGCCCAAAATGAAAAAGCCCAAATTTTACTTCTGAAGTCCAATAACACTCCGAAATTGGTTAAATACCAATCCTTAATCATGTTTAACATATTATCATCTTAAAATGGTATCTGGGTTACTACATTCTCCCCACCTTTAGATATTTCGTCCGCGAAATAACATCTAAAGATAAATCAAGATAACAATATGAAACATTAAACCATGTCTTATTACAACAACGGTAATTACATCTTATATGGTAATCAAAAATACAAAGCAAACAACTCAGGATATTCTGCTCGCACACGACTCTCAGTTTCCCAAGTTGCTTCTTCAACGCCTCGGCGCTGCCACTGTACCATCACAAGTGGTATAGTCTTGTTCCGAAGAACTTTCTCCTTCCTGTCTAGGATACAGATTGGTCGTTCAACAAAAGACAGATCTGGCTCTAGCTGAATATCAGTAGACTGAATCACATGAGATTCATCAGCTATGTACTGTCGAAGCAATGACACATGAAAAACATTGTGTATACTGGAAAGAGATGGCGGTAAAGCCAAACGATAAGCAACATCTCCGATCTTCTCCAGTATCTGGAAAGGCCCAATGTAATGAGGAGACAACTTGCCTTTCACACCGAATCTCATCACCTTCCTGAAAGGTGATACTCGCAGAAAAACATATTCACCAGGCTCAAACTGAAGTGTCCTGCGGCGAATATTCGCATAACTGGCTTGTCTATCTTGAGCAACTTTGATCCTATGCTTGATCAAATCTACCTTGTCTACAATCTGCTGTACCAATTCAGGACCTTCGACTTGCCGTTCCCCGACTTCATCCCAGAATAACGGAGTACGAAACCGTCGACCATACAATGCCTCGAATGGTGACATATCAATACTACGATGATAACTGTTATTGTAGGCAAATTCAATCAAAGGTAACTAATCCTGCCAAGATAATCCAAAATCCATGACAGAAGAACGTAGCATATCCTCCAGCGTACGAATAGTGCGCTCTGACTGCCCGTCAGTCTCCGGATGATACGCCGTGCTCAAACTCAGAGTGGTACCCAACGCTTGCTGAAAACTACCCCAAAAACGTGAAGTAAATCGCGGATCTCTATCACTGACAATACTCACTGGAATCCCATGTAATCGCACAATCTCCTGGATATATAAGCGTGCCATGCGATCATAAGAATACTCCCGGTTATAAGGAATGAAATGTGCTGATTTTGTCAAACGGTCAACGACAACCCAGATAGCATCACACTGACGTGAAGTCATAGGCAAGTGGGTAACAAAATCCATAGTCACGTGCTCCCACTTCCATTCGGGAATCTCAATATTCTGCAGTAATCCACCTGGTCGTCGATGTTCAGCCTTGACCTGTTGACAAACCAAACATCTCGAAACAAATTGATACACACTTCGCTTCATCCCCTTCCACCAAAATCTAGTTCGCAAGTCCTTATACATTTTCATACTTCCAGGATGAACTGATAATCGACTCCTGTGAGCTTGAGATAGAATATCATTCCTGAGCTCCGCAACATTAGGTACAACCACTCTATTGGATAGGCACAATAAACCATCTGCCTGAAAATGGAATCCAGATGTATTAACTCCATTGGATAGACGTGCCAATCGCTGAGTCTTAACATCAGATATCTGAGCATCTCTGATCCGAGAATACAATGCTGGCTCAGATAGAATAGTATACAAACGAATCTCATTCCTCCCTTTCTTGTGCTTGAGCGTAAAACTCAATGAACAGCACTCTTGAATCATATGAGATATTTCATTAGTCTGAAGTGCAGACAGTCTCACCTGCCGACTCAAGGCATCAGCAGTAAGATTAGCAGAACCTGGATGATATTTGATTTCACAATCATAATCCTTCAGAAGATCCATCCAGCGTCTTTGTCGCATATTAGACTCTGCCTGAGTGAATAAATACTTCAAACTCTTGTGATCCGTAAATATCTCAAATTTCTCGCCATAAAGATAATGTCTCCAAATCTTGAGCGCAAATACAATGGCGGCTAACTCGAGATCATGCACTGGATAATTACTCTCATGTGACTTCAACTGTCGAGAAGCATAGGCAATAACATGTCCATGCTGTGTCAAAACACATCCTAACCCCTGACCAGAGGCATCAGTATAGACAACATAACCTCCTGATCCAGAAGGTAGAGCTAACACAGGTGCAGTAGTAAGACGTCTACGCAGCTCGTGAAATGACTCCTCACAATCCGAGGACCAAATGAAGGCAACATCTTTCCGTGTAAGCTGAGTCAAAGGCCTTGCCAACTGTGCAAAATTCTCGATGAACCAATGGTAATATCCAGCTAGACCCAAGAAAATACGAATCTCAGCAACCGTCGTCGGTCGAGACCAGTTCAGCACTGCCTCTATCTTACTAGGATCAACAGATATCCCTTCATTAGAAATCACATGACCGAGAAATACTACCCGATCAAGCCAGAATTCACACTTGCTCAATTTCGCATATAGCTGCTTATCTCGTAACGTCTGTAGAACAATCCTCAAATGCTGTGCATGCTCATCCTTTTCATGAGAATAGACAAGAATATCATCTATGAAGACGATGACAAATCTATCCAGATAATCTCGAAATACCTGATTCATCAGATTCATAAAGACTGTCGGTGCATTCGTCAAACTGAATGGCATCACCAGAAACTCATAATGCCCGTATCTGGTCCTGAAAGTAGTCGTAGATATATCTAAGTCTCGTACCCGCATCTGATGGTATCCAGATCTCAGATCTATCTTAGAATAAACAGAAGTACCCTGTAGTTGATCAAACAGATCATCAATCCGCGGCAAAGGATACTTATTCTTGATGGTGACACGATTCAACTGCCTGTAATCAATACATAATCGCATCGATCCATCCTTCTTCTTGACAAACAAAACAGTTGCTCCCCATGGAGAAACACTCGGACGAATATATCCCTTATCAAGAAGATCTTTCAACTGCTGTTTCAATTCCCTCATCTCTGACGGTGCTAGACGATAAGGTGCTCGGGATATAGGCGTAGTTCCTGGTACTAGATCAATACCAAATTCAACCTCTCAAACCGGAGGAAACCAGGAATCTCATCAGGGAATACGTCAGGAAACTCGCTGACAACCGGTAGCTGATCAATACCCGTACTACTCATGGACATATCAATTGCATAGATGAGGTAGCCCTCCCCACCTGACTCCAAGACATGACATGCCTTCAAAGCCGAAACAAGTGGCATCGGAGGTCGCGCACCCTCACCATAAAAGTACCAGCTATCACCCTTAACGGGA